>NC_053391.1:232121119-232721119 GCF_905171765.1 Bufo bufo
CCTCCATCAACAACACGTCTGTAAAGCGTCCTGTCCTTGCCGACATGGTCGTTGTAGGAGGAGGATTACTTTCACCTCTTCCCCTGTTAGATTCCCGTTGTGCTGTGACATCACCCTTATACGCTGTGTAAAGCATACTTTTTAACTTGTTTTGGAACTTTCCGACTTCCGGTAATTCGGTAACATTTCAGCCACTTTCTGCTTATACCGGGGGTCTAGTAGCGTGGCCACCCAGTACAGGTCGTTCTCCTTCAGCCTTTTTATACGAGGGTCCCTCAACAGGCACGACAGCATGAAAGACCCCATTTGCACAAGGTTGGATGCCGAGCTACTCATGTCCCGTTCCTCGTCCTCACTGATCTCCCTGAAGGTCTGTTCTTCCCCCCAGCCACGTACAACACCACAGGTACCAGATAGGTGACAACGAGCACCCTGGGATGCCTGCTGTGGTTGGTCTTCCTTCTCCTCAAAGCCACATTCCTCCTCTGACTCCTCTTCCTCAGACTCCTCTTCCAGCGTTGCCGCAGGTCCAGCAAGCGATGCTGATAAGGCTGTTTCTGGTGGTGATGGTGACCACAACTCTTCCTCTTCATGCTCATCTATGGCCTAATCCAGCACTCTTCGCAGGGAACGCTCCAGGAAGAAAACAAATGGGATGATGTCGCTGATGGTGCCTTCGGTGCGACTGACTAGGTTTGTCACCTCCTCAAAAGGACGCATGAGCCTACAGGCATTGCGCATGAGCGTCCAGTAACGTGGCAAAAAAATACCCAGCTCCGCAGAGGCTGTCCTAGCACCCTGGTCATATAAATACTCGTTGACGGCTTTTTCTTGTTGGAGCAGGCAGTCGAACATTAGGAGTGTTGAATTCCAACGTATCGGGTTGTCGCAAATCAAGCGCCTCACTGGCATGTTGTTTCGCCGCTGAATATCTGAAAAGTGCACCATGGCTGTGTAGGAACGCCTGAAATGGCCACACACCTTCCTGGCCTTCTTCGGGACGTCCTGTAAGCCTAGGTACTTATGCACAAAGCATTGTACGATCAGATTCAACACATGTGCCATGCACGGCACATGTGTCAACTTGCCCAAATTCAACGCCAACAAATTGCTTCCGTTGTCACACACCACTTTGCCGATCTCCAGTTGGAGCAGAGTCAGCCACTGATCCACCTGTGCATTCAGGACGGACAGAAGTGCTGGTCCGGTGTGACTCTCTGCTTTCAGGCAAGTCAACCCCAAGACGGCGTGACACTGTTGTATCCGGGATGTGGAATAGCCACTGGGGAGCTGGGGGGGTGCAGTTTATGTGGAGCAAGACGCAGCAGCAGAAGAGGACTCAGCCGAGGAGGTTAGCGAAGAGGATGGAGTAGGAGGAGTAGAGGAGGTGGCAGCAGGCCTGCCTGCAAGTCGTGGCGGTGTCACCAACTCCTCTGCAGAGCCACGCATTCCATGCTTGGCAGCCGTCAGCAGGTTTACCCAATGCCCAGTGTACGTGATATACCTGCCCTGACCGTGCTTTGCAGACCAGGTATCAGTGGTCAGATGGACCCTTGCCCCAACACTGTGTGCCAGACATGCCATGACTTCCTTTTCCACAATAGAGTACAGATTGGGGATTGCCTTTTGTGAAAATAAATTTCGGCCGGGTACCTTCCACTGCGGTGTCCCAATAGCTACAAATTTTTTGAAGGCCTCAGACTCCACCAGCTTGTATGGTAAAAGCTGGCGGGCTAAGAGTTCCAACAAGTCAGCTGTCAGACGCCGGGCAAGGGGGTGACTCTGTGACATTGGCTTCTTACGCTCAAACATTTCCTTGACAAACACCTGACTGTGGGCAGATGAGCAGGAACTGCTGAAGGTGAGAGGCGGAGTGGCGGATGGTTGAGAGGGGGCAAGGAGGACAGCAGTGGTTGACGTGGCTGAAGATGCTGGACCAGGAGGAGGATGGCGGCTTTGAGTTTGTGTGCTGCTTGTACTCATGTGTTGATCCCATAGGCGTTTGTGATTTGAGATCATGTGCCTTCACAAAGCAGTTGTACCTAGGTGGGTGTTGGACTTCCCATGACTCCGTTACTTTTGGCACAGGTTGCAAATGGCATCGCTGTTATCAGAGGCAGACACACAAAAAAAATGCCACACTGCTGAGCTTTGCAATGACGGCATTCTGGTGGTGGCAACAGCATGCGTTGATTGGCGTGCTGTCTGGCTGACCCCGGGTGCCGATACATGCTGTCTGACTGTGCCACTAGCTCCTTGCGATGACCTCCCCCTGCTTCCAACTCGTCTCCTCCTCCTCTCTGTCTCCCCATCTGAACTTTCCCCCTGTTCTTCTTCTCTTCGAGCGGGCACCCACGTGACATCCACAGACACATCGTCATCATCAACCGCTTCACTTGTATCTGACAACTCAGCAAAGGAAGCAGCAGCAGGTACAACATCATCATCATCACACCGTACGTCCATGTGTGTAATGCTGCCTGACTGAGACATATCCCTGTTATCTACATCCTCTGGCAATAATGGTTGCGCATCACTCATTTCTTCCAACTGATGTGTAAATAACTCCTCTGATAGATCAAGTGAAGCAGCCGTGGTGCTAGTGTTGGTGGTGGCGGCAGGCGAGCGAGTGGTAACTTGAGAGGTGCCCGAAGCTGAGCTGGAGGAGGATGGTGCGTCAAGGTTCCGAGCGGAAGCTGTAGAAGATTGGGTGTCCTGTGTTAGCCAGTCAACTATGTCCTCAGAACTTTTCGAGTTCAGGGTACGTGGCCTCTGAACACTGGGCATTATTCTAGGGCCAAAGGAAATCACAGCACCATGACCTCGACGGCCCCTGCGGGTGGCCTGCCTCTGCCTGTCATTTTTTTTCCGATTAGTTGTACTATGCGTGCAAGCTACTGTGACACCAGATATGAGTGGTTGCACTGTGTACTGGCAGTAGTTGACACAGTACACGCTGTAGGCCTGACACACACGCTTGCAGGCAACTAACTGCAATTATATTACAGTCCAAAAAGTTATTTTTTATTTTTTATGTAATCTACTGTGACACCAGATATGAGTGGTGGCACTTGAAAGCGCCCGACTGTATAGGGAGAGTGCTTAGGGACTGATGGTCACCCCATCGCCCCTTTTCCCCTCAGGGCATTCAGTGTTCTGGCCCCGCATGTTAATAGTTAAATAAGGTGGTAGATCAAGGGGCTGTTAAGGGTTAATTCTTTGGGGGATCCTCCTTAGACAGGATGGGGGCGGTGCAAGAATCCTGTAGGTTACATATACCCCCTACCCTGTTCTGGCACTTCCTCTTGCATGTGGAAGCAAAATTGGCCCTCCCTCCCTTTGCGGTTATCTCTGAGAGGCGGGCGAGGCGCTCGGTTGTGATCAGTTATGGATACTTGGTTATTCTGTTTTGTTTTTCTATTTTCAGAGCCCTCGCTGAGAGTCCAGCAGTTGGATATCGCTCCGTGGATTTTGGCTTTGGAGAGTCGCAAGTTCGGGTTGAGTCTATGAAGTCACAGCTAGCGGCATTTGAGTACAGCGGAGATATGGTGGGAGCAGATGGCGTACTTGCCCGCTGGGAGTCCAGCTGTGGGCATACTGCTCTGATGATTACGGTTTAACTTGCCCGCTGGGAGTCCAGCTGTGGGCATACTGCTCTGATGATTACGGTTTAACTTGCCCGCTGGGAGTCCAGCTGTGGGCATACTGCTCTGATGATTACGGTTTAACTTGCCCGCTGGGAGTCCAGCTGTGGGCATACTGCTCTGATGATTACGGTTTAATTTGCCCGCTGGGAGTCCAGCTGTGGGCATACTGCTCTTATGATTACGGTTTAACTTGCCCGCTGGGCGCCAGCGGTGGGCATACCGCTCTGATGATTACGGTATAACTTGCCCGCTGGGAGTCCAGCGTTTGGTATACTGCTCCGCTATTATGGTTTATTAATGTTTGCCGCTTTAATAAATAAGCTGTGGCCGATCACCATCCAGCAATAAAAGTGACACAGTTGTCGGTGTTGTTTGTTATGGGTCAAGGTTGGGTAAAGGGGCCAGGGGTTAGTAAAGGTGTTGCCCCTTCCCAGGTTTCCCTGAATACCAGCAGTCTGTGCACTGGTAGTAGTTGGCACAGTACACGCTGTAGGCCTGACACACACGCTTGCAGGCAACTAACTGCAATTATATTACAGTCAAAAAATTATATATTTTTTTTAAATGCAAGCTACTGTGACACCAGATATGAGTGGTGGCACTGGGCAAGTGGGCACAGTATACGCTGTGGGCCTGACACACGCTGGCAGGCAACTGCAATTAGATTACAGAGAAAAAAAATAAAAACAGCAGACTGATGTACTAGCCCTAAAAAGGGCTTTTTGGGGTGCTGTCAGGACGCTGTCCTTACAGCAGATCAGATGAGTCTTTCAGGACTGGAGTGGACACTGAATACACTGGCCTAGCTATCGATTTCCCTATTAAATCAGCAGCAGCTGCACTGTCCCTCCTCTCACTAAGACTGCAGCTTCCGAATGAATCTAAGATGGATGCTGTCCTTGCTTTTTGCTAGGAGGTGGGAGGGTCTGGGAGGGAGGGTATGCTGCTGATTGGCTGGAATGTGTCTGCTGACTGTGAGGTACAGGGTCAAAGTTTGCTCAATGATGACGTATAGGGGGCGGACCGAACATCGCATATGTTCGCCCGCCGCGGCGAACGCGAACAAGCGATGTTCGCAGGGAACTGTTCCCCGGCGAATAGTTCGGGACATCTCTAACAACTAATTGACACTACTTTGAGTATCCTTCATAGCACATAGGGTTTTGTTGCCTGTTCTTATGAAAAGTAGGGCACCACACTTGGAGGGGGCAGTGAAGACAGAGATGACGCAACTGAAACGCTTTTCTGGGGCAGCAGGAAGGAATGTTGTGACCCCTGGTTCCAAAGCACTGTGTCATTGGCATCATCTTAGCGTGACTGAGAGGATGAGTGAGCCATCCAGTCCACAATCTCAACCCCTTTGTCCTCAAATAATATGTTGCTTATTGGAAATCAGGGAGAACTGTAGCCTTCTGCTACTTCTACTACTTCTACTACTGGTCAGGTGGCTGGTTATTCTACTTCTGTTTGCACTACTACAGCTACCTACATTCTGACTCTCAGATGACGAGGCCTAGGTCTTTTGTTTTGTACTCTTCTACACTTGACAACATATTTTATCATAAGGCCTATATAAACGTAAAGTCCTAGGTTTGATGCACAGATTACTCTACCCTTTAGGCTACATGCACAGGACCGTTGTTGCGGATCCGCAAAACACGGGAGGCGTCCGTGTGCGTTCCGCAATTTGCGGAATGGTACGGACAGGCTTTAATATAACTGCCTATTTTGTCCGCAAAGTGGACCACGGAACGGAGAAACGGATGCGGACAGCACACGGAGTGCTGTCCACATCTTTTGCGGCCCCATTGAAGTGAATGGGTCCGCATCCGAGCTGCCAAAACTGCGGCTCGGATGCGGACCAAAACATCAGGCCTTATAACCATTTTCATGACTAACCACTTTACCCTTCATGCCATTTATAATTTTGTCTGTTTTATCCCTTCATTGATTTCCATCCCTCTCTTCATAACTTTTTAATTCATCACTAGCTCACACTTACACTTATGTTCTAGATACATTATCTAACCCTTATCCCCCTTTCTGTATATCCAGTAACTATAGTTCAATACTCCCATAGACTACCAGTGTCCATTACAACCTCTCATTTTGCAGCCATAGCTTAACTACACTGTACAAAAATATAAACACAACACAGTTTTGCTCCCATTTTGCATGAGCTGAACTCAAAGATCTGAAACATTTTCTACATTCACAAAAGACCCATTACTCTCAAATATTGTTCACAAATCTGTCTAAATCTGTGTTAGTGAGCACTTCTCCTTTGCCGAGATAATCCATCCCACCTCACAGGTGTGGCATATCAAGGTGCTGATTAGACAACATGAATATTGCACAGGTGTGCCTTAGGCTGAGTTTACACGGGCGTGACGGATTTGTTCAGGATGCGTCCCGGGTGTACTGCAGCAAACCCGCGCGAGTAGGTACCCAATTGCGGTCTGTTTTGACTGCGATTGCGTTCCGTTGTTCAGTGATGGTGATGGACCATGTGATTTGACCATGTGATGTGATGTCACCACAGGTCCTTTAGCCGGCAGCTCATGATTAAAGAAGTAAGAAGAGACCGGCAGCTACGCGATCAAGAGGAGAAGGTGAGTTAATTATTTTTTATTTTTTAACCCTCAATTGACCACCTACTAAGCATTCTGTATTAAAGAATGCTATTATTTTCCCTTATAACCATGTTATAAGGGAAAATAATACAGTGAATAGACTGTCATCTTAGCAACCATGCGTGAAAATCGCACCGCATCCGCACTTGATTGCGGATGCTTGCGATTTTCACTCAGCCCCATTCACTTCTATGGGGCCTGCGTTGCGTGATAAACGCACAATATAGAGCATGCTGCGATTTTCACGCAACACAGTGATGCGTGAAAATCACCGTTCATGTGCACAGCCCCATAGAAGTGAATGGGTCCGGATTCAGTGCGGGTGCAATGCGTTCACCTCATGCATTGCACCCGCGCGGAAAACTCGCCCGTGTGAACTCAGCCTTAGACTTCCCACAATAAAAGACCACTCTGAAATGTGCAATTTGATCAGCACAATGCCACAGATGTCGCAACGTTTGAGGGAGCGTGCAATTGGCATGCTGACTGCAGGAATGTCTACCAGAGCTATTGCCAGTGCAATGAATTTTCATTTCTCTACCATAAGCCGTCTCCAAAGACGTTTCAGAGAATTTGGCATTACATCCAACCGGCCTCACAACCGCAGACCACGTGTAACCACACCAGCCCAGGACCTCCACATCAAGCATGTTCACCTCCATGATCATCTGAGACCAGCCACCCGGACAGCTGCAGCAACAATCAGTTTGCATAACCAAAGAATTTCTGCACAAACTGTCAGAAACCATCTCAGAGAAGCTCATCTGCATGCTCGTCGTCCTCATCGGGGTCTGGACCTGACTGCAGTTCGTAACCAACTTGAGTGGGCAAATGCTCACATATGATGGCGTCTGGCACTTTGGATAGGCGTTCTGTTCACGGATGAGTCCCGGTTTTCACTGTTCAGGGCAGATGGCAGACAGCGTGTTTGGCGTCTTGTGGATGAGCGGTTTGGGGACGTAAATCTTGTGGATCGAGTTGCCCATGGTGGCGGTGGGTTTATGGTATGGACAGGTATATGTTATGGACACAGGTGCATTTTATTGATGGCATTTTGAATGCACAGAGATACTGTGACGAGATCTTGAGGCCCATTGTTGTGCCATTCATCCACGACCATCACCTCATATTGCAGCATGATAATGCATGGCCCTATATTGCAAGAATCTGTACACAATTCCTTGAAGCTGAAAACATCCCAGTTCTTGCATGGCCAGCATACTCACTGGACATGTCACCCATTGAGCATGTTTGGGATGCTGTGGATTGACGTGGTAGGGCAGGGATGCGATCTCTGTTGTTTAATAGGGTTTGCTTATACACTTTATTTATATGGCACTTTGCACTTTATTGGATTAGATGCCCATCCAGTAGATTTACCTTTGCATCCTCTTCCTACATTCCTCTTGATGTCATACCTATTACTTGTATCTCCCAGGGTTGTACCGCACTTGTAATATAGATACATTTGTCATCTCATATTATATGTTTTTTAATATGTATTCCAATAAAATTCATACTTTTATAGCTAATTAGTCTCAGTGTTCGTTTATAGGTTTTCCCATTATTTCTAAACTAGCTTCGCTAGAGGGGTTCATGCCATTTGTTGTTTTACGCATTTTTCATGTAACCTGCCTTTGGTTTAAATATCGATTTACACAGTAGAATCCTTCCACACATTAAGAGCATAGCACTTGCCCTTTTCAGCCTCACCATGCGCTATGTGCATGTGCGCGCCTCTAGACTGGGTGACATCAGACGCCCGATGCGTCACCTTCCGGGAGACGCTACATTCCAACCCCTATGTAAAGGCGGCACACCCGAACTGGTGTCTGGTTTTAGAGCACACATGTTCAACTGAGGCCACAGGTATGTACTCTCTACGTCCCCTCCATGCCTCCTTTTACTGCCTTCATCCCTCCCGTGACTTCCACTATGCTCCTCTCCTTGCCTGTTCATTTTTATATATACCTAATAGTACTATACATACGTGCATATATTTCATTATACTATATGGACCTATATCTATGCACACTGCACATTCAGTTCCCACTTGATTGCCCTCAACTCTCCAGTGACCTTCACTTTGCCTTTCTCCCTGCCTCTTCATAATAATCTTTATGTATACCCAATTGTACTATTTGGACTTATATGTAAAGGGCATTAATGTACACTATGCACCCATGCATTCCCTATCTTATTTATTTCTTTTTTTCTCCTTTACTCTGAATCATTTTTACTTGGACCTAGAGCGAAATATGATTGTGATCCAGCATGCATATATACAGTACAGACCAAAAGTTTGGACACACCTTCTCATTCAAAGAGTTTTCTTTATTTTCATGAATATGAAGGCATCAAAACTATGAATTAACACATGTGGAATTATATACATAACAAACAAGTGTGAAACAACTGAAAATATGTCATATTCTAGGTTCTTCAAAGTAGCCACCCTTTGCTTTGATTACTGCTTTGCACACTCTTGGCATTCTCTTGATGAGCTTCAAGAGGTAGTCCCCTAAAATGGTCTTCCAACAGTCTTTAAGGAGTTCCCAGAGATGCTTAGCACTTGTTGGCCCTTTTGCCTTCACTCTGCGGTCCAGCTCACCCCAAACCATCTCGATTGGGTTCAGGTCCGGTGACTGTGGAGGCCAGGTCGTCTGGCGCAGCACCCCATCACTATCCTTCATTGTCAAATAGCCCTTACTTTCACAGTTTTCCCAATTTTTCGGCTGACTGACTGACCTTCATTTCTTAAAGTAATGATGGCCACTCATTTTTCTTTACTTAGCTGCTTTTTTCTTGCCATAATACAAATTCTAACAGTCTATTCAGTAGGACTATCAGCTGTGTATCCACCTGACTTCTCCTCAACACAACTGATGGTCCCAACCCCATTTATAAGGCAAGAAATCCCACTTATTAAACCTGACAGGGCACACCTGTGAAGTGAAAACCATTTTAGGGGACTAACTCTTGAAGCTCATCAAGAGAATACCAAGAGTGTGCAAAGCAGTAATCAAAGCAAAAGGTGGCTACTTTGAAGAACCTAGAATATGACATATTTTCAGTTGTTTCACACTTGTTTGTTATGTATATAATTCCACATGTGTTAATTCATAGTTTTGATGCCTTCATAGTCATGAAAATAAAGAAAACTCTTTGAATGAGAAGGTGTGTCCAAACTTTTGGTCTGTACTGTACATATATCTTCGTATGGAAAACAGCATCTTCCGTTTATTTGCATGTTTGTTCTATATCCTCATTATTATTATTATTTTCATTTTGCAATCCAGGATATCCAATAAGATATTGTTTTATATTCCTTTTAGATCCCTTGATAAATGTTGTTAACCGACCGAAACGTTGGGATTTCTTTCATGGCCTGTTACATTGACACTTTCTCTGGATGGAACAAAATGATGTAAAACTAAACGTTATGTATTAAAAGCATCTTCTGCAAAACACTTTTGGTGTGCCGTGGATTCCTCTTTTGAAATAGTGTGACATACGTCCTCTACGAGCACCCAACGCCAAGGGTGTGCAGATCTCATCCTTTTCCAGTATTGATGCACAGATTAAACGGTAGCAAACTGCAAGTATTTTTTCTGTAATTTAAACTTCGTAAATAAACTTCTCTCCCCTTCTACAAGCACACTGCACACTGAAATTGACAATTTACAATGATAATACAGTCCTGATCAAAAGTTTAAGACCACTTGAAAAATGGCAAAAAATCATATTTAGCATGGCTGGATCTTAACAAGGTTCCAAGTAGAGCTTCAACATGCAACAAGAAGAAATGGGAGTGAGACAAAACATTTTTTGAGCATTCAATTTAATGAAAACAACAAATAAACTGAAACAGGCTGTTTTTCAGCTGATCTACTTGGAACCTTGTTAAGATCCAGCCATGCTGGCTCGTAAACTTAACATTGTTGTTCCTTTGTCCCCCGGGATATGGGTCCTGGGAGATTTATCGGAGGTTAATTATCAGCCTATAAAACGCTGATTGCTGATCAAGGTGATGTTCTTAGCTAGGCTCCTTATCTCTAGATCATGGTTTTGCTCTTCCGCTCCAGACTGTAATAACTGGCTGGGCTTGGTTGAGAAAGTGAAAAGCTACGAGAAGATTCTGTACAAACAAAGAGGATCCTACTTAAAGTGGAATAAATTGTGGAAAGATTGGGACACGGTTAATTAATCAGGACCCCCCCCTTTTTTTTTTTTTCCTGCAAGGTGGGGGGGAGGGTTGGCGGGGTGGGTTGGGGAAGATCTTATTAGTCTGGTCTCTTCTATATGTATTGTATTGGTGAAGAATGTGAAGCTATACTGGAGTACTGGAGCATCTCTAGGAATGCTGGAGGATGGCAGGACTTTCCGGCATTAAATAATGGCTAAAATTTTGATCTATTCACAATATTGAGCGGTACATGGGCGGGGGACCGGGGCTCGGGACTTTGGGGGGTCCGAGCATCGGGCGCGACCCGAGGTGCGGCTCTTCCTGTCAGACATGAGGTTCGACTGCGGGCAGTGATATGACACATGTGTGGTATGGGTGCTACTATGTGTTCTTTTAAAGGGACAGAGTCGGTCTTTGGCTGTGTTTTTGTCTACATCCTCTTCAATTGCCGGTGACTGCCGAGCGATACTCGATTCGAGTCCTTTGGCACATGAGATACCAATGTGAATACATGTGAGGTACGGTTAAGCACGGCATTAATATTTAATTTAACCACATGGGGATGAGGCAGTAAAATATGCGAGTGGGTTTTCCACCACTGCGATAGAAGACTGCTGGACCCCCTTTTTCTGTTTTACGAAATGTTTGCGATTAAAGATCGCCGTAAGCCCGCCTCGTACGGTGCATGTGAGCACCAGGTGATTGGCCACATGAGTGTTAATCCTGCCGATCGTGCTTACCCATGTTTGGGGGAGGGCGTACGCAGTACGCGCTCGCTGCCTGGCGGCCTTCTGGGCTGTGGGCCTCTGATCCCTGCCCCTTATAGATAATATTATGCTAAATGAGATGCTCCGTCCATCCGCTTTATTAAGCTTTGGATGTCGGGTGAATCCTGCTATCTCCCCCAGTAAGAGATCTCCACTTGATTTTTAATGTTCACATAATTATGGACACTTGCATGAAATTATTGTCAATCATGCTCATAAATCAGAATTGACGGACTTATGGATCTTATAATATCACAAATGTAATATGGATACAAACTTTTGTATTATAATAATAAAATTTTTAATAATAATAAAAAAAAGATCCAGCCATGCTAAATATGATTTTTTGCCATTTTTCAAGTGGTCTTAACTTTTGATCAGGACTGTACAATGCATTGAATGAAGCTGCACAGTATATTGAAGTAATAAAACACATTCACTAACATGAGTATACGACTGCAGTAAAATGTTTTGGCTGAAACGGCACAACATTTTGTAATGCAGACCTTACCAGTAAAACAAGTCTGAGCGACCAGTCCCTCACACTCGATCCTTTCCCTGAAAAACCCTAAGGCCCCTTTCACACGGGCGATGCGGGAAAATGTGCGGGTGCGTTACGGGAACACCCGCGATTTTTCCACGCGAGTGCAAAACATTGTAATGCTTGGGATCAGTGTTCTGTAGATTGTATTATTTCCCCCTTATAACATAGTTATAAGGGAAAATAAAAGCATTCTGAATACAGAATGCATAGTAAAATAGCGCTGGAGGGGTTAAAAAAAAATATAAAAAAATTTAACTCACCTTAGTCCACTTGATCGCGATGCCCGGCATCTCCTTCTGTCTCCTTTGCTGAACAGGACCTGTGGTGAGCATTCATTACAGGTAAAGGACCTGTGGTGACATCACTCCGGTCATCACATGATCCATCACCATGGTAAAAGATCATGTGATGACCGGAGTGACGTCGCCACAGGTCCTTGACCTGTAATGAATGCTCACCACAGGTCCTGTTCAGCAAAGGAGACAGAAGGAGATGTCGGCATCGCGATCAAGTGGACTAAGGTGAGTTAAAATATTTTTTTATTATTTTTTAACCCCTCCAGCGCTATTTTACTATGCATTTTGTATTCAGAATGCTATTATTTTCCCTTATAACCATGTTATAAGGGAAAATAATAATGATCGGGTCTCCATCCCGATCGTCTCCTAGCAACCGTGCGTGAAAATCGCACCGCATCCGCACTTGCTTGCGGATGCTTGCGATTTTCACGCAACCCCATTCACTTCTATGGGGCCTGCGTTGCGAGAAAAACGCAGAATATAGAGCATGCTGCGATTTTCACGCAACACACAAGTGATGCGTGAAAATCACTGCTCATGTGAACAGCCCCATAGAAATGAATGGGTTGGTATTCAGTGCGGGTGCAATGCGTTCAACTCACGCATCGCATCCGCGCGGAATACTCGCCCGTGTGAAAGGGGCCTAAATCTACCTAAATATATCCCTATACTCTCCCAGAGTTATTATCATAATTTTTTTAAAGCTATGCCTTGTTATGGCATGGAGGAGCTATGTCTACATTGCATTGTACATTTTTTATACTTGAGGATGGAAAAATGTTTATACTTTATCAAGTTTTCTGAAATTTTCAACAAGTACTGCCCCAAACAGATCAGAAGAGTCTGCTACCAGAAAGTCTGTCAGACATTTTAGGTAACATGCAGTTCAAACAGGGCATGTAAATGATTGGTTACTATCAAGCTTGCCTGTTTTTAGGAGTAAAATTAGACTGGCGTTTTTAATTCAGCTGTCTACCTTTTGCCAAGTATTTATTAAAAGTCACACAGCAGTTGATGAATTAGACAAGTTTTATTTTTTAAGCCCCATTCACACGACCGTATTTTTGATCTGCATTAATTTCAATGGGTCTGCAAAAATTGTGGACTGCACACAGGGGCACATTCGTCAAAAGCTTTTGTGCCTGTTTAAGTCATATTTTATCTTTGTTGGGCAGACTTTTCTATTAAATTGCATTTATTGTTAGGTCTGTGCCTTGTCTTAGACTTTACATCTTATTTGTGCATGTTTTATTTTTCCATCTGTTTCGAGAACGAGCTAACTGTTTCATCAATGGACTAGTGCGATTTATGTAAGTGCGCCTATTTAACGTCTAACTTTGTTAGTTTTACATGTGCAAAACTCCTCCAGCTCCTGGTTAGCGTATATAGCTGTGATTAATTTCATCTTTTGCAACTCTGTTGAAGTTAAAAAGTAAAACAATTAATGAATGCGACTTTCAGTTTAATTTGCAACTTTTTAAAACATATTTATGACTTTTCTGGGGAGAATGCGACTTTTTAAACCATTAAATCAGCGACTTTCATAAGCCACACCGGACATAAATAAGACAGAAAATACGACACACCATAATACTATCTAAAAAGAATGGCAAAAAATGTATTTATCAACTCAAATAGAAACACATGATAAACAGGAGAAACTGAACCTTTCAACCCACAGAAAAAAAGGTGCAAAAGGTGCATAAAATTTTACTAGAATGATAAATGGGCCCCGCAGTGTGCTGTCTGCATCTGTATGTCCATTCCGTAGCCCCACAAATGTCCTGTTCTTGTGTGTTTTGCAGACAAGGATAGGCATTGTTACAATGGATCTGGAAAAAAACAAAACATATTCAACACGGATCTCACATGGATGTCATATTTTTGTAGATCCGCGTTTTGCATTTTGCATTTTGCACAAAATACATCCAATCATGTGAAAGCACCCTTAGTCTGACCTCTAGTGGTTGTTTTTCAGTGCAACAGGTTCATATTCACTTAGGCTACTTTCACACTAGTGTTTTTACTGGATCCGGCAGGATTCAGCAAAAACGCTTCCGTTACTGATAATACAACCATCTGGATCCGTTATGACCGGATCCTGTTGTGTTATCTTTAACATTGCCCAGATGGATCCGTCATGAACTACATTGAAAGTCAATGGAGGACGGATCCGTTTTCTATTGTGGCAGATTGTGGCAGAGAAAACTGATCCGTCCCCATTGACTTGCATTGGGGGTCATGGCTCCGCATCCCAGGACGGAAAGCAAATTACAACATGTTGCGGTTTGCTCTCCGGAATGGGAATGCAACTAAACGGAACGGAATGCATTTTGGAGCATTCCGTTCTGTTCAGTTCAGTTTTGTCCCCATTGACAATGAATGGGGACAAAACTAAAGCGCTTTTTTCCGGTATTGAGCCCCTATGACAGATCTTAATACTGAAAAACTAAAACACTATTGTGAAAGTAGCCTTAGACTGGTGACTAAACTAATTTATTTGCACATGAAAAAAGCTGCATGTCTCCAGGAAAGTGTGATTTTTAATGCAAAAAAAGTCACACTTTGCTACTCAAAGCAGATGAAGAAAAGTACGCAAGCCCTGGAGTCGAGTAGAAATTTGACTATTTTTGCGACAAATTCAGGTGTAAAAAAAAAAGTCCACCTACATAAATGTATTGAAAAAAAATGCCAAAGTTAGAAAACTTCTGAATTAGCCTAAAAAATGAAAATAGGTGAAAGCCTCCAAAGCAGACGCAATTTCAGTAGTAAATGCAACAAAAAAAATAAGATTGCCTAAAACACAGTTTTTCCACCTAAAAACAGGCGCAGACACTATAATAAATGTGCCCCTTTCTTTGTCGACCACAGTCTATTATCCTAATTATGCAGAGGGTCTGTGAAGGGGCGGGGGCTTATACCTCATCAAATAAATCCTCTGCAACATGATTTCCTTGCTTTCTGTGGAATTCCTTTTTGTTTTTTTATGACACCCTAAGCGCTCCTCGTGCCATGGACCATAAGACACTTTCTGGAAGGAGCTCTCTGTCTATCTCATTCTCTGGCAGTGGTTTTCTGGCTATGTACCAGATTGGAGCAGTCAAAGCCCTCCTTGACCTGGCCCCAGATACTCTGAAGTCAGCACCACAGATGTATGGATCATCAGCGGGGTCTCTTATTGCAGCTGCTGTGATCTTCAATATTGACCTAGGTAAGGCATGCATGCCCATTTTTAGGCCTCACGCACATGACTGTATTTAGTGTTTGATCTGCACTTTTTGTGGACTGATCCATTTCTATGGGTTTGCAAAAAAAGATAGCATGCATATATCATCCATGTGCTGTCTGCATCTGTGTGTCCGCAAATTCTAGAACAGATCCTATTCTTGGCTGTATTTCTGTCAATAGTCCGTAATCGCAGTGAGAAAAACGCGG
This sequence comes from Bufo bufo, assembly GCF_905171765.1. NCBI lineage: Eukaryota > Metazoa > Chordata > Amphibia > Anura > Bufonidae > Bufo > Bufo bufo. The sequence goes on from NC_053391.1 coordinate 232,136,631, forward strand.
ATTGCACATGGAAGGTGTCTGGATTTTTTTGGATCTGTGGACTGCAGTACGTGTGCCAGCCGGGGCCGTATTGTGGTCCACAAACAGCAGGTCAGCAAAATATGGGCACCGGCTGTTTCTGCACCGCATTATGGATGCGGACCTGTTAACTTGAATGGGTCCGCAATCCGAAAAGTGTGGAACAGAGGCACAAAACTCCACTGAATCATTACGGAGAGCTTCAGTGGTTTTCGGTCTGTGTCTCCGCACCGGAAAAAAATAGAACATGTTCTGCAATGCGGACAGATCAACTTGAATGGGTCTGCGGCAGCCACAGAACGGGTGGCACGTGTTCCTGTGCGTGAGCTCTAAAAGAAAATAATAACTTACCATGACTGTAGGGAACTTTTTAGCAAAAATACCCATATTTAAGTCACAGATTTTGTCAAAAAGTGGTTTTGCAGCAAAATCGAGGTGGCAGGGAAGAAAGCAGGCGGCCGGCCCATCTCAAGGTTGCTGGCGTAATTTTAACCATGACTCATTTACTTTTAAAACTGTGCGTTTTGGGGACTTTTGCATCTCATTTGCCTATTTGGACTTTTTAGACTGATGCCTCATTCACACTGACAGCCATCTCATGCACGTTTGTTGGTCTGGTCTATCACCCTGGCTGTATACTGCCTGTGTATTATCTTTAATGCCTCATTCACACATCAGTGATTTCCATCAGTAAATTTGAGCCAAAACCAGGGGCGGATCTAAACACAGAACAGTTGCAGATACTTCCCTTATACCTTATGTCTGTGGAGGCTCCAATCCTGGTTTTGGCTCACAATTACTGATTGAAATCACTGACGCGTGAATAAGGCCTCGTCCACGTTTTTCACTGATGCTTGCTGTCCACATTTTCCACGGACAGCACACGTACCCATTGATTTAAATGTATCTGTTCAAATTTCAGTATTTTTTATTTTTTTTGAACTGACCGTGGGTCAGTAAAAAAAATCACTGAGACATGTACTACTTTGATCTGTGATGCGGACCAAGCACGCCCATGAAGTCTATGGGTCTGTGAAAATCCCTGACGCCCATCCGTGTTGCGTCCGTTTTTCACTGAAGACTAATAGGACATTCTTTGAAAATTAATTTTCAGATGAGCAATGTCGGTGAATTACGGATAACATCTGGATGGTAAAAATGGACACTTGTACCAACCATAGATCCTTCATGGACAGCTTCATGGATGAAACCTGTATGCTTTTTTTTTCACGGACGTGTCACTGTGAACGAGGTCTAATGCTTAAATCAGAGGTTTTCTAACTTTTGCGACCTTTATCCCACCTACAGTATTTACATAGGTGTCTTCGTTTTTGTTTTTTTTTTGCACCTGGATTTGTCATAAAAACAGTCTAATTTCTACTCCACCCCAGGGCAGGCATACTTTCTTCGTCTGTTTTCAGTGGTGAAGTGCATGTTTTTTTTTTGTTTGTTTGGTTTTTTTTGCATTAAAATTCACACTCTCCTGGGGACATGCAACTTTTTGCTGCACAGATGTGACTTTTTTTTTTTTTTTTCTTTTCATGTGCAAATAAATTAGAGCAGTCTAAATGAACATGAACTTGTCGTACTGAAAAACAACCAGCAGAGGTCAGACTAATAAACATATGCCTAGTCTAATTCATCAACTACTGCGCAACTTTTAACCCCTTCCCGACCAATGACATACAGATGAAACTCGAAAAATTTGAATATCGTGCAAAATTCTATTTATTCCAGTAATGCAAATTCAAAAGGAATTGCATTAATGCATCTTAAAATTAGAATTTTGTGAAAAGGTTCAATATTCTAGGCTCAAAGTGTCACACTCTAGTATGCTAATTAATCCATATCCCCTGAGCAAAGGGTATCTTAAAATTGTGACTTTGGGGTTTCATAAGCTGTGCGCCACAATCATGCAAATTATGACAAGTAAATGCTTGAAATATCTTGCTTTGCATGTAATTAGTCAATCACATATGTTAGTTTCACCTTTTAAGGCCTCATGCACACGACCGTTGTGTGCACCCGTGGCCGTTGTGCCGTTTTCCGTTTTTTTTCGCGGACCCATTGACTTTCAATGGGTCCGTGGAAAAATCGGAAAATGCACCGTTTTGCAGCCGCATCCGTGATCCGTGTTTCCTGGCCGTGAAAAAAATATGACCTGTCCTATTTTTTTCACGGCCAACGGTTCACGGACCCATTCAAGTCAATGGGTCCGTGAAAGAACACGGATGCACACAAGATTGGCATCCGTGTCCGTGATCCGTGGCCGTAGGTTAGTTTTTATACAGACGGATCCGAAGATCCGTCTGCATAAAGCTTTTTCAAAGCTGAGTTTTCACTTCGTGAAAACTCAGAACCGACAGTATATTCTAACACAGAAGCGTTCCCATGGTGATGGGGACGCTTCTAGTTAGAATACACTACAAACTGTGTACAAGACTGCCCCCTGCTGCCTGGCAGCACCCGATCTCTTACAGGGGGCCGTGATCAGCACAATTAACCCCTTCAGGTGCGGCACCTGAAAGGGTTAATTGTACTATCATATCCCCCTGTAAGAGATCAGGGCTGCCAGGCAGCAGGGGGCAGACCCCCCCCCCCCTCCCCAGTTTGAATATCATTGGTGGCCAGTGCGGCACCCCCCCCCTCCCTCTATTGTAATAATTCGTTGGTGGCACAGTGTGCGCCCCCCCCCCCTTCCTCCCTCTATTGTAATAAATCGTTGGTGGCACAGTGTGCGCCCCCCATTGCCCCCCCCCCCCCCCTCTATAGCATTAACAACGTTGGTGGCCAGTGTGCAGCCTCCCATCTCCCCCCCCCCCCCCCCCCATCATCATTGGTGGCAGCGGAGTTCTGATCGGAGTCCCAGTTTAATCGCTGGGGCTCCGATCGGTAACCATGGCAACCAGGACGCTACTACAGTCCTCGTTGCCATGGTTACTTAGCAATAGTACAATAGTAGAAGATTAATACTTACCTGCTGCTGCGATGTTCGTGTCCGGCCGGGAGCTCCACCTACTGGTAAGTGACAGTGACAGGTCTGTGCGGCGCATTGCTAAATGAACCGTCACTTACCAGTAGGAGGAGCTCCCGGCCGGACACGAACATCACAGCTCCCAGGTAAGTATGAATCTTGTACTATTGCTAGTAACCCGCTGCCACCAATGATCGGGGGGGGGGGGGGGGGGCGCAAGATGGGAGGCCGCACACTGGCCACCAATGTTGTTAATGCTATAGAGGGAGGGGGGCCAATGATTGCCACCAACGATTTATTACAATAGAGGGAGGAAGGGGGGGGGGGGGGGCGGGGGGGGGGGCCACACTGTGCCACCAACGAATTATTACAATAGAGGGAGGGAGGGGGGGGGGCGCACACTGTGCCACCAACGATTTATTACAATGGAGGAAGGGGGGGGGGGCCGCACTGGCCACCAATGATATTCAAACTGGGGAGGGGGGGGGGGGGGTCTGCCCCCTGCTGCCTGGCAGCCCTGATCTCTTACAGGGGGATATGATAGTACAATTAACCCCTTCAGGTGCGGCACCTGAGGGGTTAATTGTGCTGATCACGGCCCCCTGTAAGAGATCGGATGCTGCTAGGCAGCAGGGGGCAGTCATGTACACAGTTTGTAGTATATTCTAACTAGAAGCGTCCCCATCACCATGGGAACGCCTCTGTGTTAGAATATACTGTCGGAAATGAGGTTTCACGATCTAACTCATATCCGACAGTATATTCTAACATAGAGGCGTTCCCATGGTGATGGGGACGCTTCAAGTTAAAATATACCATCGGATTGGAGAAAACTCCGATCTGATGGTATAAAAGGGACTCCGGACTTTACATTGAAAGTCAATGGGGACGGATCCGTTTGAAATGGCACCATATTGTGTCAACGTCAAACGGATCCGTCCCCATTGACTTGCATTGTAATTCAGGACGGATCCGTTTGGCTCCGCACGGCCAGGCGGACACCAAAATGACTTTTTTTTCATGACCGTGGATCCGCCAAAAATCAAGGAAGACCCACGGACGAAAAAACGGTCACGGATCACGGACCTACGGACCCTGTTTTTGCGGACCGTGAAAAAAAACGTTCGTGTGCATGAGGCCTAAGTTGCATTACTAAAATAAATGAACTTTGCACGATATTCAAATTTTTTGAGTAATAGTATGTCATAGCGGGAAGTGGCTTCCTGCAATTTGATGTAGTACTAAGTCATACTGATCAGGTGGGCAACGGAGCGGTGTGTGCCTGATCAGTGCAGGGGACTGGCAGTCAATGATAGCTGGGTCCCTGCTGTATCCACCATCATCGCTGTAAAAGCCGATGGATTAACCCTTTCTATGCCACGGTCAGCTACTGAAGCCTAGCAGATCCAGCCACGAGTTAGTGTATTACTCAGTGTAATACAGGGTGGGCCATTTATATGGATACACTTTAATAAAATGGGAATGGTTGGTGATATTAACTTCCTGTTTGTGGCACATTAGTATATGTGAGGGGGGAAACTTTTCAAGATGGGTGGTGACCATGGTGGCCATTTTAAAGTTGGCCATTTTGAATCCAACTTTTGTTTTTTCAATAGGAAGAGGGTCATGTGACACATCAAACTTATTGGGAATTTCACACGAAAAACAATGGTGTGCTTGGTTTTAACGTAACTTTATTCTTTCATGAGTTATTTACAAGTTTCTCTTTGTTTACAGCCATTGACATGTCGCCGAGGTTAACACGTGAGGAGCGGATAGAAATTGTGTTGATGTCTGGTGAACACAGTAACCGGGTCATTGCAGCAGATTTCAATGCAAGACACCCTACGAGACCACCCATCTCCCATGCTACAGTTAGCAAACTGCTTGCTAAGTTTCGTGAAACTGGTTCAGTGTTGGATTTGCCAAAATGTGGACGCATGAAATCTGTCTCTAATGAAGAAACATCAGTGGCTGTCCTAGCTTCATTCAGCAAGAGCCCAGAGCGTAGCACTCGCCGCATGTCACTGGAGAGTGGCATTAGTCGAACATCCCTTCGGCAGATATTAGCTACTCACAAATGGCACCCTTACAAACTCCAGCTACTGCAGCATCTCAACGAGGATGACCCAGATCGGCGCACTGAATTTGCAGAATGGGCAAAACAAAAATTGGAACAAGACCCTCAGTTTACGCAGAAGATTTTGTTCAGTGATGAGGCAAACTTTTATGTGAATGGTGAAGTTAACAAACAAAACCACCGCTATTGGTCTGACACTAACCCACATTGGATAGATCCCTCCAAGACTGTTGGAACAAAAAAATTGATGGTATGGTGTGGTATATGGGGTACAAAGATAGTGGGGCCATTCTTCATCAATGGAAACCTCAAGGCCACTGGATATGCAAAATTGCTACATGATGATGTGTTTCCCTCTTTATGCACTGAAGCTGGCACGTTCCCTGAGTTTTTCCAGCAAGATGGTGCAGCACCACATTATGGGTGTCGGGTCCGAGCATTCGTAGATGAACAGTTTCTTGGAAAGTGGATTGGTCGTCGTAGGCCAGTTGAATGGCCCCCAAGGTCTCCCGATCTGACCCCCTTAGACTTTTATCTTTGGGATCATCTGAAGGCAATTGTCTATGCTGTGAAGATACGAGATGTGCAGCACCTGAAACTACGGTACTGGAAGCCTGTGTTAGCATTTCTCCTGTGGTGTTGCTATCAGTGTGTGAAGAATGGGAGAACAGGGTTGCATTGACAATCCAACACAATGGGCAGCACATTGAACACATTTTATAAGTGGTCAGAAACTTGTAAATAACTCATGAAAAAATAAAGTTACGTTAAAACCAAGCACACCATTGTTTTTCTTGTGAAATTCCCAATAAGTTTGATGTGTCACATGACCCTCTTCCTATTGAAAAAACAAAAGTTGGATTCAAAATGGCTGACTTCAAAATGGCCACCATGGTCACCTCCCATCTTGAAAAGTTTCCCCCCCTAACATATACTAAGGTGCCACAAACAGGAAGTTAATATCACCAACCATTCCCATTTTATTAAGGTGTATCCATATAAATGGCCCACTCTATACATTAAAGGGTTTCTATCACTTGGTATGACATATTTAGGTGTCAGACACTAGCGATCCGCTAGTGTCTGCTCTGCCCAACCATCCTAATATGATAGGTTTTGGGGCAGCCGTTTTGCTAAAATAACAACTTATATCTATATGCTAATGAGCCTCTAGGTGCTATGGGGGCGTCATTAGCACCTAGAGGCTCCGTCTACCTTCATAAACTGCCGCCGCCCAGCGCGTCCCTCCAGCCCGCCCATCTCCTGCTGAATGCGATCCTCTCCATGCGCGTCTCTGTTCTGCGCATGCGCAATGAATGTCTGACCGCTTCCCTGCTCAGACATCTCCACTGCGCCTGCGCCGATGACATCATAGTGCTCTAAGGAACAGGCGCAGTGGAGATGTCTGAGCAGGGAAGCGGTCAGACATTCATTGCGCATGCGCAGAACAGAGACGCGCATGGAGAGGATCGCATTCAGCAGGAGATGGGCAGGCTGGAGGGACGCGCTGGGCGGCGACAGTTTATGAAGGTAGACGGAGCCTCTAGGTGCTAATGACGCCCCCATAGCACCTAGAGGCTCATTAGCATATAGATATAAGTTGTTATTTTAGCAAAACGGCTGCCCCAAAACCTATCATATTAGGATGGTTGGGCAGAGCAGACACTAGCGGATCGCTAGTGTCTGACACCTAAATATGTCATACCAAGTGATAGAAACCCTTTAACAGGCAATGCATTACAATACAGATGTATTGTAATGCATTGCCGAAGGGATCAGACCCACAAAAATTAAAGTCCCATAGTGGGACAAAAAAAAAAGGTTGTTTTTAATAATAATAATAATAAAAATAAAAAATTCCCCCTGATTTTATCATAAAAAATAGAAAAAAAACACATATTAGGTATTGCTGCGTCTGTAACGACTGGCTCTATGAATATATCACCTAATCTACCTCCTTAGATAAACACTGTAGAAAATATAAAATAACTGCCAAAAAATGAATTTTTTTGTCATCTTATATCACAAAAAGTGCAATAACAAGCGATCAAAAAGTTATACAGTATGTACTCCAAAATAGCACCAATCAAACCGTCATCTCATCCTGCAAAAAATGGGGCCCCTAAATAATACAATCACCCAAATGATAAAAAAAACAAACCAAACATGGCTGTCAGAAAATGGAGACACCAAAACATCATTATTTTTTATTTCTTTTTTTTGTTTAAAAAATGCCTATATTGTGAAATACTTAAATACATTTTAAAAAAGTATACATATTGGGTATTGTCACATTCGTAACAACCTGCTCTATAAAAATAGCACATGATCTAACCTGTCAGAGGAACTGTAAAAAAAAAAAAAAAAAAAAAAAAAAACTGTGCCAGAACAGCCAATTTGGTTACCTCGCCTCAAAAAAAGCATAATATAGACCAATCAAAAATCATATGTACCCAAAAATAGTATTAATAAAACTGTCACCTTATCCCGTAGTTTCCAAAATGGGGTCACTTTTTGGGAGTTTCTACTGTAGGGAGCATCAGGGGGGCTTCAAATGGGAGATAGTCTAAAAAACAGTCTAGCAAAATCTGCCTTCCAAAAACCATATGGCACTGCTTTTCTTCTGTGCCCTGCCATGTGCCCGTACAGCAATTTACCAGCACATGTGGGGTATTTCTGTAAACTGCAGAATCAGGGTTATAGATATTGAGTTTGTTTGGCTGTTAACCCTTGATAGTTACATAAAAAATGGATTAAAATGGAAAATCTGCCAAAAAAGTAAAATTTTGAAATGTAATCTCCATTTTTCTTTTAATTCTTGTGTAATACCTAAAGGGTTAACAAAGTTTGTAAAATACGTTTTGAATAACTTGAGGGGAGTAGTTTTTAAAATGGGGTCGTTTCTACTAAATAAGGGCTTGTTCACATGACCGTGTGAAGCCTGTGCACGTGCTGTGGACCGCAAATTGAGGTACTCAATGCACGGGCACAGTCCGTGGGGCAGCTGCATGGGGATCGCAGACCCATTCACTTGAATGGGTCCGCGATCCGTCTGTTCCGCAAAAAGATAAAGTTCTATCTTTTTGCGGTGTGGAGGCACGGAACGTAACCCCAGAAAGCACTCCGTAGTGCTTCCATAGTGTTCCGTTCCGCATCTCCGGATTTGCGTACCCTTCGAAGTGAATGGGTCCGCATTCGTGATGTGTAATGCACACAGACCGGTGCCCGTGTATTGCAGATCCACAAATGCGGTCCGCAATACAGCAACGGGCAGCACACAAAGTGACTTCATAACTGAAGTGGGTTTTGGAAATTGTTCTTAAAAAAAAAAAAAGTCTTCTAATGTTCTAAAAAATGACATTTTCAAAATGATGCCAACATAAAGTAGACATATGGGAAATATTAAGTAATAATAATAAATATATCAAGTTCTGTTTTTAACCCTTTCAGGACCAAGACCAGGCCATTTTTTAGCAAATCTGACATGTCACTTTATGTGGTAATAACTTTAAACCGCTTTTACTTATCCAGCCCATTCTTAGATTGTTTTCTTGTCACATATTGTTCTTCATGACAGTGGTAAAATTAAGTCCAAAAATTTCATTTTTATTTGTAAAAAAAAATACAAAATTTACCAGAAATTTGGAGAAATTAGCAAATTTCCATTTCTCTACCTTTACAATAGACAGTAATACCTCCAAAGATAGTTATTACTTTACATTCCCCATATGTCTACTTCATGTTTGGATCATTTTGTGAATGCCATTTTATTTTTTGGGGACGTTAGAAGGCTTAGAAGCAAATCCTTGAAATTTTCAGAAAATTTCCAAAACCTACTTTTTGAGGACAAGTTCAGGTCTGAAAGTCACTTTGTGAGGCTTACATAATAGAAACCACACAAAAATGACCCCATTTTAGAAACTACACCCCTCAAGGTATTCAAAACTGATTTTACAAACCCCTTTAGGTGTTCCACAAGAAATAAAGGAAAATGGAGATTAAATTTCTGAATTTCACTTTTTTTTTATTTTTTGGGCAGATTTTCTATTTTAATACTTCTTTTTTTTTTTTTTTTTTTTTCTAACAAAGCAAGGGTTAACAGCCAAACAAAACTCAATATTTATGACCCTGATTCTGTAATTTACAGAAACATCCCATATGTAGTTGTAAACTGCTGTACGGGCCCATGGCAGGGCGCAGAAAGAAAGGAACGCCATGTGGTTTATGGAAGGTACGAGGGCATGTGCATATCAACCCTAAGGGTATGCACATGGGCACAGCAGTCTAGGGATCACTAAGAGGTTACCCTTTTCTCCCTAGCTTTCGGGCCTAGTCATTTGTTCTGGTTGTTTTCCCTGTGTTTGGTTGTTTCCCCGCTTACCCACCTGGCGTGACAATTTTAGGGTACATATGATTTTTGGTTGCTCTATATTACACTTAGTGAGACAAGGTAACAAAAATTAGCTGTTTTGGCACAGTTTTTATTATTTACAGTGTTCATCTGACAGGTTAGATAATGTGCTATTTTATAGAGCAGGTTGTTACGGACGCGGCAATACCTAATACGTATACTCTTTTCATTTATTTATGTTTTACACAAGAACAGCATTTTTGACAAACAATAAATAAATTAAATAAATCGTGTTTTAGTGTCTCCATATTCTGAGATCCCTAGTTTATTTTTTAGGTAGGGTCTCATTTTTTGCGGCATGAGATGACCGTTTGGTACTATTTTGGGTATGACTTTTTGATCGTTTGGTATTACACTTTTTGTGATGTAAGGTGACAAAAAAAATTGCTTTTTTGACCTTTATTTTTTTTTTACTTTAATTTGTGAAAAGGAAAATACACTTACAGGTCCCTGCCTGTGAGATCCAGGGGGCTGGACTCACAGGCTCTCCCGGAAGGCAGACACAATGCCTAAGGAAGGCACCTTGCTGCCTTCCCTGCCATCGGGTCCCCGTCATAGCAGCACGGGGACCCTATGGACGTCTGAAGTCTGCATGTGCCACGGTCAGTGCTGACCGCGCACGTGTTAATGCGCCGGCATCGGTGATTTCACGAATGCCGGCTCATACAGCAAGGGTCCGGCTATCAGTGACTGCCGGACCCCTGCCGTCGATCGGGCAGGCGCAGCTCTGGGCGTTAAGGGGTTAAAAACGGAGAAATTTTAATTTTGAAAATTGCTAAATTTTGGACTTTTTTTTCATAAAGGTGAAATATATTGACTCAAATTTATGACTGTCTTTAAGTACAATATGTCATGAGAAAATAACCTCAGAATTGCTTGGATAAGTAAGTGTTCCAAAGTTATTACCCCATAAAGTGACACATATCAGATTTGCAAAAAATGGCATGGGCAGGAAGGTGAAAACAGGCCTGGGGTAGAAGGGGTTAATAAATACTCAGCAAAAAAGACAGATGAATGAATATACCTCTCTAAGTTATGCCTAAAAAAAGGCGCGCTTAATAAATGTGCCCCATTCTTCCCAATGCCTAAGGCCAATTTCATTCAGGGTGAGAAGTGCTCCATGTTAGGTGTTTCCTGCCCTGAATGCTATTCCTGTGACATGGATCCACTGCATTATAATGCTGTGTGTTCCTGCCCAACCTCAACTTCTTAGGGCAAATTTATAAAGCTCACCTGTTTTTAAGTATATTAGACAGTCAGCCTTTGTCTAGTATCTATTAACCCCCTTAGTGACCAGCCTGTCTTGGGCCTTACTGACCAAGCGTTTTTCTTGCTATTTTCATTCTTTCCAAGAGCTCTAACTTTTTCTAATTATTCACTCTGTGGCTGTAAGAGGGCTTGTTTTTTGCAAGACAAGTTGTTGTTTTTAATGGTGCCATTTTGGGGTATAACTTTCTGATTTAACTTTTTCTGCCACTGAGATTTTACTTTATAAATTGTGCGGTGTTCATTTTTCAGCATAAATAACATACCTGTTATCTTTAGGTCAGTATGATTAGTGATACAAAATACATAGTGGTGTTTTTTGTGAGGGCTTGATTTTTGTGTTGTGTGAGGGCTTGATTTTTGCAGGACGACTTTTAGTTTCCATTGTCATCATTCTGGGGATAACACATTTTGATTACTTTTTTTTTTAATTACATGATATTTATGTAGTGTGGGTCGATACGGAAGTGGCAATATCAATAGTGGGGGGGATATTTTTATTTTTGCAATATAAAAAAATATATATATTTTCAATGGAAAAAGGTGTCTTGGAATTTTTTTTTAAATTTAGGGTCACACCTTAGTTATTTGGGCAGTTAATGAGATAGGAGCAGGGGCGGATTAGGAACATAAAGTGGCACTGGAAAAAAAACAAAGTGGCCCCATGTTGTAGGCAAGTCCAAATTAATAGAAGGCGGGGCAATAAAGGTAGGCGGCATCGGCAATATCCTAGCACAAAATTCCATCCCATCAGAACGATATACCAGGTATGCAGAACAATATATTGTCCCAAAAGCTGTCCCTTTGTGGTGGCCATCAATAGCTGCCATTTCCTGTCCTCTTCCTCCAGTTGTCTGATTAAAATGTAGAGAAGGGGAGCTTAGGAGGTGAGATGTGGGCAACAGCAGTTTCATTCAGGAGGGCATGTGCGGCCAGGTACATAAATACTTGATTCTCACAGCTTTAATTACCGCTGAAATTTCTTTATGCAGGGGTGGGATTCAGATTTTTAACAGGTGCCCTACTCAATGGTGGACATGCAGCGTCACGACACATGTTTACATATATATGCAACACACATATACCCTATACATGGTAAGTATACATATATATACACTACAGACATACCACCCAACTTTTAAAAAGCCTAAGTAGCTAAACTATGGAATGGAAGTGCTCATCTTCAGCTTCCGCTGTAGTTTTAAGAACCGGATCTGGAGAACCTGAGGGAACTGGCTGAATCCCATGCCTGTCTTTATGTACCTGGCCAGTGAAGTGCTTGGGTCTATGGCCAATCCACCCCTGAAAACAAGCCCCCACTCTCCACTGCACGTGGGACCCCTGCAACGCTTGCATAGGGCCGCCATGAAAAGGTGGTAGCCCAGCCTCTGTAAAAGGCGTATTGGTGGTCACTAAAGGGTTAAAAGTTGCATAGCAGTTGATGAATTAGACCAGGCATATTCACTTAGACTGGTCTAATTTATATGCTCACAAAAAAAATCTATTGCATCTCTGCAGAGAAAAGTCGCAATGTCTCCCTGAAAGTGCGACTTTTAATGCAAAAAAATGTACTTTGCCACTCAAAACTGTCAAACAAAAATAAGCCAGCACTGGAGTGGAGTCAACTTTTTTTATATTTTTTTTTGTGCCTAATTCATGTGTAAAAACGTTTTAAAAATTGACTACTCCTCAATTAGTCTAAACTCAAAATAGTCGAACAAGGCGCAAAAGGCCACAAAATGCACTTTCAGTAGTAAATGCGACTAATAAAATTAGACAGTCTGAAACAGCATTTTGACTGAAAAAAGACCCAAACACTGTAGTAAATGTGCCCCAATGTTTTACACTGACTGAATTAGGAGTACGGTTTATTAGCTTTTGAGGTCTGGCAAGAACACTCCGCATAGGGTAAGTTCACATCACCGTTATTTTTCCGTTCTTGTGATCCGTCAGAGAAACAGAAAAAAAAGGGTCCTGTAAAAATAAAAAATAAAATAAAACTCTGAGCATTAATTATCCACATTTAGCATATATGTGAGGCTTTTTTTTATTTATTTTTTTCGTCTAAAATAACAAAACTGATGGAAATGGCTCAAACGGGTGCCAAATGTGCATAACTGATGAACAGGATTTTTTTTTTTCCTACAGGATCTGTTTTTTTTTTCTTCTGACGGATCAGAAGAACAGAAAAAAAATAACTTTGATATGACCCGCTATTAGTTGCATTTTTTGATGCAGATTTGCTACAGATCTCAACCTTCCCATTTTTCCATTGCAAAGAGTCAAATTCATACAAAAGACATCTAAGTGGACCCCCAACAATTTACAATTGCAGTGTTACATTCTAAGGGCTCTTGCACTAACTGCAAATTGTGGTCCCCACTTGAATGGGTCCATGACTAGAGTTGAGCGAACACCTGGATGTTCGGGTTTGAGAAGTTCGGCCGAACTTCCCGGAAATGTTCGGGTTCGGGATCCGAACCCGAACCGAACTTCGTCCCGAACCCCATTGAAGTCAATGGGGACCCGAACTTTTGGGCACTAAAAAGGCTGTAAAACAGCCCAGGAAAGAGCTAGAGGGCTGCAAAAGGCAGCAACATGTAGGTAAATCCCCTGCAAACAAATGTGGATAGGGAAATGAATTAAAATAAAAATAAAAATGAACCAATATCAATTGGACAGAGGTCCCATAGCAGAGAATCTGGCTTCATGTCAGCACAGAATCAGTCTTCATGTCATAGCAGAGAATCAGGCTTCACGTCACCCACCACTGGAACAGGCCACTGTCACATATTTAGGCCCAGGCACCCAGGCAGAGGAGAGAGGTCGCGTAACAGAGAATCTGGCTTCATGTCAGCACAGAATAAGTCTTCATGTCATAGCAGAGAATCAGGCTTCACGTCACCCACCACTGGAACAGGCCACTGTCACACATTTAGGCCCCGGCACCCAGACAGAGGAGAGGTTCATTCAACTTTGGGTTGCCCCGCAATATAATGGTAAAATGAAATTAAAAATAGTATTGAATGAGGAAGTGCCCTGGAGTAGAATAATATATTGTTAAGGGGAGGTAGTTAATATCTAATCTGCACAAGGGATGGACAGGTCCTGTGGGATCCATGCCTGGTTCATTTTTATGAACGTCAGCTTGTCCACATTGGCTGTAGACAGGCGGCTGCGTTTGTCTGTAATGACGCCCCCTGCCGTGCTGAATACACGTTCAGACAAAACGTTGGCCGCCGGGCAGGTCAGCACCTCCAAGGCATAAAAGGCTAGCTCTGGCCACGTGGACAATTTGGAGACCCAGAAGTTGAATGGGGCCGAACCATCAGTCAGTACGTGGAGGGGTGTGCACAGGTACTGTTCCACCATGTTAGTGAAATGTTGCCTCCTGCTAACACGTTCCGTATCAGGTGATGGTGCAGTTAGCTGTGGCGTGGTGACAAAACTTTTCCACATCTCTGCCATGCTAACCCTGCCCTCAGAGGAGCTGGCCGTGACACAGCTGCGTTGGCGACCTCTTGCTCCTCCTCTGCCTTCGCCTTGGGCTTTTTACTAGTTCCCCTGTGACATTTGGGAATGCTCTCAGTAGCGCGTCTACCAACGTGCGCTTGTACTCGCGCATCTTCCTATCACGCTCCAGTGTAGGAAGTAAGGTGGGCACATTGTCTTTGTACCGGGGATCCAGCAGGGTGGCAACCCAGTAGTCCGCACACGTTAAAATGTGGGCAACTCTGCTGTCGTTGCGCAGGCACTGCAGCATGTAGTCGCTCATGTGTGCCAGGCTGCGCAGAGGTAAGGACAAGCTGTCCTCTGTGGGAGGCGTATCGTCATCGTCCTGTGTTTCCCCCCCAGCCACGCACCAGTGATGGGCCCGAGCTGCGTTGGGTGCCACCCCTCTGTGAACATGCTTCATCCTCATCCTCCTCCACCTCCTCTTCATCCTCGTCCTCCAGTAGTGGGCCCTGTCTGGCCACATTTGTACCTGGCCTCTGGTGTTGCAAAAAATCTCCCTCTGAGTCACTTCGAAGAGAATGGCCTGAAAGTGCTAAAAATGACCCCTCTTCCTCCTGGGCCACCTCCTCTTCCATCATCGCCCTAAGTGTTTTCTCAAGGAGACATAGAAGTGGTATTGTAATGCTGATAACGGCGTCATCGCCACTGGCCATGTTGGTGGAGTACTCGAAACAACGCAACAGGGCACACAGGTCTCGCATGGAGGCCCAGTCATTGGTGGTGAAGTGTGTCTGATCCACAGTGCGACTGACCCGTGCGTGCTGCAGCTGAAACTCCACTATGGCCTGCTGCTGCTCGCACAGTCTGTCCAGCATATGCAAGGTGGAGTTCAACCTGGTGGGTACGTCGCATATGAGGCGGTGAGCGGGAAGGCTGAAGTTACGCTGTAGCGCAGACAGGCGAGAAGCGGCAGGGTGTGAACGCCGGAAGCGCGAACAGACGGCCCGCACTTTATGCAGCAGCTCTGACATGTCGGGGTAGTTGCGAATGAACTTCTGCACCACCAAATTCAGCACATGTGCCAGGCAAGGTAAGTGCGTCAAACCAGCTAGTCCCAGAGCTGCAACGAGATTTCGCCCATTATCGCACACCAACAGGCCGGGCTTGAGGCTCACCGGCAGCAACCACTAGTCGGTCTGTTGTTCTATACCCCGCCACAACTCCTGTGCGGTGTGGGGCCTGTCCCCTAAACATATGAGTTTCAGAATGGCCTGCTGACGTTTACCCCGGGCTGTGCTGAAGTTGGTGGTGAAGGTGTGTGGCTGACTGGATGAGCAGGTGGAAGAAGAGGAGGAGGAAGCTGAGTAGGAGGAGGAGGAGACAGGAGGCAAAGAATGTTGCCCTGCGATCCTTGGCGGCGGAAGGACGTGCGCCAAACAGCTCTCTGCCTGGGGCCCAGCCGCCACTACATTTACCCAGTGTGCAGTTAGGGAGATATAGCGTCCCTGGCCGTGCTTACTGGTCCACGTATCTGTGGTTAGGTGGACCTTGCCACAGATGGCGTTGCGCAGTGCACACTTGATTTTATCGGACACTTGTTTGTGCAGGGAAGGCACGGCTCTCTTGGAGAAGTAGTGGCGGCTGGGAACAACATACTGTGGGACAGCAAGTGACATGAGCTGTTTGAAGCTGTGTGTGTCCACCAGCCTAAATGACAGCATTTCATAGGCCAGTAGTTTAGAAATGCTGGCATTCAGGGCCAGGGATCGAGGGTGGCTAGGTGGGAATTTACGCTTTCTCTCAAATGTTTGTGAGATGGAGAGCTGAACGCTGCCGTGTGACATGGTTGAGATGCTTGGTGACACAGGTGGTGGTGTTGGTGGTACATTCCATGTTTGCTGGGCGGCAGGTGACAACGTTCCTCCAGAGGCAGCGGAAGAGGCCGAGGCGGCGGCGGCGGCAGCAGCAGAAGAGGCCGAGGAGGCGGCAGCAGCAGAAGAGGCAGCAGGGGGAGCCTGAGTGACTTCCTTGTTTTTAAGGTGTCTACTCCACTGCAGTTCATGCTTTGCATGCAGGTGCCTGGTCATGCAGGTTGTGCTAAGGTTCAGAACGTTAATGCCTCGCTTCAGGCTCTGATGGCACAGCGTGCAAACCACTCGGGTCTTGTCGTCAGCACATTGTTTGAAGAAGTGCCATGCCAGGGAACTCCTTGAAGCTGCCTTTGGGGTGCTCGGTCCCAGATGGCGGCGGTCAGTAGCAGGCGGAGTCTCTTGGCGGCGGGTGTTCTGATTTTGCCCACTGCTCCCTCTTTTGCTACGCTGTTGGCTCGGTCTCACCACTGCCTCTTCCTCCGAACTCTGAAAGTCAGTGGCACGACCTTCATTCCATGTGGGGTCTAGGACCTCCTCGTCCCCTGCATCGTCTTCCACCCAGTCTTGATCCCTGACCTCCTGTTCAGTCTGCACACTGCAGAAAGACGCAGCAGTTGGCACCTGTGTTTCGTCATCATCAGAGACGTGCTGAGGTGGTATTCCCATGTCCTCATCATCAGGAAACATAAGTGGTTGTGCGTTAGTGCATTCTATCTCTTCCACCCCTGGTGAAGAGCTAGGTGGATGCCCTTGGGAAACCCTGGCAGCAGAGTCTTCAAACAGCATAAGAGACTGCTGCATAACTTGAGGCTCAGACAGTTTCCCTGATATGCATGGGGGTGATGTGACAGACTGATGGGCTTGGTTTTCATGCGCCATCTGTGCGCTTTCTGCAGAAGACTGGGTGGGAGATAATGTGAACGTGCTGGATGCACTGTCGGCCACCCAATTGACTAATGCCTGTACCTGCTCAGGCCTTACCATCCTTAGAACGGCATTGGGCCCCACCAAATATCCCTGTAAATTCTGGCGGCTACTGGGACCTGAGGTAGTTGGTACACTAGGACGTGTGGCTGTGGCAGAACGGCCACGTCCTCTCCCAGCACCAGAGGGTCCACTAACACCACCACGACCACGTCCCTTATTAGATGTTTTCCTCATTGTTCCCGTTCACCACAATTTTGAGAATGGCAAATTTGGGAATTGTTTTTCAACCCAGAAAAAAAAATTTGCTTTTATGGTCACTACAAATAACTTGACCAGCTAAAACAGTACAGATTTGCTTGAATAGAAATGTGAGACCTGTTTTTTCTTTGCACTGTGTGACAGGTTAAGGTTTAATCACAGAATCAGACTTCTATCTGCACGGTAGCGTGTGTCTTAGGTTTTTCTGAATGACACTATCAGTACCTTCAATGTAAGATATCCTTTTTGGGATAGATTTCAAGTAGTCCTCAAATACCAGAAACTAGTTATTTTGAGAATGGCAAATTTGGGAATAGTTTTTCAACCCAGAAAAAAAAGTGTGCTTTTACGGTCACTACAAATAACTTGACCAGCTAAAACAGTACAGATTTGGTTGAATAGAAATGTCAGGTCTATTTTTTTAGGCGCTGGGTGACAGGCTCAACTTGCCCCTGATGTAGTATATGGCCAAAAAAAAAACAGACTGTTGATGGTTAAATGCACTTCGGTAACACAGGCTCAGCCTGCAGCTGATGTAGGATATAGCACAAAATAACCACACTATTGATGGTTAAATACACTTGGTGATAGCTTGTGCTGGCGCACCACAAGTCACAAAATGGCCGCCGATCACCCCAGAAAAAAAGTGATCTAAAAACGCTCTGGGCAGCCTCAAAAAAGTGAGCAAGTCAATATTAGCACTTCAATGATCCACAGCTGCAAATCGATCACAGAATGAAGTCTTTTGGAGGAGTTAATCACTGCCTAATCTCGCCCTAACGTCGCAGCTGCAACCTCTCCCTATGCTTCAATCAGCAGAGTGACGTGCAGCTCAACGTGACCCAAGCTTATATAGAGGCTGGGTCACATGCTGCACTGGCCAATCACAGCCATGCCAATAGTAGGCAAGGCTGTGATGGCCTCTTGGGGCAAGTAGTATGACGCTTGTTGATTGGCTGCTTTGCAGCCTTTCAAAAAGCGCCAAGAAAGCGCCGAACACCGAACCCGGACTTTTACGAAAATGTTCGGGTCCGTGTCACGGACACCCCAAAATTCGGTACGAACCCGAACTATACAGTTCGGGTTCGCTCATCCCTATCCATGACCTGTCTGCACAACATGTTCTAATATATTTCATTTTTTAATTTTTTTTTTTTTTTTTGTGGTGTGGAGGCACGGAGCAAAATTCCACGGAAGCACTCCATAGACCTTCCGTGGCCTGATGCTTTGTGCCATTCAAGTGAATGGGTCAGCATCCATGATACAGTGCACACATGTTCTGAAACAATATGCATGTCAAGAGTGTGAACTGTGAACAAAATGTTTTGATAAATGACCCCATTTTAGAAACTGCACCCTTTAATTTATTCAAAACTGATTTTACAAACTTTGTTAACCCTTTAGGTGTTCCACAATAATTAAAGGAAAATGGAGATTACATTTTAAAATGTCACTTTTTCGGCAGATTTTTCGAATTATTTTTTTTTTGTGAAACCTATGAAGGGTTGACAGCCAAACAAAACTATATCTATTACCCTGATTTTGCAGTTTACAGAAACGCCCCACATATGGTGGTAAACTGCTGTAAGGGCACACTGCGGGGCGTGGAAAGAACTGAGCGCTATATGCTTTTTGGAAGGCAGAGTTTTCTGGACTGGTATTTAGATACCGTGTCGCATTTGAAGCCCCCCTGTTGCACCCTACTGTAGTGACTTTCACGGTGGCCGCCCCTTTAACCCCTTAAGGATTCGGCCCTATTTCACCTTATGGACTTGGCCATTTTTTGCAAATCTGACCAGTGTCACTTTAAGTGGTGATAACTTTAAACCGGTTTGACTTATCCAGGCCATTCTGAGAGGTTCTTTTCGTCACATATTGTACTTCATGACACTGGTAAAATGAAGTAAAAAAAAACAAAACATTTTTATTTATAAAAAAAATACCAAATTTGCAAATTTCCATGTTTTAATTTCTCTACTTCTATAATACATAATACCTCCAAAAATAGTTATTACTTTACATTCCCCATATGTCTACTTCATGTTTGGATCATTTTGGGAATGATATTTTATTTCTTGGGGATGTTACAAGGCTTAGAAGTTTAGAAGCAAATCTTGAAATTTTTCAAAAATCCAATTTTTTAGGGACCAGTTCAGGTCTGAAGTCACTTTGCGAGGCTTACATAATAGAAACCACCCAAAAATGACCCCATTCTATAAACTACCCCCCTCAAGGTATTCAAAACTGATTTTACAGACTTTGTTAACCCTTTAGGTGTTCCACAAGAATTAATGGAAAATAGAGCTACAATTTCAAAATTTCACTTTTTTGGCAGATTTTCCATTTTAATATTTTTTTTCCAGTTACAAAGCAAGGGCTAACAGCCAAACCAAACTCAATATTTATGACCCTGATTCTGTAGTTTACATAAACACTCCATATGTGGTCGTAAACAGCTGTACCGACACACGGCAGGGCGCGGAAGGAAAGGAATGCCATACGGTTTTTGGAAGGCAGATTTTGCTGGACTGTTTTTTTTTTTTTTGTTTTTTTTTTACACCATGTCCCTTTCGAAGCCCCCCTGATGCAACCCTAGAGTAGAAACTCCAAAAAAGTGGCCCCATTTTAGAAACTATGGGATAGGGTGATACTAGTTTAGGGTACATATGATTTTTGGTCGCTCTATATTACACTTTTTGTGAGGCAAGATAACAAGAATTGGCTGTTTTGGCACCGTTTTTATTTTTTGTTATTTACAACATTCATCTCACAGGTTAGATCATGTGCTATTTTTATAGACCAGGTTGTCACGGATGCGGCGATACCTAATATGTATACTTTTTTTTATTTATGTAAGTTTTACACAATGATTTCATTTTTGAAGCAAAAAAAATCATGTTTTAGTGTTTCCATAGTCTGAGAGCCACAATTTTTTCAGTTTTTGGGCGATTACCTTGGGTAGGGTATGATTTTTGTGGGACGAGATGGCCGTTTTTTTGGCACTATTTTGGGGTACATATGACTTTTTGATCGCTTGCTATTACACTTTTTATGATGATGTAAAGTGACAAAAAATTGTTTATTTAGCACAGTTTGTATTTTTTACGGTGTTCATCTGAGGGGTTAGGTCATGTGATATGTTTATAGAGCCGGTCGATATGGACGCGGCGATACCTAATATGTATACTTTTTTTTTTTTTTCCTATTTTATACCACTTTTATTTATTTTTTACTTTATTTGGGGAAAATGACGTTTTTGTTTTTTTTTACTTGAAACTTAATTTTTTTTGGAGGAAAACTTTATTTTTTCAACTTTTTTTTTCACTATTTTTTTGTGCCACTTTGGGACTTAAACTTTTGGGGGTCTAATCCTTTACAATCCATTCCAATAATTCTGTATTGGAATGCATTGGCTGTATGAGAAATACTGTGTGTATTACTCATACAGCTTCCGACCTGTGAGATCCAGGGGGCTGGATCTCACAGGCTCGTCACCGGAAGGCAGCGCGATGCCTTCCATGCCATCAGGTCCCCCTACAGCCCCATGGGGACCTGATGGCACCACCGCTGCCGCACCAGGTAAAAGCCGCAAACCGCAGGTCAGAATTGACCTGCGGTTTGCGGCAATCGCCGATACGGGGGGGTCACATGACCCCCCCGGCGTTGTGACAGGATGCCCACTGAATGATTTCAGCGGATATCCTGTCACAAATAACCCCCGCTGTGCCGCAATCTACTTTTAAACTTAGGACGTACCGGTATGTCCTGAGTCCTTAAAGACTCGGCAAACGTGGCGTACCGGTACGTCCTAAGTCCCTAAGGGGTTAACGGTGCCCTCCATGAATGTAGCAGTGTATTTGTGCCGTCATAGTTAATATGACTGAATATTTCAGGACCTGCGAACTGCTAAAACCTGTGATCAGTTGTTATGGCAACCTGAAGTAGGACCTGTGAGCTTCTATTGGCTGATAAGGGACATGTGACTGTGTATGGCAGTTAGGATTCAAATGAAAGGCTGGTATGCTTGAATTGGCTAATGCAGGTCATTTTTTGGGACTATCTCGTCCTTGAGAGCTGCAACCCCCGCACTATTCGGGTGTATATGATAACTTAGTATTGCTCTTTTTGTGACGTAAGGTGGCAAAATTGCATTTTTTTGGCACTTAGTTTTTTTTGTGGTGTTTATCTGACAGAGTAGATTGTGATCAATTTATTATTTATTTTAATTTTTTTCTTCTCTAACGCTTTTGTTTTACATTTTAACTTTATTTTTCCCATTCTGGGACTTCAACCTTTTGGGGGTCTGATCCCCCTCTGCAATGTGGTGCCCGCCCGATCAGCATGACATGCTATTGCATCATGTCAGGAAGGGGTTAACAATATTTAACCACCTAAATTGGGGATGCTCAACCTGTGGTCATCCAGCTGTTGTAAAGCTACAACTCCCACCATGCCCTTCTGTAGGCTGCCCAGGCATGCTGAGAGTTGAAGTTTTGCAACAACTGGAGGGCTGCAGGTTGGTTATCCCTGGCCTAACAGTTTTGTTACAAGCTCAGCTTTGGCTGTGGGAAAATTACTTAACTGTTCTGCCCGAGCTTGGTTCTGGCAGAAGTGGAAGGGGGGGATGTCTGCTTTAGCTGCTTATATCTCCTGATCCGTAGCAGCTAGAAGCATAGGCTGACATTTCAGGCTTTCATACAAGACCAAAATAACAGCACTAGCCCAAAATAAGCAGGAGATATTGCTGTTAGAAATCAAGTAGGTAATAATCACTTAAAACCTGCTTTTACTTTCAGTTGCATTCACTGCATCGATTTTTAACAGCTGTATCTTCCCATATAAAGATAATGCTGTAATTGTGGAAAGCTTAGAATGCCAGCTTTCAAACAATACAAAGCCCATATCTCTAGCTGCTACCAAACCAGAGATGTGAGTAGCTAAAGCAGCTGCCTCTCCAGTTGCAGAGCAATGCAGCCCGCAGAAGGAAAGGGAAAAATAGTAAAAAACAGAATACAGAAATATGGCATCATTAGAGATGAGCAATTTGAATCCCACGAATTCTATTTGAATATCAGGATAAATTCAATTAGCCCCGAAGCCGAATTTCCTCGTGCTTTGTGTTAGTGAATCGATTTAACCTGAAATAGTGTGAAAAAAAACAAACAAATTCTTACTTGCCTCCTCCATTTGCTCACGATTGGCCACTTTCTTAATTGAAGATCTCAAAATACTGTGCGTGGTGATGTCATTTTGCGCCGCACGAGATTTAGCATCACATCTTCAAGCAAGATGGCGGCGGCCGGCCTGTCGCAAGCAATTGGAGGAGATAAGTTTTGATTTTTTTATATATATATATATATATATATATATATATATATATATATATAATTTTTTTTTTTTGTTAATTTTACACTCTGATGCCGCAATCATGTATAAATGTGGCATCTGAGGGGTACATGAAGGTTGCTATCAAAATCGTTCGTCATGAAGCAAAAATTTTTGTAAAATTCAGCAAAGCAGACGAATCGAGCTTTCTGAAAATGCGCTCATTCCTAATTATCATCATTGTACTAACCCCCATAATAAACTGTTAGTCCACACAGTGAGTGCTGTAAATAAATTCCACAAAATGTAACTTTTTTTTGTTTACCCCTAAAAATAAAATAATAAAAGTTAGGCTACTTTCACACCTGCGTTAGGTGCGGATCCGTCTGGTATCTGCACAGACGGATCCGCACCTATAATGCAAACGCTTAGATCCGTTCAGAACGGATCCGTTTGCATTACCATGAAGAAAAAAAAATATATCATTTTTTATTTTATTTTTTGTTCATGATAATGCAAACTGATCCGTTTTGACTTTACATTGAAAGTCAATGGGGGACGGATCCGTTTGAAAATTGAGCCATATTGTGTCAACTTTAAACGGATCCGTCCCCATTGACTTACATTGTAAGTCTGGACAGATCAGTTTGCCTCCGCACGGCCAGGCGGACACCCGAACGCTGCAAGCTGCGTTCAGGGGTCCGCCTGCTGAGCGGAGCGGAGGACAAACGGTGCCAAACTGATGCATTCTGAGTGGATCCGCATCCACTCAGAATGCATTGGGGCAGTACGGGTCCGTTCGGGGCCGCTTGTGAGAGCCTTCAAACGGAACTCACAAGCGGAGCCCCGAACGCTAGTGTGAAAGTAGCCTTAGTTATTATGCTATATATACCCAAAAATGGTTCCAAAAAGCCCCTGCAACTAATCCTGCAAAATAAAATAAAAATTTAGAAGAAAGTTAAAAAGTTATGACTGCTGGAACACAAAGGTGTCCCCTGAGTTGTGTGCTAACAAGATTTGCAGCAGTCTCACATTAAAAATGGGGTTTTACAATTTTAACGTGACTAGAGCAGTTTATGGGAATGGCTCATGTGAATATTATGAGGACGATTTATTAATCTTATACAAAGTAGTATTGTTGTCTTTCTGACTAATGTGTGACCATCTTCTATGATTATGATGCTAACATTACTCAATTTTTGTTCCTTTTTCTATTCTTACAGATAAGCTACAGAAAATTATCTTAGATTCAGCCATTGAAGCTAGGAAAACCATATTTGGTCGTTTTATTTCGTCCTTTAGTTTGGTAACAGTTGTGCGTGAAGCTCTCTTCAAATTTTTGCCTGAAAATGCACATCAACTTGCAACGGGAAGACTCCATGTTGCTCTCACACGTGCATCAGATGGAGAGCCGATACTGATTTCTGATTTTGAGTCCAAAGAAGACGTCATTGAGGTAGAATATTGCTTTGTATAACTTATGTAAAACAATTTCTTTCTACAAAATTTAAGCTTCATTATGAGTAGAGTTGAGCAGACACCTGGATGTTCAGGTTCGTCTGAACTTCAAAGTTCGAGTTTGGGACCCGAACTTGACCCCGAACTCCATTGAGGTCAATGGGGACCCTAACTTTGGAGCACTAAAATGGCTCTAAAGTCATGGAAAGGGCTGGAGGGCTGCAAATGGCATCAAAATGTGGTTAAGAGCATGGCAAGTGCTCTGCAAACAAATGTGGATAGGGATATGACTTAAAATAACATAAAATAGGTAAATATAAAAAATAATAATCTTGATCTAGGCGCACGAGGTCCATATGGAGTAGGAGGTTGAGGAGGCGGTGGAGGAGGTAGCCAACACTGGTTTTTGGCATTTATTTATTTGTTTAAATTAAGGTACACCCAAAAAACATTGGGAAATATAACCTGGGATAACCCCCTCCCAGCTGTGCTAAACAAACGTTCAGACAATACACTGACTGCAGGGCAGGACAGCACCTCCAAGGCGTAAAGGGCAAGCTCAGGCCATGTGCACAATTTGGAGACCCAGAAGTTGAAGGGGACAGAACCATCAGTCAGTACGTGTAGGCGTGTGCACACATACTGCTTCACCATGATGTCCACAATCCAATTGGATATCTTCTCTATCAACTTTCGATGTTCTTTTATGCACCTACCATGGTGATCACGGGTAACGGGGTATCTGTATTCCAGGCTGGAGAGGGAGCCTGAGAAAGGGATACCACATCCAAAGGAGGTCAGTGGAGAAAATGTGGGAGAAGTTATCAAAGTGGAAGGATCGAATGAAAGGAGGGGGCGCATGGCAATTACCCACTCCTGACTCAGGGAGGTAGTGACGATAAATAACAATACAGGACTCTTAAGATGCCCTGTTATTGGAATGATTTAAAAAAATTATAGGGAATATCACTGGGGTATTTTGGATTTGGAAAAGTTAGACCGCTGAGGCCCCGCTGCCGCTTTGTTGACTCTAGATAACTTCTGCCTGATCGCACGTCCCCGTGACGACCACGATCGAATTGGATATCTTCTCTATCAACTTTCGATGTTCTTTTCTGCGCCTACCATGTTGATCATGGTTAGCGGCGAATCAGGGTTCCACACCGGAAAGGGAGCGTGAGAAAGGGATACCACATCCAAGGGAGGTTAATGGCTGCAATGTGATCGAGCTGAAATGTGGGACAAGTTATTAAAGGGAATCTGTCACCGGGATTTTGTGTATAGAGCTGAGGACATGAGTTGCTAGATGGCTTCTAGCACATCCGCAATACCCAGTCCCCATAGCTCTCTGTGCTTTTATTGTGTAAAAAAAAACGATTTGATACATATGGAAATGAACCTGAGATGAGTCCTGTACGTGAGAGGAGTCAGGGACAGGACTCGTCTCAGGTTCATTTGCATATGTATCAAATCGTTTTTTTTTTACACAATAAAAGCACACAGAGCTATGGGGACTGGGTATTGCGGATGTGCTAGCGGCCATCTATCCACCCATGTCCAAAGCTCTATACACAAAATCCCGGTGACCGGTTCCCTTTAAAGCGGAAGGATCGAATGAAAGTGCCAATTAAAGATGAATTTTAGAAAATCCCTATCACCTATGCAGGGCAGGGGTTTTTCATCTGCAAAAATGGGTTAATGTCGCCCACCAATTGAACAGACAATTTTACAAAAATTGGGTCCCTGTCACCTATGCAGATCAGGGGTTTGTATACGGCAAAAAGCAAAAACCTTTCACACGACGTGGAGTCTTATCCACCATTAACAGTCTATATAATCCACTTGGATTTGTAGCACCTGTGATCATCCAAGGTAAGACTCTGCTCAGAGTTAATCACCGATACAGTTACAAGAAAAAGTATGTGAACCCTTTGGAATGATATGGATTTCTGCAGAAATTGGTCATAAAATGTGATCTGATCTTTATCTAAGTCACAACAATAGACAATCACAGTCTGCTTAAACTAATAACACAAATAATTAAACATTACCATGTTTTTATTACACACCATACAAACATTCACAGTGCAGGTGGAAAAAGTATGTGAACCCTTGGAAATTAATAACTGGTTGAACCTCCTTTGGCAGCAATAACTTCAACCAAATGTTTCCTGTAGTTGCAGATCAGACATGCACAACGGTCATGAGTAATTCTTGACCATTCCTCTTTACAGAACTGTTTCAGTAAAGCAATATTCTTGAGATGTCTGGTGTGAATCGCTTTCTTGAGGTCATGCCACAGCATCTCAATCGGGTTGAGGTCAGGACTCTGACTGGGCCACTCCAGAAGGCATGTTTTCTTCTGTTTAAGCCATTCTGTTGTTGATTTACTTCTATGCTTTGGGTCGTTGTCCTGTTGCAACACCCATCTTCTATTGAGCTTCAGCTGGTGGACAGATGACCTTAAGTTCTCCTGCAAAATGTCTTGATAAACATAGGAATTCATTTTTCCTTCGATGATAGCAATCCGCCAAGGCCCCGACGCAGCAAAGCAGCCCCAGACCATGATGCCCCCACCACCATACTTCACAGTTGGGATGAGGTTTTGATTTTGGTGTGATGTGCCTCTTTTTCTCCACACATAGTGTTGTGTGTTTCTTCCAAACAACTCAACTTTGGTTTCATCTGTCCACAAAATATTTTGCCAGTACTGCTGTGGAACATCCAGGTGCTCTTGTGCAAACTGTAAACGTGCAGCAATGTTTTTTTTGGACAGCAGTGGCTTCCTCTGTGGTATCCTCCCATGAAATCCGTTCTTGTTTAGTGTTTTACGTATCGTAGATTCGCTAACAGGGATGTTAGCATATGCCAGAGACTTTTGTAAGTCTTTAGCTGACACTCCAGGATTCTTCTTCACCTCATTGAGCAGTCTGCGCTGTGCTCTTGCAGTCATCTTTACAGGACGGCCACTCCAAAGGAGAGTAGCAGCAGTGCTGAACTTTCTCCATTTATTGACAAATTGTCTTACCGTGGTCTGATGAACAGCAAGGCTTTTGGAGATACTTTTATAAACCTTTCCAGCTTTATGCAAGTCATCAATTCTTAATCGTAGGTCTTCTGAGAGCTCTATTGTGCAAGGCATCATTCACATCAGGCAATGCTTCTTGTGAAAAGCAAACCCAGAACTGGTGTGTTTTTTTTATAGGGCAGGGCAGCTGTAACCAACACCTCCAATCTCATCTCATTGATTGGACTCCAGTTGGCTGACACCTCACTCCAATTAGCTCTTGGAGATGTCATTAGTCTAGGGCTTCACATACTTTTTCCACCTGCACTGTGAATGTTTACATGGTGTGTTCAATAAAAACATGTTAACATTTAATTCTTTGTGTGTTATTAGTTTAAGTGGACTGTGATTGTCTATTGTTATGACTTAGATGAAGATCAGATCCCATTTTATGACCAATTTGTGCAGAAATACATATTATTCCAAAGGGTTCACATACTTTTTCTTGCAACTGTATATATAGGCCATATGCCCACTTCTCTCCTGCAGAGGTTCAGTCTTGGCAGCTGTGCATAATTTGTAATGCTTCAGTAAAGGCAATCACTGCAGTCGCTTACCTTAGAACTATAGACATTAAAGGTCAGGTCCAAATTGGCTATGTAATGGGCAAGGCAAAACTGGCACCAAGTCCTGAGCATACCATACCAAGACTGGAACTTTGTGCTGCTGTTCTGGCAGTAGAGCTAGCAGAGCTTATCGTGTCAGAAATGGATATAAAACTTGATAGTACAGTGTTTCATACAGATAGCTAAGTAGTGTTAGGCTACATTTACAATGAGACTAGGAGATTTTATGTCTATGTTCATAACCGAGTGCAAAGAATTAGGAGGTCAACACAGCCTAACCAGTGGTGCGATGTACCAACTGACCTCAACCCAGAAGACCATGCTACAAGAGCTGTTCCAGCAGCCCACCTTAAAGATACTATTTGACTAACAGGGCCACCATTCCTCTACAAACCTGTACTTGACACTCTTGAGACACATTTGAGCTGCTAGAGCCAAATGCTGATGCAGAGATTCGTCCTCACTAGAGTTGAGCGGACACCTGGATGTTCGGGTTCGGCCGAACTTGGAAAAAAAAGTTTGGGACCCGAACTTGACCCCGAACCTGAACCCCCATTGAAGTCAATGGGGACCTGAACTTTTGGGCACTAAAATGGCTCTAAAATAGTCCTGGAAAGGGCTAGAGGGCTGCAAAAGGCATCAAAATGTGCTTAAGAGCATGGCAACTGTTCTGCAAACAAATGTGGATAGGGAAATGACTTAAAATAACATAAAATACCGAAAAATTAAAAATAACAATCTGGATCTAGGAGTAGGAGGTTGAGGAGGCGGTGGATGTGGCGGTGTAGGTGGAAGCGGCGGTGAAGTAGGAATAGGTAGCCAACAAAATAAAACAAAGAATAAGTGCACTTGAGTACTATTCTGCACAAGGTACGGACAAGTCCTGTGGGATCCATGCCTGGTTCATTTTAATAAACGTAAGCTTGTCCACATTGGCCTGTGATAATGCTCTCTGCCGTGCTAAACACACGTTCACACTATACACTGGCTGCAGGGCAGGTCAGCACCTCCAAGGCTGACAAAGCTTTTCCACATTTGGGCCATGCTAACCCTGCCTTCTCAGGTGCTGGCGGTGCCCCAGCTGCGTTGGCGACCTCTTCCTCCTCCTCAGCCTTCGCCTTGTGCTTCCACTGTGCCCCCGCTGTCAGGTGGGAATGCCATCAGCAGCGTGCGCTTGTAGTCGCGCATCTAACTATCAGTAACAGATTTTTTTCACTAAATTTAGTTCCCTGTCAGCAATGCAGAGCAGGGGTTCATTCACGGCAAAAGGGGTTCATGTCACCCAGCAATAGAACAGAGAATTTTAAGAGATTTAGGCCTCTGTCACCCAGGCACAGCAGGGGTTTGTATACGCCAAAAATGGTAAAATGTAACCCGTCAATTGAAAATAAAGATATATTTTTTTCAATTTAGGGCACTAAAATTGGCAATTTTTTGCATTAAAATGGCTCTAAAATAGTCCTTGAAAAGGCTAGAGGGATGTAAAATGTGCTTAAGAGCATGGCAACTGCTCTGCAAACAAATGTGGATAGGGAAATAACTAAAAATTACAAATTATTAACCTGCAACTCAGAGAAGGAGGTGGATATGGAGTCGGAGGTTGAGGAGGCGGTGAATGTGGTGTTGTAAGTGGAGGAGGAACAGGTAGCCAACAATGTGTTTTTTATTTTTGTTAGTTTTTTTTTTGTTTTTTTTTATATTGGGGTAGGTAGCCCCCAAAATATTGGGACAAATAAAAAATTAAAAAATAAAACAAAGAATCATTGCACTTGACTTGAGTACAAGAATGTATGTTTGATGGTGGTATAAATGTCTATTCTGCACAGGGCCGGCCTTAGGTGTTCAGGCGCCCCGTGCGAGCTAACCTTGTGGCGCCCCCCGCCCCCCCCTCCCCTCCTTACACCTGGTCGCATAAACACACACAAAGAGGAAAAAAATGTGTTACCTGCAGTCCTATGTAACACCACAGATAACACTAGTGCTGATAATGTGGTAGTGTTACCTGCAGTCCTATGTAAAACCACAGATAACACTAGTCCTGATAGGTGGTAGTGTTACCTTCGTCCTAAGTGTGCCTCCCTGTGTCTATCGCACGGACTCCCTGCTGGCGGCGCTGCCTCCTCTTCCTTCTTCCTCTGCAGAGAACGTCCTGATGCAGCTGCGTCAAGACATAGGAACACTGTGGGCATGGTGATGGTGACACACAGGAAGAGACACACAGACACAGGGACGGACACACACATACATACATACATACAATAAATATGATCACATCACAGTTCCTGCCTGTCTGCTTTGGTAAAGCTGGGCATAGCTGGGCTATGCCAGGCTTTAGCAGAGTGGGCACAGGACAGTGGGCACAGGGCACGATATGTATGCAAGCACAGCTGAGCGAGTGCAGTGCAAGGGCCCGCATACACATTGCTCCTCCTGCCTGTCATACCCCCCCCCCCCCCCCCCCCCCCCGGGCATTTTGGGGGGCATTAGGGGTTGGATGATGCGGAGTGTGCACATAGCCACCAATCATATCCCCCTTCCTAAAAGGTAACTGATGTGCTGGGGGAGAGGAATATGATTGGTGGCTATGTGCACACTCAACATCAGCAGCAAGGAGTTAAAGTCCAACCCTTAATGGCCCCCAAAATCCCTGGGGGGGGGGGGGGGTTGATGTAGTAGCAGGAAAGCACACTGTCCCCCTGTCCTCTATGAGCCCCCCCTCCCCCATTGCACACTTCTCCCACTCCATGTCACATGTCCCCCCCCCCCCCCCAGTCACCATGGCTAATTTCTCCCCTCCAGATGGGCAGCACCAGCACATCTGTCCCCCCTCCCCCATGGCACATTTCTCCCCTCCAGATGGGCACTGCAGCATCAGCACAACTGTTCCCCCCCCAGCCCCCATGGCACATTTCTGCCCCCCCAGCCCCCATGGCACATCTCTGCCCCCCCCCCCCCAGCCCCCATGGCACATTTCTGCCCCCCCCCAGCCCCCATGGCACATTTCTGCCCCCCCCCCAGCCCCCATGGCACATTTCTGCCCCCCCCAGCCCCCATGGCACATTTCTCCAAATACCTACTTGTTCTTTTGCTGTGCCTGTGTAGATTGTAGTGCTGCTTCCTTGCTGTGGCTGCTGGCTGGCGCTCGGGCGCGCTCCGTCTTCTCTCTGGGGGCGGAGCTCAGTGGCAACGTCAATAGGGAAGACGTGCCTGTGCGGCAGTTACGCTTTAGCAGCCACTGGTCTGCTCTCTTAAAGAGACAGGCAGGCCAGCCAGGCAGCCGAGTGGAGCTCAGAGCGGCCGCGGGCCCCGCCCCCTCCTCACTCCTCAATTGTCCGGACCGTGCGCTTTGAGCACTGTGCTAGTCGGCCGCCCGCAGACAGTCGCAGAATAATCGTGAGTAGAGTAGAGACTTAGTTCACTGCGGGCTGTGCGGCCGCCCGGCGCCCCTGTTGCTATGGCGCCCTGTGCGGCCGCACAGCCCGCACACCCCAAAGGCCGGCCCTGATTCTGCACAAGGTACGGACAAGTCCTGTGGGATCCATGCCTGGTTCATTTTAATGAACGTGAGCTTGTTCACGTTGGCTGTGGACAGGCGGCTGCGTCTGTCTGTAATGACGCCTCCTGCCGTGCTAAATACACGTTCAGAGAGTACACTGGCTGCAGGGCAGGCCAGCACCTCCAAGGCATACAGGGCAAGCTCTGGCCATGTGGACAATTTGGAGACCCAGAAGTTGAATGGGGCAGAACCATCAGTTAGTACGTGTAGTCGTGTGCACAGGTACTGTTCCACCATGTTGTTCAAATGCTGCCTCCTGCTAACACGCTCCATATCAGCAGTTGGGGCCGGTTGTTGCAGCGAGGTGACAAAGCTTTTCCACATGTTGGCCATGCTAACCCTGCCTTCTGAGGTGCTGGCGCTGACACAGCTGCGTTGGCGACCTCTTCCTCCTCCCCTGCCTAGGCCTTGTGCTTCCACTTGACCCCGGCGTCAGTCCGGAATGCTCTCAGGAGCGCGTCTACCAGCGTGCGCCTGTAGTCGCGCATCTTCCGATCACGCTCCAGTGAGGGAATTAAGGACGGCACATTGTCTTTGTAACAGGGATCCAGCAGCGTGGCCACCCAGTAGTCAGCACACGTTAAAATGTGGGCAACTCTGCAGTCGTTGCGCAGGCACTGCAGCATGTAGTCGCTCATGTGTGCCAGGCTGCCCAGAGGTAAGGACAAGCTTTCCTCTGTGGGAGGCGTATCGTCTGCCTCCTCTGTAATCCCCCAGCCATGCACCAGTGATGGGCCCGAGCTGCGTTGGATGCCAACCCGCTGTGAACATGCTTCAACCTCATCCTCGTCCTCCAGTAGTGGGCCCTGGCTGGCCAAATTTGGACCTGGCCTCTGCTGTTGCAAAAATCCTTTTTCCATTACGCCCCATGACAGCACCTGTGAGAGATCCTCCTCCTTCCGGACAGGAAACAGGAACTTCCCAGATCTTTAAATTGGTCCCATGCCTTCCACCTTCAGTTCTTTCCTGTTTCCTGTCCAGGGACAGGAGGATTTCTTTCCAGGTCTATTTTTGTGGCTGCAGGACCTCTAGGGTTAAGACGAAACCTAGTGGAGGTACCTGTCGGCGTAAGTCTCCACTAGGAGCCGCTGAGAAGCCCGGCGTCTGCATTTTCTTCCCTTCTTCGGAGCCATGGGGGGATGCCTGGGCTGGCTCGTGTCCCTGCCTGCCGGCGAAGTCGCGGCATGAGGGGGGAGCTGCGTCTTCCCTCTCATTGAGGCTGGCTGTGCTGGACGCGCGCGTCGCGCCGGAAGTGACGCGTGCGTTCCACCGGCCGGAAGGGGAGGAGCTAAAACATGGCGGGCGCTGCGCGGCCCATTTGAAAAAGGGAACGCCGGCCAGCCAGCATTGAGGGAGTAGCAGCAGGATCGACTGGCACAAGCAGCACCTACAGCCCTCGATTGCCCCTCTTTACACAGCATGATGATGCAGGAAGAAGGGGATGTTCAACAGCGCACCGACAGACAGGAGCAGCTTTTGGAACCCAGCATGGTACTCCTGGGGGTAAGAGGGGTTAACCCCCACCATCTCCCTTTGGGGAGTTATTATTTTGGTCAGGTTTAACTGATGGGATGTTTTATTAAATGCAGGCTAAAGAGGCCCCAAGGAAAGCTTCCCACAAAAGAGCTAAGGAGTGTGGAATCTGCAAGAGGAAGTTGGATTCATCTTACTCCAAGACATGTTGTCAGCCATGTCTGGATAAGTTAGTGGCAGAGGAGTCGCCATCTTTATTACAGAGTATCCAGAATTTAGTAAAAAATGGAAGTCCGTTCGTCCGTAGAGGAGCTTAGAAAATCCCTGCCTAGCTCATCCAGGCATAA
The DNA here is from genome assembly GCF_905171765.1 of Bufo bufo. Classification (NCBI taxonomy): domain Eukaryota; kingdom Metazoa; phylum Chordata; class Amphibia; order Anura; family Bufonidae; genus Bufo; species Bufo bufo. The sequence continues at coordinate 232,169,684 of NC_053391.1, forward strand.
GAAGGCCCAGGCGGTAGCGGAGGATACTACGGACTCCGAGTCTGAGGAGGGCGCTATTGTAGACTCAGATTCCTCTTCCGAGGATTTGACAGGGAAGCCGTTGTTTAGAGTTGAAGATACGGACCTATTATTGAAGGCAGTTAGATCCACGATGGAGCTGGGGGAGGAAAAGGAGTCCAGGTCTAGACCAGAGCTGATGTTTGAGAGCCTTAAGCCCAAAAGGTCTAGAGTTTTCCCCATTCAGGACTGTATCAAGGACCTGATTAAACGTGAATGGGAGAAGCCCGATAAAAAATTCTTTATCCCTAGAGCGGTCAAGAGAAAGTACCCCTTTGATGATCAGGAGGTCTCAGCTTGGCAGGAGGTACCAAGGGTAGACGCTCCTGTAGCTAAAATAAATAAGAAGTCAGCCCTTCCGTTTGAGGATCTAGGGTCCCTTAAGGATCCCATGGACAAAAGGGCTGACGCATACTTAAGGAAGAATTGGGAAGCTTCCACCTCTGCCTTTAAGCCAAATATAGCAACTACCTCGGTGGCTAGGTCATTAAAGCTCTGGTTGGAGGAATTAGAGTCTCATATAGAGAATAAGACTCCTAGGGATCAGCTGCTTGAGGCAATACCAACTATGTCCAGGGCAGTGGACTTTATTTCTGATGCCTCTGCTGATGCATTGAGGCTTTCCGCTAGGGCGGCTGCTCTATCCAATTCAGCCAGAAGGTCCTTATGGTTGAAAGGGTGGAGGGGCGACGTAGCTTCAAAATCTAAGCTTTGCGCCTTACCTTGCCAAGGAGATTTTTTATTTGGATCAGCCTTAGATGACATTTTAGATAAGGCATCCGATAAAAAGAAAGGATTTCCAGCTCCGTCCTTTCCTAAACAGGGGAAGCCATTTCGGAATAATGAAAGAAGGAAGGCTTTTGGGGATCCAAAGAAAAGGAGGGAGTGGAGATCTGATAAATCAAAGAGTGTCCTGTTTAAGCCCAGACCTCAAACATCAGGTTCCACTCAACAATGACGCCAGACCCCAGGTGGGCGGTCGTCTTTCTTTGTTTTTTCCAGCCTGGCGAAATATTACCGCAAGCGCCTGGGTAAAGGATATTATAGAGGAAGGCTATCGCCTAGACTTCAAGAGACTACCACCCAGGACATTCAAAGTTACTTCTTTAAATCAAAATTCTCCAAAACAGGTGGCGCTTTCGGAGGAAATAAACAACCTCCTGGGAAAGGCAGTCCTTGTCCCAGTCCCCAAGGACGAACAAGGAGAGGGTTTCTATTCAACCCTATTTCTGGTCCCCAAGCCCAACGGTACGTTCAGACTGATTATAAATTTAAAAGGTCTCAACCAGTATCTGTCCTACCAGAAGTTCAGGATGGAGTCCATCTCCTCCACGGTCCTCCATCTGTTTCCCAACTGCGTGATGGCCTCAATAGACATAAAGGACGCCTACTACCACGTGCCCATCCATCCCTCGTCCCAAAAATACCTGAGGGTGGCAGTGAAGATGGGGGAATCAATCGTCCATTTACAGTTCAGAGCACTTCCTTTTGGGGTATCACAGGCGCCGAGGCTCTTCACAAAGCTGATGGCGGAGGTAATGGCGGAAGTAAGGAGGTCGGACATCATTATAATCTCATACCTGGACGACCTTCTCCTGGTAGGGCAGTCCCCAGAGCAGTTGAAATCTCACATACAGAAGGTCCTGGGGATCCTGATGAGCCTGGGCTGGTTAATAAATTGGGACAAATCATCCCTGATTCCAACATCCAGATGCGTTTTCCTCGGCATCCTGTTAGACTCTCAGACTCAGAAATCTTATCTTCCAGCAGACAAAAAGGAGGGGATTCAGCAGAGGATCAGGTCTTTCAGCAAGGTCAAGGAAGTCCCCTTAAGAAAAGCTATGTCTATTCTGGGTCTGATGACGGCTTGTATTCCGGCTGTGAAGTGGGCCCAATTCAGGTCCAGAATACTGCAACGGCTCATTCTATCCAAATGGGATGGGAGGTCGCTATCCCTGGATCACAAGATTGTGGTCCCGGGTTCAGTAACCCGGTCCCTAGCTTGGTGGCTAAAGGCTTCGAACCTCGGTCGGGGGGTAGAGTGGGTGAGACACGATCCCTTGATAATTACTACCGACGCAAGCCCTTGGGGATGGGGGGCCCATTCAGTTTTGGGGTTTTTCCAAGGTCCTTGGTCAAGAGACCAGAGTGCTCAGTCCCAAAATGCCAGGGAATTAAGAGCAGTCCTGTGCGCACTAGAGGAAAGTCTCCCTTTTTTGTCCCAAAAGTATGTCAGGATCCTATCAGACAACGCCTCGGTGGTGGCTTATATAAACAAACAAGGGGGGACAAGATCCTATCAACTAATGGAGCTGGCATCCAGGATTTTCTTGTTGATACAGAAGAAAGTCCTGTCCCTCTCAGCGGTGCACCTGAAAGGCTCAGAGAATCACCAGGCGGACTTTCTCAGCAGACACAGATTCAGTCAGGCGAATTGGTGTCTGAATCAGGAAGTGTTTCACCAAATACAGGCCCTATGGGGATCCCCTACGATAGATCTATTCGCCTCAGTGGAAAACAAAAAGTGCAAAAAGTTCTTTTCTCTCAGCAGGGAGGATCAGTCGATAGGCACAGATGCGCTCTCACAGTCGTGGGGGAAAGGCCTAGTCTATGCGTTTCCTCCCATCAGTCTATTGCCCAGAGTGATCCAGAAGATCAGAGGGGAGCAGGCGACGGTGATACTAATAGCACCATTCTGGCCAAGAAGAGTCTGGTTTGCTTGGTTGAGGAGACTATCAATAGCCGATCCTTGGGTGCTTCCAGAAAGACAGGACCTATTATATCAGGGCCCTCTACATCATCCGGAAGTCAAGAACCTCCACCTGACGGCTTGGATTTTGAGAGGACATTCTTCAGGTCTAGAGGCCTATCAGAACAGGTCATTGGGACTCTCCTAGCTAGTAGGAAAAAAGTCACCTCCGAAATCTATCTGAGAGTATGGAAAACCTTCCTTCGGTTTGCAGGTCCAGGCTTAGACTTGAGCTCACCCAACATCCCGTTAATTTTGAACTTTTTGCAGGAAGGCCTTAACAAAAAGCTTAAACCCAGCACTCTCAAGGTGCAGGTCTCAGCTCTGAGTGTCCTGTTTGACTTTCGATTGGCTACTCATCCTTGGGTCAAAAGGTTCATTAGGGGGTCCTCTAGACTATGTCCTGTAGTTAGATCTAAGTCAGCCCCCTGGGACCTTAACCTGGTTCTTTCTGCTCTAACCAAGGCTCCGTTTGAGCCTCTGGGGGACATCCCCTTAAAGATGTTGTCCTATAAGACCGTATTTTTAGTGGCCATTACATCTGCCAGACGAGTAGGAGAGCTGTCCGCCTTGTCCTCTTCCCCACCATATACTCAGATTCTGGAGGATAGGATTGTTTTCAAACCAGACCCTGCATTCCTGCCCAAAGTAGTGTCTGTATTCCATAAGTCTCAGGAGATAGTTCTCCCTTCCTTTTGTCAGGACCCAAAGAATGAGGGAGAAAGATCCTTTCATACTTTAGACGTTAGAAGGTGTGTCTGTGAGTATTTAGAGTCTACAAAGGACTTTAGAAAGACCCCGCAACTCTTTGTTCAATTTCAGGGTCAGAACAGGGGCTCAAAGGTTACAAGCCGTACCTTAGCCAGATGGATCAAGAGAGCGATAGGTTTGGCATATTCACTATCAGAGTGTCAGGTCCCTTCAGATTTTTCAGCCCATTCTACCAGGGCAGTAGCCTCTTCCTGGGCAGAAAAAGGGTGTGCTACTATAGATCAGATCTGTAGGGCTGCAACGTGGAGTTCTCCCTCTACGTTTTACAAGCACTACAGGTTGGACCTTTCATCTGTGCAGGATATGTCTTTTGGGAGAAAGGTGCTGCAGGCTGTAGTCCCTCCCTAATAGTTATCTAGTCTAGTCTCTCACAGGTGCTGTCATGGGGCGTAATGGAAATACTTCAATTACTCTTACCGGTAATATGTTTTCCATGAGCCCATGACAGCACCTACATAATTCCCTCCCTTATTGAAAAAAAAAAAAAAAAAGGAAAATATATAATAATAATAAGACTTTTATTTATAAAGAATGATGATGAAAAAAAAAAAAAAAAGAGAGAGAGGAATTTACTCTTTAGTAGGGTGCCAAAGAAGAGATATGCCTGGCATATATTTGGTGCAGAGTTTTTTTCTGTTATGTTTTCTCGCCTATGTTGTTAGTTTTTTACTATATATAGGTGCGTTGCTGGTCCCAGGAATCTTGTCAAATACTGAAGGTGGAAGGCATGGGACCAATTTAAAGATCTGGGAAGTTCCTGTTTCCTGTCCGGAAGGAGGAGGATCTCTCACAGGTGCTGTCATGGGCTCATGGAAAACATATTACCGGTAAGAGTAATTGAAGTATTTCTGAGCCACTTCTAAAAGACTGGCCTGAAAGTGTTAGAGATGACCCCTCTTCCTCCTCCTCGTCCTGGGACACATCCTCCTCCATCATCGCCCTAAGTGTTTTCTCAAGGAAACATAGAAGTGGTATTGTAACGCTGATACCGGAATCATCGCCACTGGCCATGTTGGTGGAGTACTCGAAACAGGGCACACAGGTCTCGCTTGGAGGCCCAGTCATTGGTGCGGCCAAGTGGCGGCAGGATGAGAACGCCGGAAGCGCGCACAGACGGCCCGCACTTTATGCAGCAGCTCTGACATGTCGGGGTAGCTGTGAATAAATTTATGCACCACCAAATTCAGCACATGCGCCAGGCAAGGGATGTGCGTCAAACCGGCTAGTCCCACAGCTGCAACGAGATTTTGCCCATTATCGCACACCACCAGGCCGGGCTTGAGGCCCACTGGCAGCAACTACTTGTCGGTCTGTTGTTCTATACCCCACCACAACTCCTGCGCGGTGTGGGGCCTGTCCCCCAAACACATCAGTTTCAGAATGGCCTGCTGACGTTTACCCCTGGCTGTGCTGAAGTTTGTGGTGAAGGTCTTTCGCTGACCGGATGAGGAGGTGGTAGAAGAGGAGGAGGAAACAGGAGGCAAAGAATGATGCCCTGCGATCCTTGGCGGCGGAAGGACGTGTGCCAAACAGCTCTCCGCCTGGGGCCCAGCTGCCACTACATTTACCCAGTGTGCAGTTAGGGAGATATAGCGTCCCTGGCCATGCTTACTGGTCCACGTATCTGTGGTTAGGTGGACCTTGCCACAGATGGCGTTGCGCAGTGCACACTTGATTTTATCTGATACTTGGTTGTGCAGGGAAGGCACGGCGTACTGTGGGACAGCAAGCAACATGAGCTGTTTGAAGCTGTCCGTCTCCATCAGCCTGAATGACAGCATTTCAAAGGCCAGCAGTTTTAGAAATGCTGGCATTCAGGGCCAGGGATCGAGGGTGGCTAGGTGGGAATTTACGCTTTCTCTCAAAGGTTTGTGAGATGGAGAGCTGAACGCTTCCGTGTGACATGGTGGAGATGCTTGGTGACGGAGGTGGTGTTGTTGATGGCACATCCTCTGTTTGCTGGGCGGCAGGTGCCAACGTTCCTCCAGAGGCTGAGGAAGAGGCCGAGGCAGCAGCAGAAGAGGGAGCAGGAGGGGCCTGAGCCCTTTCTTGGTTTTGAAGGTGCTTACTCCACTGCAGCCCGTGTCTCGCATGTAGATGCCTGGTCATGCAGGTTGTGCTAAGGTTCAGAATGTTAATGCCTCGCTTCAGGATCTGATGGCACAGATTGCAAACCACTCGGGTCTTGTCGTCAGCACATTGTGTGAAGAAGTGCCATGCCAGGGAACTCCTTGAAGCTGCCTTTGGTGTGCTCGGTCCCTGGTGACGGTGGCCAGTAGCAGGTGAACTGTTTTGGCGACTGCTGCTCTGCTTTTGCACCCTGCTCCCGCTTTTGCTACGCTGTTGGCTCCGTCTCACCACTGCCTCTTCCTCCGAACTCTGAAAGTCAGTGGCACGACCTTCATTCCATGTGGGGTCCCCTGCATCGTCTTCCACACAGTCTTCCTCCCTGACCTCCTTTTCAGTCTGCACACTGCAGAAAGACGCAGCAGTTGGCACCTGTATTTCGTCATCATCAGACGTGCTGAGGTGGTATTCCCATGTCCTCATCAGGAAACGTAAGTGGTTGTGCGTCAGTGCATTCTGTGTCTTCCACCCCGGGGATGCCCTTGGGAAACCCTGCCAGCAGAGTCTTCAAACAGCATAAGAGACTGCTGCATGACTTGAGGCTCAGACAGGTTCCCCGATATGCACGGGGGTGATGTGACTGATGGGCATGGGTTTCAGGCGCCACCTGTGTGCTTTCTGCAGAAGACTGGTTGGGAGATAATGTAAACGTGCTGGATCCACTGTCGGCCACCCAATTTACTAGCGCCTGTACTTGCTCAGGCCTTACCATCCTTAGAACGGCATTAGGCCCAACCAAATATCGCTGTAGATTCTGGCGGCTACTGGGACCTGAGGTAGTAGGTTCAGTAGGACGTGTAGCTGTGGAAGAACAGCCACGTCCTCTCCCTGCACCAGAGGCTCCACCAACACCACCACCACGACCATGACGGCGTCCCTTATTAGATGTTTGCCTCATAGTTAGCGTTTAGAAAGCAAAGTAAAAAGTGGTTAAGTCTGTTAAAAATAATTAACTGCCAATAAAAACCCTGATGTAGGGTATTGCACTCAATTTATTTATTTTTTTAACTCTATGACAGCGGTATTTGTGGCCTAAATGTGACAATCACTTATGCACGTGTAATCCCAGATGTGCACTATATTTAACAGATGTGTTTTTTTTAACCCCAGTAAGCAAAAAGCTGTATTTCTGGACTTGCAGACATGCAGATAGCCTGTGCTGGTGCTCTTTCGTTGCATAAAATGGCTGCCGATTATGTGTTGATATTGACTATCTGAAGAAGAACAAGTTCGTTTTCAGCAGTAGTTGGCTCAGGGCAGGCTTAAAAAAATTGTGCACTGCACCCACAAAACACATTTGCTGTAGATCGCGGAGTACAAAAAACTGTTCTTGATAGGATTTCTCCCTGATCTCTTCCTCACAGCAGCTGCAGCCTCTCCCTACACTAATCCGAGCAGAGTGACGGGCGGCGCTACGTGACTCCAGCTTAAATAGAGGCTGGGTCACATGCTGCAGTTGGCCAATCACAGCCATGCCAATAGTAGGCATGGCTGTGATGGCCTTTTGGGGCAAGTAGTATGACACTTGTTGATTGGCTGCTGTGCAGCCTTTCAAAAAGCTCCAAACACCGAACCCGAACTTTTACGTAAATGTTCGGGTCTGGGTGCCGAAAAACCTAAAGTTCGGTACGAACCCGAACTTTACAGTTCGGGTTCGCTCAACTCTAGTCCTCACGTTTCTGTACTCTCCACAAGAGTTTCTAACAGAGCTTTGATCCAATTGATTCAACAAGTTTTCTACGTGGAAATCGCTGAACAGAGCTATAGCTGGCTTTATCCACATAGCCAGATCCTTTAGAGCCACACCTACAGGATCAGAGCACTGCAAAGGTTGGCATTACTGTCATAAGGCCCATACAGTGGATGAACTCACACAGGTCAGACGTTATCATCCGTGGTATCCAACAAGAGGTTTATGCTCAAGAATTTGAACTCATCCAAAATCAAGAGTGTTACTAAAGACAGTTCCCTTAAGAGATTTGACCCCTTTTTATAGATGCTAATGGACTGTTGAGAGTTGGGGGACATATTTCAAATGCAAAATTCAAGAGTAATGAATGTAATCCCATAATACTCCCAAACAATCATATTGCGTCTTTACTTGTGCAACACTACCATGAGACAACTAAACACCAGGGACGTTTGTTCACTGAAGGAGCTTTACGTACAGCTGGATTCTGGATCGTGGGGGCGAAAAGGCTTGAGTTGTCTCATTTTTTAAGTGTGTTGCTTGCCAAAAACTACTGACTGACTCCGTACAGAACCTCCTTTTACTAATGTTGATCTTGACGTGTTTGGCCCCTGGTCGGTCACCACACAACACGCTAGAGGATGTCATGCAAACGCTGGGCGGTCATATTTACGTGCATGAGTATCAGGGCTTTGCATATAGAAGTTATCGAGTCTTTAGACACATCCAGTTTTATAAATGCTCTCAGATGTTTCACTTCCATTAGAGGCCCAGTTAAACTAATCCGCTCTGATAGAGGTACCAATATCTTGCTGACCAAGACTGTAAATAAACATTCAACCCCCCCCCCCCCCCCCATTCTTCTCACATGGGAGGCTCTTGGGTGCGTATGATTGGCATAAGCCACCGGATCCTTGATTTTGTCTTTTAATGGCTGAAAACTTCGAGGCTCACCCATGAGACCCTCTCAACCTTCATGGCTGAAGTAGTGGCGATCATGAATGCCAGACCTTTGACTTCAATATCCAATGATCCAGAGGATCCATTCTTGCTCACCCATTTAACACTTCTCACCCAAAAAGTCAGTACAGCATCAGCTCCTCCTGGTGAATTTAGTACTAAAGACTTGTACAAGTGTCAGTGGAGATGAGTGCAAACTCTAGCAGATGCCTTCTGGGATAAATGGAGGAAACCATACATCTCTACACTACATGTCCAGAATAAATGGCAAACCAGCAAACCTAACATGGAGGTTGGTAATGTTGTTCTTGTCAAAGACTCTCGGTCAAGAAGAAATGACTGGCCTTTGGGACTGATAACCAAGGTGTTCCTAAGTGAAGATGGGGAAAGTCAGAAAGGTAGAAGTAAAGGTCTGCAGGCAACATGAGTCTAAACTCTTCCTCAGACCTGTTGCTGAACTGATTTTGTTGCTCTCTTCAGAGGTGACCTAATGTGGTATCCTTTAGATACCAGGCTGGGAGTGTCATGCCTTCAGCAGTTTATTTGTTAATTAAGGCATGGTTAGTATGCTTTATATTTATAATGTATAATTCTCTGTTCATTGTGTAACTGCACCATCTGGTGGCCGTTTGCATACACTGCAGCTCTTCACATTAGAAGTTTGATCCATTTCAGCTTCCATAACTTGCAGCCTATGAACTCTGATTACATTGTCTGCCCTGCCCATAGCAGCCATTTCCTCATCATAGCCATCATTTCAGAGGTAACCACTCTGCTAAGGCTACTTTCACACTAGCGTTCGGGGCTCCGCTTGTGAGCTCTGTTTGAAGGGGCTTACAAGCAGCCCCGAACGCATCCGTACTGCCCTAATGCATTCTGAGTGGATTCGGATCCGCTCAGAATGCATCAGTCTGGCAGCGTTCAGCCTCCGCTCCGCTCAGCAAGCGGACACCTGAACGCTGCTTGCAGCTTTCGGGTGTCCGCCTGCCCGTGCGGAGGCAAACGGATCCGTCCAGACTTACAATGTAAGTCAATGGGGACGGATCCGTTTGAAGTTGACACAGTATGGCTCAATTTTCAAACGGATCCGTCCCCCCTTGACTTTCAATGTAAAGTCTGGACGGATCCGTCTGAACTACTTTCACACTTAGAATTTTTTTTAAACTATAATGCAGACGGATTCGTTCTGAACGGATCCAAACGTCTGCATTATAGGAGCGGATCCGTCTGTGCAGACACCAGACGGACCCGCTCTGAACGCAAGTGTGAAAGTAGCCTAAGTAGGATCCTGATCCATCCTCTTCATCAAAGCTTATAGTATCATTGCTGGTATGTTCACACCGCTATATAACAATATGGTTTGCATCTGTATGCATATTGTGTTTTTGCATTTTTTTTATTTTTTTTATTTCCCCCCTCCCTGCTCTTTTTATAACCGTTTATAGTTAGCAGCTAGGGACCATACTTGTCATTCAAATAGGATAGCATGCTCCTGGTATATCTGTATACCTTTTTTATGGATGTTTATCTACATTTTATATATCCATATTTTATGTAACTTTCATGTCTTGCACATGTTTATATGTGCATTGTCTTGTACAGTCGTGGCCAAAAGTTTTGAGAATTACATAAATATTGGAAATTGGAAAAGTTGCTGCTTAAGTTTTTATAATAGCAATTTGCATATACTCCAGAATGTTATGAAGAGTGATCAGATGAATTGCATAGTCATTCTTTGCCATGAAAATTAACTTGATCCCAAAAAAACCTTTCCACTGCATTTCATTGCTGTCATTAAAGGACCTGCTGAGATCATTTCAGTAATAGTCTTGTTAACTCAGGTGAGAATGTTGACGAGCACAAGGCTGGAGATCTGTAACTGGATTCCGAAGGTGCACTCGGTCCCCCATTACCCGCAGACCTGTTGCTTAGCTTTGGGAATGTGGATCTGTGTTTGACCTCATTCCCAGGGCAGCTTTACTGCTGGGTGGCTCCCTGCTCCTAAGTCTGCCTTGAGCGCCGAGCTAATCACTTGGTGCTCAACTGGTTATTCTGTCGGTCTTGTGACGCTAGCCACGTCACATGACCCTCACTCCCCACTATAAATACAGGCAGCCTGCTAGTCACAGGTTGCCTGTTAATTTCTAGGTTCCTGGCTATTTGTTGGACTACTGATTACTCACCTGATTCCGTTCCCTGACTATCCTTTGCCTGCTCCTCCTGTACTGCGCATCCGTCCTGGTATTGTGACCTCGGCTCCCACCTGACTACTCTCTTAGGACTCCTCTGGTACTTCTCTGCTCTCCTGGTATTTGACCCCGGCTTCTCCTGACCATTCTTTGCTTAACCCTTTTGTACTGCGTAGCTCTCTTGGTTCTGACCCGGTCCGTTCATGTTTCGTATTTTGTCTTGTCTGTCTTCCCTGCACGTATCCTAAGTTAGGGACTGTCGTCCAGTTGTCCCCTGTCATCAGGACTCGTGAGGCAAGTAGGCAGGGCCAGGGGTGAGGGTGGAGCGCAGTGGTCACTATGTGTGTGTGGACGTGACCGTTACAAGATCATTATGTCAGGCTGATTGGGTTAAAATGGCAGACTTGACATGTTAAAAGGAGGATGATGCTTGAAATCATTGTTCTTCCATTGTTAACCATGGTGACCTGCAAAGAAACGCGTGCAGCCATCATTGCGTTGCATAAAAATTGCTTCACAGGCAAGGATATTGTGGCTACTAAGATTGCACCTCAATCAACAATTTATAGGATCATCAAGAACTTCAAGGAAAGAGGTTCAATTCTTGTTAAGAAGGCTTCAGGGCGTCCAAGAAAGTCCAGCAAGCGCCAGGATCGTCTCCTAAAGAGGATTCAGCTGCGGGATCTGAGTGCCACCAGTGCAGAGCTTGCTCAGGAATGGCAGCAGGCAGGTGTTGGCACATCTGCACGCACAGTGAGGCGAAGACTTTTGGAAGATGGCCTGATGTCAAGAAGGGCAGCAAAAAAGCCACTTCTCTCCAAAAAAAACATCAGGGACAGATCGATCTTCTGCAGAAAGTATGGTGAATGGACTGCTGAGGACTGGGGCAAAGTCATATTCTCCGATGAAGCCTCTTTCCGATTGTTTGGGGCATCTGGAAAAAGGCTTGTCCGGAGAAGAAAAGGTGAGCGCTACCATCAGTCCTGTGTCATGCCAACAGTGAAGCATCCTGAGACCATTCATGTGTGGGGTTGCTTCTCATCCAAGGGAGTGGGCTCACTCACAATTTTGCCCAAAAACACAGCCATGAATAAAGAATGGTACCAAAACGCCCTCCAACAGCAACTTCTTCCAACAATCCAACAACAGTTTGGTGAAGAACAATGCATTTTCCAGCACGATGGAGCACCGTGCCATAAGGCGAAAGGTGATAACTAAGTGGCTCGGGGACCAAAACGTTGACATTTTGGGTCCATGGCCTGGAAACTCCCCAGATCTTAATCCCATTGAGAACTTGTGGTCAATCCTCAAGAGGCGGGTGGACAAACAAAAACCCACTAATTCTGACAAACTCCAAGAAGTGATTATGAAAGAATGGGTTGCTATCAGTCAGGAATTGGCCCAGAAGTTTATTGAGAGCATGCCCAGTCGAATTGCAGAGGTCCTGAAAAAGAAGGGCCAACACTGCAAATACTGACTCTTTGCATAAATGTCATGTAATTGTCGATAAAAGCCTTTGAAACGTATGAAGTGTGTGTAATTATATTTCACTACATCACAGAAACAACTGAAACAAAGATCTAAAAGCAGTTTAGCAGCACTTTGTAAAAACTAATATTTGTGTCATTCTCAAAACTTTTGGCCACGACTGTACAGTAATGTATTATATGCATTGTCATGTCAGACTGCATTAGTAAGTGCATTATTTTTCTATTCCTCAGTTTCACCTCATATATCCTTGCAATAAAGTCGAAGTTGGACGTTGCTCCTTTGTCAATTCATTGCCAGGAAAGGTTTAGCTGTCTGTCAAGCTATGTACCCTCACACATAAGGATGACAGAACAGTCTGCATGCTAGACACCCTGCAAAGGTACCTGACCAAACCAGGCACAAACCTCATCGTCTTGCATAGGCCGAGGGACCAGTGAGCTTCAGTGCTATTCCCTGATGAAAGTCGTTTCGCACTGAGCAGAAGTGATGTCCGCCAATGATGTTGGAGATGTCAAGGAGAGCGCTATGCATCAGCCACTGTTTTCACCAGACGAGCCTTTGGTGGTGGTAGTGTGGGCAGGTGGACAGAACTGCCCTACACTTTGTGAATGGCAGTGACAAACCCATACTACTTGAATAACATCATTAATCTAGTCATTGTGCCTCTGCATGAACACAGGCCAAATTTCATCTTCATTGGAAAAAAATGCTCCAGCTCATCGAGGTCGCATCATTAGTGAATAGCTGCAGGAGACTGGGGTACCTTAAGTGGAGAGGTCTGCACTTTCTCCAGACCTGAATGCCTTTGAAAACTTATGGGATTAGCTGAGTTGCTGTGTAGAGGCTTGTAACCTTGTACCCCAGAACCTCAATGACCTGAGAGATGCCCTTCAAGAAAAGTGGGATGGCATGCCTCAGCAGACAAAAAGTCAACTTGTAAACAGACTGTAATTGATGCTCAAGGCCACATGACAAGTTATTGAGACATTGACTTTATTTGTGGCGGTTTACCCACCACTGTTATTGGTTTTTGTTTCAATAAATTGTTTGAGATGATGAAATCACCATTGTATGGTTCTAATTAAATGCCCTACTTTTATGTTTATAATATCAATGTAGCATGAACTTCTTACGTTTTCCATAAATTATACCCGAAAGACAAATATCCCTAACTTTTTGTAAGTAGTGTATGATTGCTGTCTTGCTGTGCATCATGGTATAAGGTCAATTGAACGCTTGTAGCTGGATGTTTGGCTTGTACTCCAATCTAGTACAAACTCCTTCTGATGGTTTGTGTAGACACTTTTTGCCACCCTAGGCATGGGATGTGACATCCAATTTCACATGCAGTACGGAATTGATCAGTATGCAACATTCTTGGTGGTTCTCCCAAGCAAGGAGACACAAGACTTTGAACAGTGCTGACATCTCGGCCTAGGCAATTGGCGATTTACTGGAGTTATAAACCAAGGACTCTCAGTTCAAGGATTCTGTCACTCCCAGTCTGTGACAAGTGGCAATAACTGGCACATTGAAGAGGAGGCATCACACAATTGCAGTACCCCAGAGCAAGGGCTATCTGCAAACTGTATATTAATGTTATGTATTATACCAAGCATAACTATGTAAGGATGGCACAACAATCTTGGGTCAGCTCTTGTAGGAGGTTGGGTGTGGGCTGGCCCCACTCCTAACCTTAGGTGAGTATAGACTGGAGTTCAGAGAGGAATCTGTGCCTTGTAATTGTGTGTGTGTGTGTATAATATAATTTTACAGTGTCTCACTAGTGAGTACACCATATCTTTTCATGGGACGACACTGAAGATATGATAATTTTGATACAATGTTTAGTCAGTGTACAGCATGTATAACAGTAGTGATGAGCAGCATAGCTTATATTTGAATTCGCGATATTTCACAAATTTTTAGCTGAATAGTCGCCATAAATTCGCAATTGCAATAAATCGGCAATGTAATGCACGTATTGCACACGCAATTTCATTACCTATAACAAACACACAAAGACTTTATGCCAAAAGTTGGGTATATTCAAGCCAACAACCTATCAATGAGACGGGTACAGTCAGCATACCTTACAATGGCAGCCTTATGCACTATGAGACAAAACCAGTTCTCTGTCCAAAAGAGAGCCAGCAAGCCTCAAAGTTGCTTGATTTGAGTTGGATGGCTTGGGACCTGCGCCCCTAGATTATTATCATTAGGGTGACAAAAAAATTTACGTTTTTTTTTTATGCCAGTTAACTCTTCTCTCACTGCATAGGGGAACTGCTGGAGAGCCACTGTCATGTAAACTCATTTGCATAAACTTGGGCATGTGAGACATGCAAATTAGTAGAATCTGCCTGGTTTTTCAGCTGAAACACTATTTGCACGTCTTTCCCATATGCCCAAGTTTATGCAAATGAGTTTACATGATAAAACAGTATAGAAAGGTTATTGAATAGAATATTAGGACAATTAGAAAACTGAAAAATTTTATGCAGACCTCCTAAGCAGTGAGAAGTTGGCTGGCATCCAAAAAGAAAATTCCAATTTTTGTCACCCTAATGATGATGATCTAGGGGTGCAGGTCCCCCAAGCCATCCAACTCAAATCAAGCAACTTTGAGGCTTGCTGGATTTCTCCTTTTAGATAGTGTGGGCTTTGCCTGGCTGATCGCTCCTCAGGCAAAAGGCCGAGATTTCTGGCTTGACCAGACTTGGGCAAGGGGTTGTCAGAGCTTCATAGCGACGAATTGAAAGGAGATTACCCAGCTATAGAATGGCAGTATATATGATGAACGTCCGTTTCACAAACCAAGGTGAAATGAGGATACAAAATTCCATGCAGATTGAAATCTCGAAAGAAGAAAAGAAAGGCAAGCTATATTTCTTTGTCGACCACATTCTACTAAAGACTTTGTATGTGAAGAAGGGAAGCATTCTTGCTCTCAACGATTCAAGGAAGGGTGTGTACATTCTCACATTTGATAATCTTTCTGACTGTCACAACTTGTACAGGCAGCTGAAAATCCATCACTCTGATCCCATTCTACATGGACTTAATTTTGTTTTACTCTACTCGATGGGGGAAATTCTACTAATTGTACACATGTACAATCCCTTTGTTTCCATATGTGACATTGAATTTTTTCTTTCGAGATATTATTTAACTTTGAAATCTGGCCGGAAGCTTATGAATAAAGCGTACTTTTATGGACCAGAAAGTATCAATTTTGTCACCTTCAGGGAGGACCCTGGGGGAATTGGAGGATTAAATCACCCCCCCATCCAACTTCACATTTGGAAGAGAAAGAGGGTACATTTATTATCCAGGGATGCTGAAAGTAAAAATTTGGCCACTTACAAGCCGACTTTAACCACCTCCGGACCGCCTAACGCAGGATCGCGTTCCGGAGGTGGCAGCGCTGCGCACAGTCACGCATATACGCGTCATCTCGCGAGACGCGAGATTTCCTGTGAACGCGCGCACACAGGCGCGCGCGCTCACAGGAACGGAAGGTAAGAGAGTTGATCTCCAGCCTGCCAGCGGCGATCGTTCGCTGGCAGGCTGGAGATGTGTTTTTTTTAACCCCTAACAGGTATATTAGACGCTGTTTTGATAACAGCGTCTAATATACCTGCTACCTGGTCCTCTGGTGGTCCCATTTGTTTGGATCGACCACCAGAGGACACAGGTAGCTCAGTAAAGTAGCACCAAGCACCACTACACTACACTACACCCCCCCCCCCCCATCACTTATTAACCCCTTATTAGCCCCTGATCACCCCTAATCACCCCTGATCACCCCATATAGACTCCCTGATCACCCCCCTGTCATTGATTACCCCCCTGTCATTGATCAACCCCCTGTAAAGCTCCATTCAGACGTCCGCATGATTTTTACGGATCCACTGATAGATGGATCGGATCCGCAAAACGCATCCGGACGTCTGAATGAAGCCTTACAGGGGCATGATCAATGACTGTGGTGATCACCCCATATAGACTCCCTGATCACCCCCCTGTCATTGATTACCCCCCTGTCATTGATTACCCCCCTGTAAAGCTCCATTCAGATGTCCGCATGATTTTTACGGATGCACTGATACATGGATCGGATCCGCAAAACGCATCCGGTCGTCTGAATGAAGCCTTACAGGGGCATGATCAATGACTGTGGTGATCACCCCCCTGTCATTGATCACCCCCCTGTAAAGCTCCATTCAGATGTCCGCATGATTTTTACGGATGCACTGATAGATGGATCGGATCCGCAAAACGCATCCGGACGTCTGAATGAAGCCTTACAGGGGCATGATCAATGACTGTGGTGATCACCCCATATAGACTCCCTGATCACCCCCCTGTCATTGATTACCCCCCTGTCATTGATTACCCCCCTGTAAAGCTCCATTCAGATGTCCGCATGATTTTTACGGATGCACTGATAGATGGATCGGATCCGCAAAACGCATCCGGACGTCTGAATGAAGCCTTACAGGGGCATGATCAATGACTGTGGTTATCACCCCATATAGACTCCCTGATCACCCCCCTGTAAAGCTCCATTCAGATGTCCGCATGATTTTTACGGATGCACTGATACATGGATCGGATCCGCAAAACGCATCCGGTCGTCTGAATGAAGCCTTACAGGGGCATGATCAATGACTGTGGTGATCACCCCCCTGTCATTGATTACCCCCCTGTAAAGCTCCATTCAGATGTCCGCATGATTTTTACGGATGCACTGATAGATGGATCCGATCCGCAAAACGCATCCGGACGTCTGAATGAAGCCTTACAGGGGCATGATCAATGACTGTGGTGATCACCCCATATAGACTCCCTGATCACCCCCCTGTCATTGATTACCCCCCTGTAAAGCTCCATTCAGATGTCCGCATGATTTTTACGGATGCACTGATAGATGGATCGGATCCGCAAAACGCATCCGGACGTCTGAATGAAGCCTTACAGGGGCATGATCAATGACTGTGGTGATCACCCCATATAGACTCCCTGATCACCCCCCTGTCATTGATCACCCCCCTGTCATTGATTACCCCCCTGTAAAGCTCCATTCAGATGTCCGCATGATTTTTACGGATGCACTGATAGATGGATCGGATCCGCAAAACGCATCCGGACGTCTGAATGAAGCCTTACACGGGCGTGATCAATGACTGTGGTTATCACCCCATATAGACTCCCTGATCACCCCCCTGTCATTGATCACCCCCCTGTCATTGATCACCCCCCCTGTCATTGATCACCCCCCCTGTCATTGATCACCCCTCTGTAAGGCTCCATTCAGATATTTTTTTGGCCCAAGTTAGCAGAATTTTTTTTTTTTTTTTCTTACAAAGTCTCATATTCCACTAACTTGTGTCAAAAAATAAAATCTCACATGAACTCACCATACCCCTCACGGAATCCAAATGCGTAAAATTTTTTAGACATTTATATTCCAGACTTCTTCTCACGCTTTAGGGCCCCTAGAATGCCAGGGCAGTATAAATACCCCACATGTGACCCCATTTCGGAAAGAAGACACCCCCAGGTATTCCGTGAGGGGCATATTGAGTCCATGAAAGATTGAAATTTTTGTCCCAAGTTAGCGGAACGGGAGACTTTGTGAGAAAAAAATTAAAAATATCAATTTCCGCTAACTTGTGCCAAAAAAAAAAAATTTCTATGAACTCGCCATGCCCCTCATTGAATACCTTGGGGTGTCTTCTTTCCAAAATGGGGTCACATGTGGGGTATTTATACTGCCCTGGCATTCTAGGGGCCCCAAAGCGTGAGAAGAAGTCTGGTATCCAAATGTCTAAAAATGCCCTCCTAAAAGGAATTTGGGCACCTTTGCGCATCTAGGCTGCAAAAAAGTGTCACACATCTGGTATCGCCGTACTCAGGAGAAGTTGGGGAATGTGTTTTGGGGTGTCATTTTACATATACCCATGCTGGGTGAGAGAAATATCTTGGTCAAATGCCAACTTTGTATAAAAAAATGGGAAAAGTTGTCTTTTGCCAAGATATTTCTCTCACCCAGCATGGGTATATGTAAAATGACACCCCAAAACACATTCCCCAACTTCTCCTGAATACGGCGATACCACATGTGTGACACTTTTTTGCAGCCTAGGTGGGCAAAGGGGCCCATATTCCAAAGAGCACCTTTAGGATTTCACAGGTCATTTACCTACTTACCACACATTAGGGCCCCTGGAAAATGCCAGGGCAGTATAACTACCCCACAAGTGACCCCATTTTGGAAAGAAGACACCCCAAGGTATTCCGTGAGGGGCATGGCGAGTTCCTAGAATTTTTTATTTTTTGTCACAAGTTAGTGGAAAATGCTTATTTTTTTTTTTTTTTTTTTTTTCATACAAAGTCTCATATTCCACTAACTTGTGACAAAAAATAAAAACTTCCATGAACTCACTTTGCCCATCAGCGAATACCTTGGGGTCTCTTCTTTCCAAAATGGGGTCACTTGTGGGGTAGTTATACTGCCCTGGCATTCTAGGGGCCCAAATGTGTGGTAAGGAGTTTGAAATCAAATTCTGTAAAAAATGACCTGTGAAATCCGAAAGGTGCTCTTTTGAATATGGGCCCCTTTGCCCACCTCGGCTGCAAAAAAGTGTCACACATCTGGTATCTCCGTAATCGGGAGAAGTTGGGGAATGTGTTTTGGGGTGTCATTTTACATATACCCATGCTGGGTAAGAGAAATATCTTGGCAAAAGACAACTTTTCCCATTTTTTTATACAAAGTTGGCATTTGACCAAGATATTTATCTCACCCAGCATGGGTATATGTAAAAAGACACCCCAAAACACATTCCTCAACTTCTCCTGAATACAGAGATACCAGATGTGTGACACTTTTTTGCAGCCTAGGTGGGCAAAGGGGCCCACATTCCAAAGAGCACCTTTCGGATTTCACAGGTCATTTACCTACTTACCACACATTTGGGCCCCTAGAATGCCAGGGCAGTATAACTACCCCACAAGTGACCCCATTTTGGAAAGAAGAGACCCCAAGGTATTCGCTGATGGGCATAGTGAGTTCATGGAAGTTTTTATTTTTTGTCACAAGTTTGTGGAATATGAGACTTTGTATGAAAAAAAAAAAAAAAAAAAAAAATCATCATTTTCCACTAACTTGTGACAAAAAATAAAAAATTCTAGGAACTCGCCATGCCCCTCACGGAATACCTTGGGGTGTCTTCTTTCCAAAATGGGGTCACTTGTGGGGTAGTTATACTGCCCTGGTATTCTAGGGGCCCAAATGTGTGGTAAGGAGTTTGAAATCAAATTCAGGAAAAAATGAGGAGTGAAATCCGAAAGGTGCTCTTTGGAATATGGGCCCCTTTGCCCACCTAGGCTGCAAAAAAGTGTCACACATCTGGTATCCCCGTACTCAGGAGAAGTTGAGGAATGTGTTTTGGGGTGTCTTTTTACATATACCCATGCTGGGTGAGATAAATATCTTGGTCAAATGACAACTTTGTATAAAAAAATGGGAAAAGTTGTCTTTTGCCAAGATATTTCTCTCACCCAGCATGGGTATATATAAAATGACACCCCAAAACACATTCCCCACCTTCTCCTGAGTACGGAGATACCAGATGTGTGACACTTTTTTGCAGCCTAGGTGGGCAAAGGGGCCCATATTCCAAAGAGCACCTTTCGGATTTCACAGGTCATTTTTTACAGAATTTGATTTCAAACTCCTTACCACACATTTGGGCCCCTAGAATGCCAGGGCAGTATAACTACCCCACAAGTGACCCCATTTTGGAAAGAAGAGACCCCAAGGTATTCGCTGATGGGCATAGTGAGTTCATAGAAGTTTTTATTTTTTGTCACAAGTTAGTGGAATATGAGACTTTGTAAGGAAAAAAAAAAAAAAAAAAAAAATCATCATTTTCCGCTAACTTGTGACAAAAAATAAAAAGTTCTATGAACTCACTATGCCCATCAGCGAATACCTTAGGGTGTGTACTTTCAGAAATGGGGTCATTTGTGGGGTGTTTGTACTGTCTGGGCATTGTAGAACCTCAGGAAACATGACAGGTGCTCAGAAAGTCAGAGCTGCTTCAAAAAGCGGAAATTCACATTTTTGTACCATAGTTTGTAAACGCTATAACTTTTACCCAAACCATTTTTTTTTTACCCAAACATTTTTTTTTTATCAAAGACATGTAGAACTATAAATTTAGAGCAAAATTTCTATATGGATGTCGTTTTTTTTGCAAAATTTTACAACTGAAAGTGAAAAATGTCATTTTTTTGCAAAAAAAACGTTAAATTTCGATTAATAACAAAAAAAGTAAAAATGTCAGCAGCAATGAAATACCACCAAATGAAAGCTCTATTAGTGAGAAGAAAAGGAGGTAAAATTCATTTGGGTGGTAAGTTGCATGACCGAGCAATAAACGGTGAAAGTAGTGTAGGTCAGAAGTGTAAAAAGTGGCCTGGTCTTTCAGGGTGTTTAAGCACTGGGGGCTGAGGTGGTTAAAGAGGAGGCAGGATTTTGCGGGAAGTGCCAACAAGCAGGGCATAAAAGCACCGACTGTCAGTATGTGATTATATGAAACCTGTTCAGGATAGAAGGCCATGCCTTTAAAGACTGTCCAAAGCGGAATGGAGAATGGTCCTATGCGGATGTTGCCGTAGGCAAGGGACCTACAAAAGAACCGGATACCCCCAAAAAGGCTCGAGCTGCACCGCTATGAAAGAACTGGAGAAACCTGAGACTTCGAGCGTACCTGGAACATACAAAATGCTGATGAAGGAGAAAATGGTGGATCCTGTGAAGAGTGCTCCTGGAAAATCTGCTCTTGTAAAGGTGGCAGGGGAACCTGCTACTGACGCAGGAGTGAAGGGGACGATCGCAGGAGGCGAAGCCATGGACCTACAGACAAAAGAAACAAAGAAAAATGAGTGGTCATGAAGAACAGGTTCTCAGTGTCCAAAGAGCATCCTGTCAAAGTGCAGATGAGAGCAACAGCGGCTTAAGTCCAAGCATGACCTTATCTGATCCTATGCACATCCTTCAGTTTGAGAGCTTGGCATCACCAGAGCCATTAGTTCCATTGATGTAAAGTAGTTCATCTGATAAAATGACTTGATGCACAATGTTTTCCTACAAATTCATCTCACAGAAAGTGAGACATTTTGAGAGAGCTCAACAAAGAGGGCTGCTTTTGTATGCGAAGAGACTTTGTTATTTGAAGTTTTTCTTAATGAACAATGAGGACAACTAGAGGACATACAACCTTTCTTAGCTGGTCAATCACCAGTGATTATGGCCGGACACTTTAATTGTGCCCTAAAAGAGGAAGGTAGAACTGGTGAGCAAGTAGGGACAAAATGGTGCATCAACTTAAAAATATGATTTTTGGACTTTAATTTAATTGACATTTGGAGTAATGTAAAGGACAATGACCCAGGATACACATGGGGTAACTCTTTAGTTCAATCAAGACTGGATTATTTCTTCATTTCAAAAGTCCTGAAGCATGTGACGATGTCCCTTGAAGGTAATATCTTCTCTGATCATAAGTTGCTTCTAGCGCAAATTCAAGTAACTGAAGGTGGCAAAGGCGTATGGATGCTAAATGTGGATCTATTGAATGATGAAGATGTAAAGAAGGTATTTGTTCAAAACTACAAAAATGGACTTGTTGTAAAGAAAAGTTCACGTCAATATTGTTATGGTGGGAATATGCAAAAACCACAACTAAAGAATTTTTCCTCAAAATTAAAATTTAAAAAAGCAAAAGAAAAAAGTGGTTCATAAATCTTAATAACAAACTAAAGACTTACCTGAAGCTGATAAATGGAGGCATCGATGTCTCAGACCTAATAGAGAACAAAAAAAGAGAAAATTAAAAAGGCAATTCACCAGAAAGGCAAAAAAATAATAATTAATACCAAAGTAAAGCAGCTTTAAGCTGATGAAATACAAGATTCTTCTTCAAAAAAACAACTGGGCAAAAAAACTAATATCAAATTTCTGTGGTGAAATAAAGAAAGAAAGAAATGCTTAAAGTCAAACAATTCTATTAAGAGCTGTTTAATAAAGAAATAGATAAAGCCTTTGTTGAAGATGCCTTAAACTCTTTAGAAAACAAGCTGGAGAAAGAGGAGCAAGAAATGCTATGCAAGGACGTCTTTAAAGGTTTCGCAAAAAACAAAACGCCAGGGTCTGATGGACTTACAGTAGAATTTTACTTAACTTTCTGTAATGTATTGAAAGGAGACCTGATGGATGTGTTGCCAGAATATTGGAGGAAAGGCATCTTGACATTACTATACAAAAAAGGCGACAAATCGCAATTATAAAATTTGAGACCAATTGCACTCCTAAATACAGATTACAAAGTAATGGCCAAGTTGCTTATGAACCGGATTAAAAAAGTAATTGGCAAAGTAATAAAGACCAAGTATGTGAAGTCCCAGGTAGAGGAGTATGGGAAAATCTCAACATAAGAGACTGTATTAGGGGTGTAGCTAGAACTGAATGGGCCCCACAGCAAATTTTTGTACAGGGACCCTCCGAAAACTTAATGGACTCGCCACATACATGGACTCACTCATACAGGCACACTCACCACATTTATGGACATCTATACTGTGTGTGTAATATATATATATATATATATATATTACGAGAAAAATGGCGGCACTGGTGAAAATGAGTGTAGAAAGTAGGGTGCACGTCCCAAGGGGAATAGGCTTCTTCCCCCAATGTATAAATACCGGAAAAACGAGCGGCACTCCGTTGGATATAGAAAAGTGAACCTTTAATCACCCAGAGGTGCAACGTTTCGGCTCTGCTCTTGAGCCTTTGAAAAAGGCTCAAGAGCAGAGCCGAAACGTTGCACCTCTGGGTGATTAAAGGTTCACTTTTCTATATCCAACGGAGTGCCGCTCGTTTTTCCGGTATGTGTGTATATATGTGTATGTGTGTGTGTATGTGTATGTATATGTGTATATATATATATATATAATGAGCAGCAGCACTACTTGCAGATGAAGCCGGGTGCAAAATCCTCTGACCTTAGGCTGTTAGGTCAAAATGGTTGTATGTATGTCAAAGAAGAGGCAGCACTCCAGGATAAGGTGAAAAACGACCCGCTTTATTTCCCCTGTGCAACGTTTCAACTGCTCATTGCAGTCTTTCTCAAGCATAACAATTGGTGTCACAGCATCTACATATATACCCATGATGCTTAGTGGGTCAATTAACAAAGTAATTGGTAATAGCATAATCAACAATGTACAAATAGTGAGTTTACATTTAAATTTTTCATGATCATATGTGCATTCATTTATATATCATGTATCAAGATCACAATCTTTACATACATAGTGACATCTCATAGGCAGTTTTCAAAATTCACAAATAAACAAACACTGCCCAATATATAAAGTGCCTCGTGCTTTG
Organism: Bufo bufo; assembly: GCF_905171765.1. Lineage (NCBI taxonomy): Eukaryota > Metazoa > Chordata > Amphibia > Anura > Bufonidae > Bufo > Bufo bufo. The sequence goes on from NC_053391.1 coordinate 232,193,185, forward strand.
TGCTTAATTATAATGAACACCTGTAAGTGCTAATTGTGCGGTCAATGGCCGCATGGTTAAAAAAACTTACATAGTGGAGTGTCGTGATGGCAGGCGTCTCGGCGTCCCACCGCGCATGCTCGGTATCCCGGATACCGGTGTACACAAAGAGAAGACGCAACCGGAAGTGATGCCAGTCCCGATGCGCACACCAGCATCCCGGCACCTCCCCCAAGGCATGACGAAATGAAGGGCGGCATCTCCCTGTTCGGCCTCCCGATCACGTGACGCGGTCACGTGAATCGTTGCCTGACAACTAGGAAGCGCTTACCCTCAACACCACGTCATCCCCAGGGTCAGTCAGAGCACGGCAATGAGACCTTTATTGGGAACAAAACAGCACAGCAGGAGACTGATCGGATCAGAAACCCTATTCACATGGTTATTGCAGATAATTAGAATATATAAAAAAGAAATAGATACATAAATCAGGATGTCAAATCGTGGCTATCGGAGGGTTGTAGTCCTTAAAGGGGACATAACATATATTGTATATTATGGAGAAAAGGGGGTATGGTCTATAAGGACGCACCACTCAGGTGATCATCCCCATATACCCAAAGGATCATAGGGTACAGAGTGTTGTCCACACCCCCGCATCCCCACATTCCTCTCCTACCCCCTATACATCTCCTATAGCCATAATTTCCTCCATTCACGACTTATCCGTTTTTCTTTCAATGTGAAGCCATGATTTAAGTGTGAATCCCATTCTCCTGTTCTGGACCTATACCGCCAAGGCGACTGCCACCATGAAAATAACTTGAGGAATAGATGAATCCTTTTTGGATCCAAATGATCCTAAAAAGGAAAAATAAATAAAATGGATGAAATATAATAATTAAATTAGACACCAAAAGGTGGTCACATAACCAATTTGGTAAAACAAAACAGAACCCCACAGAGGCATAAGAGGACCCAGCATTCTATATAATGTTCCACTTAAAGTCCACATTCAGACCCTTAGGTTTGAGTGACTGTAGGCGATGTATCCACCGCAGTTCCCGTTGTTTGAGGGTCACTGTACGGTCGCCACCTCGTCTACCCCTTTGAACCTGATCTATAATCATACATTTGAGGTCTTTCTCAGTATGGCCAAGCTCAACAAAGTGTTTAGGGACCGGTAGGTCCAATCTTTTGCGTCTTATCAAAAACCGGTGGTTATTCAAACGCGTTTTCAGGTCACATGTGGTCTCCCCCACATAGAGGAGACCACATGGACATTTCAACACGTAAATAACAAACGTGCTATCACACGTCAAATAATGACGGATGTCATATTGTGCTCCAGTTTCCGGATGTGTAAACACATTCCCCCTATTCATATAAGTGCAGTTCACACATGTAAGGGACGGGAAACATCCCGTCCTCCTTGCATCAAGAAACGTTTGCACCTTCTTTTTGATAGGCTGGTGAGGGCCGATGTTCCTATCTCTCAGGTTGGTGGGCCGTCTATATGACAAGAGAGGAGGTCTAGTGAGTGTTTCAATCTTAGGGAAATTACTCTGTAGAATAGGCCAGTGTTTTTTCAATATACCGGCTATATCCGTACTTTGTTCAGAGTAGGTTGTTACAAAAGGGATCTGTCTAGATTTTGGTTTCTTTTCCTCCTCCTCCTGCGGATACTGAATTCTCTTCAGATGTCTTGCTAAATTTTTTTGCGGGTACCCCCTCTGTCTAAACTTGTTGACCATTTGTTCATATCTGACAGGTAGGTTTTTCGGATCCTGTACGATTCTCCTCACACGCAGTAGTTGACTGCGCGGTAGAGAGTCAATACAGGGTCTGGGATGGCAGCTTTCGTATCGCAATAACGTATTGCAATCAGTAGATTTGGTGAAGATGTCCTTAGACAATCACCAACGATGGACACCATCGTGTCAAGGAACTGGACCTGTTTATTGGAGTGTGTTAATGTAAAAACAATCTCACTGTCCATATCATTCAGATAACAGTAGAACTGTTCCAAGGACTCAATGTCCCCTCGCCAAATGAGGAAGATGTCGTCTATGTACCGCCACCACCCCAGTACCTGACCGAAGTGGTGAAATACATAGACAAGATCCTCCTCAAGTGACGCCATAAACACATTTGCATACGTGGGGGCCACATTGGACCCCATTGCGGTCCCACGTAATTGCAGAAAAAACTGCTCCCCAAACATAAAATTATGTCTCAGGACCAGATTAAGAAGTTGAATGATAGTCACAACACACTCCAGAATAGTCACTATGTTCCAAGCATCTCCTGACCGCATTGACTCCCCGTTCGTGATCTATGGAGGTATAAAGGCTGGTGACATCAAAAGATGCCACCAAACATCCATAGGGTAATCTTACTGAGGAGATTTTCTCCAAAAAATCCTCAGTGTCCCTAATATAGGACTTTGTATTAATCGCATAAGTGCGGAGTATGCGGTCCAGGAAGATTGAAACATGTGAACAGATCGAGTCAATACCCGACACGATGGGTCTCCCAGGGGGATTCGTCAGGGACTTGTGTATTTTTGGCAATACGTAAATCATTGGCGTGCGTGGATTCTCAATCAACAAGAAATTATATACACCCTCGTCAATGATCCCATGATCACGTGCCAAATCCAAAACATTTTTGATTTTTTTGATGTACTCAAATTTTGGATCCCCTGGCAATTCCCTATACACATTCTGATCATTCAGCTGCCTCCTAATTTCACCCATATACCAGGATGTGTCCATGACAACAACCGCACCGCCCTTGTCAGCCAGTTTTATGGTGAGGCTGCTGTCATGGCACAATTCATCCAATGATCTGATGTCAGCTGAGGTCATATTTGGATGTTGCAGAGGTGTATCAAGGACCCTAGTTTTTAGTCCACCGATATCCAATGTCAAAGCCTTAATGAATGTTTCAACTGTATGGTGGTTGATCTGTGGTATGAAATCACTCTTGGGAGACAGATTAACCTGTCCCAGAGTGAGTTCAGATCCACCAATAGTTGATCTAAGGTCAGCCGGAGGTGGATGCTCAGAAAACCAAATTTGTAGCTTGATATTCCTGAACAGGCGCTGCATATCCACCTCAAGCTGAAACCAATCGACCTTTGTGGAAGGGCAAAATGACAAACCCTTAGACAATAAGGCAATCTGGGCATCAGACAGGGAAACTGAAGACATATTTACCACAGTTGGCTTGGAGATAAGAGACTCTTCCACCCCTACTGTTTGCCCCCTTTGCAACGTGTCGTTTGCTTCTGTGGTCTCTGGTTTTTGAAATTTTTGAAGTTTTCTCCCTTTATAATGCTTCCTCCCTCCTCGTCTGGTTCTTTTAGTGTAGGTCCCTGGCCTAAAAAAGGCAAAGATGAAGCTGATGCAATGTCCAATATAGGTGCAGTTGTCATATTATTTTGTTGTTGCTGTTGATGTTGGTTAGGTTGTAGATGTTGTTTCCTTATTGCAGAGCGGTATGGTGGCATCTGTCTCCTTTGTGCGTCTTCCTGCCAGGTATATATTCTTCCTCTGGCATAATCCTCTGAGTCACGAAGCCATTTCTTTCTTTTGATACTCTCTTGATCTTTAACAAATCTATCCAGATATTGGGTGCAATTTTGGTCATACTGATTCCATTCCTCTGTATTGAGTAGTGACTGAAGTGCAGTTTTAGTTTTAAAATATCTCTCCTTCACCTCCACCAATTCTTGTTGCAGGTACTCTAAATTAAGCAGTATGATGTCAAAGGCATATTTATTTGATATCTGCACAAACTTCAATGCGCATGCTGAGCCACCAGGGAATAAATTAGGTTTCAATTGTGAGCGAATCCCCCTGGGAATTCTATGTTCTTTATAATATTGACCCAATGTCATGAGATGCAAGTCCATGGAAGCAATTTTTTTTTGGCATCAGCTTCATACTGTTTTTTAAGATCAACAGTGGTGGGAGTTGATAAAAACTGGGGATCACTCACCAAGCCCTGTAGGATTCTGTCTTCATCCTCTTTGGTGTATGTGTAAGCATTATAAATGGAGAAAACTTCAAAAATTTCAAAAACCAGAGACCACAGAGGCAAACGACACGTCGCAAAGGGGGCAAACAGTAGGGGTGGAAGAGTCTCTTATCTCCAAGCCAACTGTGGTAAATATGTCTTCAGTTTCCCTGTCTGATGCCCAGATTGCCTTATTGTCTAAGGGTTTGTCATTTTGCCCTTCCACAAAGGTCGATTGGTTTCAGCTTGAGGTGGATATGCAGCGCCTGTTCAGGAATATCAAGCTACAAATTTGGTTTTCTGAGCATCCACCTCCGGCTGACCTTAGATCGACTATTGGTGGATCAGAACTCACTCTGGGACAGGTTAATCTGTCTCCCAAGAGTGATTTCATACCACAGATCAACCACCATACAGTTGAAACATTCATTAAGGCTGTGACATTGGATATCGGTGGACTAAAAACTAGGGTCCTTGATACACCTCTGCAACATCCAAATATGACCTCAGCTGACATCAGATCATTGGATGAATTGTGCCATGACAGCAGCCTCACCATAAAACCGGCTGACAAGGGCGGTGCGGTTGTTGTCATGGACACATCCTGGTATATGGGTGAAATTAGGAGGCAGCTGAATGATCAGAATGTGTATAGGGAATTGCCAGGGGATCCAAAATTTGAGTACATCAAAAAAATCAAAAATGTTTTGGATTTGGCACGTGATCATGGGATCATTGACGAGGGTGTATATAATTTCTTGTTGATTGAGAATCCACGCACGCCAATGATTTACGTATTGCCAAAAATACACAAGTCCCTGACGAATCCCCCTGGGAGACCCATCGTGTCGGGTATTGACTCGATCTGTTCACATGTTTCAATCTTCCTGGACCGCATACTCCGCACTTATGCGATTAATACAAAGTCCTATATTAGGGACACTGAGGATTTTTTAGAGAAAATCTCCTCAGTAAGATTACCCTATGGATGTTTGGTGGCATCTTTTGATGTCACCAGCCTTTATACCTCCATAGATCACGAACGGGGAGTCAATGCGGTCAGGAGATGCTTGGAACATAGTGACTATTCTGGAGTGTGTTGTGACTATCATTCAACTTCTTAATCTGGTCCTGAGACATAATTTTATGTTTGGGGAGCAGTTTTTTCTGCAATTACGTGGGACCGCAATGGGGTCCAATGTGGCCCCCACGTATGCAAATGTGTTTATGGCGTCACTTGAGGAGGATCTTGTCTATGTATCCCACCACTTCGGTCAAGTACTGGGGTGGTGGCGGTACATAGACGACATCTTCCTCATTTGGCGAGGGGACATTGAGTCCTTGGAACAGTTCCACTGTTATCTGAATGATATGGACAGTGAGATTGTTTTTACATTAACACACTCCAATAAACAGGTCCAGTTCCTTGACACGATGGTGTCCATCGTTGGTGATTGTCTAAGGACATCTTCACCAAATCTACTGATTGCAATACGTTATTGCGATACGAAAGCTGCCATCCCAGACCCTGTATTGACTCTCTACTGCGCAGTCAACTACTGCGTGTGAGGAGAATCGTACAGGATCCGAAAAACCTACCTGTCAGATATGAACAAATGGTCAACAAGTTTAGACAGAGGGGGTACCCGCAAAAAAATTTAGCAAGACATCTGAAGAGAATTCAGTATCCGCAGGAGGAGGAGGAAAAGAAACCAAAATCTAGACAGATCCCTTTTGTAACAACCTACTCTGAACAAAGTACGGATATAGCCGGTATATTGAAAAAACACTGGCCTATTCTACAGAGTAATTTCCCTAAGATTGAAACACTCACTAGACCTCCTCTCTTGTCATATAGACGGCCCACCAACCTGAGAGATAGGAACATCGGCCCTCACCAGCCTATCAAAAAGAAGGTGCAAACGTTTCTTGGTGCAAGGAGGACGGGATGTTTCCCGTCCCTTACATGTGTGAACTGCACTTATATGAATAGGGGGAATGTGTTTACACATCCGGAAACTAGAGCACAATATGACATCCGTCATTATTTGACGTGTGATAGCACGTTTGTTATTTACGTGTTGAAATGTCCATGTGGTCTCCTCTATGTGGGGGAGACCACATGTGACCTGAAAACGCGTTTGAATAACCACCGGTTTTTGATAAGACGCAAAAGATTGGACCTACCGGTCCCTAAACACTTTGTGGAGCTTGGCCATACTGAGAAAGACCTCAAATGTATGATTATAGATCAGGTTCAAAGGGGTAGACGAGGTGGCGACCGTACAGTGACCCTCAAACAACGGGAACTGCGGTGGATACATCGCCTACAGTCACTCAAACCTAAGGGTCTGAATGTGGACTTTAAGTGGAACATTATATAGAATGCTGGGTCCTCTTATGCCTCTGTGGGGTTCTGTTTTGTTTTACCAAATTGGTTATGTGACCACCTTTTGGTGTCTAATTTAATTATTATATTTCATCCATTTTATTTATTTTTCCTTTTTAGGATCATTTGGATCCAAAAAGGATTCATCTATTCCTCAAGTTATTTTCATGGTGGCAGTCGCCTTGGCGGTATAGGTCCAGAACAGGAGAATGGGATTCACACTTAAATCATGGCTTCACATTGAAAGAAAAACGGATAAGTCGTGAATGGAGGAAATTATGGCTATAGGAGATGTATAGGGGGTAGGAGAGGAATGTGGGGATGCGGGGGTGTGGACAACACTCTGTACCCTATGATCCTTTGGGTATATGGGGATGATCACCTGAGTGGTGCGTCCTTATAGACCATACCCCCTTTTCTCCATAATATACAATATATGTTATGTCCCCTTTAAGGACTACAACCCTCCGATAGCCACGATTTGACATCCTGATTTATGTATCTATTTCTTTTTTATATATTCTAATTATCTGCAATAACCATGTGAATAGGGTTTCTGATCCGATCAGTCTCCTGCTGTGCTGTTTTGTTCCCAATAAAGGTCTCATTGCCGTGCTCTGACTGACCCTGGGGATGACGTGGTGTTGAGGGTAAGCGCTTCCTAGTTGTCAGGCAACGATTCACGTGACCGCGTCACGTGATCGGGAGGCCGAACAGGGAGATGCCGCCCTTCATTTCGTCATGCCTTGGGGGAGGTGCCGGGATGCTGGTGTGCGCATCGGGACTGGCATCACTTCCGGTTGCGTCTTCTCTTTGTGTACACCGGTATCCGGGATACCGAGCATGCGCGGTGGGACGCCGAGACGCCTGCCATCACGACACTCCACTATGTAAGTTTTTTTAACCATGCGGCCATTGACCGCACAATTAGCACTTACAGGTGTTCATTATAATTAAGCACAAAGCACGAGGCACTTTATATATTGGGCAGTGTTTGTTTATTTGTGAATTTTGAAAACTGCCTATGAGATGTCACTATGTATGTAAAGATTGTGATCTTGATACATGATCATATGTGCATTCATTTATATATCATGAAAAATTTAAATGTAAACTCACTATTTGTACATTGTTGATTATGCTATTACCAATTACTTTGTTAATTGACCCACTAAGCATCATGGGTATATATGTAGATGCTGTGACACCAATTGTTATGCTTGAGAAAGACTGCAATGAGCAGTTGAAACGTTGCACAGGGGAAATAAAGCGGGTCGTTTTTCACCTTATCCTGGAGTGCTGCCTCTTCTTTGACATACACACACATAGAGATAGATATATATATATATATCTATCTCTAAGGAAAAAAGGGGGATGGCAGCACCGTCACGAAAAAACTTGGAAGAGAAGGGTGCACAGGCCCAAATGTGGATATAAGCCAATCCAACAAATGTAAAAAATGGAAAAAGGGCAGCACTCCACTGGATTAAAATAAAATAAACTTTATTTACCCAAAAGCTGTAGCGACGTTTCGGCTCTTACACAGGAGCCTTCCTCAAGGCTCCTGTGTAAGAGCCGAAACGTCGCTACAGCTTTTGGGTAAATAAAGTTTATTTTATTTTAATCCAGTGGAGTGCTGCCCTTTTTCCATTTTTTATATATATATATATATATATATATATATATATATATATATTATTACACACATGAACATACAAGTAGTAATACACCTATTTCTACTCACAGACACGTACCTTTCCTGTAGACAGCTGATGTCTGGTCCTCAGAGGCAGCCTGGAGAAGTAAGTGCCATCACCCCTCTGACAGCAGTGGAGGGGTTAATCAGTAACCTACTATGAGGGGTCAGAACAAGACGCATGGTGGGGCAGGCATTGTAGAGCTCTGTGTGCTAGAGCAGCCAGCCTGCTCTACAGTAACTTCACACTGATGGGTGGGGCTTGATCCCATAAAGTTCTGCTATTGGCTGGCAGCTGATGTCATAGTAAGCTGGCAGCCGATAGAAAACAGAAAGCAGTACTGGCAAGTGGTGTGCCAGTACTGCGGATCCCAGCCTGAGATCAACCATAGGAGGAGGAGTAAGGACCTTCAGTGGGAGGAGCTCCAGCGCTGCTGCTGTTAGTAGCATCTGCTACTATAAAGTGTAGTAGTTGTGAGTAGAGGCAGCCCTAGATCTAATGAAAACATCCAGTACTGCTCTGGGGCCCCTTCTGAGCTCAGGCCCCGAAGCAGTCTCTTCCCTGATAGCTACGCCACTGGACTGTATCTGGTATTAGAATGAGAGAAAACAAGATCTAGCCATCCTATCCTTGGAGTGTCGCATGAGTTTCTGTGGTTTGTTGCTGAAGCAAATAACTTTCCAGATGTTGTAATAAAACAGATATCATTGCTCTACAAAGAATCCTTAATCCAAATTCTTATTAATAGTTTTCTGACTGGAAAAGTCACTTTGTTTTCCGAAGTCAAGCAAGGTTGCCCCTTGTCACCCATTCAGTTTTTGTGTTTTGGAGAAACTACGCTTGCTACTACGAAAAAATAAGGTAATCAAGGGTGTCTTTATGCCTGGTGGTAATGGACTTACTGTTAAAACACTGGCCTACATGAATGATGTTACGATCTTGTGTACAACAATACCTGCATTGAGAAGAGCCGTACAAATTACGGAATTCTTTTGCCAAGCTTCTGCCTTTCGTCTTAATAGAACGAAGTGTGATTGCTTTGCCATAGGAGACTGGAGAGAAGCAAATATCCTGGATCTAAAAATACAAAGAGCAGATAAAAATACTTGAGTAATTTTTTATGACAATAACAATGGTCAAGAGTTAGGAGGAAGTCAATGCAAAAGTCCAAAAGAAAGTGGAGTTTTGGAAGCTGAGAAAATTAACAATAGAAGGGAAAAATTTGATCATTAAAGCCCTAATAATGCCAATTCTACTGTACTTAAATGTAGTCTTCCCTCCAAGTGATCAGTGTCTGAAATATCTTTAGCGTAATCTTTCAGTTTTTATATAGAGCTCGAAAATGGAGAAAGTCAATAGGGATACAATGTATAAACCAAAAAAGTTCGGAGGCAAAGAATTGTGAAAGAGACTGTTTGGATAATGCTAAAAAAAAAATACAACATTTGAATATGTGGGGATCCGCTCTGGTAGGCAGTGGTAGCGAGTGCAGTATAGAGGCATCACAGACCGGTCTTAGTGTAAAACACAATGCTTTGTTTATTCACACGGTGCATATTTGTGAAAGGCGGTGCAGTTCACAGGGAGGGTGGTCACACACAGCAAAATAATAGTTCAAACACAGCAAGTCCCTGCTGCAGGCTGCTTGAGGCCTGTTTCAGTCACATAAAGCAAAGTCTATTTAAAGCCAGGAGTAATGTCACCTTTTCTCCTTGGGGAAGTAAGTCCATGGGTCCGGCTCCTAGCCACAGGACATGGATCCCTCCTGGATGGTAATCAGGATTGTCTACCGACGAGAGCCTTTCAGCACAGGAGAGGTCTGATGTCAACGGCAAAGTGTCCAAAAAGTGACAGGTTTCATACATAACACAATTTCCACGTAATGTGGAATTGTAAGTATGCACAGAACTTACGGAGGAGGGTGGGTGTGTTGCTGAAGCATACTTGTGATCTGAGCTTCTTGAATCACGAACTAGTACTGAATCACGAACTTTGTACTGTGCCACAGACTGGTAAGAAGCAGGTATTATAGACTATGGTGAACTGCTTGAAAAATGCATTATCCAAAGTTCGTAATATTTTGTTGTTCAGGAGAGCCTTGAATGCTGAAAAAGAATGCATCAAAATTGGGTCCATTCACACGTCCGTAGAATGGGTCTGGATCCGTTCCGCAATGTTGCGTAACGAATCCGGACCCATTCATTCTCTATGGGGCCGGAAAGATGCGGACAGCACACAATGTGCTGTCCGCATCCACATTTCCGACGCGGCCCCAATCTTCCCGTCCGCTGCTCCCGAAAAAATAGAACATGTTCTATTCTTGTCCGCAATTGCGGACAAGAATAGGCAGTTCTATGGGGGTGCCGGCCGGGTGTATTGCGGATCTACAATACACTATGGACGTGTGAATGGACCCTAAGTGAGATTTATGTTTTCTATTTACGTGACAGAAAACGTTTAGGTGTTAGAGCTGCTACATTGTGGAATATTAACATGTGGAATGTGCTTCTTGAGTAACTTTTGATGAAATAGCTTTTTAGTTTTATCATAAAAATGTAACAGCCGGTTCAGACCTGAGCGTTTTACAGCGCGTTCCTACGCGCTGTAAAACGCTCAACAAGGAGAAACCAATGCTTCCCTATCGGCATGGTTCTCACCTGGGCGTTTTACAGCGCGTACGATCGCGCTGTAAAATGCCTGACGCCCCAAGGAGTTCAGGAGCTTCTTTGGAGCGTAGTGTCGCGCGTTCCCGTACATAGACTTCCGGGAACGCGCGACAATGGGCGTTCGCTTGTCTCCGCGGCACAATTGTAAACGCTCGTACAATTGCGCATACACAGCGTACGCTCTGGTGTGAACCCAGCGTAAAGCTGGTTTTGTATGTCTCATAGTGCACAAGGCTGCCATTGTAAGGTATGCTGACTGTACCTGTCTCATGGATAGGTTGTTATGTTTATTGTGAGTTATAGGTAATCATTTATTTTAAAAATAAAATATAGCATCTATAAAAAGAAATTATTAATGATGGGTGGGAAAATACTCATAAGTTAATTAATGATAGGTAAAATAATAACTATAAAAAAATGGATATGGATTATAGATAGCATAATAAGGATTAAGAGTAGACACAGGCTCCATTGAGAGAGCTGAAATGCTGCATTGCTGTTGGGTGTAAATAAAGTATTCACTGGAAGACCAGAGTGTTGCCTTATTTTTTTTCTGCTTTATAAGGATTAAAAGTAGCTATGTACTATAAGTGAGAAAAGATTATAGGTTTATCTAGTGATAAAAAATAAATAAAAATCTAGAATATTCACTATTACAAAGATAGATATATTCTACATCTTCATGAATTCTCGAGGTGCCGATATTCGCGATAAAAATTTGCGATTAGAATATACGTGCACAACACTAATATAACAGTGTAAATTTGGTGTGCCCTCAAAATAACTCAAAAGTGAGTACACCCCTAAGTGAAAATGGCCAAATTGTGCATAAGTGTCAATATTTTGTGTGGCCATCATTTTTTTTTTCCAGCACTGCTTTAACTCTCTTGAGCATGGAGTTCGAGTTCACTAAAGCTTCACAGGTTGCCACTGGAATCCTCTTCCATTCTTCCATGATGACATCACGGAGCTGGTGGATGTTGGAGACCTTGCACTCCTCCACCTTCCATTTGAGTATGCCCCACAGATGCTCAATAGGGTTTCGGTCTGGAGATGACATGCTTGGTCAGTCCAGCACCTTTACCCTTAGTTTCTTTAGCAAGGCAGTGGTTGTCTTGCAAGTGTGTTTGGGGTTGTTAACATGTTGGAATACTGCCCTGTGGCCCAGTTTGCAAAAGAAGGGGGGGGGGGGGACATGCTCTGCTTCAGTATGTCACAGTAAATGTTGACATTCATGGTTTACTCAATTAACTGTAGCTCTTCACAACCTGCAACACTCATGAAGCCCCAAACCGTGACACTGCCACCACCATGCTTGACTGCAGGCAAGGCAAGCTTGGCTTTGTACCCCTCACATGGTTGCCGCCACAACGCTTGACACAATCTGAACCAAATAAGTTTATCTTGGTCTCATAAGACCAAAGAACATGGTCTTAGTCTACTTGTCTTCAGCAAATAGTTTGTGGGCTTTCTTGTGCATAATCTTTAGAAGAGGCTTCCTTCTGGGGTGACAGCCATGAAGACCAATTTGATGCAGTGTGCAGCAAATGGTGTGAGCACTGACAGGCTGAAACCCCCTCCCCCCCCCCTCCTTTTACCTCTGCAGCACTTATACGTCAATTTTCAAAAGACAACCTCTGGATATGGCGCTGAGCACTTCTTTGGTCAACGAAGGCGAGGCCTGTTCTGAGTGGAAGCTGTCTTGTGAAACTGCTGTGGGCACCCACACCCTGGAAACAGTCTATGGTGTACCAATATGCCTTAGACTTGTCCTGCCATTTGTGAGTGCAGGGTGCGCTATTAACTGCACAGGCTATTATAGCTACATGATAGAGTACATGAAAGATATACTATATTGGACTGTAGTTTTCATGTTAACTTGGCATTTGGCACTTTGCGACAAATAAGTTGGTTTTGTGTTGCAGTTAGGGCAGAAGCTTCACCATCATTTGGCGTAGACCATCTTTTATGTAGAGTAACAATTATTTTTTCAGATCCTAAGGCTCACACGTCCGCAAAATGGGTCCGCATCCGTTCCGCCTAAAGATAGAGCATGTCCTATTCTTGTTCGCAGCTTGCGGACAAGAATAGGCAGTTCTATGGGGGTGCCGGGCTGGTGTGTTGCGGACCCGCAATTTGCAGGTCCGCAACACACCACGGACATGTGAATGCAGCCTAAGAGTTATTTGCCATAGGGTGCCATATTAAACTTCCAGTGACCAGTATGAGAGCAATAATAACAAATTTAACACACCTGCTCCCCATTCTCACCTGAGACCTTCTAACACTAACAAGTCACATGACACCAAGGAGGTAAAATGGCTAATTGGGCACAATTTGGCCATTTTCACTTGGGGGTGTACTCATGATGCCAGCAGTTTAGACATTAATGTACTGTGTGTGTATAATATGTGCTACTGTGACTAAACACTAGAGATTGGTGGAAAAAAGAGCAACAGGGAACAAATGTATGAAAAGTCCTTCCACGTTAGGTTGAATTCCAGGTGCTAAAGGAAGGGGTTCTGAGCCACCAACTTGCCGTTCCATGGTGACCAAAGGCATTTTTCCCCTTCTAGTAACATTTTTCAAAGGTTGGACTGCTGCAGTGTGTTTAAAATAGTTGAGGCAAAATCTTTAACGCTACAGCAGCCCAACAAGGTACCTATCATGGAATTAATCTTCAAAGCAGGAAGGAAGCCAGAGAACTATGGACTAAAGATAGATTTCATATGGATACCAAATTATGGGATAACTTCCATCTGACTGAGTTAAACACCATTGAACAGAAAATCTGGCGTAAATATGGGATTTTCAAACTGGGCCAGGTATGGAAAAATGGGGACATAATCCCATATCAAGAGTTAAAAAACAAATATGGTTTGGGAAATAAAGACCTGGGGTTATATTACTTACAACTGAAACATGCTTTGCGAACACGGGTAGGAAAGAGGACACAGATTACGGCTTACCCTCACCCACTAACAAACATCACCAGATTAACAACAGGGAAGAAACTGATATCTAAAATATGAGTCTGCTATATATTTTAAAAAAAAACTGTTAAATGTCTAATGTACAAATGGTCTGAGGTCCTACCATCACAAAATCAGGAATTATGGGAAATGGTCATTCGGGCAAAAAATAAGGTCTCAAAGAATTTCTCTTATAGAATTACTCAATTTAAAATACTATATTGCTTATACTATTCTCCCAAACGGTTAATGAAATACTATAAATCTAAAGAATTTAGCTGTCCAAAATGTGGAGAGAAAGGAGTGGATGATGTTCATATACTCTGGACGTGCACTGTTATCCAAGACTACTGGGAGAAGGTGATCATGCGAATAGAGGAGTATCATTCCTTTAAAGTCCCCAGAAATTTTGAGATATGTACACTGCTCAAAAAAATAAAGGGAACACTTAAACAACACAATGTAACTCCAAGTCAATCACACTTCTGTGAAATCAAACTGTCCACTTAGGAAGCAACACTGAGTGACAATCCATTTCACATGCTGTTGTGCAAATGGGATAGACAACAGGTGGAAATTATAGGCAATTAGCAAGACACCCCCAATAAAGGAGTGGTTCTGCAGGTCGTGACCACAGACACTTCTCAGTTCCTATGCTTCCTGGCTGATGTTTTGGTCACTTTTGAATGCTGGCGGTGCTTTCACTCTAGTGGTAGCATGAGACTGAGTCTACAACCCACACAAGTGGCTCAGGTAGTGCAGCTTATCCAGGATGGCACATCAATGCGAGCTGTGGCAAGAAGGTTTGCTGTGTCTGTCAGCGTAGTGTCCAGAGCATGGAGGCGCTACCAGGAGACAGGCCAGTACATCAGGAGACGTGGAGGAGGCCGTAGGAGGGCAACAACCCAGCAGCAGGACCGCTACCTCCGCCTTTGTGCAAAGAGGAACAGGAGGAGCACTGCCAGAGCCCTGCAAAATGACCTCCAGCAGGCCACAAATGTGCATGTGTCTGCTCAAACGGTCAGAAACAGACTCCATGAGGGTGATATGAGGGCCCGACGTCCACAGGTGGGGGTTGTGCTTACAGCCCAACACCGTGCAGGACGTTTGGCATTTGCCAGAGAACACCAAGATTGGCAAATTCGCCCCCTATGCTCTTCACAGATGAAAGTAGGTTCACACTGAGCACATGTGACAGACGTGACAGAGTCTGGAGACGCTGTGGAGAACGTTCTGCTGCCTGCAACATCCTCCAGCATGACCGGTTTGGCATTGGGTCAGTAATGGTGTGGGGTGGCATTTCTTTGGAGGGCCGCACAGCCCTCCATGTGCTCGCCAGAGGTAGCCTGACTGCCATTAGGTACCGAGATGAGATCCTCAGACCCCTTGTGAGACCATATGCTGGTGCGGTTGGCCCTGGGTTCCTCCTAATGCAAGACAATGCTAGACCTCATGTGGCTGGAGTGTGTCAGCAGTTCCTGCAAGACGAAGGCATTGATGCTATGGACTGGCCCGCCCGTTCCCCAGACCTGAATCCAATTGAGCACATCTGGGACATCACGTCTCGCTCTATCCACCAACGTCGCGTTGCACCACAGACTGTCCAGGAGTTGGCAGATGCTTTAGTCCAGGTCTGGGAGGAGATCCCTCAGGAGACCGTCTGCCACCTCATCAGGAGCATGCACAGGCGTTGTAGGGAGGTCATACAGGCACGTGGAGGCCACACACACTACTGAGCCTCATTTTGACTTGTTTTAAGGACATTACATCAAAGTTGGATCAGCCTGTAGTGTGTTTTTCCACTTTAATTTTGAGTGTGACTCCAAATCCAGACCTCCATGGGTTGAAAAATTTGATTTCCATTTTTTTATTTTTGTGTGATTTTGTTGTCAGCACATTCAACTATGTAAAGAACAAAGTATTTCAGAAGAATATTTTATTAATTCAGATCTAGGATGTGTTATTTTTGTGTTCCCTTTATTTTTTTGAGCAGTGTATTCTTGGAGCTACGGATAAAATAGGTAATTTCCAACAGTGAGACATAGCAGCCAAATTACTATTCCAAGCTAGGAAAAATATCATTCGACTTTGGGGGGACAGAGCGGCACCTACGTTTGCGAACTGGGTGAACTCCACTAGTGTGTCACTTGGAGAGGATAGGGAGAGAAACCCCTTTTTTTTCTTTTTTTTTTTTTTTTCCTCTCTCTCTAGGGGAAGGGGAGAAGCAAGCAAGGATGACTGGTAGGGAGAATAAGATATAAACATATCAAACATTCTATATAGAATAATAAATTTGTATACGGAGGTATGTGGTGGGGGGAAGAAAAAGAAAAGGGAAAATAAGGAAATTATTGTGCTATGAAAAACTACTAATTTCAATGTGTCCAAATTGACACTCTTACTTATAAAGTATGCTGCTAATCTGCTGTAATAATTTTCACAGGTTCTTATCTGTGGATGTTTTATTCCTTTTTACTGTGGGATTGTGCCACCTACATTCCGAGGAGTGGTAAGTTCCAATGATTCTTCTTATGTAAAATTTTCCATATCGATCTGTATACCTGTGTATCATTTATTTAACCCCTTAATGACCGGGCCATTTTGCACCTTCGTGACCAGGCTTATTTTTGAAAATCTGAGATGTATTAATTTATGTGGTAATAACTTTGGAACACTTTTTTACTTATCCAAGCCATTCTGAGATTGTTTTCTAGTGACACATTGTACATCATGATAGTCATACATTTTAGTCAATATATTTCACCTTTTTATTTATAAAAAAAAAAATCATTTACCCAAAAATTTGAAACATTTGCAATTTTCTAAATTTTAATCTCTGCTTTTAAAACAAAGTGATACCTCATAAAATATTTATTACTTAACATTCCCCATATGTCCACTTTATGTTGGCATCATTTTGTAAATGTCATTTAATTTTTTTGGGACATTAGAAGGCTTAGAATTTTAGAAGTGAATAACATTTTTAAGAATTTCCAAAAGCCACTTCTTAAGGACTAGTTCAGGTCTGAAGTCACTTTGTGGGCTTTAGTGTACATAGTAGAAACGACTCATAAATGATCCCATTTTGGAAACTTCACCCTTTAAGTTACTCAAAACTGATTTCACAAAGTTTCACAAGAATTAACCCCTTAAGGACCGAGCTCCTTTTCACCTTCAGGACCTGGCCATTTTTTGTAAATCTGACCAGTGTCACTTTATGTGGTCATAACATTAAAACGCTTTTACTTATCCAGGCCATTCTGAGATTGTTTTTTCGTCACATATTGTACTTCATGACACTGGTAAAATGGAGTCCAAAAAATGCATTTTTATTTATAAAAAAAATACCAAATTTGCCAAAAATTTTGAAAAATTAGCAAATTTCCAAGTTTCAATTTCTCTACTTCTATAATACATATTAATACCTGCAAAAATAGTTATTACTTTACATTTCCCATATGTCTATTTCATGTTGGGATCATTTTGGGAATGACATTTTATTTTTGTGGGACGTTACAAGGCTTAGAAGTTTAGAAGTAAATCTTGAAATTTCTCAGAAATTTTCAAAAACCAACTTTTTAAGGACCAGTTCAGGTCTGAAGTCACTTTGTGAAGCTTACATAATAGAAACCACCCCAAAATGACCCCATTCTAGAAACTACACCCCTCAAGGTATTCAAAACTGATTTTAGAAATGTTAACGCTTTAGGTGTTCCACAAGAATTAATGGAAAATAGAGATACAATTAAAAAAATTTCACTTTTTTGGCAGATTTTCCATTTTAATATTTTTTTTTTTTTCCAGTTACAAAGCAAGGGTTAACAGCCAAACAAAACAATATTTATGGCCCTGATTCTGTCATTTACAGAAACACCCCGTATGTGGTCGTAAATAGAGTTGAGCGAACACCTGGATGTTCGGGTTCGAGAAGTTCGGCCGAACTTCCCGGAAATGTTCGGGTTCGGGATCCGAACCCGAACCGAACTTCGTCCCGAACCCGAACACCATTGAAGTCAATGGGGACCTGAACTTTTGGGCACTAAAAAGGCTGTAAAACAGCCCAGGAAAGAGCTAGAGGGCTGCAAAAGGCAGCAACATGTAGGTAAATCCCCTGCAAACAAATGTGGATAGGGAAATGAATTAAAATAAAAATAAAAAAAATAAAAATGACCCAATATCAATTGGACAGAGGTCCCATAGCAGAGAATCTGGCTTCACGTCAGCAGAGAATCAGTCTCTTCATGCCATAGCAGAGAATCAGGCTTCACGTCACCCACCACTGGAACAGGCCACTGTCACACATTTAGGCCCAGGCACCCAGGCAGAGGAGAGAGGTCCCGTAACAGAGAATCTGGCCTTATGTCAGCACAGAATCTGTCTTCATGTCATAGCAGAGAATCAGGCTTCACGTCACCCACCACTGGAACAGGCCACTGTCACACATTTAGGCCCTGGCACCCAGGCAGAGGAGAGGTTCATTCAACTTTGGGTTGCCCCGCAATATAATGGTAAAATGAAATTAAAAATAGTATTGAATGAGGAAGTGCCCTGGAGTAGAATAATATATTGTTAAGGGGAGGTAGTTAATATCTAATCTGCACAAGGGATGGACAGGTCCTGTGGGATCCATGCCTGGTTCATTTTTATGAACGTCAGCTTGTCCACATTGGCTGTAGACAGGCGGCTGCGTTTGTCTGTAATGACGCCCCCTGCCGTGCTGAATACACGTTCAGACAAAACGTTGGCCGCCGGGCAGGCCAGCACCTCCAAGGCATAAAAGGCTAGCTCTGGCCACGTGGACAATTTGGAGACCCAGAAGTTGAATGGGGCCGAACCATCAGTCAGTACGTGGAGGGGTGTGCACAGGTACTGTTCCACCATGTTAGTAAAATGTTGCCTCCTGCTAACACATTCCGTATCAGGTGGTGGTGCAGTTAGCTGTGGCGTGTTAACAAAACTTTTCCACATCTCTGCCATGCTAACCCTGCCCTCAGAGGAGCTGGCCGTGACACAGCTGCATTGGCGACCTCTTGATCCTCCTCTGCCTTCACCTTGGGCTTCCACTGGTTCCCCTGTGACATTTGGGAATGCTCTCAGTAGCGCGTCTACCAACGTGCGCTTGTACTCGCGCATCTTCCTATCACGCTCCAGTGTAGGAAGTAAGGTGGGCACATTGTCTTTGTACCGGGGATCCAGCAGGGTGGCAACCCAGTAGTCCGCACACGTTAAAATGTGGGCAACTCTGCTGTCGTTGCGCAGGCACTGCAGCATGTAGTCGCTCATGTGTGCCAGGCTGCCCAGAGGTAAGGACAAGCTGTCCTCTGTGGGAGGCGTATCGTCATCGTCCTGAGTTTCCCCCCAGCCACGCACCAGTGATGGGCCCGAGCTGCTTTGGGTGCCACCCCGCTGTGAACATGCTTCATCCTCATCCTCCTCCACCTCCTCCTCATCCTCGTCCTCCTTGTCCTCCAGTAGTGGGCCCTGTCTGGCCACATTTCTACCTGGCCTCTGGTGTTGCAAAAAACCTCCCTCTGAGTCTCTTCAAAGAGACTGGCCTGAAAGTGCTAAAAATCACCCCTCTTCCTCCTCTTCCTCCTGGGCCACCTGCTCTTCCATCATCGCCCTAAGTGTTTTCTCAAGGAGACATAGAAGTGGTATTGTAACGCTGATAACGGCGTCATCGCCACTGGCCATGTTGGTGGAGTACTCGAAACAACGCAACAGGGCACACAGGTCTCGCATGGAGGCCCAGTCATTGGTGGTGAAGTGTGTCTGATCCGCAGTGCGACTGACCCGTGCGTGCTGCAGCTGAAACTCCACTATGGCCTGCTGCTGCTCGCACAGTCTGTCCAGCATGTGCAAGGTGGAGTTCCACCTGGTGGGCACGTCGCATATGAGGCGGTGAGCGGGAAGGCCGAAGTTACGCTGTAGCGCAGACAGGCGAGTAGCGGCAGGGTGTGAACGCCGGAAGCGCGAACAGACGGGCCGCACTTTATGCAGCAGCTCTGACATGTCGGGGTAGTTGCGAATGAACTTCTGCACCACCAAATTCAGCACATGCGCCAGGCAAGGGATGTGCATCAAACCGGCTAGTCCCAGAGCTGCAACGAGATTTCGCCCATTATCGCAAACCACCATGCCGGGCTTGAGGCTCACCGGCAGCAACCACTCATCGGTCTGTTGTTCTATACCCCGCCACAACTCCTGTGCGGTGTGGGGCCTGTCCCCCAAACATATGAGTTTCAGAATGGCCTGCTGACGTTTACCCCGGGCTGTGCTGAAGTTGGTGGTGAAGGTGTGTGGCTGACTGGATGAGCAGGTGGAAGAAGAGGAGGAGGAAGCTGAGTAGGAGGAGGAGGAGACAGGAGGCAAAGAATGTTGCCCTGCGATCCTTGGCGGCGGAAGGACGTGCGCCAAACAGCTCTCCGCCTGGGGCCCAGCCACCACTACATTTACCCAGTGTGCAGTTAGGGAGATATAGCGTCCCTGGCCGTGCTTACTGGTCCACGTATCTGTGGTTAGGTGGACCTTGCCACAGATGGCGTTGCGCAGTGCACACTTGATTTTATCGGACACTTGTTTGTGCAGGGAAGGCACGGCTCTCTTGGAGAAGTAGTGGCGGCTGGGAACAACATACTGTGGGACAGCAAGTGACATGAGCTGTTTGAAGCTGTGTGTGTCCACCAGCCTAAATGACAGCATTTCATAGGCCAGTAGTTTAGAAATGCTGGCATTCAGGGCCAGGGATCGAGGGTGGCTAGGTGGGAATTTACGCTTTCTCTCAAATGTTTGTGAGATGGAGAGCTGACCGCTGCCGTGTGACATGGTTGAGATGCTTGGTGACGCAGGTGGTGGTGTTGGTGGTACATCCCATGTTTATGGGCGGCAGGTGCCAACGTTCCTCCAGAGGAAGAGGCCGAGGCGGCAGCAGCAGCAGAAGAGGCCGAGCAGCAGAAGAGGCCGAGGCGGCAGCAGCAGAAGAGGTAGCAGGGGGAGCCTGAGTGACTTCCTTGTTTTTAAGGTGTTTACTCCACTGCAGTTCATGCTTTGCATGCAGGTGCCTGGTCATGCAGGTTGTGCTAAGGTTCAGAACGTTAATGCCTCGCTTCAGGCTCTGATGGCACAGCGTCCAAACCACTCGGGTCTTGTCGTCAGCACATTGTTTGAAGAAGTGCCATGCCAGGGAACTCCTTGAAGCTGCCTTTGGGGTGCTCGGTCCCAGATGGCGGCCGTCAGTAGCAGGCGGAGTCTCTTGGCGGCGGGTGTTCTGATTTTGCCCACTGCTCCCTCTTTTGCTACGCTGTTGGCTCGGTCTCACCACTGCCTCTTCCTCCGAACTCTGAAAGTCAGTGGCACGACCTTCATTCCATGTGGGGTCTAGGACCTCATCGTCCCCTGCATCGTCTTCCACCCAGTCTTGATCCCTGACCTCCTGTTCAGTCTGCACACTGCAGAAAGACGCAGCAGTTGGCACCTGTGTTTCGTCATCATCAGAGACGTGCTGAGGTGGTATTCCCATGTCCTCATCATCAGTAAAAATAAGTGGTTGTGCGTTAGTGCATTCTATCTCTTCCACCCCTGGGGAAGGGCTAGGTGGATGCCCTTGGGAAACCCTGGCAGCAGAGTCTTCAAACAGCATAAGAGACTGCTGCATAACTTGAGGCTCAGACAGTTTCCCTGATATGCATGGGGGTGATGTGACAGACCGATGGGCTTGGTTTTCATGCGCCATCTGTGCGCTTTCTGCAGAAGACTGGGTGGGAGATAAAGTGAACGTGCTGGATCCACTGTCGGCCACCCAATTGACTAATGCCTGTACCTGCTCAGGCCTTACCATCCTTAGAACGGCATTGGGCCCCACCAAATATCGCTGTAAATTCTGCTGGCTACTGGGACCTGAGGTAGTTGGTTCACTAGGACGTGTGGCTGTGGCAGAACGGCCACGTCCTCTCCCAGCACCAGAGGGTCCACTAACACCACCACGACCATGTCCACGTCCGCGTCCCTTATTAGATGTTTTCCTCATTGTTCCCGTTCACCACAATTTTGAGAATGGCAAATTTGGGAATAGTTTTTCAACCCAGAACAAAAAGTCTGCTTTTACGGTCACTACAAATAACTTGACCAGCTAAAACAGTACAGATTTGGTTGAATAGAAATGTCAGGTCTATTTTTTAGGCGCTGGGTGACAGGCTCAACTTGCCCCTGATGTAGTATATGGCCAAAAAATAACCACACTGTTGATGGTTAAATGCACTTGGGTGACACAGGCTCAGCCTGCAGCTGATGTAGTATATGGCCAAAAAATAACCACACTGTTGATGGTTAAATGCACTTCGGTGACACAGGCTCAGCCTGCAGCTGATGTAGGATATAGCACAAAATAACCACACTATTGATGGTTAAATACACTTGGTGATAGCTTGTGCTGGCGCACCACAAGTCACAAAATGGCCGCCGATCACCCCAGAAAAAAAGTGATCTAAAAACGCTCTGGGCAGCCTCAAAAAAGTGAGCAAGTCAATATTAGCACTTCAATGATCCACAGCTACAGATCGATCACAGAATGAAGTCTTTTGGAGGAGTTAATATGCCTAATCTCGCCCTAACGTCGCAGCTGCAACCTCTCCCTATGCTTGAATCAGCAGAGTGACGTGAAGCGCAACGTGACCCAAGCTTATATAGAGGCTGGGTCACATTCTGCACTGGCCAATCACAGCCATGCCAATAGTAGGCAAGGCTGTGATGGCCTCTTGGGGCAAGTAGTATGACGCTTGTTGATTGGCTGCTTTGCAGCCTTTCAAAAAGCGCCGAACACCGAACCCGGACTTTTACGAAAATGTTCGGGTCCGTGTCACGGACACCCCAAAATTCGGTACGAACCCGAACTATACAGTTCGGGTTCGCTCATCCCTAGTCGTAAACTGCTGTACGGGCACACGGCAGGGCGCAGAAGGAAAGGAATGCCATATGGTTTTTTGAAGGCAGATTTTGCTGGACTGTTTTTTTGACACCATGTCCCATTTGAAGCCCCCCTGAAGCACCCCTAGAGTAGAAACTCCAAAAAAGTGACCCCATTTTAGAAACTACGGGACAGGTTGGAAGTTTTGTTGGTACTAGTTTAGTGTACATATGATTTTTGGTTGCTCTATATTACGCTTATTGTGAGGCAAGGAAACAAATAGCTGTTTTGGCACTTTTTTTTGTTATTTACAACAATTTTTTTATTTATGTAAGTTTTACACAATGATTTTCATTTTTGAAACAAAAAAAATCATGTTTTAGTTTCTCCATAGTCAGAGAGCCATGTTTTTTCTTTTCAGTTTTTGGACGATTATCTTAGGTAGAGTCTCATATTTTTTGCGGGATGAGATGACTGTTTGGCACTAATTTGGGGTGCATATGACTTTTTGATCGCTTGCTATTACACTTTTTGTGATGTAAGGTGACAAAAAATGGTTTATTTAGCACAGTTTTTATTTTTTACGGTGTTCATCTGAAGGGTTAGGTCATGTGATATGTTTATAGAGCTGGTCGATACAGACGCGACGATACCTAATGTCTATATGTGTCTCCCCTATTTTTTTGAAATTTCTCTACTTTATTTTTGGAAAAGGACTTTTTTTTTTTTTTTTTTTTTTACTTAAATTTTATTAACTTTTTTTTCACTTTATTTGTCCCACTCTGGGACTTTAACATTACAGGGTCTGATCCCTGTTTCAATGCAGCACGATCTATCTGTATTGTGCTGTATTGAACTGTTAGCGTCTTACAGTGTAAGACACTAACAGTTGCCTAGGAGACCCAGCCTGGGGGCTGGGCCTCTTTGGCCTCCGTACATGCCAGGCCCCAAGCCTTGGAATGGTTTGGGGCTGCCATGGCAACCATCGAGTCCCCGCCACGGCAGCGCGGGGACCGATGGATGAGGTGAGGGAGCGCAAACCTCCCATATGCCGCGGTCAGCACTGACCGTGGCATATGAGGGGTTAATCCACTGACATCGGCATCATCACCGATGCTGGTGGATGCAGCAAGGATCCGGCTGTCAGTAACAGCCGGATCTCTGCTGCTGATCGCGGGACCGCACGTGGGGGAAGAGAAGGATCGCAGGACGAGAATGCTCGTCCTCTAGCGCTAAGTGCCGTCGATTTAGGACGAGTATTCTCGTCCTGGGTCGTAAAGGGGTTAGAGGAAAATGGAGATTCAATTTCACTTTTTTGTCAGATTTTCTATTTTAATCCATTTTTTTTTCTTTAACACATCGAGGGTTAACAGCCAAACAAAACTCAATATTCATTACTCTGATTCTGCAGATTATAGAAACACCCCACATGTGGTGCTAAACTGCTGTATGGGCACATGACAGGGCGCAGAAGAAAAGGAGCGCCGTATTGTTTTTGGAAGGTCGATTTAGCTCGACTGGTTTTTAGACACCATGTCCCATCTGAAGCCTCCCAGAAGCACCCTACAGTAGAAACAATCAAAAAGTGACCCCATAATAAGGTGACAGTTTTATTGGTACTATTTTGGGTTACATATGATTTTTAATAGCTCTAAATTATGTTTTTTTGTGAGGCAAGGTAACAAAAGAATGGATGTTTTGGCACCATTTTTATTTTTTACAATGTTCATCTGACATGTTGGCTCATGTGCTTTTTTTATAGAGCAGGTTATTACAGATGTGATGATATCAAATATGTCTACTTTGTTTGTTTTTGTTTTATAATAAAGCATTTAAAAAAAAGTTTTTCTCCATTTTCTGAACACCATATTTTTATTTTTCTGCCGATCATCTTGTACAGGGGCTTGTTTTTTGCAGGTACCATTTCTGGGTACATATGATTTATTATTTTTTTTGATCGCTCATTATTACACTTTTTGGGGCAAGGTGACCAACAATTTTTTAATTTTGGCACAGTTTCTGTTTATTTTTACGGCGTTCACCTGAGGGGTTAGGTCATGTGATATTTTTATAGAGCATGTCGTTATGGACATAGCAATACATAATATGTATACTTTTTCTTATTTAAGTTTTACACAATAGTAGCATTTTTGAAACAAAAATGTTTGTGTCTCCATAGTCTGAGAGCCATAGCTTTTTTATTTTTTGGCTGATTTGTTTTAGGTAGGGTCTCATTTTTGGCGGGATGAGGTGATAGTTTGATTGGTACTATTTTGGGTGGGGGGATATGCCTTTTTGATCGCTTGGTGTTGCACTTTTTGTGATGGTAGGTGATAAAAAAATAATTTTTTGGCACTGTATTTATTTATTTTTTTACAGTGTTCACCTAAGGGGTTACGTCATGTGATATTTTTGTGGAGCAGGTCGTTACGGACGTACCTAATATGTTTAGGGTATTTTCTTTTCTTCATTTTTACCCAATTATAAATGTTCATATATGGGGAAAATTTATTTATTATTTTTTTTTTACCCAAAATCACTTGGTTCTTGAAAATCTGATGGCTCTACAACACACTACGGTACACTGTATAGTGTACTGCAGTGTATTTTCATTCACAGTAAGGTTGATCAGGACCCTGTCAGGATTACACACCATGGCAAGCCTGGATGCCTGTGTAAGGCATCCAGTTGCCATGGTAACCATCGGGATGCTGCCACAACAAATCAGTGGCCCGATAGGAGGGGGGGGGGCGAAGAGGGAGCTCCCTTCCTGTGTTATGATCAATCAGGATGCTGCCACAGCAGCGCAGCTTATTCCCTGTTAACACCTTCCTTACAGCATTCCCTATGGACCGCAGCATGGAAGGGGTTAAACGGACGACATCAGCGCCAACACAATCTACTACCGCTTGGCCATCCTGAAACATTGTGGGGGGGGGGATTTGGCCCCCTCAATATTACTAGTGATGAGCGGCATAAGCAGTATTCATTTTTGTGAATTTTTTGCATAATATTCGCAATAAATTTGCGAATTCTAGAAGTTGATCTCCAGTCCTTTTCGCGATTACGCAAATCTGTACTAATAATGCGCATATTTTTTGCTCAATACATGTAACTTCCCATTTTATCAGGTCTGAGTAGATATTACTGATTGGTGCACTAAGTATTGTTGTGACCTCACAGCACTATGTCTGTAGCATGTATGTATAGACTGCAGAGAAGCAGGAATTCCTATCAGCTACACTATATCACTATCTAACCTACACTGACTATCTCCCACTATCTGTATTATATAGATGACCTATTTATCTAATGTAATTGGATAAGGAATAGGATCCAGATGAGAGCACAGCAATATCTCTCTCGGTGTCTCTCTATCCTGATGAAAAAAAATCTAGAATATGTGCGATTACGAATATATAATGCTACAGTGGATAAAGTCTAAATGTTAGGTTTCTGTGATGTAAAAAAAAATGAGACAAACATAAATTATTTCAGAACTTTTTCCACCTTTTTAATGTGACCTATAAACTATACCACTCAATTGAAAAACAAACCTGAAATCTTTTAGGTGGAGGGAAGAAAAAAATAATGTGGTTGCATATGTGTGCACACTCTTTTATAACTGGGGATGTAGTTGTGTTCAGAATTAAGCAATCACATTCAAAAACACCTGCCATCATTTAAAGTGCCTCTGATTAACCCCAAATAAAGTTCAGCTGCTCTAGTTGGTCTTTCATGAAATTTTCTTAGTCGCATGCCACAGCAAAAAGCCATGGTCTATAGAGAGCTTTCAAAGCATCAGAGATCTCATTGTTAAAAGGTATCAGGAGAAGGGTACAAAAGAATTTCCAAGGCATTAGATATACCATGGAACACAGTGAAGACAGTCATAATCAGGTGGAGAAAATATGGCACAACAGTGACCTTACCAAGAACTGGACGTCCCTCCAAAATTGATAAAAAGACGAGAAGAAAACTGGTCTGGAAGGCTACCAAGAGGCCTACAGCAACCTTTAAAGGAGCTGCAGGAATATCTGGCAAGTACTGGCTCTGTGGTACATGTGACAACAATCTCTTGTATTCTTCATATGTCTGGGCTATGGGATAGAGTGGAAAGACGAAAGCCTTTTCTTTCGAAGAAAAACATCCAAGCCAGGCTACATTTTAAAAAAACACATCTGAAGTCTCCCAAAAGCATGTGGGGGAAGGTGTTATTGTCTAATGAAACCAATGTTGAACTTTTTGGCCATAATTCCAAAAGATATGTTTGGCGCAAAAACAACATTGCACATCACCAAAAGAACACCTTACCCACAGTGAAGCATGGTGGTGGCAGCTTCATGCTTTGGGGCTGTTTTTCTTCAATTGGAACTGGGGCCTTAGTTAAGCTAGAGGGAATTATGAAAAGTTCCAAATACCAGTCAATATTGGCACAAAACCTTCAGGCTAGAAAGCTGAACATGAAGAGGAACTTCATCTTTTCCCTTTCATCCTCCATGACGGCATACCATGAGAGATGACCCGCCTCCGACCGGGTAGGGACAGGAAGTATAAATTTGACTCTCCTCCGGCTCCTCCTCCTCAGTGTCTTCCTGTCCCTCCAGGTGGGAGATAGGGTTTTCTCTTATGGTCGCCGACCATGAAGACAGAAGCGGATA
This sequence comes from Bufo bufo, assembly GCF_905171765.1. Lineage (NCBI taxonomy): Eukaryota > Metazoa > Chordata > Amphibia > Anura > Bufonidae > Bufo > Bufo bufo. Next base: position 232,220,474 of record NC_053391.1, read on the forward strand.
CCATGTGAGGAGGCAGCAGAGTCCGAACCCTAGTTGGGAACGGGCCCTGAACACCTGTCTCTTACCTGCTGCTAGCGCGGGCAGACAGGGCCACGTGGGACCGGACACTCAGGGAGTCCCTCCGGTCGGTTGCTAAACTCCACACTGCGATCCGGCATGGCCGGCGCTCAGTGTCGTCACCGGAAGTGGACGCGCTCCATGCGTTCCACAGCTTACTTCCGGTATGGGGCCTGAGAGCACTTCCGGGGTGGATCGCATGCTGGCGGCGGCAGGAGATTCAAAATCGCGCAGGATTATGGCGGAGGTCGTCCTCTGATCTGAGGTCTTAAGGTAAAACTATTTAAGGGGGAACAGTAAGATTGCTGGTTACCCTGAAACATGCTGAATCCTGGTGAAGTTATGGAGACCACTCAGGGATCTGTATCTGTGAGTAATACCACCAGGACAGGGGTTAAGGCAGTATGTTCTGATATTTAACCCTTGTATGTTCTCTTTCTTTCTGTATGTGTGCAGAGCGAGAAAGGGAGTGCTCTAAAAGCAAAGACTAGTCAGAGGACAAAAAAGTGCAGTATCTGTTCAGTTAAACTTTCAGATTCCTCTACTAGGAGAGTCTGTAAAAAGTGCACTGACAATATTTCTAAGGAATTAGTTCCGTCCTTAAAGGAAGAACTTAAAAACACTATTAGGGAAGAAATCAGGGCTGCTATGTCAGATACCTCATTAATCCCTTCCTGCTCCAAACAGGCGCAGGGACCAGAGACAAAAACGTCTGATTCTGAATTAGAGGAAGATTCAGAATCAGGTGAACTCGGGTCCGAAGATTCGGATTCTGATTCTGAATTTAAAAACTATCTCTTTTCATCAGAGGATACCAGAGAGTTGATTAAAGCAGTTAGGGCCACTATGGATCTTTCTGAGGAAAAGGTCCGCAGATCAGTCCATGACAAAATGTTTAGCGGATTTGAGCAGAGGTCTAACCGAGGCTTTCCGGTACATAAAAATATGCACGATCTAATTAAAAGGGAATGGAAATCCCCGGATAGGAAATTGTTCATTCCTAAGACAATAAGGCGACTGCTCCCTTTTTCTAGTGAAGATGAGGCCCTTTTAACAACTTGCCCTAAAATAGACGTTTCCCTATCTAAATTAGTGAAAGGTCCAAACGCCTTGCCATTTGAGGATATGGGATCATTAAGGGACCCCATGGATAAAAAGACGGATCAAACCCTCAAAAAAACATGGGAAGCTTGTGCGGCCATGTTTAAACCAAACTTAGCTGCAACATCGGTATCCAGATCACTAAAGAAATGGCTAACGCAGTTAGAATCCTTGCTGAAAAGCGGAAACTCATATGATAGTCTAAAAGATTCCTTTCCGCTCTTAATTAAAGCTGTGGATTTCCTATCGGACTCCACTGCGGAATCAGTCAGGATAGCCGCAAAGGCATCTGGGTTAGCGGTCGTGGCAAGAAGGTCCCACTGGTTAAAGTCTTGGTCGGGAGAGGTCAGTTCAAAATTAAAGTTATGTACCTTGCCTTTTCATGGTAATTTGTTGTTTGGGGAAGATTTAGAATCCATCTTAGAAAAGGCTTCCGACTCAAAGAAAACCTTTCCCAGGGACTCCGGGAAAAGGAAATTTCCCTTTCGGAGAGTTAAAAAAGGGACCCCCTTCCAAACAAAGAAAACGAATAGGGATTCGAGCTGGTCAAGGGGAAGAAACCAGAAGAGTAGAGTATACTTGTTCTCTACAAAGAATACGGAACCATCAAAACAATGACGCCAGTGCTCAGGTAGGAGGGAGATTAAGTTCTTTTTTTAGACTATTGGGAACAAATTACAACAAACCCTTGGGTCTTAAACATAATATCAGAAGGCTACAAAATAGTTTTCCGTCTTCCTCCTCCCTCAAATATTTTCAGGGTAACTCCAATTAAAAAAACAACAGTTCTTCAAACAAATCTGGAAGAAGGGATCCGGAAGCTATTGGCTCAAAAAGCCATAACTCCGGTTCCACCTTCTCAAAAAGGTCAGGGATATTATTCAACCGTTTTTCTAGTAAAAAAAACGGACGGGAAATATCGGTTAATAATAAACCTAAAAAACTTGAACAAGTTTATACAATACAACAGATTCAAAATGGAAACGATAAGATCAACCGTGAATCTGCTAAAAAAGGGAGACTACTTGGCCTCCATATACTTAAGAGACGCATACTACCATATCCCGGTATGCAAACAGTCTCAAAAATTCCTGCGGATAGCGGTCTATTTGGGGAAAGATCTGCTCCACTTTCAGTTCCAGGTATTACCCTTTGGGATAACCTCAGCCCCAAGAGTCTTCACAAAGGTGATGATGGAGCTGGTGGCCCACTTGAGAAGGAGAAACATCCTGATTGTTCCTTATCTAGACGATCTACTGATAGTAGGCGAAACAAGGCAGTCACTGGAGAAAAATCTCTTAGTAACCTGCCAGACGCTGTATCTAGCGGGATGGCTAATAAACTGGGAAAAATCAAAGCCGGTCCCGTCCCAGGAAATAATTTTCTTGGGCCTCTCCCTGGACACCACTCGTCAGAGGATGTCACTTACAGAGCAGAAAGTTTCGGGACTCTTAGAAAAAGTCTCAAGGTTTCAAAGTCACCCATCTTGTTCGATACGAGAGGCTATGAGACTGCTAGGGACTCTAACCTCTTGCATTCCTGCGGTAAAGTGGGCGCAGTTCCACTCTCGAACCCTGCAACATTGGGTATTAACCTGCTGGGACAGAAACCAGAGTTCATTGGACCAAACAGTTCTGATTCCCTTTGCAGTAATCCAATCTCTTCGGTGGTGGAAACAAGTAGATCACCTATGCCAGGGAATTCCATGGAATTCAGAAGAACAGGCGTTTGTCACAACAGATGCAAGTCCTTGGGGGTGGGGAGCGCATTACTCTCATCACTATTTCCAAGGGGCCTGGGCAGACCACCAAAAGACTTTGTCCTCAAACCAAAAGGAATTGATGGCAGTTTGGGAGACTATAAAAGTGGCGAGTCAATATATAGAAGGAAAAGATGTCCAAATAAGATCGGACAACACAACAGTGGTGGCATATTTAAACCATCAAGGTGGAACAAGGAGCCAATGTTTGAGCCAAATAGCAGAAAAGATTTTTTCCTGGGCAGAAGGAAATATAAGATCCCTGTCAGCAGTCCATTTAAAAGGAAGCTTAAACGTAAAAGCAGACTTCCTAAGCAGGGTCAAGATATATCAAACAGAATGGAGTTTGAAAAAACAAGTTTTTCACCAAATAACCAAAAAATGGGGGGTTCCCCAGATGGACCTCTTTGCGTCAGCCACAAACGCAAAAGTAGGTCGTTTCCTTTCCCTCAATCCGAGAGACGGAAGCGAAGGGATAGATGCCTTTTTAATAAAATGGAATTTCCATCTAGCTTACGCCTTCCCTCCTCTGCAACTAATTTCTCGGGTGATAAAGAAGATAAGGCAAGACAGGGCTCACGTTATTCTGATAGCCCCCTTATGGCCCAAAAAATCATGGTTCCCACTATTAAAGATCATGTCCGTCCAAAGTCCATGGATCCTTCCTTGGGATCAGGATTTGTTGTCGCAGGGACCAGTTCACCATCCCGAGGTGGAAAGGCTGCATTTAGCAGCCTGGAACCTGAAAGGTTGATTTTAAAAGCTAGAGGCCTGTCAGATCCCGTCATTAATACTATGTTGGCTAGCAGAAAGGAGATCACTTCAAAAATCTATAACAAAGTATGGAGAACTTTTAATACCTGGTGTATAAAAGAGAAGGTATCCCCTGAAAAATTTTCAGTCCTTTCAGTTCTAGGTTTTTTACAATCTGGGCTGGAGAAAGGCCTTCGTCCCAATACACTAAGGGTTCACGTATCGGCTCTTAGTGCAGTTTTTGATGAAAAAATTGCCAATCATGCTTGGGTTATCAGATTCCTTAAAGGGGCAGACAGACTGAGACCATCATTAAAAGCCATGACTCCCCCCTGGGATCTCAATGTAGTTTTATCAGGCTTAATAGAAAGTCCTTTTGAACCCTTATCATCTGTCTCAATAAAATATATAACCCTAAAAACCCTGTTCTTAGTAGCAATTACGTCAGCCCGCAGGGTTAGTGAAATCCAGGCCCTGAAGATTAATGAGCCTTTCTGTGTCATTTCTTCAGATAGAATTATGTTTAAATTGGATAACTCCTTCCTTCCCAAAGTTGTGTCTAATTTCCACAGGCAAGAAGAAATATTGGTTCCCTCGTTTTGTGACAACCCGAAAACAAAAGGAGAGGAAAGGTTTCATAAATTGGACGTTCGCAGAGCAGTTCTAATATATTTAGAAGCCACGAAGGCCTTCAGAAAGACGGACTCCTTATTTGTTCAGTTTCTTGGCACAAATAAAGGGCAGAGAGCGACAAAAAATACTGTTTCCAGATGGATCAAAACGGCAATTTCGGAATCATATAAAGCGCTAGAAAAATCGCCTCCTGAAGCCTTTACAGCACATTCTACGAGATCAGTTTCGGCCTCCTGGGCAGAAAGGGCTAATGCTTCACTAGAGCAGATCTGTAGGGCGGCCACTTGGTCTAGCCCTAATACGTTTATCAAACATTACAGAGTCCATGTTAAGGCAGGTCAAGATCTGGCCTTTGGGAGGAAAGTTCTTCAAGCTATAATCCCCCCCTAGTTGTTTAATATGTTATATCTCATGGTATGCCGTCATGGAGGATGAAAGGGAAAAACCAAATTACGTACCGGTAATTCCCTTTTCATGAATCCTCCATGATGGCATAGGGGTTTTCCCACCCAAAAAAAAAAAAAAAAAAAAAATTAATATATATACACATTCATAAGAATATGATAGTTCTACACATAGGTGATGGTGTGTGTGATGGTGTGCAAAAAAAAAAAAAAAAAAAAGGTATAAATGAAAAAGATTCGAAAGAACACTCTCTAGGCTGTCGATCCAGAAAGACACTGAGGAGGAGCCGGAGGAGAGTCAAATTTATACTTCCTGTCCCTATCTGGTCGGAGGCGGGTCATCTCTCATGGTATGCCGTCATGGAGGATTCATGAAAAGGGAATTACCGGTACGTAATTTGGTTTTCAGCATGACAACGACCCAAAGCATACATCCAAATCAACAAAGGAATGGCTTCACCAGAAGAAGATTAAAGTTTTGGAATGACCCAGCTAGAGCCCAGACCTGAATCTGATTGAAAATCTGTTGGGTGATCTGAAGAGGGCTGTGCACAGGAGACTCCCTCGCAATCTGACAGATTTGGAGTGTTTTTGCCAAGAAGAGTGGGCAAATCTTGCCAAGTCAAAATGTGCCATGCTGATAGACTCATACCCAAAAAGACTGAGTACTGTAATAAATTCAAAAGGTGCTTCAGCAAAGTATTAGTTTAACCACCTCAGCCCCCAGTGCTTAAACACCCTGAAAGACCAGGCCACTTTTTACACTTCTGACCTACACTACTTTCACCGTTTATTGCTCGGTCATGCAACTTACCACCCAAATGAATTTTACCTCCTTTTCTTCTCACTAATAGAGCTTTCATTTGGTGGTATTTCATTGCTGCTGACATTTTTACTTTTTTTTGTTATTAATCGAAATTTAACGATTTTTTTGCAAAAAAATGACATTTTTCACTTTCAGTTGTAAAATTTTGCAAAAAAAACGACATCCATATAGAAATTTTGCTCTAAATTTATAGTTCTACATGTCTTTGATAAAAAAAAAATGTTTGGGTAAAAAAAAAATGGTTTGGGTAAAAGTTATAGCGTTTACAAACTATGGTACAAAAATGTGAATTTCAGCTTTTTGAAGCAGCTCTGACTTTCTGAGCACCTGTCATGTTTCCTGAGGTTCTACAATGCCCAGACAGTACAAACACCCCACAAATGACCCCATTTCTGAAAGTACACACCCTAAGGTATTCGCTGATGGGCATAGTGAGTTCATAGAACTTTTTATTTTTTGTCAAGAGTTAGCGGAAAATGATGATTTTTTTTTTTTTGATTTTTTTTTTTCTTACAAAGTCTCATATTCCACTAACTTGTGACAAAAAATAAAAAGTTCTATGAACTCACTATGCCCATCAGCGAATACCTTGGGGTCTCTTCTTTCCAAAATGGGGTCACTTGTGGGGTAGTTATACTGCCCTGGCATTCTAGGGGCCCAAATGTGTGGTAAGGAGTTTGAAATCAAATTCAGTAAAAAATGACCTGTGAAATCCGAAAGGTGCTCTTTGGAATATGGGCCCCTTTGCCCACCTAGGCTGCAAAAAAGTGTCACACATCTGGTATCCCCGTACTCAGGAGAAGTTGAGGAATGTGTTTTGGGGTGTCTTTTTACATATACCCATGCTGGGTGAGATAAATATCTTGGTCAAATGCCAACTTTGTATAAAAAAATGGGAAAAGTTGTATTTTGCCAAGATATTTCTCTCACCCAGCATGGGTATATATAAAATGACACCCCAAACACATTACCCACCTTCTCCTGAGTACGGAGATACCAGATGTGTGACACTTTTTTGCAGCCTAGGTGGGCAAAGGGGCCCATATTCCAAAGAGCACCTTTCGGATTTCACTCGTCATTTTTTACAGAATTTGATTTCAAACTCCTTACCACACATTTGGGCCCCTAGAATGCCAGGGCAGTATAACTACCCCACAAGTGACCCCATTTTGGAAAGAAGAGACCCCAAGGTATTCGCTGATGGGCATAGTGAGTTCATGGAAAAAAAAAATTTTTGTCACAAGTTAGTGGAATAGGAGACTTTGTATGAAAAAAAAAAAAAAAAAAAATAAATCATCATTTTCCACTAACTTGTGACAAAAAATAAAAAATTCTAGGAACTTGCCATGCCCCTCACGGAATACCTTGGGGTGTCTTCTTTCCAAAATGGGGTCACTTGTGGGGTAGTTATACTGCCCTGGCATTTTCCAGGGGCCCTAATGTCTGGTAAGTAGGTAAATGACCTGTGAAATCTGAAAGGTGCTCTTTGGAATGTGGGCCCCTTTGCCCACCTAGGCTGCAAAAAAGTGTCACACATCTGGTATCTCCGTACTCAGGAGAAGGTGGGGAATGTGTTTTGGGGTGTCATTTTACATATACCCATGCTGGGTGAGAGAAATATCTTGGCAAAAGACAACTTTTCCCATTTTTTTTATACAAAGTTGGCATTTGACCAAGATATTTATCTCACCCAGCATGGGTATATGTAAAATGACACCCCAAAACATATTCCCCAACTTCTGCTGAATACGGAGATACCACATGTGTGACACTTTTTTGCAGCCTAGGTGGGCAAAGGGGCCCAAATTCCTTTTTAGGAGGGCATTTTTAGACATTTGGATACCAGACTTCTTCTCACGCTTTGGGGCCCCTAAAATGCCAGGGCAGTTTAAATACCCCACATGTGACCCCATTTTGGAAAGAAGACACCCCAAGGTATTCAATGAGGGGCATGGCGAGTTCATTGAAAAAAAAAATTTTTGGCACAAGTTAGCAGAAATTGATTTTTTGGATTTTGTTCTCACAAAGTCTCCCTTTCCGCTAACTTGGGACAAAAATTTCAATCTTTCATGGACTCAATATGCCCCTCAGCGAATACCTTGGGGTGTCTTCTTTCCAAAATGGTGTTATTTGTGGGGTGTTTGTACTGCCCTGGCATTTGAGGGTCTCCGCAATCATTACATGTATGCCCAGCATTAGGAGTTTCTGCTATTCTCCTTATATTGAGCATACGGGTAATGAGATTTTTTTTTTCCGTTCAGCCTCTGGGCTGAAAGAAAAAAATGAACGGCACAGATTTCTTCATTCGCATCGATCAATGTGGATGAAAAAATCTCTGCCAAAAAAAGAAAAAGGAGGGGAAAGGCGTCTGCCAGGACAAAGGAGCTCCGCCCAACATCCATACCCACTTCAGCTCGTATGCCCTGGCAAACCAGATTTCTCCATTCACATCAATCGATGTGGATGAATAAATCATTGCCGGGATTTTTTTTTTTATATATACAAAGTGTTTGCCAAAGTATATGAACACCGCCACCTCCTCAGCTCATATGCCTCGGCAAACATATCTTTTACTGCAGAGGAGAAATCTCGTCTTGCAGCGCCGCATACACCGACTTGCGTGTAATCTGACAGCAGCGCAATGCTTCTGTCCGAATGCACATCAGTGCTGCAGCTGGTCGATCGGTTGGTCCACCTGGAAGGTAAAAAAACAAAACAAAAAAGAAAAAACCAGGCCGCAAAGCAATAACTTTATTAACTTTAGAACAGAACATATTAACTTTTTTAAACTTTTTTAACTTTTTTACTTACCGGTAATTTTTTTTTTGTTTAGTTTTTTTTACCTTTATAGAACAAACCTCTCCTTCCCCATGGGACAATGTGCAAAGCGCAAATCGCCCAAAGATGTGGCGAAGTACGTTATGCACTTTATCCCAGGTGAAAGGAGAGGTTTGCAGCAGCTGAGAGTAAAAGGGCCCTAATAGCCCTGTGTGCCTGTCCTGTGAGATGCAATCCCTATGCTAGGTGTACCTGTGTGTGGTACTTCCGGAAACACTCTCCATAGCATAGGGCAGGGTGGTCAGCACAGTCAGGACAGAAATAGCGGGTGTCACGCCTTATTCCACTCCTGCTACAGACACGACATCTTTTTCGGGGTGACGGTTGGGTTGAGGTACCAGGAACGACACTGGGGAAATGTCGCTCGTGTAGACGGCTAACTACACTGGGGGATGGGGCCACGGAACCTCCTGGGTAAAGGAGGTTCTCGATGATCTCTTCCTGGAATTTGAGGAAAGATCGTGTTCTCCCAGCCTTACTGTAGAGAACAAAACTATTGTACAGCGCCAATTGAATTAAATATACAGACACCTTCTTATACCAGCGTCTGGTTCTGCGGGAAACTAAATACGGAGACAACATCTGGTCATTGAAGTCCACCCCTCCCATGAGCGCATTATAGTCGTGGACACAGAGGGGCTTTTCAATGACACGGGTTGCTCGCTCAATTTGGATTGTCGTGTCTGCGTGAATGGAGGAGAGCATGTAAACGTCACGCTTGTCTCTCCATTTCACCGCGAGCAGTTCTTCGTTACACAAGGCAGCCCTCTCCCCCCTTGCAAGACGGGTGGTTACAAGCCGTTGGGGGAAGCCCACGCGACTAGTTCGCGCGGTGCCACAGGCGCAAATCCGTTCTAGAAACAAATGCCTAAAGAGGGCCACACTTGTGTAAAAATTGTCCACATAAAGATGGTACCCCTTACCGAATAAGGGTGACACCAAGTCCCAGACTGTCTTCCCACTGCTCCCCAGGTAGTCAGGGCAACCGACCGGCTCCAGGGTCTGATCTTTTCCCTCATAGACACGAAATTTGTGGGTATAGCCTGTGGCCCTTTCACAGAGCTTATACAATTTGACCCCATACCGGGCACGCTTGCTTGGGATGTACTGTTTGAAGCCAAGGCGCCCGGTAAAATGTATTAGGGACTCGTCTACGCAGATGTTTTGCTCGGGGGTATACAAATCTGCAAATTTCTGGTTGAAATGGTCTATGAGGGGCCGAATTTTGTGGAGCCGGTCAAAAGCTGGGTGGCCTCTGGGACGGGAGGTGGTGTTGTCGCTAAAATGCAGGAAACGGAGGATGGCCTCAAATCGTGCCCTGGACATAGCAGCAGAGAACATGGGCATGTGATGAATCGGGTGCGTTGACCAATATGACCGCAATTCATGCTTTTTTGTCAGGCCCATGTTGAGGAGAAGGCCCAAAAAAATTTTAATTTCGGAAACTTGGACTGGTTTCCACCGGAAAGGCTGGGCATAAAAGCTTCCCGGGTTGGCGGATATAAATTGTGTGGCATACTGGTTGGTCTCTGCCACGACTAAGTCCAAGAGCTCCGCAGTCAAGAACAGCTCAAAAAATCCCAGGGCCGAACCGATTTGAGCCGTCTCAACCCGAACTCCAGACTGGGCGGTGAAAGGGGGAACTACAGGTGCGGCTGAAGTTGGTGACTGCCAATCAGGGTTTGCCAGCACCTCAGGGATTCTAGGGGCTCTACGGGCCTGTCTGTGCGGTGGCTGCGACGGGGTAACTAGTGCACATGCCACCGTACCAGCTTCAACTGCCCTTCTGGTGCTCGCCACGTCACCATGTTGTACGGCAGTGCTGGTACTAGGTCCAGGGAGGGCTGCGCTGCTGGTGTATGCCTCACCACGTGATCCGGCAGCGACAGCCCCACTCTGCTGCTCTTGAAGCGGATCCTGCGTAACCTGTGGTCTAGCGACACGGGGCCTGGTACGCCTGGTGCTATCAGGGACCTCCACCTCCTCGTCCGAACTTTGGGTCAGAGAGCCACTGCTTTCCACAGGTTCATATTCTGACCCGCTAGATTCGTCAGATGAGGGTTCCCACTCCTCATCCGACTGGGTCAGAATCCTGTAGGCCTCTTCAGAAGAATACCCCCTGTTTGACATTTTGGACTACTAAATTTAGGGGTATTCCCTGAGACTACCCAAGAAAAAAAGCAAACCTGTCTTACAAAGGGGAGGCTAGCGAAGTACCGGAGGCCGCTGCGGTTGATAAAAAATATCAAAACTGATTTTTTTATCGCCGCAGTGCGTGTAAAATGAATGTGCAGTGATCAAAAAAATATATATTTTTTGTCACTGCGGTGGGGCGGGCGTGGGTGAACGCACGTGTGGGCGACCGATCAGGCCTGATCGGGCAAACACTGCGTTTTGGGTGGAGGGCGAACTAAAGTGACACTAATACTATTATAGATCTGACCGTGATCAGTTTTGATCACTTACAGATACTATAAAAGTACAAATGCTGATTAGCGATACGCTATTCAGCGAATAAAAGTGACTGCGGTGCGGTGGGGTGGGCGCTAACTGACGCTAACTACCTAACCAAGGGGCCTAAACTATCCCTAAAACCTAACAGCCAATACTAGTGAAAAAAAAAAAGTGACAGTTTACACTGATCACTTTTTTTCCTTTCACTGGTGATTGACAGGGGCGATCAAAGGGGTGATCAAAGGGTTAATTGGGGTGCAGGGGGGTGATCAGGGGCTACAGTGAAGTGTTTGGTGTACTCACAGTGATGTCTGCTTCTCTGCTGGATCCAACCGACGAAAAGGACCAGCAGAGGAGCAGAGAAGCCATATAACAGATCATATTTACTAATATGATCTGTTATATGGCTTGTGATTGGATTTTTTAAAAATCGCCAGCCTGCCAGCCAATGATCGTTGCTGGCAGGCTGGTGACGAACTTGTTCTTTAACTTTTGCCGGCCCGCGATGCGCATGCGCGGGCCGGCTTGGAGCGAAATCTCGCGTCTCGCGAGATGACGCGTATATGCGTGACTGTGCGCAGCGCTGCCACCTCCGGAACGCGAATCTGCGTTAGGCGGTCCGGAGGTGGTTAAGGGTGTGCACACTTATGCAACCATATTTTATTTTTATATTTTTAATTCCCTTTACCTAAAAGATTTCAGTTTGTTTTTCAATTGGGTTGTACAGTTTATAGATCACATTAAAGGTGGAAAAAGCTCTGAAATGATTTCTTTGACATTTTAACAGGGGTGTGTAGACTTTCTATATCCATTGTATATTCCACATCTTCACAAATTCTCGAAGTGCCAATATTTGCAATAAAAATTAGCAATTAGAATATTTGCGATCAACACTAAATACTACCTGGTCGCTTGGCTATCCTGAAGAAGGGGAGATCAGGACACAGTAGCGCAGCCCCGATCTCCTCAACACTGAGGAGATCGGAGCTGCGCTGCTGAACGCTGCAATTTGGTCAGTCAGATTTGACTGACCAATCGCAGCGATCCAAAGCTCAGCTGTCCGTAGCACCCATTAAGATGCCGGTGTCACTTTTATCTCATGACGTACTGTGCACATCATGTTGCAGTAACTAACACCACATCATGACGCACACAGTACGTCATTAGTCACTAAGGGGTTAATATGCCAGAGTTTGAATCCTAAAGAGGTCATAAACAGGGGCAGTCTGGCCATACACCCCACTGCAGTTTCCCGGTGGGCTGATGCTCAGGGGAACAACTGACCACTCATTACAGCCAGGTACATAACACTCATAACACTCTTAGGCTGGGTTCACACGGGCGTTGTGGGTGACGTGAGGGAACAGATGCGGGTGCGTTGTGGGAAAATGCATGCTTTTTCCCCGCAAGTGTAAAGAGTTTGAATGCGTTTTGCACGCGCATGAGAAAAATCTGCATGTTTGGTACCCAGACCCGAACCCGGACTTCTTCACAGAAGTTCAGGTTTGGGTTAGGTGTTGTGTAGATTGTATTATTTCCCCTTATAACATGGTTATAAGGGAAAATAATAGCATTCTTCATACAGAATGCTTAGTAAAATAGTGATGGAGGGGATAAAAAAAAAAAATAATAATAATTTAACTTGCCTTAATCCACTTGTTCGCGCAGCCCAGCTTCTCGTCTGTCTTCATCTGTGAGGAAAAGGACCTGTGATGACGTCACTGCGCTCATCACATGGTCCATCACATGATCCATCACCATGGTGATAGATCATGTGATGGACATTGTGATGAACGCAGTGATATCATCAAAGATCCTTTACCCAGGTCCTGACGAAAGAAGAGAAGCCGGGCTGTGTGAACAAGTGGATTAAGGTGAGTTAAATTATTTTGTATATATTTTTTTTTAACCCCTCCATCACTATTTTACTAAGCATTCTGTATGAAGAATGCTATTATTTTCCCTTATAACCATGTTATAAGGGAAAATAATAAAGATCGGGTACCCATCCCGATCGTCACCTATCAACCATGCGTGAAAATTGCACGATTTTCACGCAGCCCCATTTACTTCTAAGGGGCCTGCGTTGCGTAAAAAAAACGCACAATATAGAGCATTCTGCGATTTTTACGCAACGCACAAGTGATGCGTGAAAATCACCGCTCATGTGCACAGCCCCATAGAAATGAATGGGTCCGGATTCAGTGTGGGTGCAATGCGTTCACCTCACACATTGCACCCACGCGGAAATCTCGCCCGTGTGAACCCAGCCTTATACTCTCACTCTTATACTGCGATGGAGGGTGCAGGTACTCTCCTGAATTCAACTGTGTCGCTGTCCTCAGTTGATGCCATCACAATCCACTACCTGTGGTGGGACACTGAATATAGGCAAAAAGAGGCTTGCAGCCTGCATCGCGTATGTTGGTAGGGACACTATATATTCTGCAGTTTGGGATTTGGTTATGCTGCAAAACTAAATATCGAAGTGCAACATAAAATAATGCCTCTCTATGGTATTGACCCCATGTACTCATGTAGGCTCCACCTGTTATCAATATGGGCCCACCTACTACATAGTGCCTATATATAGATAAAGATGTCGGAAGTCGGACACCTACCAATCTGATGACCAATCCTTAAGATAGCTTCATATTTCCATATTCCAATACATGCTCTTTTACATCTGTTATCCTCATAATAATACACACTTATTATAGCAGTAGAAACATTTTGCAACTTTGCATAACAAAGATAAAATGAAACAATCCAGTTTTAAGTCAATAAGATTGTACAGCCACTTTCTGGCATGTAATAGTGACCCGCCATTGGCCTTTACATCATGAGTAGAGTTGAGCGGACACCGGATGTTCGGGTTCGACGGGTTCGGCCGAACTTCGGAAAAAAATTCGAGTTCGGGACCCGAACTTTACCCCGAACCCCATTGAAGTCAATGGGGACCCGAACTTTTGAACACTAAAATGGCTGTAAAAATGTCATGGAAAGGGCTAGAGGGCTGCAAATGGCATCAAAATGTGGTTAAGAGCATGGCAACTGCTCTGCAAACAAATGTGGATAGGGAAATGATTTTAAATAACATAAAATACGTTAAAAAAAAATAAAAAAATCTTGATCTAGGAGGACCAGGTCCATATGGAGTAGGAGGTTGAGGCGGTGGACGTGGCGGAGTAGGTGGAAGCGGCGGTGGAGGAGGACGAGATAGCCAACACAGGTTTTTGGTTTTAATTTAATTTAGTAAAATTAGGGTCCACTTTAAGAGTGTGAAATATCCAAAATACAAACATGAGCAATTGCGCTGCAGTATAACAATGGCTGCTGTCTATTCTGCACAAGGTATGGACAAGTCCTGAGGGATCCATGCCTGGTTCATTTTAATGAACGTGAGCTTGTTCACATTGGCTGTGGACAGGCGGCTGCGCTTGTCTGTGATGACGGCCATGTGCCCAATTTGGAGACCCAGAAGTTGAAGGGGGCAGACCCGTCATTCAGTAAGTGTAGGCGTGTGCACACATAGCACTCCACCATGATGGTGAAATGCTGCCTCCTGCTAAAACGTTCCATATCAGCTGGTGGTGCTGGTTGTTGTGGTGTGCTGACAAAGCTTTTCCACATTTCGGCCAAGCTAACCCTGCCTTCTGAGGTGCTAGCAGTGCCCCAGCTGCGTTGGCGACCTCTTCCTCTACCTCTTCCTCTGCCTTCGCCTTGTGCTTCCACTGTGCCCCGCTGTCAGGTGGGAATGCCACCAGCAGCGCGTCTACCAGCATGCGCTTGTACTCGCGCATCTTACGATCACGCTCCAGTGACGGAATTAAGGACGGTACGTTGTCCTTGTAACGGGGATCCAGCAGTGTGGCCACCCAGTAATCAGCACAAGTTAGTTAGTGGGCAACTCGGCGGTCATTGCGGAGACACTGCAGCATGTAATCGCTCATGTGTGCCAGGCTGCCCAGAGGCAGTGAAAAGCTGTCCTCTGTGGGAGGTGTATCGTCTGTGTCCTCTGTATCCCCCCATCCATGCACCAGTGATGGCCATGAGCTGGTCTGGGTGCCACCCTGCTGTGAACATGGTTCCTCCTCCTGCATCTCCTCCTCCTCATCCTCCACCTCCTCATCCTCCAGAACTGTGCCCAGGCTGGATAATTGTGTACCTTGGGTTTGTGGGTGCAGGAACCCACCCTCGGAGCCACTTGGGAATGACTGGCCGGAAACCCTACGAAATGATCCCTCTTCCTCCTCCTCCTGTGCCACATCCTCTTCCATCATCGCCAGGAGCGTTTTTTCAAGGAGGCATAGAAGTGGGATAGTAATGCTAAGAACTGCGTTATCGGCACTGGCCATGTTGGTGGAGTACTCGAAACAGCGCAACAAGGAACACCGGTCTAGCATGGAGGCCCAGTCATTGGTGGTGAAGTGGTGCTGTTCCGCCGAGCGACTCACCTGTGCATGCTGCAGCTGAAACTCCACTATCGCCTGCTGCTGCTCGCACAGTCTGGCCAGCATGTGCAAGGTGGAGTTCCACCTTGTGGGCTCGTCGCATATGAGGCGGTGAGCGGGAAGGCCGAAGTTACGCTGCAGCGCTGACAGGCGAGCAGCAGCAGTGTGAGAACGTTGAAAGCGCGCATAGACGGCCCGCACTTTATGAAGCAGCTCTAACATATCGGGGTAATTTTTAAGGAATCTCTGCACCACCAAATTCAGCACATGCGCCAGGCAAGAGATGTGCGTCAAACAGGTTAGTCCCAGAGCTGCTACGAGATTTCGCCCATTATCGCACACCACCAGGCCAGGCTTGAGGCTGACTGGCACAAACCACTCATCGGTCTGTTGTTCAAGGCACGTCCACAGCTCCTGCACGGTGTGGGGTTTGTCCCCCAAACAGATACGTTTTAAAACTGCCTGCTGTCGTTTACCCCTGGCTGTGCTGAAGTTGGTGGTGAAGGTGTTACGCTGACCGGATGAGGAGCCGGTAGAGGATGAGGAAGCGGAGTAGGAGGAGGAAGCAACAGGAGGCAAACTGAAGCGCCCTGCAATCCTCGGTGGTGGAAGGACATGCGCTAAATTGCTATCCGCCTCAGGCCCAGCCGCCACTGCATTTACCCAGTTTGCTTTTATGGAGATATAACTGCCCTGACCGTGCTTACTGGTCCACTTATCCGTAGTCAGGTGCACCTTGCCACAGATGGCGTTGCGCAGTGCACACCTGATTTTTTTCCCCTACTTGATTGTCAAGGGAAGGGATGGCTCGCCTTGTAAAGTAGTGGTGGCTGGGCACGACGTACTGTGGGACATCCACCGCCATAAGGCCTTTAAAACTATCTTGTCTCCACCAGACGGAATGACAGCATTTCAAAGGCCAGTAATTTAGAAATGCTTGCATTCAGGGCTAGCAATCGCGGGTGGGTAGGGGGGTACTTCCTCTTTCTATCCAGCGTTTGGGAGATGGAGAGCTGAACGCTTCCGTGGGACATTGTGGAGATGCTTGGTGACCCAGGTATTGGTGTTACCTGCAGATCCTCTGTTTGCGGGGTGGCAGGTGGCACTTTCACTCCAGAGGTGGATGATGAGGCAGAGACTGCAGTAGAAGAGGAAGCAGGAGGAGCCAGATATCAATCTTGGTTTTTGAGGTGTCTACTCCACTGCAGCTCGTGCTTTGCACTTAAATGCCTGGTCATGGAGGTTGTGCTCAGATTGAGAACGTTTATGCCTCGCTTCAGGCTCTGATTGCACAGCGTGCAAACCACTCGTGTCTTGTCGTCAGCACATTGTCTGAAGAACTGCCATGCCAGGGAACTCCTTGGAGCTGGCCTTGGTGTGCTCAGTCCCTTGCTGCGGTGAGCAGTAGGAGGCGTACTGTCTAGAGGACGGCCGCTCCGCTTTTGCACCCTGCTCCCTCTTCTGCTGTGCTGGTGGCTCTGTGCGACCACCGCCTCTTCCTCCGAACTACATAGGTCACTGGCATGACCTTGATTCTATGTGGGGTCGAGGACCTCATCGTCCAACACATCTTCCACCCAGTCTTCACCCCTGCCTTCCTTGTCGGTCTGCACACTTTCGAAAGCCCCAGCAGTTGGCACCTGTGTTTCGTCATCATCAGAGACGTGCTGCGATGGTCCTCCCATGTACTCATCTTGAAAAATAAGTGGTTGGGCAATCTCTTCCACTTCTGGGGCAGGGCTAGGTGGATGGCCCTGGGAAACCCTGCTAACAGAGTCATCAAAAAGCAGAAGAGACTGCTTCATGACTTGGGGCTCAGACTGCTTGGCTGATTTGCAAGGGGGTGAGGTGAAAGACTGATGGAAATCGGCTGCAGGTGCCAACTGTGGTCTTTCAGCAGGAGACTGGGTGGGAGACCATGTGAAGGAACTGGATCCACTGTCAGCAACCCAATCTACTATCGCCTGTACTTGTTCAGGCCTCACCATTCGTAGAGCAGCATTAGGCCCGACCAAATACTGCTGCAGGTTTTGTCGCCTACTCGCACCTGAGGAATGGGTTTCACTTGTGCGTGTAGCTGGCACAGATCAACCACGCCCTCTCCCTGCAACAGGAGCTCCACCAGCAGCACCACGACCTGGGCCACGTCCCTTATTTGACGCTCTCCTCATATTTTTTGAATTTAGGATCTTGCCCAAAATGGGTGTTTAATAGTAAGAAAGGACAGTATGTAAAGGGTGTATCTCACAAGGCCTGAACCAGACTAGGCCTGAATGAAAGATTTATTTGCACAAAATGGCTGTATTTCAAATGGCTGTATTTCAAATGGCTGAATCAAACCCCAGTATGTATAGGGGGGATCTCACACGGTCTGAACCACTGTAGGCCTGAATTCAATATTTCTTTGCCCAAAATGGCTGTATTTTAAATGGCTGTATTTCAAATGGCTGAATGAAACCCCTGTATGTATGGGGGGGGGGGGGATCTCACACACCCTGAATTAGTGTAGGCCTGCATTAAAGATTTATTTGCACAAAATGGCTGTATTGCAAATGGCTGTATTTCAAATGCCTGATTCAAACCCCTGTATGTAGAGGGGGTATCTCACACGGTCTAAACCAGTGTAGGCCTGAATTCAATATTGGTGCACCAAATGGCGGTATTTAAAATCTCAGAATGTAACCAAAATGTATTAAGGGTGTATCTCACAATGACATCTGCATCAAAGGCTGCCAACAAAAATTTTTGTGCCCAAACGAGTGTTTGTTTAACAACTGAATTTGACCGCAGTATATAAGCCTGTAATTTCACACGTGCTGATGCTGCAAGGCCTGAATAAAGTGTTTTTTTGTCAAAGTGTGTTTTTCAAACCCCAGAAAATGATGGGTGTATTTCTACCTTAAATTGCAAACTGACTAATCCAGATGTTGTAGTTTGCCCCCAAAAAATGGTGATCTTTGGTCCCAGCAGGTATTGGCAATGTGTGGCAGGAATTTGGCATCTGCGCTGACTATCTTCTGCTGTCTTGGGGACTGACTAGCTGAGGAAGAATATGGGTTCTCCTGGGGTCTCTGGACGGTACTCAGTTATTGTCTCAGGGTATGCTTCTTCCTGTAACTGGAGGTAGCTGCTTGCTTCCAGCTGAGGCTGCAAGGCTCAGGCTGGGGATGTTGATCAATTGTCTCAGCCGAGACAAGATCCTGGCTTTGGATCCCTATATCTGGGACCTCCTACACGCACAGCCTTCCCCTAGCCGGGGTGGCTGGCACACTCATTGAACTTCCTTCCCTCCCCCTGAGGCAGGATATGGACCAGCCCACTTCTGCTCAAAGAGGGGGAGCTGAACTGGAACAAACTCTGAACTGGAATAGACACTAAACTGTAGCTAAGTCCCTGCTAACACATTGCTGCCACCTGCTGGTGAACATGAAAATTACAGCAATATAGATTTACAAGGCTTAGAATGCACATTTGTGAGAATATGATGTGAAATTACATTAGATTACAAAGTTAATGCCCTTAACAGGT
Source organism: Bufo bufo (assembly GCF_905171765.1). Taxonomy (NCBI): domain Eukaryota; kingdom Metazoa; phylum Chordata; class Amphibia; order Anura; family Bufonidae; genus Bufo; species Bufo bufo. Next base: position 232,239,281 of record NC_053391.1, read on the forward strand.
TGTAGCGGGGTAAAAGAGTTTCGTAACACCCCTTTCTTCGAGTTAAGCCGCCCTTGGCTTATGCTTAGGAGGGAGAGAAACCAGCTCTGGGGTACCCAAATAAGTACAAAGTGCTGCATGTATTACATATATGACATAGTCAGGTCCATAAATATTGGGACATCTACACAATTGTAACATTTTTGTCTCTGTACACCACCACAATGGATTTGAAATGAAATTAACAAATGTGCTTTAACTGCAGACTGTCAGCTTTAATTTGAGAGTATTTACATCCAAATCAGGTGAACGGTGTAGGAATTATAACAGTTTGCAGATGTGCCTCCCACTTGTTAAGGGACCAAAAGTAATGGAACGATTGACTTCTCAGCTGTTCCATGGCCAGGTGTGTGTTATTCCCTCATTATCCCAATTACAATGAACAGATAAAAGGTCCAGAGTTAATTTCAAGTGTGCTATTTGGATTTGGAATCTTTTGCTGTCAACTCTCAAGATGAGATCCAAAGAGCTGTCACTATCAGTGAAACAAGCCATCATTAAGCTGAAAAAACAAAACAACCCCATCAGAGAGATAGCAAAAACATTAGGCGTGGCCAAAACAACTGTTTGGAACATTCTTAAAAAGAAGGAACGCACCGGTGAGCTCAGCAACACCAAAAGACCCGGAAGACCACGGAAAACAACTGTGGTGGATGACAGAAGAATTCTTTCCCTGGTGAAGAAAACACCATTCACAGAAGTTGGCCAGATCAAGAATCTTCCAGGAGGTAGGTGTATGTGTGTCAAAGTCAACAATCAACAGAAGACTTCACCAGAATGAATACAGAGGGTTGACCAGAAAATGTAAACCATTGGTGAGTCTCAAAAACAGGAAGGCCAGATTAGAGTTTGCCAAATGACATTTAAAAAAGCCTTCACAGTTCTGGAACAACATCCTATGGACAGGTGAGACCAAGATCAACTTGTACCAGAGTGATGGGATGAGAAGAGTATGGAGAAGGAAAGGAACTGCTCATGATCCTAAGTATACGACCTCATCAGTGAAGCATGGTGGTGGTAGTGTCATGGCGTGGGCATGTATGGCTGCCAATGGAACTGGTTCTCTTGTATTTATTGAAGATGTGACTGCTGATAAAAGCAGCAGGATGAATTCTGAAGTGTTTTGGGCAATATTATCTGCTCATATTCAGCCAAATGCTTCAGAACTTATTGGACGGCGCTTCACAGTGCAGATGGACAATGACCCAAAGCATACTGCAAAAGCAACCAAAGAGTTTTTCAAGGGAAAGAAGTGGAATGTTATGCAATGGCCAAGTCAAACACCTGACCTGAATCCGATTTGAGTAGGCATTTCACTTGCTGAAGGGAAAATGCCCCAAGAACAAGCAGGAACTGAAGACCGTTGCAGTGGAGGCCTGGCAGAGCATCACCAGGGATGAAACCCATCGTCTGGTGATATCTATGCGTTACAGACTTCAGGCTGTAATTGACTGCAAAGGATTTGCAACCAAGTATTAAAAATTGAAAGTTTGATCTATGATTATTAATATTATGTCCCATTACTTTTGATCCCTTAACAAGTGGGAGGCACATATGCAAACTGTTGTAATTCCTACACCATTCACCTGATTTCGATGTAAATACCCTCAAATTAAAGCTGACAGTCTGCAGTTAAAGCACATCTTGTTCATTTCATTATAAATCCATTGTGGTGGTGTATAGAGCCAGAAATGTTAGAATTGTGTCGATGTCCCAATATTTATGGACCTGACTGTACATAGACAAAACATATTTTGTACATAGACAAAACATATCCCAAGGTTCCTGCCCGCAAGAGTAGGGTGTCCTAATTAACAGTTTCCCTCTCTCTGTATAACCAGTGCACTAAGCAAACATTACTGACTGACTTTGAAGTGTTCTGAGCTCTGTAAACACCAAAGAAAGCACGGGGGTGTCTTTACTCTGTAGTCCCATCATTATGCAATGAAATGCCCGCAAATGGAAGGGTTGCCTTATCCTGTATTCCCTTCCCTGCACCAAAGTATGAAAAATATGGCTTAAAGCACGATCACTATGGTGACTATGGGTAGCTAAATGTGGCTCTAAGGCTTGAGGTACCATACCTTAGGCAAAGGCTCAAAAGGGAGGTATTTAGCGTCTCCATGCACTTCTGGCAATGTCACAGGAGGAGGGTATTATAATCCCATGGAACTCCTGGAAATAACACCTCAGGATGGGAGCAATCCTGAACATATAACAAACGGGAAGGAGGGGTCTTTGACTTCTAACCATTCCCGAAGCAGCCAGGTTACCCCTGTAGTTACTAGACCTGCCAGGACTCACCACTTGGTCCTACCCTGGGTACTCGGGATATATGACTCCAGGTGTAGGCCATTAGTATTAAGCGTCCGCATAAAGGCAGTCCGTATAAAGGGGTGAGAGAACATGAGCTGTAAAATAAGGCACACAGGATTAAGTTGCTACATTTCTGGTTAAGTGCAATCATCACAAATAGTGCAGGAAGGTCACATTGCGGCACCTAGAAGAGAATACACACAATGGGCATGCTATACTTAAACGTTACATAACCTGTAAACTAGTAATTAGTGCAATACATTATGCAAACATCACATAGGAATCACAAAGAGCTCCTGTAATCGTTTAAGTCTTTTCTTTGGGTGCAAGCTTTTAACGTTGCAGTAAACATCTTTAGAAAATAGTGCAATTTTATTAATGCAATAATGTGCTCAAATATATTTTGAGTCCTTTTGCTTGAACTGCTTAACGTTGAATCCTCTGGAAACAGGGCAAAAGTCAATTGTAATCCACAGGAATAATAAAAGTTTATTGTAATCCAATGAAAGGTATAACATGCTATGTAAAAGCACTTAAAATAGCAGCATATTTAAGAACCATAGTTCCATGAGGTTACCATGTAACCTGAGAAAGGGGGTAAAACAATGAGAACTTGGACGCAAGGGGTTAAATGATGATGGAGGGAGTCCTTACAATACATGACCATCAGGGTGAGTACGATATAGGGCAACCTGGAAAAGAAAACGTTAAAACAATGCCAAAGGGTCCTCACTCGTCAGGAACAGTCCATGACGTGGCTCCTAGTAGTCCTTATTTTAGAAGAAGATGACTTTTTAGAGAAAGATGTCCATGTCCTCCTCGCTGCTAGAGCTACTAAAGCACATCAGGGGGCGCTCTTGTCTCTGGTAGCTCAGGGTTGCAGCAGTAGAGATACGCCACTGCCCTCTAGTGGTGGCTTTAGGTGGTGGCTGTGCAGACAGCCTGGAGAATGCAGCTGTGACATGCTGCAAGCCGGGTTTCCTAGCCAGTGCAGAGGCGGTTAATACCTCCGGCTGAAGGGGTTCTGGTAGGCAGCTTGAGGGTGCCTTGGGCTGCTTCCATGGTAACACATATAGCTGCACCCTGGGGTTAAATGTGAGGACAGAATTGTTGATTTGGCCCACCCGCAGTGTTGGTGGTGTGGCCAGGTCAGGGATGAGGGGCTCAGGTTCAGACTGGGGCTGTTTTTAAAACGCAATCTGCCATCCTGAGTCTCTTGAAGGCATCTTACTTTCCCTGTAGAGCCTGGGTCCTCCTGCCAGGTCTCTGGGGTGACTGCAGGGGTTAAAGACTTGGCCAGCAGGGTCGCTCCGGCAGCAAAGGGGCATTGTATTGAACGCATGGGGGTGTATTCCACTTGATCCCCTGCGTACAGGTTGTGACGGGCCTGTGGCAAGTAATCGCGCTTGACAGAACGGCGGCCCACAAATATTTCAGACCCAGAATGACTGTCCTGGAGGAATTCCACTCCCCTTTAACAGAGAACCAGAGCACAGTCCCAGTGCATCTGGTCAATTTAGGGTCTCCTGGTTGGGGGTCATCTATGACTTGTTTAACCCATTCTTCCACGGCTGATTTGTATTCCCAGGCCGTCTGGGCATGAGTAGTGATCTCCCATGGGACTTCTGGGTTAAGGCATCTCTCTCTGGAGGTGTCGGCTCTGGGCGGCGGAGTGGAAGTTCCGGCTGCCTCCGCCGCACCAGTAGGTGTCCTTAGCGGAGCTGGCTTGGGCCTATTCGGGGTATCAGGACCCACAGGGAGCGGTGCAGGGGCAGCTACGGACCGGGCCTGGGCCTCAGGGAGCGCGTCTGCTCCTACCTGGTGTCGCGGCCGGTTCCGATGCCAACTGGAGATGCTCGGGGGCCTCCGCAGTGGATGACGTCATCAGGGCCGTCTCCGAAGCTGTAGTCTGCTTGGCAGGTATCGCGGCTTGCTTCTGGTCCGGGACGTCAGTCGCTAGGGGAAGCCGGTAAGATGGTTGGCGCAGTCATCTCCTCTTGTGTCTTGAGGGGGTTGACATCTGCTTCCACGGGAGCGGGCTGGAGTGCAGTGACCATCTTTTCTTCGGCGCTGGCAGCAATCTGGGTGGCAGGCTCTGTAGCCGCAGAGGGATCCACTGCCTCCGGGCTTGCGGCAAAGACAGAAGGACCACTTCTTCTCTTCACCAGTTGAGAGACTTGAATCTCTGGCGGGTGGTCTTCATAAACAGGCTCTCCTCCGATAACCATTTGGTTCCATTTCGGCGGAGGGAGCGCCATATTCCAGTGATCCTCTGTCGGGGTGCGTTCAGGAAGTGAGGGTGGAGCCTAGAGGGAGGAGTCTGCACTCCCTTGGCTCGCATTGCAAAGTTCTTGGTGGGCAGGCTTTAGAGTTCCCGCTTCTAGGGGGGCGTATTCGGCATTTTCGCACTCTTGAGAGGGCGTTCTTGAGTTTTCCCGCTTCTGGGCATGAAGAAACAGCGCCATTTGGCGAATATCCGAATTAACCCTTTGAGTGCTGGAGCGCACATTTTAGCGCTTTCTGGCACAGCAATTAAGGAATAAAGTCAATTTTCAGGGATTTTGGCAATTCCCAGATCCTGCAATACTGTGAAACATGCAATTTGATCCAGTTAAGCAGACAATTGGATCTGGTTCTGTTGTAGCACACAGTTGGATCCGGTTGGCAGGAAAAGGCACTACACATCAATCTAATTTTAATTTTTCTCAATGTCTGCCTGTGACAAGGGCATGTCAAATATTAAATCAGATTTCTGATCACAAGTATAAAAACCTAATGTGTGTATGTAGTCACACTTAAAGGGGTTTTCCGAGACTCCCGGGACCCCCACCGAACAGCTGTTTTAAGAAGGCACCTATCCAGCCAATAGCAGGCCGCGACGGGAACGAGCCTCCCTAGCGTCACCAGTGATGCTAGAGAAGCTTGTTTCCATTGCTGCCTGCTATTTGCTAGCCCCCCCCCCCCTCCCCTGGCATGTTTTACTCTGAATCAACGCTGGTTCCCGGGGAGCCAGGTAAGTACAACCTCTGTGAGGGGTCCAGGCATATGGGAAAGCATTTTAGGGGTTGGATAACCCCTTATAAATAAGACTTGGGCAAACAGTTAAAAACATGGGCCAAATAAAGCTATCCCAGAGCAATAAATTATTGCACTCAGCAGTCTGAAACTACAATATAATGTTGTTCCAGAGCCTTCTGTCTGAAAATCCTAGCATGCAAAAACTGGTAGTATAGGTTTTTTGTTTGTTTTTTGCTTGCAACTGTCAAGATGCAGCATGTTGGATTGCTACAACATTTGTTGTTGCGAATAGGGATGAGCGAACCCGAACTGTATAGTTCGGGTTCGTACCGAATTTTGGGGTGTCCGTGACACGGACCCGAACCCGAACATTTTCGTAAAAGTCCGTGTTCAGGTTCGGTCTTCGGCGCTTTCTTGGCGCTTTTTGAAAGGCTGCAAAGCAGCCAATCAACGAGCTTCATACTATTTGCCCCAAGAGGCCATCACAGCCTTGCCTACTATTGGCATGGCTGTGATTGGCCAGTGCAGCATGTGACCCAGCCTCTATATAAGCTTGGGTCACGTTGCAATGCACGTCACTCTGCTGATTGAAGCATAGGGAGAGGTTGCAGCTGCGACGTTAGGGCGAGATTAGGCAGTGATTAACTCCTCCAAAAGACTTCATTCTGTGATCGATCTGCAGCTGTGGATCATTGAAGTGCTAGTATTGACTTGCTCACTTTTTTGAGGCTGCCCAGAGCGTTTTTAGATCACTTTTTTTCTGGGGTGATCGGCGGCCATTTTGTGACTTGTGGTGCGCCAGCACAAGCTATCACCAAGTGTATTTAACCATCAATAGTGTGGTTATTTTGTGCAATATCCTACATCAGCTGCAGGCTGAGCCTGTGTCAAAGAAAGTGCATTTAACCATCAACAGTGTGGTTATTTTTTGGCCATATACTACATCAGGGGCAAGTTGAGCCTGTCAACCAGCGCCTAAAAAATAGACCTGACATTTCTATTCAAGCAAATCTGTACTGTTTTAGCTGGTCAAGTTATTTGTAGTGACCGTAAAAGCCCTTTTTTTTTTTTCTGTGTTGAAAAACTATTCCCAAATTTCCCATTCTCAAAATAACTAGTTTCTGGTATTTGAGGCCTACTTGAAATCTATCCCAAAAAGGATATCTTACATTGAAGGTACTGATAGTGTCATTCAGAAAAACCTAAGACACACGCTACCGTGCAGATAGAAGTCTGATTCTGAGATTAAACCTTAACCTGTCACACAGTGCAAAAAAAAACAGGTCTCACATTTCTATTCAAGCAAATCTGTACTGTTTTAGCTGGTCAAGTTATTTGTAGTGACCGTAAAAGCACACTTTTTTTTTTCTGGGTTGAAAAACTATTCCCAAATTTGCCATTCTCAAAATTGTGGTGAACGGGAACAATGAGGAAAACATCTAATAAGGGACGCGGACGCGGACATGGTCGTGGTGGTGTTAGTGGACCCTCTGGTGCTGGGAGAGGACGTGGCCGTTCTGCCACAGCCACACGTCCTAGTGTACCAACTACCTCAGGTCCCAGTATCCGCCAGAATTTACAGGGATATTTGGTGGGGCCCAATGCCGTTCTAAGGATGGTAAGGCCTGAGCAGGTACAGGCATTAGTCAATTGGGTGGCCGACAGCGCATCCAGCACGTTCACATTATCTCCCACCCAGTCTTCTGCAGAAAGCGCACAGATGGCGCATGAAAACCAAGCCCATCGGTCTGTCACATCACCCCCATGCATATCAGGGAAACTGTCTGAGCCTCAAGTTATGCAGCAGTCTCTTATGCTGTTTGAAGACTCTGCTGCCAGGGTTTCCCAAGGGCATCCACCTAGCTCTTCACCAGGGGTGGAAGAGATAGAATGCACTAACGCACAACCACTTATGTTTCCTGATGATGAGGACATGGGAATACCACCTCAGCACGTCTCTGATGATGACGAAACACAGGTGCCAACTGCTGCGTCTTTCTGCAGTGTGCAGACTGAACAGGAAGTCAGGGATCAAGACTGGGTGGAAGACGATGCAGGGGACGATGAGGTCCTAGACCCCACATGGAATGAAGGTCGTGCCACTGACTTTCAGAGTTCGGAGGAAGAGGCAGTGGTGAGACCGAGCCAACAGCGTAGCAAAAGAGGGAGCAGTGGGCAAAATCAGAACACCCGCCGCCAAGAGACTCCGCCTGCTACTGACCGCCGCCATCTGGGACCGAGAACCCCAAAGGCAGCTTCAAGGAGTTCCCTGGCATGGCACTTCTTCAAACAATGTGCTGACGACAAGACCCGAGTGGTTTGCACGCTGTGCCATCAGAGCCTGAAGCGAGGCATTAACGTTCTGAACCTTAGCACAACCTGCATGACCAGGCACCTGCATGCAAAGCATGAACTGCAGTGGAGTAAACACCTTAAAAACAAGGAAGTCACTCAGGCTCCCCCTGCTGCCTCTTCTGCTGCTGCCGCCTCGGCCTCTTCTGCTGCTGCCGCCGCCGCCTCGGCCTCTTCTGCTGCTGCTGCTGCCGCCTCGGCCTCTTTCTCTGCCTCTGGAGGAACGTTGGCACCTGACGCCGTTATCAGCGTTACAATACCACTTCTATGTCTCCTTGAGAAAACACTTAGGGCGATGATGGAAGAGGAGGTGGCCGAGGAGGAAGAGGGGTCATTTTTAGCACTTTCAGGCCAGTCTCTTCGAAGTGACTCAGAGGGAGGTTTTTTGCAACACCAGAGGCCAGGTACAAATGTGGCCAGACAGGGCCCACTACTGGAGGACGAGGAGGACGAGGATGAGGATGAGGAGGAGGAGGTGGAGGAGGATGATGATGAAGCATGTTCACAGCGGGGTGGCACCCAAAGCAGCTCGGGCCCATCACTGGTGCGTGGCTGGGGGGAAACTCAGGACGATGACGATACGCCTCCCACAGAGGACAGCTTGTCCTTACCTCTGGGCAGCCTGGCACACATGAGCGACTACATGCTGCAGTGCCTGCGCAACGACAGCAGAGTTGCCCACATTTTAACGTGTGCGGACTACTGGGTTGCCACCCTGCTGGATCCCCGGTACAAAGACAATGTGCCCACCTTACTTCCTACACTGGAGCGTGATAGGAAGATGCGCGAGTACAAGCGCACGTTGGTAGACGCGCTACTGAGAGCATTCCCAAATGTCACAGGGGAACCAGTGGAAGCCCAAGGCGAAGGCAGAGGAGGAGCAAGAGGTCGCCAACGCAGCTGTGTCACGGCCAGCTCCTCTGAGGGCAGGGTTAGCATGGCAGAGATGTGGAAAAGTTTTGTCAACACGCCACAGCTAACTGCACCACCACCTGATACGGAACGTTTTAGCAGGAGGCAACATTTCACTAACATGGTGGAACAGTACCTGTGCACACCCCTCCACGTACTGAGTGATGGTTCGGCCCCATTCAACTTCTGGGTCTCCAAATTGTCCACGTGGCCAGAGCTAGCCTTTTATGCCTTGGAGGTGCTGGCCTGCCCGGCGGCCAACGTTTTGTCTGAACGTGTATTCAGCACGGCAGGGGGCGTCATTACAGACAAACGCAGCCGCCTGTCTACAGCCAATGTGGACAAGCTGACGTTCATAAAAATGAACCAGGCATGGATCCCACAGGACCTGTCCATCCCTTGTGCAGATTAGATATTAACTACCTCCCCTTAACAATATATTATTCTACTCCAGGGCACTTCCTCATTTAATACTATTTTTAATTTCATTTTACCATTATATTGCGGGGCAACCCAAAGTTGAATGAACCTCTCCTCTGTCTGGGTGCCGGGGCCTAAATGTGTGACAGTGGCCTGTTCCAGTGGTGGGTGACGTGAAGCCTGATTCTCTGCTATGACATGAAGACTTATTCTGTGCTGACATGAAGCCAGATTCTCTGTTACGCGACCTCTCTCCTCTGCCTGGGTGCCTGGGCCTAAATATGTGACAGTGGCCTGTTCCAGTGGTGGGTGACGTGAAGCCTGATTCTCTGCTATGACATGAAGACTGATTCTGCGCTGACATAAGGCCAGATTCTCTGTTACAGGACCTCTCTCCTTTGCCTGGGTGCCTGGGCCTAAATGTGTGACAGTGGCCTGTTCCAGTGGTGGGTGACGTGAAGCCTGATTCTCTGCTATGACATGAAGACTGATTCTGCGCTGACATAAGGCCAGATTCTCTGTTACGGGACCTCTCTCCTTTGCCTGGGCCTAAATGTGTGACAGTGGCCTGTTCCAGTGGTGGGTGACGTGATGCCTGATTCTCTGCTATGACATGAAGACTGATTCTCTGCTGATGTGAAGCCAGATTCTCTGCTATGGGACCTCTGTCCAATTGATATTGGGTCATTTTTATTTTTTTAATTTTTATTTTAATTCATTTCCCTATCCACATTTGTTTGCAGGGGATTTACCTACATGTTGCTGCCTTTTGCAGCCCTCTAGCTCTTTCCTGGGCTGTTTTACAGCCTTTTTAGTGCCCAAAAGTTCGGGTCCCCATTGACTTCAATGGGGTTCGGGTCGGGTTTGGATCCCGAACCCGAACATTTCCGTGAAGTTTGGCCGAACTTCTCGAACCCGAACATCCAGGTGTTCGCTCAACTCTGGTTGCGTACCCTTTAGCTCTTCAACACATTGACAGCACTAGTAAATTATGTCAGTGACACTGACATATATAGCTAGGGGGTAAGCGTTTTAATAGTGGCAGCAGCATAGTATGAAACTTAACAAACACTACAGTAAGGCGTTCTGTGCATTGAGAACCTGTTCTATTTTTTATTTTTTTTGGGGTGCAGAGGCACAGACAAACTCCACGGAAGCACTCCGCAGTGCTTCTGTGGGATTCCATGCCTCAGTTCCTTACCGCACATTCCGGATTGTGGACCCATTCACGTGAATTGGTCCGCATCCTTGATGCTATGCACAGACGGCCGGGGCCCGTATATTGCAGACCTGCTGTTCGGCTGTGTAGGGGTATTGGCAATGGGGGGAGTAGCAGCTGCTGGAGCAGCCATACAGTACGAAACATGATGGCAAGGAGGCGGTGGCATTATCAGGCTGGCTATGAATGGCCACAGTCAATGGTACACCTGTTGTCTGCTGCAGCTCCTGCTTTCCAGAGATGGCAGGAGGTGGGTGACTAGATGGGGGACAGTGTCAATGGTGGAGTGAAGTTTGTTGCATGGCAAGAATTGCAAGGAGTGGCCCACATTCTCCGCCATAGATTCAATGTCTTAAAAGGTTTCCCGAAACAGTGTTTCAAGACTATGCCATTTCACACAATAAAGATTTCACTGGGTTCTCAGTACTGCCTACATGCAACACCTTAGTGCCGGATGTCTGGGGTATCCATTGCCCCTTAGGAGGTTTTTACGATATACAGTTGCAAGAAAAAGTATGTGAACCCTTTGGAATATTATGGATTTCTGCACAAATTGGTCATAAAATGTGATCTGATCTTCATCTAAGTCACATCAATAGACAATCACAGTCTGCTTAAACTAATAACACACAAAGAATTAAATGTTACCATGTTTTCATTGAACACACCATGTAAACATTCACAGTGCAGGTGGAGAAAGTATGTGAACCCTTGGATTTAATAACTGGTTGAACCTCCTTTGGCAGCAATAACTTCAACCAAACGTTTCCTGTAGTTGCAGATCAGACGTGCACAACGGTCAGGAGTAATTCTTGACCATTCCTCCTTTACAAAACTGTTTCAGTTCAGCAATATTCTTGGGATGTCTGGTGTGAATCGCTTTCTTGAGGTCATGCCACAGCTTCTCAATCGGGTTGAGGTCAGGACTCTGACTGGGCCACTCCAGAAGGTGTATTATCTTCTGTTTAAGCCATTCTGTTGATTTACGTCTACGCTTTGGGTCGTTGTCCAGTTGCAACATCCATCTTCTGTTGAGCTTCAGCTGGTGGACAGATGGCTTTAACTTCTCCTGCAAAATGTCTTGATAAACTTGGGAATTCATTTTTCCTTCGATGATAGCGATCCGTCCAGGCCCTGATGCAGCAAAGCAGCCCCAAACCATGATGCCCCCACCACCATACTTCACAATAGGGATGAGGTTTTGATGTTGGTGTGCTGTGCCTCTTTTTCTCCACACATAGTGTTGTGTGTTTCTTCCAAACAACTCCACTTTGGTTTCATCTGTCCACAGAATATTTTGCCAGTACTGCTGTGGAACATCCAGGTGCTCTTGTGCAAACTGTAAACGTGCAGCAATGTTTTTTTTGGACAGCAGTGGCTTCCTCTGTGGTATCCTCCCATGAAATCCATTCTTGTTTAGTGTTTTACGTATCGTAGATTCGCTAACAGGCATGTTAGCATATGCCAGAGACTTTTGTAAGTCTTTAGTTGACACTCTAGGATTCTTCTTCACCTCATTTAGCAGTCTGCGCTGTGCTCTTGCAGTCATCTTTACAGGATGGCCACTCCTAGGGAGAGTAGCAGCAGTGCTGAACTTTCTCCATTTATAGACAATGTGTCTTATCGTGGACTGATGAACAGCAAGGCTATTGGAGATACTTTTGTAACCCTTACCAGCTTTATGCAAGTTAACAATTCTTAATCGTAGGTCTTCTGAGAGCTCTTTTGTGCGAGGCATCATTCACATCAGGCAATGCTTCTTGTGAAAAGCAAACCCAGAACTGGTGTGTGTTTTTTATAGGGCAGGGCAGCTGTAACCAACACCTCCAATCTCATCTCATTGATTGGACTCCAGTTGGCGGACACCTCACTCCAATTAGCTCTTGGAGATGTCATTAGTCTAGGGGTTCACATACTTTTTCCACCTGCACTGTGAATGTTTACATGGTGTGTTCAATAAAAACATGGCAACATTTAGTTATTTGTGTGTTATTAGTTTAAGCTGACTGTGATTGTCTATTGTTGTGACTTAGATGAAGATCAGATCAGATTTTATGACCAATTTGTGCATAAATCCATATCATTCCAAAGGGTTCACATACTTTTTCTTGCAACTGTATGTCCCTCTTACAGAGCAAGTAGTCATGACGCCAGTTGCGGTTAAGCAACGAGGACATGGAGTCGCCTTTGTACAGTCGTGGCCAAAAGTTTTGAGAATGACACAAATATTAGTTTTTTACAAAGTTTGCTGTTAAACTGCTTTTAGATCTTTATTTCAGTTGTTTCTGTGATGTAGTGAAATTTAATTACACGCACTTCATATGTTTCAAAGGCTTTTATCGACAATTACATGACATTTATGCAAAAAGTCAGTATTTGCAGTGTTGGCCCTTCTTTTTCAGGACCTCTTCAATTCGACTGGGCATGCTCTCAATCAACTTCTGGGCCAATTCCTGACTGATAGCAACCCATTCTTTCATAATCACTTCTTGGAGTTTGTCAGAATTAGTGGGTTTTTGTTTGTCCACCCGCCTCTTGAGGATTGACCACAAGTTCTCAATGGGATAAAGATCTGGGGAGTTTCCAGGCCATGGACCCAAAATGTCAACGTTTTGGTCCCCGAGCCACTTAGTTATCACTTTTGCCTTATGGCACGGTGCTCCATCGTGCTGGAAAATGGATTGTTCTTCACCAAACTGTTGTTGGATTGTTGGAAGAAGTTGCTGTTGGAGGGTGTTTTGGTACCGTTCTTTATTCATGGCTGTGTTTTTGGGCAAAATTGTGAGTGAGCCCACTCCCTTGGATGAGAAGCAACCCCACACATGAATGGTCTCAGGATGCTTTACTGTTGACATGACACAGGACTGATGGTATCGCTCACCTTTTCTTCTCCGGACAAGCCTTTTTCCAGATGCCCCAAACAATCGGATAGAGGCTTCATCGGAGAATATGACTTTGCCCCAGTCCTCAGCAGTCCATTCTCCATACTTTCTGCAGAAGATCAATCTGTCCCTGATGTTTTTTTTTGGAGAGAAGTGGCTTCTTTGCTGCCCTTCTTGACACCAGGCCATCTTCCAAAAGTCTTCGCCTCACTGTGCGTGCAGATGCGCTCACACCTGCCTGCTGCCATTCCTGAGCAAGCTCTGCACTGGTGGCACTCCGATCCCGCAGCTGAATCCTCTTTAGGAGACTATCCTGGCGCTTGCTGGACTTTCTTGGACGCCCTGAAGCCTCCTTACAAGAATTGAACCTCTTTCCTTGAAGTTCTTGATGATCCTATAAATTGTTGATTGAGGTGCAATCTTAGTAGCCACAATATCTTTGCCTGTGAAGCCATTTTTATGCAACGCAATGATGGCTGCACGCGTTTCTTTGCAGGTCACCATGGTTAACATTGGAAGAACAATGATTTCAAGCATCACCCTCCTTTTAAAATGTCAAATCTGCCATTTTAACCCAATCAGCCTGACATATTGATCTCCAGCCTTGTGCTCGTCAACATTCTCACCTGAGTTAACAAGACGATTACTGAAATGATCTCAGCAGGTCCTTTAATGACAGCAATGAAATGCAGTGGAAAGTTTTTTGGGGATTAAGTTAATTTTCATGGCAAAGAAGGACTATGCAATTCATCTGATCACTCTTCATAACATTCTGGAGTATATGCAAATTGCTATTATAAAAACTTAAGCAGCACCTTTTCCAATTTCCAATATTTATGTAATTCTCAAAACTTTTGGCCACGACTGTAGATGGTGGTGTTGGTACCCAGGTGTAGGATTGCCAGAGTTGTGTAGAGTGGCCTACAATCTTTCTGAAGGTGTTGTATGCACGTGTCATGGTGCTCCTACCTGGATATCCTTGGATCCCAGACGTGGTCTGGCGAAGCAGTGCAAAAAAGGGATGAATAATTTGGATGATGAAGGAATAATTGAGTCCAGACTTGTAGTAACATTGAACACAACTTTATTTGGCATAAACTTGCATTAAGGAACAATATTCCAAACTTTATCTTGGTTACCAGCAGGTATTGGCTTAAGTTCTGGATGGCAAACACTTCTGCAACAATCTCAGCTGTGCTATGCTGTAGCTTTCTTAGCTCTGCTATGTTAGCTGGATCAAATAGGAAACTTTTCCTCTTCTGAAGTAACTAACTTAGCTGCCTGTAGTCTGTCTCTTACTTTATCTTGATCCAGGGAAACTTCCCTCCTGGCTTCAGAGGCTTGTAGCTGGGTCCTCTGGGCCCAGCAGAGCAGATAGTGCTTTGCTGGCTGATCCAGTCTACCCCTTACAGGGGCTGCTCTCAACACAACATGTCCCCAAGGAGGGGAAGGCTAGACTCAACCTCTCCCTTAGGAGGGTAGGTTAGACTGCCTTCCCTAGCACTGAACTCCTCCCTCTCTAGAGAGGGGGATCAAATGGAAGAAGGGCTCCATTCTAGGTAACTTAGCTCTGCCAGAAGTTCCGCCATCTGCTGGTGAACCAGGCACATTACATTTAAAACAGATACTTTAGCATCAATACTTTTACACAGTGTGCAGGACTTAGTAACATAGTATATAAGGCCGAAAAAATACATTTGTCCATCCAGTTCGGCCTGTTATCCTGCAAGTTGATCCAGAGGAAGGCAAAAAATCTGTGAGGTACAAGCCAATTTTCCCCACTTAAGGGGGAAAAAATTCCTTCCCGACTCCATTCAGGCAATCGGATAACTCCCTGGATCAATGAACCCTCTCTAGTAGCTATAGCCTGTACAATTTTAAACACCAGAAATTCATCTAAGCCCCTATTGAATTATTTTATTGTACTCCCCATCACCACCTCCTCAGGCAGAGAGTTTCATAGTCTCACTGCTCTTACTATAAAGAATCCTTTTCTGTTTGTATACAAACCTTCTTTCCTCCAGACGCAGAGGAAGTCCCCTTGTCACAGTCCTGAGGATAAATAGATGATGGGAGAGATCTCTGTACTGACCCCTGATATATTTATACATAGTAATTAGATCTCCCCTCAGTCGTCTTTTTCCTAAAGTGAATAACCCTAATGTTGATAATCTTTCAGGATACTGTAGTTGCCCCATTCCAGTTATTTCTTTAGTTGCCCTCCTCTGAACCCTCTCCAGCTCTGCTATGTCTGCCTTGTTCACAGGAGCCCAGAACTGTACACAGTACTCCCATGTGTGGTCTAGTGGTAGGACTATGTTCTCATCACGGGCATCTATGCCCCCTTTGATGCAATCCATTATCTTTTTGTCCTTGGCAGCAGCTGCATGACACTGGTTTTTACTGCTTAGTTTGCTGTTTATTAAAATTCCTAGGTCCTTTTCCATGCCAGTGTTAGAGTGTTTTACCATTTAGTATGTATGGATGAATTGCATTATTCCTTTCCATGGGCATAACCTTACATTTGTGTACCCCTTGCACTTAGGATGGAGAATACCCTCTTTGAGCTGCAGCGGCACAACTGCGTCTTCCAACATAGGTTGATATGTGACTACTACACATTCTATTTCAAATCAAAATATTGAAAAAAATATATCAAATTTGTGTTGTTCCTCTAATTTTTTTTTAAGAAAACTGAATATTAGACTGTTCAAAAAAATTGCCGTGTTTGTATTCTTCTTTACAAACTCAAACATTCACTATATAAACTGAAAAATGTTTGAAGATTTAGCTTTCCTTTTGAATCACTTAACTAATATTTAGTTGTATAACCACTGTTTCTGAGAACTGCTGTACATCTGTGTTGCTTGGAGTCAACCAACTTCTGTCACCTGTGAACAGGTATTCCAGCCCAGGATGATTGGACTGCATTCAGGGCCGGTGCAAGAATTTTTGCCAACCCAAGCGAAGCTACATTTTGGCCCCCCCGCCCCAGAAGTTGAACACTATGGTTCAGTTGACCCGTTGTTGTCCGTTTGTTGCAACCGTAATACAGACGCTAAAATGCTCCAATAGTTCGGCCATGTGAAAGCAGAGCGGTTTTCATGTTTTATGTAAATATGGCTAAAAAATAAGAAAGATAAAAGGCACAATTAAAAAGCAAACAAACCAAAATCAATGTAAAGAACCATAAGAAGGCAAATAGCGCATGCACACAACCGCCATTTTCTGACCCATTCATTTCTATGAATTTTCTCCAACTGTTCTGCAAATTACAGAGCAAACCTATTCTTGTTCATAGCTTTCAGATGATAACAGCCCTTGCAATTGATGGGTGTGAGAAAAATACAGAACGCATGCAGAAGGACCTCCCCCCCCCTTCCCCTTCCCGGCAGCTCAAATGGCCCTGGTCCCATCTGCAGCAGCTGGTATCTTCTCTCTGCTTCAGACAATCGCTGGTTTGAGGACCATACACTGCGTGCAGAATTATTAGGCAAATGAGTATTTTGACCACATCATCCTCTTTATGCATGTTGTCTTACTCCAAGCTGTATAGGCTCAAAAGCCTACTACCAATTAAGCATATTAGGTGATGTGCATCTCTGTAATGAGAAGGGGTGTGGTCTAATGACATCAACACCCTAAATTAGGTGTGCATAATTATTAGGCAACTTCCTTTCCTTTGGCAAAATGGGTCAATAGAAGGACTTGACAGGCTCAGAAAAGTCTAAAATAGTGAGATATCTTGCAGAGGGATGCAGCACTCTTAAAATTGCAAAGCTTCTGAAGCGTGATCATCGAACAATCAAGCGTTTCATTCAAAATAGTCAACAGGGTCGCAAGAAGGGTGTGGAAACACCAAGGCGCAAAATAACTGCCCATGAACTGAGAAAAGTCAAGCGTGCAGCTGCCAAGATGCCACTTGCCACCAGTTTGGCCATATTTCAGAGCTGCAACATCACTGGAGTGCCCAAAAGCACAAGGTGTGCAATACTCAGAGACATGGCCAAGGTAAGAAAGGCTGAAAGACGACCACCACTGAACAAGACACACAAGCTGAAACGTCAAGACTGGGCCAAGAAATATCTCAAGACTGATTTTTCTAAGGTTTTATGGACTGATGAAATGAGAGTGAGTCTTGATGGGCCAGATGGATGGGCCCGTGGCTGGATTGGTAAAGGGCAGAGAGCTCCAGTCCGACTCAGACGCCAGCAAGGTGGAGGTGGAGTACTGGTTTGGGCTGGTATCATCAAAGATGAGCTTGTGGGGCCTTTTCGGGTTGAGGATGGAGTCAAGCTCAACTCCCAGTCCTACTGCCAGTTTCTGGAAGACACCTTCTTCAAGCAGTGGTACAGGAAGAAGTCTGCATCCTTCAAGAAAAACATGATTTTCATGCAGGACAATGCTCCATCACACGCGTCCAAGTACTCCACAGCGTGGCTGGCAAGAAAGGGTATAAAAGAAGAAAATCTAATGACATGGCCTCCTTGTTCACCTGATCTGAACCCCATTGAGAACCTGTGGTCCATCATCAAATGTGAGATTTACAAGGAGGGAAAACAGTACACCTCTCTGAACAGTGTCTGGGAGGCTGTGGTTGCTGCTGCACGCAATGTTGATGGTGAACAGATCAAAACACTGACAGAATCCATGGATGGCAGGCTTTTGAGAGTCCTTGCAAAGAAAGGTGGCTATATTGGTCACTGATTTGTTTTTGTTTTGTTTTTGAATGTCAGAAATGTATATTTGTGAATGTTGAGATGTTATATTGGTTTCACTGGTAAAAATAAATAATTGAAATGGGTATATATTTGTTTTTTGTTAAGTTGCCTAATAATTATGCACAGTAATAGTCACCGGCACACACAGATATCCCCTAAAATAGCTAAAACTAAAAACAAACTAAAAACTACTTCCAAAAATATTCAGCTTTGATATTAATGAGTTTTTTGGGTTCATTGAGAACATGGTTGTTGTTCAATAATAAAATTAATCCTCAAAAATACAACTTGCCTAATAATTCTGCACTCCCTGTATTTTTAGCCCTCTAAGATGCACCTAGGTTTTAGAGGAGGATAATAGGAAAAAATATTTTCCATTACACCTCAGATCAGACCAGCAATCAAATCAGACCCCCAGGTCCGACATCAGCCCCCATCCATCAGCCCCCCATGTAAGCCATCATCAGGGCCGGTTCTAGGTGAAATGGGGCCCTGGGGCGAAAAACAATAAGGGGGCCCCCCCACACGACACTTGCTGACTTTAACGTCTCCCCCATCACTACAGAAATACACCGCCCCATACGTCTTACATCCAGTGATGTCTCCTTTGATGTAGATGTTCTCTGTTCTCGTCTTCTCCTTTCAGATCTTCAGACCAGACCACCATTTCATTTTGTTGCCATTTTCAGTCTCTGCAGTTTGACAACAAAAATAAATACATTTAGTTTGCTACTTTTCCATCATCCTGCCATCTTCTGGACAAATCATCCTACTACCCCCAATACTGTGCCGCTGTGCTCCCCAATACTAATACTGCAGAAACAGATAATACCCCTGATAATGCTAGTACCACACAGAGCCCCCCATATAAAATACCCCTTCTTTGTGGCCTCAGTAGAAGCCCCCATAGTGCCCCATAATAATGTGCCAGTATCAAGTGCCTCTCCATGCCCCCCATGAGCCAGTAACAAGTGCCAAACCCCCCATGTGCCAGTATGAAGTGCCAAACCCCCCCACCCCATGTGCCAGTATAAAATGCTTCTTGCTCCTCCCATGTGCCAGTATAAAGTGCCTCCTGCTCCTCCCATGTGCCAGTATAAAGTGCCAAACCCCCCCATGTACCAGTATCAAGTGCAAAACCCCACCCCCACCCTTATGTGCCAGTATCAAGTGCCTCCTGCTCCCCCCATGTGCCAGTATCAAGGTACTCCTGTTCCCCCCCCATGTGGCAGTAAAAGTCTGGTATAAAAAAATAAAAAATAAACACTTATACTTACCTCCATCACACAGCAATGCGATGCAGGCCTCTTCCGGCCTGTGTCCCGCACTGTACGGCTCATGCGGCGCTATGACGTCATCACGCCGCCTGCACTGGCCTCTGATAGGCTGCCGGCACAAGGCCCGCAGGTTATCAATCAGAGGAACAGGGAAGGGAGATGCCTCTCCCTCTCCTGCCCCACAGCACAGGCATCTGTATCGCTGTCCTGAGGATGGCAATACAGATGACTATGGAGATGAATAGAATGGAAGCGTTCATTTCCCTGTGACCTGCTGCTGCCGCCGCCATGGGCCCCCTTCCTAGAGCAAGAGCGAGGCCCCCACCAGCATGGGGCCTCACAAAAAAAAAGGCTCGGGACCGGCCGGTGGTGGGCTTGGGGGCCCCTAAGGACTCGGGGGGCACAGGGGGCAATTGACCCCCTTGCCTATATGGAAGCTGTGGCGAAACCAACCTCGCCACTGAGTGCTGGAGAAGCCTGGTTGCCAGCCTCTTGCCCCAGGATTATGGGCCCTCTCATCAGCCCATGCTAAACTTAAACCCCATGGTGATTTGACTGTGTTTGTGGCATCTGAGCGCTGTTTGGATATTGAGCGCTCAGATCCAAGCCATCTGGGGATATGTTAAATGTCTATGTTTATTGTAATGGTTGGGACATTGTATATTTGAATTTTGATTTCTGTCCTATTGTCTCCACGTGTGTATTGGCGATTTCCCTTTGTCCTGAGAGATAATTGAATTACTCCTCGGTTGTCTCCAGATATCAATCGAACTATGGAACAGAGTGTGACACACAGACATCTTAGCTTCCTCATTTTTCTGTACCCCCAAATACTATCCTGAAGAAAAAATGAGTAACCCCCATAGTTGAAGAGCCCTCCAGTATTAATAATGCCCTTACAGAGCCCCTAGTAGAAATAAGGCCCACCCCCTTATTGTTCCCCCAGTGGTAATAAAGCTATCTACTGACCCCTCAGTAGTAAGACCCCCACAGTGCTCTTAGTAGAAATAATGCGGATCTAGAAGTCCCTCCTATAGAGCCCCCAGTAGTAATAAGAACATCTAATGTCTCCTGGATTTAAAATGCCCCCAGTATTTATAATGCCCCCTACTGTTATAATGCTCGCCCTGAAGCCCTCCCAGTAATTATAATGCCCCTGTAGTTTTGTTCCTCCGTTTACTGTCCTCAAAAATTATAATTCCTCAGCCCCTCCGCCATACAGTCTCATGTAAATAACATTATTTCCCTTCTCTGCCATAGAGTGACATGTAAAGACCATCAAACCATCTCTCCAGCCTCCTCCAATATACAGTCGTGGCCAAAAGTTTTGAGAATTACATAAATATTGGAAATTGGAGAAGTTGCTGCTTAAGTTTTTATAATAACAATTTGCATATACTCCAGAATGTTATGAAGAGTGATCAGATGAATTGCATAGTCCTTCTTTGCCATGAAAATTAACTTAATCCCAAAAAAACCTTTCCACTGCATTTCATTGCTGTCATTAAAGGACCTGCTGAGATCATTTCAGTAATCGTCTTGTTAACTCAGGTGAGAATGTTGACGAGCACAAGGCTAGAGATCATTATGTCAGGCTGATTGGGTTAAAATGGCAGACTTGACATGTTAAAAGGAGGGTGATGCTTGAAATCATTGTTCTTCCATTGTTAACCATGGTGACCTGCAAAGAAACACGTGCAGCCGTCATTGCGTTGCATAAAAATGGCTTCACAGGCAAGGATATTGTGGCTACTAAGATTTCACCTCAATCAACAATTTATAGGATCATCAAGAACTTCAAGGAAAGAGGTTCAATTCTTGTTAAGAAGGCTTCAGGGCGTCCAAGAAAGTCCAGCAAGCGCCAGGATCGTCTCCTAAAGTGGATTCAGCTGCGGGTTCGGAGTGCCACCAGTGCAGAGCTTGCTCAGGAATGGCAGCAGGCAGGTGTAAGCGCATCTGCACGCACAGTGAGGCGAAGACTTTTGGAAGATGGCCTGGGGTCAAGAAGGGCAGCAAAGAAGCCACTTCTCTCCAAAAAAAACATCAGGGACAGATTGATCTTCTGCAGAAAGTATGGTGAATGGACTGCTGAGGACTGGGGCAAAGTCCTATTCTCCGATGAAGCCTCTTTCCGATTGTTTGGGGCATCTGGAAAAAGGCTTGTCCGGAGAAGAAAAGGTGAGCGCTACCATCAGTCCTGTCTCATGCCAACAGTAAAGCATCCTGAGACCATTCATGTGTGGGGTTGCTTCTCATCCAAGGGAGTGGGCTCACTCACAATTTTGCCCAAAAACATAGCCATGAATAAAGAATGGTACCAAAACACCCTCCAACAGCAACTTCTTCCAACAATCCAACAACAGTTTGGTGAAGAACAATGCATTTTTCAGCACGATGGAGCACCGTGCCATAAGGCAAAAGTGATAACGAAGTGGCTCGGGGACCAAAATGTTGACATTTTGGGTCCATGGCCTGGAAACTCCCCAGATCTTAATCCCATTGAGAACTTGTGGTCAATTCTCAAGAGACGGGTGGACAAACAAAAACCCACTAATTCTGACAAACTCCAAGAAGTGATTATGAAAGAATGGGTTGCTATCAGTCAGGAATTGGCCCAGAAGTTGATTGAGAGCATGCCCAGTCGAATTGCAGAGGTCCTGAAAAAGAAGGGCCAACACTGCAAATACTGACTCTTTGCATAAATGTCATGTAATTGTTGATAAAAGCCTTTGAAACGTATGAAGTGCGTGTAATTATATTTCACTACATCACAGAAACAACTGAAACGAAGATCTAAAAGCAGTTTAGCAGCAAACTTTGTGAAAACTAATATTTGTGTCATTCTCAAAACTTTTGGCCACGACTGTACAGTCACATGCAAATAACATCCCTTTCTATCTACAGCTCCCTCTAAAATACAGTCCTATGTAAATAACCTGACACCATCTCTCCTGCTCCCTCAATATACAGTCCCACGTAAATAACATTACCCCCTCCCCAGCTGCCTTCAACATAGTCCCATGTAAATAATATCACTCCCTCTCATGGTCGCCTTCAACATATAGTCCCATGTAAATAACATCACCCTGCCCCAGCCACCTCCAATATGCATTTCCATGTAAATAACATCACTCCACCCCACTGTCTCATGTAAATAACTTCCCTCCCTTCAGTCCTAACATGTAGTTATTTAACTGGGACTGTAACTCCCACCATTGCTCTGCCTCTCACACTGAGTAATCTACCCCTTCTCTTACCTCTCCTCATGTAGCAGACCTCACCACAGCTTCTTCCCAGGACTTCTCTTTACTGAGCCGTCCTCTCCTGCACTGGTCACATGACGGTAAAATAATCGCAGGTCCTTTTCAGCTACTGCATTTAGCACTGATCACATGACCTGTGATGTCATCACATGTCCTTCAGCTCTTGCAGGGCATTAGATTCAGTTGTATTGCCGTCCTGAGGATCGCAATACAGTTGTATCTAGCAGGCAGGCAGTACATTGGGGGCCTGGGACAAAACAATGTTTTAACCTAGCAACGCCCCTGGTCCTGGAGTAGATGCTGCTCAATCTGACTGGCCAGGGGACAGGAGACATGGCGACTACATCTCGTGGCCACATGAGCAGGAGCAGCCCGAGGAGCTACAGGGCGATGAGGAAGACTAGGCAGATGACCCAGACACACTGTGGCAGTATGCAATGGAGATGGAGGCAGGTAGTGTAGTGTCCCACTAGGTACAGGTGGGCACTACACAAGGGTTAATATATCTATTGTATTAATGTGATGTTTTATGTTCATTTTCCCTGTGTTATCTGGGTAGCAGGCCTATTAGAGGGTAGTTCAGCCTCCTATACACTAGAGGGAGCTAGTAAGCACTTAGTATATATAGCTAGGCCCAGACAGGGAAGATTAGTGCATACCAGGTGGCTAGTAGTGCATGCTAGCCTGCCTGAAGTCCCTGAGCCTCTGTTAGCTCAGAAGATTCACCCCAAGAGAAGAGTTTGCCTCCTGGGAGAAACCAAGTTCCTTAACCAGAGCAGAGCCATCGTTTTCCAGCTAAACAAGTAAACTGAAGGGCAGAAGGATTATTAATGTGGAGCAAGTGATATATACCTGAGGAGGATTTCTACCAAGGATTAAAGCCAGCATTAGGGCATACGGGCCTTGGGAATACAGACAGCCAGGATATCTGAAGTATAGTGCAGCCTGGTCTGTGAGTGCTGATTGTACCCTCTGAGTATCTTGCAAGGAACAGTATACCTGCCATTGATGTTAAAGCCTGCTTGTGATGAGAACCTGCTATATGGAACTGTATTGACCACCAACTGTACAAAATTGAACTGTTGCTAGTAAAGAAAAGTTTGGTTCACCCTACCATCGTGTTGCTCATTTACTACAACTATAAATCGGTGTGCCACCGTTACAGGCACTGGCGTCACGAACCTTAAAGGGACCTTGCACTAGGCACATTAAACATCTGCAACATCCAGGGCACCTCATCCACCATCAGGCCTGGTCCCTATATACAGAGAGTGCCCCAGAGGACTACTGTGCCAGCCTCTCCATCACTGCTGTACGCCTGCCCAGGGTCTCCCTACAAACTGTGAGTAACCCATAGCAACCCTTGTTTGCCTAAGTAACCGTGACCTCACATCGCAATACACTGCAGGCCTGCATACTTCAGTAGTCCCCCAGAGTCACATGCGCAAATGCCCAGTTGCATGCGTAGTTACAGCCGAATTGTCACCATTCGGCAGCGGGATGACTACCGGCTCTCCACCATGTTAGACCCTCGCTACCAGTCCAAAATGGGTGGCCTATTTTACACCCACTGAGAGGGAGGACAAACTGAACTACTATCGAGGCATCCTATGTAGTCAGTTGGCCACTGCCTATGTGCGTCATCTTCCATCCTCAGTAAGGTCTGACCAGTGGGGCCCTCTGCGCTCACGTACCCTCCTACTGAAGAAACTACTCACCACCAGCAGCAGGTAGACATAGAGCAGAACCTGAGGTTGTGGCATACTTGGGGTGCACCCTGCCACCCCACATGGAAGATCCCCTGGACTACTGTGCAAACAAATTCGATATGCGGCCGCAACTGGCCGAGTTTGCCCTGGACAAGCTTTCCTGCCCGGCCAACAGTGTGGTATCAGATAAGGTGTTTAGTGCCATAGTTGCCCCAAGAAGAACTCTGCTGTCCACCCAAAATGTGGAGAAACAGACTTTTGTGAAAATGAATCAGGCGTGGATCAGCCAGGATTTCCACACCTAAACTTTGTCAAAAGAGATCTGTTTCTTCTGGCTACCTGCCTCATCTACTATTCTGATGCTGCCACCCACCTGATGCCACACACCTGCTGCCAAGTGCTCCTACTGCCACCCAGCATCTTCAGCTGGTACTGGTATTGCCCCCACCTCACCACTCTGTCACTGGGCCACTCTGTGGACTACTCATGCTGTTCCCACCCTCCCCACTCCATGACTGGGCTACTATTTAGCCTTTTTGGCCTGGATGATATCACCATTTATTTGACCCTTCTTCTGATCTGATCTTCTACTGATCAATTACTGACCAAATGCTGACCGAGTGAAGGCGGATGCTCAACAGACCGGATCCATTTTTGGGGGTTATTGTTCTGACGGATCGGAGGAAGGGCATAATAATCAGGGACGTCAACACAAACTTACTGCTGACACCTTCTCCACTCTGTCAGGGGGCACTACTTGTTTAAGCTTTTAATAGAACAGGTTCTGTAGAAATCTGTCAGCTGACAACTGTGTAAAAGGAGTGCGCTTTTTCACGCTATAGTAGGATCTTGGGCCTCTGCACGGTTCTTTATACCTGGCGCTAACATTGACCTGAATGGCTGAGTTCACACTTGAGTTATTTGGTCAGTTTTGTCCCGTAATTGACCAAATGAGTGAAGTGATACTAAGAGTGTCTCCTGTCATCTGTGTGTCATACTGACTTACAGTATTGTTTCACTACCACAGCAGACCCCTATGCGTGTTTCTGCAAGGCTGTGTTCTACACCACTTTACAGGCTCTAGCCAGGAAATAGCTCTTTTTTTTAACGAGATTCACCAAAAATAAATTAGAATCAAATCTTTTTGGAAAATTCGACAAAAAAACAGAATCTAATTTTTTTGAAATTCGCTTATCTCTAATTATATTCTAGCAGCGCTTTGAATACCCTCATTTCTGTCTGATAGTAGCCTTTGGGCAGTCTTGGCACCGTTTTTTGTGTTTTTGCAGGCATATACACTACTCACAAAAAGTTAGGGATATTTGGCTTTCAGGTGAAATTTATAGAAAATGTAAAAAGTTCACTCTACAGTGATGTATCATGAAAGTAGGGCATTCAAATAGAAGCATGCAATGGTGATATCATCATCTCGAACAATTTATTGAAACAAAAGCCAACAGTGGTGGGTATACCCCCACAAAAATTGTCAATGTCTCAATAACTTGTCATGTGGCCTTGAGCATCAATTACAGCTTGACAACGATGTCTCATGCTGTTCACAAGTCTACTTAGGCCCCTTTCATGAGGGTTTTCCCGCACGGGTGCAATGTGTGACGTGAACACAAAGCATTTGCAGTAAATCCTGACCCTTCAATTTCAATGGGTCTGTGTACACGAGCGTGTGTTTTTTTTTTTTTATGAATCGGTTCTGCGTTTCGGGAAAAAACGCAGCATGTTCTATAGTCTGCGTTCTTCATGCAGCCCTGGCCCCATAGAAGTGAATGGGGCTTCAGTGAAAAACACATTGCATCCGGATGCAATTCGTTTTTCACTGATGGTTGCTAAGAGATGTTTTGTAATCCTTCAGTTTTTTTTAATCACGCTTGTGAAAAATGCACTAAAATTTATTGCACCTGCGTGGAAAAAAACTGAACGCAATCGCAGACAAAACTGACTGAACTTGGTTGCAAAATGGTGCGAGTTTCACTGAACGCATACGGAGCCAATTAGTATCGTTCATGTGCAAGAGGGCTTATTGTCTGCTGAGGCATGACATCCCACTCTTCTTGAAAGGAGACCCTCAGGTCATTGAGATTCTGGGGTAAACAGTTACGAGCCTCTACATAGTGACTCAGCTGATCCCATAGGTTTTCAATGGGATTCGGGTCTGGAGAAAGTGCAGGCCACTCCGTTTGAGGTACCCCAGTCTCCAGCAGCCAATCCCTAATTATGCGACCTGGATGAGCTGGCGTATTGTCATCCATGAAGATGAAATTAGGCCTGTATTTATGCAGAGGCACAATTAAGTGGTCATCAGTGTGGGATGTGGCCAAAGCACATCCACTTCTATGCCTCTTCTTATTGCACTAGCTTGTGCCATTCCTTTGTTATTTCTACTACAAGTTTACAAATGAATTGTCAGAGGCTTGCAGTAAAGGTACAGATGGGTGTTACCATTTGGGGGGGTGTCCCTGCAAAGTCTGACACTGGCAGCACAGATTGGACAGAGTCAAACACTTGCTACTGGTAACAACCAGCCGTACCTTTTACTGCAGAATGCTGGAAGCTTGGCTGCCTAACTCTGGGTGATCAACTCCCATAAAGCCAGATTGCAAAACCATGGCCATGTGCAAGATTTACAGGATTAAAATAAGCTGTGGGCATTCAAACACAGAGCAGATACCAGGGATATATTGCAGCAGATGAGGCAGCATGACCAGATCCTGTGGGAAAATAGATCTTGCCAGCATTCTTTTTCAGAACAAGTCTGTCCTCCTACTTCTGATCTTCATTATGGCCGCAGCCCACATCCCCAAGCACTACACCATCCTTATCAGCTGCTGCTTCTCCTGTTTAGACTCTTACTTCTTGTCATCCACTCCATTGTGAGACATCCATAACGGAATGTGCGGCCATGAGAACTATTGTAGCAATGCAGCAATGTATCATGGTCCCGCCTGTGACAGGGACTAGAAGATCGAGGAGACTGGCTACACGTGATTGACAGTCTTTTTGGTTTCACCTTTCTGTGTTGTTGCTGGGGATGACCACACCTCTTGTTTCAGGTGTAGCTTAAGTGGTCATTCCTTCTCCGCTATTTAGTCTTGCCTCACCCATCATGCTATGTGGTTGACAGCTTCTTGTTTGTGGAAGTTCTGGTGTTGGTTCTCTCTGAGTTCCTGCTCGTCCGCATACTTCTGGAATTTAAGTGTATCTTCTTTGTTTGTTGTTTTCCCCTACCTCCTGATATTAGGCCTGAGGAGGTCTCCTATTCCTTCATCTGGGGAGGAATAGGCCATCCGTGTCCTGACACTATCTGGAGGTGCAGCTGTCGCTGTAAAACTTGGTTATGGTAATTGTGGAGCATTTCTATGACTTAAGGGTCCATTCACACGTCCGCAACTTGGGTCCGGTGCAGACCCATTCATTTTCAAAGGGGCTGGAACGGATGCGGACAGCACACTATGTGCTTTCCGCATCCGCATTTCCGGATCCGCACTTCTGGATCCGCAAATCCCATTCCCGGAAAAAATATAACATGTCCTATTCTTGTCCAAACCTGCGGACAAAAAAAGGCATTTTCTATTATAGTGCCTGCGATGTGCGGTCCGCGAAATGCGGAACGCACATTGCCGGTGTCAGTGTTTTCCGGATCCGCAAAACACTTACGGACGTGTAAATGGACCCCTACCATGATTTAATTTTTGTGGCCCAACTATGTGTTGGAATTCTGGCCAGGCAAGCTAAAGTATAAATTGTCTTGTCACCCAAACTTTTTTGCTGCATGATATTCATACTGCTGCCCAGCTGTCCATTTTATAAAAAAAATAATAATAAATTAATAAAAAAATTGTCTTATTCTCTAAATGACTGCAGCCTTTCCCTGGCGCATACTGTGTTCCCTGATCCCATGGGATTCTGGGCAGGAAGACTGGAACAGTGGCTTGAACTGGCCAAGTAAGCTATCTTGCCCAGCTTGATAAATAGATCTGCCCTTGCTGACAGTACCCTATCTTTACTGCCTCTGTCTACCTACGGTTGCCCCAGGTGCCAAATTGCAGGGGGCCCCATACAGCAGGCTTTTCAATGTGGGCCACGGGAGCCTATGGCTCCCATCCCCTCCGTTATGCCTCATAGGCTTCAGGCCACTGAATATTTTACCTTCATAAAATATTTAGGTTCTTTCAGGAAGGGGTTAACAAGTCCACTTTCCAATTTCATTTTGTATATTAATGTAAAATTGTAGATGTTTACTTCTGAAGTGAAGTCAGCTACGATGTAAGGCCAAGTTTGCACTTCAGTTATTTGGTCAGTTATTTCTATCAGTTAGGGCGCATTCACACGACCATAGTGTTTTACGGATCCGCAAAACATGGATACGTGGCTGCAACTATAATATAAAATGTCTATTCGTGTCTGCAATAGTGTTGAGCGCGAATATTCGAATATCAAATTTTTTTCGCGATTATCGGCACTTCGCTAATTCGCGAATATTTCGAATATAGTGATATAAATTCGATATTTCGAATATTCGTTTTTCTTTTTTTTTTTTTTTTTTTTTATTGTTCTATTTTTTTCTTTCCCACTTCCCTAAAGTTGTTCTTACCTGTCCTTTGGATTCCTGGCTTCCTGGCTGCTCCAGTCAGTGCCCATTGTCGCTTCTGCCGACTTCTGTGCTCATGGAGCGTCCCCATCACCATGGGAACGTCTCCATATACTAGAATGTACTGTCGGATTTGAGAATTACGTGAAAAATCGCAATTCGATTATTTCAAGTTATAATAATCGAATTTCGATTTTAACTTAGCACTGCTATATTTAATACTAGCCTAATATGGAATATAGCAGTGCTAAGTTAAAATCGAAATTCGATTATTATAACTTGAATTAATCGAATTGCGATTTCAACTTGGACCTGGTTTACTATGGTTGGCTTGGTAGAATTAGCGAATATGACGAATGTATTCGTCATATTCCACAAAACGAAGATAACGAAGTATTCTGCATCTTCGTTTTAGCTACCTATTCATCAACTTCGCTAATTCTAGCAATCATATAGGAAAGTTTACTATAGAGACAGCTAAGTTTAATTCGCTATGCGATTATATGACTGCTTTTTTTTAAAATAAATAGAATAATTATAATACCTGATAATTATTATAATTATTCTATTTATAAAAAAAAGCAAAGTAATATAATCGCATAGCGAATTAAACTTAGCTGTCTCTATAGTAAACTTTCCTATATGATTGCTAGAATTAGCGAAGTTGATGAATAGGTAGCTAAAACGAAGATGCAGAATACTTCGTTATCTTCATTTTGTGGAATATGACGAATACATTCGTTATATTCGTTTTGTGGAATATGACGAATACATTCGTCATATTCGCTAATTCTACCAAGCCAACCATAGTAAACCAGGTCCAAGTTGAAATCGCAATTCGATTAATTCAAGTTATAATAATCGAATTTCGATTTTAACTTAGCACTGCTATATTCCATATTATTCTAGAATTAAATATAGCAGTGCTAAGTTAAAATCGAAATTCGATTATTATAACTTGAAATAATCGAATTGCGATTTTTCACGTAATTCTCAAATCCGACAGTACATTCTAGTATATGGAGACGTTCCCATGGTGATGGGGACGCTCCATGAGCACGGAAGTCGGCAGAAGCGGCAATGGGCACTGACTGGAGCAGCCAGGAATCCAAAGGACAGGTAAGAACAACTTTAGGGAAGTGGGAAAGAAAAAAATATAACAATAAAAAAAAAAAAAAAAAAATCAATTTATAATAATCAAATTTCGATTTTAACTTAGCACTGCTATATTCCATATTAGGCTAGAATTAACAAATATGGAATATAGCAGTGCTAAGTTAAAATCGAAATTCGATTATTATAACTTGAATTAATCGCATTGCTATTTCAATAGGAGAGTAGCCTTTAAGTTAAAATCGCAATACGCGATTATTTAAATCGCATATTAATCGCGATAACAAGAATAATGACGAATATTCGATTTCGACGAATATTCTATCGAATATTCGCGAATTTCGTCGAAATCGAATATGGCACCTGCCGCTCATCACTAGTCTGCAATTTTGCGGGACTGCAGAATGGAATCACGGATGCAGATAGGACACTGTGTTCTGTCCGCATCTTTTGCGGCCCCATTAAAATAAATGGGTTTGCATACGTTCTGCAAAAATAGTGGAACTGATGCAGACTCATTTCTACGGCCGTCTGAATGAGCCCTTATTGTAAGCCGAAACCAGTAGTGAAGCCTACTCAGAGATCGGGTGTAATTTAAAGATCTGCACCTATTTTGTGTTTTTTGGAGACAATCATTTATTGAAAACAACATTTTTCAATACAGTGAAAATGCAAGCAACACTTCAATGACAATTCTATGGTAATACAGACGTAAAAACATGTCATTTTTAATGGTATATAATGAGTTGGTCACAGCTTGTCCATACAGAAACACAAAATTGTACAGGTCGTGTTTTCTTTTCTTATAGACTATGTGATAAAGAACAAACTTTATTGCGAGAAAGGAAAGTATATGTGTTCTTCCCTGCACCAAACTCAATCACCAACCTATCAAGTAATTGTCATTGTATGGGAGGTAGGAAAGCATAAATAAGGGACGGGTGTGAAGGGTATGGGAGGGGAAAAGGGAAGTAAAGTAAATCACAGAAGGGAATCTGTGATTTTGACCTATGTAAGAGGCAGCCCTGAATCAAACAGCAGCATTTCCAGCACTTATATCTATGCAGACTGTCATGTTCCCTCCGGCCACCAGAGGCCACTGTGACTAAACAGGAACCTGAGTTGTGCTGGCCAGAGGCTAAGAAAGAGTTAAGAGATTTTTCCCGGGCTGTTGCAGAAGTTGCCGGGGGCCTTGCTGAGATAACAGGGAGAGATGGACTGCTGAGAGATAACAGAAAAAGACTGGAGCAGCAGGAGGCTATAATAGCTGAGATTTTCCTGACAGCTGTGGAGCTGCACACAGAGGACTTCACTGTGTGTTCCAGAAGAAGTGGGACCGTGTGTAGAGACCAGCCGGATCCCTCTTGCCAGACGTGGAGAGCTGCATCTGTTGTGACCAGAGAGAGAAAGACAGACAAGCAAGCGACCGGACCTGGATCCAGACTGCATCTTATTGGATCCAAGAGAATCTGCAGAACTGTGAGTGGCACCGGTGCTTTCCTATGATAGGTTATAGAGTCAGGGACTTAGTCAGTGCACTGTAGAAGCGTCCCCTGGGTAGCAGGGCTAGATAGAGAATAAGTGTTGAGAGTAGCCTGCAAGCTGACTGTTTGCTGTTTAGCTTATTCTGTGTCTATGCAAAATCTCATTACCACTGTTGTTGTTTTATGTTCACCTGTTCATACCATTCCTGTCATTGACCCATTGTGCCTCTGGTGCGGTGGTACTGTATTGTTACTCAGCTTTTCCGGCAGTTTCATTTAGCTCCTTAATAAAGCCGGCTTTTGCTTCAGTCTCCTTGTCTGCTGTACTGTACTTGAATCCTGCTTTGCAGTCTCTCCCTCCTCTGACCGCTACAAGTGGCTCTGCGAGCAGGGTACAGTCACAGAGATGGAGGCGGCTGAAGGCAATGTGCATAATGCTAATGTAAGCACCTCAGGCAAGGGTGGAACCCCTGCAAGGGCCCTCCCTATTGGCACGTTGTTTAACTTGCTACCTAAATTTGATGGCCAGAACATGTCACTGTCTGACTGGGTGTCAAGATTACAGAGCGCTGCTAGGATTTACAATGTCAGCCCAGAACTACAAGTAGAAATCGCTTTGGCCGCTCTAGAGGGTGAGGCCCGACAAAATGTCCTACTACAACCGGAAGCCACGCGCAATACATTGAAACAGATGCGATTCCTGGAAGAAATATATGGGGAAACAGCCAGCGCAGGGCACCTCAGGGCGAAATTCTTTTACCAAATTCAGCGGGAAGACTAAGGTGTCTCGCAGTATGCAATGGCGCTACAGGAAATTTTGGCTGAGGTGCAGAAAAAAGAGGCGGACGGAGTAACCGCCATGGGAACTGCAGATCGGATCCTGCGGGAACAATTCATTCTGGGACTCTACAGCACTCCCCTGAAACGGGCCCTGCAGGAACAAGTTAGGGTGGACTCTACACTAACCTTTAGACAAATATTAGCAGAGGCAGTGGCACGGAGCAAAGAAGAAAGTTGTGTCCGGAGTGATACGGACCCAGACCGTCACCTCCCCCGGGGTTTCAAAGAGCGAAGAGGTCCTAGTCAGAGTAGTACAAGACTTACAGAGCTCTCTGAGTGCTATGCATGAAAAGTTGACACCCCTGGAAAAACGGATGGAGTCGCACTATACTTATTTACCACATGTGGACTGAGTATGTATAAAATATAACTTTTACTATAATTTCACTAAAGGCATTGGTGGTTGCAGTGGGACAAAGGACAAAATAACATACATACATATAAACACATATATTGCCACCATCTAGAGCCGCGGTAAGATAATAGTGGGTGGGTCTTACCCCGTCCTGTAGACACACGACCAATGGATGGTGGGTGGCGTCAGTGCTCCAGTGTGATAACAGGCACTGGTGCCCAAAATGCTTCTGTTGGTATGGCAATCTGGACACTCCTATAATGCCCTGGTCTAGAGCCCTCCCTATATGGATGGTCAGGGGCTATCCTCATAGACCTGCCTCAACGACACTGAGCACCTGCCCCGACAGGGGCGACCCCATACAGAACCTGTCCCTCAATGGGGCCTATTCCCTGTAAATCCCTTACTGTATGGCCCATACAGTAAGGGATTTACAGGGAATAGGCATTCCGGTCGACTGCTTAGTGGATACCGGGTCACAAGTAACGACTATGCCTGAGTCACTTTTCTACCGTTACTTCCAAGCGCTGGCCAAGCCAGAGCGAGAGACGCTGGTCCGGGTTACAGCGGCCAATCAACAACAGATCCCTGTCACAGGAGTCATGTGCATGAATGTACGGCTATGTGGGCAAGAAGTGGGACGGAAAGGTATCCTGCTGGTCCCTGAGACGTTCAAAAAAGATGTGCCTGTGATAATGGGCATGAACATTCTTCGAGAATTAGATCAGATAATGTTCACCAAACGGGGGCCAGGCTATTGGAAGCAAGCCACTCCGCACAAACCTACTCAGAAAGCGTTTCAACAGCTGATCCGATTCTGTGGGACACAGAAAAGTGTCCCAGCACACCAGTCTGTGGGAACGATCCGAGCGCCAGGAAAGGCTACCCCTTACCATCCCCCCTGGACAGGAGACCGTGTTGACGTTACCCGTGGGAACCTTCCGCAATCTTGAAGGTATGGAGGTGTTCATCGAACCGACGGCCCTAGGAGAGTTGGGTCAGGATGTCCTGGTGGCCCGAACACTGGGAGTGGTCCAGAATGGACAAGTACCCATAAGAGCTGTGAATATGGGAAATCTAGAAGTTTCCTTGACACCAGGAGTGGAACTGGCTCGTGTGTACCTACACCGGGGAGAAGTGTTGAATCGGAGAGAAGTGACTCTAGCTCCAGTAGGTGATGCTGTTTGGACCCTGGCAGTTACTGCCAGTGTAGAAGAGATGCCAACCCCAGTATGGAATGGGAGAACCATCTTGGATCAAATGGAAATAGATGTGAAGGCTCTTAGTTCAGACCAATGGCAAGCAGTTGAAAACATGCTGTGGGAGAATCAGGCTGCATTCGCCCGTCACGCCGATGACTTTGGCTGCACGGATGCTATCACACATGAGATACCGACGGGGGACACTCCTCCAATTCGGGAAAGATATCGGCAGATTCTGCCCAAGTTGTACCAGGAAGTGAAAACGTTGTTGAAACAGATGATAGATACTGGAGTGGTGTGGGGTAGACAGAGCCCTTGGGCGGCCCCAGTGGTGCTTGTTAAGAAGAAGGATGGCACTATTCGGTTTTGTGTGGATTACCGGCGGTTGAATGCATGCACCGCGCGAGACTCATATCCTCTGCCACGTATTGAGGGGTCTCTGACTGCTCTAGGACGAGCCAAATACTTCTTCTCTACCTTGGACCTGGCGAGCGGGTACTGGCAAGTACCAGTGGCCGAGCAAAACAAGGCAAAGACTGCATTCATACTCCCGATGGGACTATTCGAATTCAACAGGATGCCATTTGGGCTGACAAATGCCCCGGGGACCTTCCAGCGGCTGATGGAGAGATGCCTGGGAGACCTGAATTTTGAAGCCACTCTGATATACCTGGACGATCTCATTGTATACTCTGCTACTTTTCAAGAACACCTGAATCAGCTAGGGCAGGTACTCGAGTGACTATGATCCCATGGCCTGAAGGTAAAGCCAAAGAAGTGTCCTCTCTAAGAGGGAGATCGAGTACTTGGGCCATAGGGTGTCCCAAGACAGAGTGTTGCCGTCCCAAGACAAAGTGGCTGCAATGCGACAATGGCTAGTGCCCAGAACGCTGCGGGAGTTGAAGGCCTTCCTTGGACTGACCGGGTACTACCGGCGGTTCATCAAAGACAATGCCAAGATAGCGGGCCCTCTGAATGAGTTGTTGAGAGGAACGGCTGGGCAACCCAAGGGTCAAAATATTACCTGGGGGCAGAAGCAGGAAGAGGCCTTCCAGGCCCTGAAAGAAGCTCTGACATCGGCCCCCATATTGGCTTATGCCGACTTTGACAAACCATTTCTCTTATCTACTGATGGCAGTCTCTATGGACTCGGGGCAGTCCTGTCGCAGGTACAAGATAGACATGAGAGGGTGATCGCCTACACCAGTAGATCCTTGCAAGAGACAGAGCGAAACCCCCACAACTACAGTTCCTTCCGGCTAGAACTCCTTGGCCTGGTGTGGGCCATGACGGAGAAGTTTGCAGGATATTTGATAGGAGTTAAGATCTTTGTACGGACTGATAACAATCCCCTGGCCCATCTGGACACTGCCAAGTTGGGAGCCCTGGAGCAACGCTGGGCAGCTCGCCTTGCAAAGTATGACTTCTCAATTCGCTACCGTTCCGCTACGGAGAACACTAATGCCGATGGCCTGTCGAGAGTTACTTTTGAGACCCCAGTAGGGTATGTCGATGAACAAAAAGAAGATGAAACTCCGGATTTCCGCAAGTTCGTTTTACCCAAGGCATTGAGGAGAACTAATGAGGACTGGGGCTGATTACAACATGAAGATGTTGGACTGCGGCAGATGAAAAGCTGGGTAACCCAGCGAAGGAAGCCCAACAAAGTAAGGGCTGACCTGGATGCCGAGATGAAGTCCGTTCTACATCAATGGGACAGACTGGAAATGCACGGAGCTGTTCTGTACCGCAAGTGGCAACAGCCTAATGACCTAGAGGCGAGGTGGCAAGTAGTCATACCCGGAAGCGTGGCATGTGAGATAGCCAGAGGAGCCCATGAATTTGGAGCTCAGTTCGGGCCCGTCAAGACTTACCAGTGGCTGCAGCGTTATGTGTATTGTCCGCGACTGGAGGCAGTGGTGGAGGAAGTTTGCCGACAGTGTCGAGTGTGTGAACTCACTAAAAGCACGGAACAGAGGGCACCCCTCCAGTCTATACAGACCAAAGAACCGCTGGAATTATTGATGATGGACTACCTCCTCGTGGGACAATCATTGAGAGGTCCACAGTACTGCCTGGTCATGGTTGACCACTTCTCCAAGTTTGCAGTAGTCTCCCCAACTCGGGATCAGACGGCTGAGTCCGCAGCACGCGCTATCTGTCAGGATTTCATCCGGGTCTACGGGTGTCCAAAGCGGATCCACTCAGATCAAGGGGCGTGCTTTCAAGGGAAAGTAATCGAGGAGCTACACCGATTGTACGGTATTGAAAAATCCAGAACGACCCCCTATCATCCCCAAGGGAATGGGGCCTGTGAGCGCTTCAACCGGACGCTGCTACAAATGCTAGAGGAAGACAAGAGGGCACACTGGCCTGATTACCTGCCGGAACTAGTCTGGGCCTACAATAATCGGGTCCATACCACCACCGGTTACACCCCGTATATGTTACTGTTTGGGAGAGCTGGTAGAGAAATCGTTGAATTGAACCTGGAGCAGCCAGAAGACCTAATGGAGCAATCAACCACCTCATGGACTCCAGACCATCCGCCATTTGGCAGGCCAGCGGTTACAGGAGAGAACTCATACGGACCGTCCTCCAGTCCAGGAGGTGCCACTGAAGCCTGGAGACCGGGTCCTGGTACGAGAGAAACGCCCCAGAGGCAAATTGAGTGAGCGTTGGGAAGTACAGCCATACAAAGTGATCGAGAGAGTGTACCCTAATGGTCCGGTTTACGAAGTGCAAGTTGAAAATGAGGAGTTTGCTTAACGGACTTTACATAGGAATATGCTACGGCCATGCCGGTCCGCAGATCCTGCACCTATTCAGAGGACACCTTCTCCTCCTGCCCCATACCCAGAATGTGTTATCTCAGATGGAAACTAATGTGAAGACTGGTGGACCGTTCCTGACACTGCGGAAGGTCCCCATGTCGTAGGTGATGAGGCTCCTGCTACAGAACCACTACCGTCTCGCAGTGAGGAGGAACCCGTGACCACACCCAGATCTCCTGCTGTAATGGAAGAGCCCAGGTTAACAACTCCCAGTGGAGAAAGTCAGGTTCTAGCAGATAGTCAAGACCTCGGAGATCCAGTAGGTCTACTGCAGGGGTTCCACCAAACAGGTACGCTGCTGACTAGTTCATTTGGTCTGCCTGTAGGTATTGTGGACAATGTTGTACTGCCGTTTAAATGTTTCATTAACCCCTTTGTTTCCCATGGACTATATAGTGAGGCCGAGGACTGCCACCTTTAAGTGGGGAGGCATGTAAGAGGCAGCCCTGAATCAAACAGCAGCATTTCCAGCACTTATATCTATGCAGACTGTCATGTTCCCTCCGGCCACCAGAGGCCACTGTGACTAAACAGGAACCCAAGTTGTGCTGGCCAGAGGCTAAGAAAGAGTTAAGAGATTTTTCCCGGGTTGTTGCAAAAGTTGCCGGGGGCCTTGCTGAGATAACAGGGAGAGATGGACTGCTGAGAGATAACAGAAAAAGACTGGAGCAGCAGGAGGCTATAATAGCTGAGATTTTCCTGACAGCTGTGGAGCTGCACACAGAGGACTTCACTGTGTGTTCCAGAAGAAGTGGGACCGTGTGTAGAGACCAGCTGGATCCCTCTTGCCAGAGGTGGAGAGCTGCATCTGTTGTGACCAGAGAGAGAAAGACAGACAAGGAAGCGACCGGACCTGGATCCAGACTGCATCTTATTGGATCCAAGAGAATCTGCAGAACTGTGAGTGGCACCGGTGCTTTCCTGTGATAGGTTATAGAGTCAGGGACTTAGTCAGTGCGCTGTAGAAGCATCCCCTGGGTAGCAGGGCTAGATAGAGAATAAGTGTTGAGAGTAGCCTGCAAGCTGACTGTTTGCTGTTTAGCTTATTCTGTGTCTATGCAAAATCTCATTACCACTGTTGTTGTTTTATGTTCACCTGTTCATACCATTCCTGTCATTGACCCATTGTGCCTCTGGTGCGGTGGTATTGTATTGTTACTCAGCTTTTCCGGCAGTTTCATTTTGCTCCTTAATAAAGCCAGTTTATCTTCAGTCTCCTTGTCTGCTGTACTGTACTTGAATCCTGCTTTGCGGTCTCACCCTCCTCTGACCGCTACACCTACACCTGACTTTGGCTCACAATAACTGATCGAAATAACTGAGGTGTGAACTCAGCCTAAACTGCATTATGAAACATTTTTATACTGCTGTAAAAAATGTTGATGATTCTGAAGAGAACATTGAAGTGTTTTTACTAGTATATGGAAAATATATGAAGATGTTAATGGGAGTTGTATATAAATACTTGTTTTTGTGATCCTTTACAGCAGCCTCTGTTGATTTGAACGTTTGGCCTAGGAATAGAAAAACGCGACTATTTTTCCAAAAACTGAGCCACACCTGTCCACAGATATGCCCTAATCATGTTAATAGAGCTGAACTACAATTTCCAATATAATCCATGGAGTGATGTTGCCTTTTCTGAAAGAAAGCAGCCATGTTTTTCTTATGCGCTACTTTATTTTTATTTTAGTTTTTTTTAATTTTATTTGACTTTTATGAAGTCTAGAAGTGTAGTCACGCTTATAGCTGCAAATTTAAATGTAGAAGTTGAATTTTAATCTTTTTCTTTTCTGTATTGTATAACAACTCCTATATTTCAATTGCCACTCTGGTGTATGTATGTATAGTGTGTGGAGTGCATTTTAATTAAGCCCCCCTGAGTCAATACTTTGTAGGACCAACTTTCGCTGCAATTATAGCTGAAAGTCTTTTGGGATATGTCCGTACCAACTTTGCACATCTAGAGGCTGATATTTTTGTCCATTCTTCTTTGCAAAATAGCTCAAGTTCAGTCAGATTGGATGGAGAGAGTCTGTGAACAACAATTTTAAATTCTTGACACGGATTCTCTATAGGGTTTAGGTCTGGATTTTGACTGGGCCATTCTAACACTTAACTATGTTTTGCGCTAAATCATTCCATTGTAGTTCTGGCTGTATGTTTAGGGTTGCTATCCTGCTGGAAGGTCAACTTTTGCCTCAGTCTCAAGTAATTTGCAGCCTCTACCAGGTTTTCCTCCCATCAGCTCTGACCATCTTCCCTGTCCCTGCTGAAAAAAGGCATCCCCAAAGCATGATGCTGAAACCACCAAGTTTGACATTGGGGATGGTGTGTTCAGGGCGATGTACAGTGTTGCAGTTTCATCTGACCAAAGCACCTTCTTCCACTTGTTTGTGCCAGATTTGTGGAGTACAAGATCAAAAGCTGTCCCACGGTATGCAGCATATCCAGAGTGACCATGGGCCTCTTGGCGTCTTCTCTTATTTGAGTTCTCATTGCCTGGGCTGTCAGTTTAGATGGATGGCCATGTCTTGGTAGGTTTGCAGTTGTGCCATACTCCTTCCATTTTTCAGATCATGGATTGATCAGTGCTTTGTGAGATGTTCAGAGCTTTAGATATTTTTTTTTATAACCTAGCCCTGCTTTACACTTCTCCACAACTTTGTCCCTGACCTGTCTGGTGTGTTCCTTGGTTTCATGGTGCTGTTCGATCACTAATGTTCACTAAAAAATCTCTGCGGCATTCACATAACAGTTGTAGTTATATCGAGAATAAATTGCACACAGGTGGACTCTATTTACTAATTAGGTGACTTCTGAAGGCAATTGGTCACACTGAATTTTATTTATGGGTATCAGAGTACAGGGGGTTGAATACAAATGCATGCCACACTTTTGCCAGATTTTTATTTATTAGGGCCAAGTAATTGTCAAGTTGTTGTGCCTTGGACAGTAATATCTTGCATGCATGAATAATAATTATTCCTTTTGTTTTTTGTTTTTGTCCCCTTACTGAAGAGATACTTTGATGGTGCACTTACAAACTTCCACCCATTCTTCGATTTAAAGTCTATGATAACTATATCCCCATTCACTGGCGAGATTGACATTTGTCCAAGAGATTGCCCGGTCAGCCATCTATGCTTTCAGATTTGTAATACCAGCTTCCAGTTCTCTGTCCAGAACATGTGTAGAGTGGTCTATGCTTTATTTCCACCACCAATCAGCGTAAGTATTTTTATTCTTTAATTGCTGAATCATATTGATATGTAGCTTTAGGAACCTGTAACTGCACACCATGAAGGACTAAGATGCGAATATGGTCTTTTATAGTCCTGGCTCTAAAACTCGCATAGCAAACACACCATATGATTTTGAGATTACCTGCAATATTACTGTCAGGGCAACAGACATCCCAAACTGCTCTATTTTATTAAAATCTGGTGACTATGCACGTCATTGGATTCAGGGCCAGCCTTGGGTTAGATGGCACCCCAGCCCACCAATACAATCACAACCGCCATACAGTTTCAAAACCAGACATCAAAATGTTTACATATTAAAGTCGTACCATTTAGTTAACCATGCTGCAAAAATAAGATGAATCTTTGAAAACCTCTTTGCTATATGAAAACTAGAACAACAACAATATTCTAATTGACAAATATAGTAAGTGCTGCAGGCCAATTTGTTGTTCTCTGTTAATAATGCCATGTTGTGAAGAGTCATCCATGTCAGACTACATGACCACACCAGCCCATCCCAGGGGCGGACTGACAACTCATGGGGCCCCCGGGCAAAAGGAGATTAAGGGGGCCCCTGTGTCCCTGCCCACCCTCAAGCCACACCCACACACAGCCCCACCCACATATAGCGCCGCGCCGGCTCCAGGCTCATGTGGGCACCTGGGCGATAAAGTTTAAGTGGGCCCCCCTATACACTGATAACTCTGAGTACAAATTATATCGTAGATGTCCCCTGCAGTCCTATGTAACAACACAGATAACACAGTGATGGCTATCTGAGTACAGAAAATGTAGTAGTGTTACCTGCAGTCCTATGTAAAACCACAGATAACACTAGTGTACGTCCTTAGTGTGCCTTCCTGTGCCTCTCCCACGGACTCCATGCTGGTGGCGCTGCCTCCTCTTCCATATTCTTCTTGCCCCGCACAGAACGTCCTGATGCAGCTGCTTAAAGACATAGGAATACTGTGGGCATGGTGATGGTGACAGACACAGGGAGAGACACACAGGGACAGACACACAGACACACACACACACACACACACACACACAGGGACACACACACACACACACAGGGACAGAGGGACACACAGGGACAGACACACACACACACAGGGACAGAGGGACACACAGGGACAGACACACACACACAGGGACATAGGGACACACACAGGGACAGACACACACACACACAGGGACAGAGGGACACACAAACAGGGACACAGACACACACAGGGACAGACACACACACAGGGACACACACACACAGGGACAGACAGACACACACACACACACAGGGACAGACACACACACACACACACAGGGACAGACACACACACACACACACACAGGGAAAGAAACACAGCTAGGCCTCACCACGCTCCAGCCAGGCTCCTCTCCGTACAGGAACACACAGGGTCACTAGTGGGGGGGGAGCAGAGTCACCAGTGTGGTGACAGGAGGAGTGGGAAGCAGGGTCACTAGTCTCCCATCTCCTCATCAAAGCGGCTGAAAAGACGCTTTTTATGGCGCATCACTGCAGTATTTGAAATCACACCCAGAAGTAGCAGAGCTGTGTATGTAATTTGAGCATTAGGATATACAAGGTAGTAAGCGGGTTCGCAGCACAATCCAACCCTATGTACAGTATCATACAGGAGACAGCCCTATGGCCTGATGACAGTGACAGTGTGTCCCTCAGTGAATAACCCTTCCAGTGCAGCCCAGCAATAATGCCTTCATGTCAATGCATAGAACAGAACAGTGATTCATCATCATCCAGAATGCTGCTGCCTGGCTACACTGGCGTTCGGTGCGGATCCGTCTTGTATCTGCACAGAAGGATCCGCACCGATGATGCAAACACTTGTATCCATCCAGAACGGATCAGTTTACATTATTCTTTAAAAAAAAAAAAAAAAGTAAGTCAAAACGGATCCGTCTTGACTTGCATTGAAAGTCAATGGGGGACGGATCAGTTTTCAATCGCAACTTATTGTGTCAGTGAAAACTGATCCATCCCTATTGACTTACATTGTAAGTCAGGACGGATTCGTTTGGCTCCACATCGTCAGGCGGACACCAAAACGCTGCAAAAGCGGAACGGAGACCAAACGCAGCCAAACTGATGCATTCTGAACGCATCCTTATCCATTCAGAATGCATTGGGGCTGAACTGATCCATTTTGGGCTGCTTGTGAGAGCCCTGAACAGATCTCACAAGCTGACCCAGAAACGCCAGTGTGAAAGTAGCAGGGCAGTCTGTCCTCAGCACTTTCCTCTTTATCTGTAATCAATGGAAATGGAGGGTAAACAGTGAGCTGCAGATAGAGGTAAGTGGCCTAATCACATCCACAAAACCTACTAGCCTGGGGGGTAATGAGGACACAGATAAGGACTGGAAATGAGAGAAATCATACACCAGAAATCCCATATGGATGGTGGAGACACAGGGGCTGAGAACTGTGCACAGACATAAAGGGCATTGTGTGGGAGGGAAGAAGTCATCCAGAAGACAATCCAGGGGCAAGTCAGGATACATGCAGGAGGACATCTGTGTACTCATTGATTCCTGCAGCAGCACCACTAGTGGGACCCTTCTGAGGTCTGCATCTGCGGCAGCACCAGCACAATATACCTCCTGAAGTCAGCGGTAGCATGAGCAGAGGAACCCTCATGAGATCACCTTCAATCCTCCCAGACTCCTGCAGCAGCACCAGCAGAAGGACCCTCCTGATAGCTTGTGCCTGTGCATGCGTAGAGATTCAGCGAGAGCGCAGCGCATGATAAGCAGGCCCACCGTGGTGGAAGGTGGATCCAAGCAGCACAACAAGCGGGGGAACAGAGGCACTGGGCAGCGCTGCAACTGACAGCCATAGCAAGTGTAACACTGGAGCTGAATACGCTGGCCTGCACTAATCATTAACTGTCTGTAATCCCAGGATCCCTGTCTGTAAAACTGAGGATTTCGCTGGCGGGCCTCCTAGTGGCCGCAGGCCCATGGTCTATGACAGAGTGCCCGAATGGTCAGTCCGCCCCTGGCCCATCCTAGCACTAATTATTATTTATTAAAGTGCCATTCATTCCATGGTGCTGTACATGTGTAAAGGGGTATATATCCATAATAAAAAAACAAATACAATAAGCATGAACAAAACTAGTTACAAACTGGTAGAGGAGAGAGGACCCTGCCCGTGAGGGCTTACAATCTACGATGGCTATCTGTTATACATGGATTACAGTCTGATGGAATCCCCTTCTATGATGTCCACTAGTGATGATCGAGC
Source organism: Bufo bufo (assembly GCF_905171765.1). NCBI lineage: Eukaryota > Metazoa > Chordata > Amphibia > Anura > Bufonidae > Bufo > Bufo bufo. The sequence continues at coordinate 232,282,375 of NC_053391.1, forward strand.
ATGCTCAGCCGAATACCGCATCTGCTCGAGCGCCATGTTTGAGTCTCCTCCCAGCATGTTTGTTGGCTGCTACGCAGCCAATAAACGTGCAGGTAAGTACTGCCACTCACTGTAATGCCATGGCCATGTTGGTTACTGGCATTACAGTGATTGGCTGGCCGGAACGCGTCATTGGGTGCTATAAAGCACCCAATGTCACGTGGTTCGGCCAGTCTTAGACAGGGAGAGCTGTGCTGTAGAAGGGACAGATAGTGTAGGGAATTGATTTTATTTTTTGGTTAGGCAGGGTTGGTGTTAGAGACCCAAAAGCTCTTTTAAGGACTATTGATGTATCTGGCAGCAATATATATATTTTTAGCGCAACCTGCGCTAAATAGCTTGCAATTGTTTGGCCGCTGCCAACAGCCATATTATTTGTGCTACATCTCCTGTGTAACGTGTGCGCAGCCTAAAAATATCTGACATCCAGTGTACTTTTTCCGTAGATGGTGTCCGCTGCGGACAGTTACATTACCTATGCTACATCTCCTGTATAACGTTTGCGCATCCTAAAAATACCTGTGACATCCAGTGTACTTTTTCCGTAGACGCTGCGGACAGCGACATTATCTGCGGTGCATCTCCTGTTTAACTTGTGCACATACTAAAAATATCTGACATCCAGTGTACTTTTTACGCAGATGATGTCCACTGGTGACATTTGCACATCCTAAATAGCAGTGACATTCAGTTTAATTTATTTGCGCATACACTTACAAAACCTGCACTACTGTACGTGTGACATACAGTGCTGCCCATAATTATTCATACCCCTGGCAAATTTTGACTTAAAGTTACTTTTATTCAACCAGCAAGTAATTTTTTGACGGGAAATCACATGGGTGTCTCCCCAAAAATAATAAGACGATGTACAAGAGGCATTATTGTGGAAAAAATACATTTCTCAGCTTTTATTTACATTTGAGCAAAAAGTGTCCAGTTATAGCTAGGAGGAGCTATATGTTTAGTTGATGACTAGATCACCAATTGTTTGAAGCTTATGTAGGTAGAATGGGAATGGTGATTTTTAGTTAAAACTTAACTTTTAATTATTTTATATAGAATGAAGTCCCTAGATGTTCCATTTAGATACAAAATAAGTGCATGATAACACAAGGGATACGAAAAATAAATTGGTGCACGGCCGCACCTTAGATACAGAAAAGTTAGTGCACGGCGGCACCTTGAATAACCAGTGGTCCTACCGTTTAGGCCAGGATCCTCTGGTCACCGTCGATGTTCAGTAGCATTCGATTTGCTGTGGAAAAGAGCAATTAAGGCTGGGCAGGGGTATTAGTGGGTTGAAGGTACCTAGACAGGCCTAGTATATGGGTGCGATCTCGGCCCTAGCATCCTATTCACGGAGCACCCGTTCTAATAAGAACGACCCCGTCCGAAACCTTACCCTTTTGCTACATGGCCCTATTGTGCCCTAGTGTAGCTAATCCCTACACGCATGTTTCGTATAAAAAACTCATCAGGGGAATTTAGGCACACACAATGGGGCAATGCAGTATAATAACATATAGTATTGGTCTTTAGTTTGGTGGTCAACACATACAGTTATGCACAGTTATAATGAACAGTAGTTGACACAATTGATACCTTAAAGTGGTAGCCTTTAGTCCAGGCTCCGCTTATGTATCAGGGCGCCGTACTTGCCTCACAATATAAAGACAGTGTTGAGAGGGTGGCCTGGTGGTGGTCAGATCCTTCTCATGAAGTGCAGCGATGTGTCCAGAGGCCGTGATGTAGCCTGCTTGCAGGAGATCGCTCGCTTCTATTTGAACATCATTTGGCCTCAGAAGGAGGCTTGAAGCACAGCGCGATGACGTCAGTGGCGCAATCGACGCGCTCGCGCATGCTTAGAGCGCAGAGCGGTGACGTCAGCGGGCCAGCCAACGCTGCCGTGCATGCGCTGTCTATGCTGGAGATAGGCAGCAAACATACTGACGTAGTCAGGTAGAGACACATCATTACAAGTGGCCAGGGATTAAGTCATCAGCCCGGGACAGATAGTTTCCAGCGGCCAGTGTTTGGTGGGTTGCCTAATAACCAGGATGCTGTATGGCAACCATTATTATAACACCGTCTATAGCAAGTGTGGTGTATATTAAAGTGGCATTTTTTGCAGTGCGATTGAAATTAAAGTATTCTGGTCGGTTTGGTCCAGACACGGGTACATGGGCAATAATAATTGAGTGAATTCTCATGTTTATTAGGATGTGCCTGTCCAAGATTGGGGACAGGGATTAACATCCTTATTAGCTTTTGCTTTCTTTTTCACAGATCGGGGTATTTCTTACATCACAAGGATGTGTACATCACAAGGATGTGTACATCACAAGGATGTGTACATCACAAGGATGTGTACAATAGGGTTCTTAATATGTTAAGTGTCTCGGGTGACACATGGTAGGTGTAGTCATATTAAGGGGATAGCACCAGCATGATTGTTGATATGGTGTGTCCCTGAAATGACATGTGCCATTTTTATAGCGCATGCTCTTTACATCGGCTTAAACGAGCCTCTGAGTCATATATGGGGGTACATATCCCTTATTGTGTTCTTGACTCATCTGATGGCCGTCAGATAAAGCAGCCAAAACAAAGTTGCTCATTTAGACCTTGGGGGGCTGCAGTGCGCAGAGTATGGATCCAGCATGCTTCATGTTGTAAGAGCGTGCGGTCCCAGTCACCTCCTCTTAGAGGGGGGGTGACTACCTCAATACCCATAGCTTTAATACTCTGCGGGTCTCCATGGTGATATTCATGTACGTGACGCGATACAGCTGTGTCTCTTCTATTGCTGATGTCCCCCAAGTGTTCGCCAATACGTCTGCGCAATTCTCGCTTTGTTTTGCCAATATATTCTAAGGGGCATTCGCACGTAATTCTATAGATGACTCCCCTAGTGCGGCAGTTTACAAAGTCCTTGATTTTAAAAGATTTTTGGAGATTGATGCTGACAAATTCCTTGCCTGTTTGTATCGTATTACATGCGATGCATCCGCTACACCTGAAGCACCCTAGTGGTCTTCGATCTAGCCAGGTTCCTTTTGCAGTTGGCTTGTGGTGGCTATGCACCAACATGTCTTTGAGGCTGTTTCCCCTCCTGAAGGTGATCTGAGGATAATCAAAGATCCTCTCCTTAATGTCTGGATCCATCATTAGGATGGGCCAGTGCTTCTGGAAAATGTTTCTTACATCACTGGCAGCCTCATCGAATGTGCCAAATACCCTGATCTTTTGTCTGGTATCTGGAGGTTTGATTCTGGGTACCAGTAGTTCAGTTCGTGATGATGTTAGTGCCAGTTGGTATGCACTGGAGAGGAATCTGTTCCTCAAGATCCTGGCCTGTTTAACAAATTCCGCTTTTTCGGAGCAATTGCGTCTTAGACGCAGGTATTGCCCTTGTGGTATTCCCCTCTTGAGGGGTAGAGGGTGGCTGCTGTTCCAATGGAGCACTGAATTTGTTGCTGTGGGTTTACAGAATATTGTGGTGGCCAACTCATCCGAATCACTTCTCTGGATCAATACGTCCAGAAAGGGTAACGTGTTTTTATTTGTCTCGTAGGTGAAATGTAGGCCTAACACATTTTCATTTAGTTTGCCCACGAACATTGTGAAGGCTGGTACAGATGCGTTCCAGATGATGAATATGTAGTCAATGTACCGGGCCCACAGTACAATGGGCCCGGTCCATGACGACATCACCTCACTGAAAACGTTATTGGTCTCCCACCAGCCCATTCAAGCCTCCTTCTGAGGCCGAATGATGTTCAAATAGAAGGGAGCGATCTGCTGCAAGCAGGCTACATCACGGCCTCTGGACACATCGCTGCGCTTCATGAGAAGGATCTGACCACCACCAGGCCACCCTCTCAACAGTCTCTTTATATCGTGAGGCAAGTACGGCGCCCTGATACATAAGCGGAGCCTGGACTAAAGGCTACCACTTTAAGGTATCAATTGTGTCAACTACTGTTCATTATAACTGTGCATAACTGTATGTGTTGACCACCAAACTAAAGACCAACACTATATGTTATTATACTGCATTGCCCCATTGTGTGTGCCTAAATTCCCCTGATGAGTTTTTTATACGAAACATGCGTGTAGGGGTTAGCTACACTAGGGCACAATAGGGCCAAGTAGCAAAAGGGTAAGGTTCCGGACTGGGTCGTTCTTATTAGAACGGGTGCTCCGTGAATAGCATGCTAGGGCCGAGATAGCACCCATATACTAGGGCTGTCTAGGTACATTCAACCCACTAATACCCCTGCCCAGCCTTAATTGCTCTTTTCCACAGCAAATCGAATGCTACTGAACATCGATGGTGACCAGGGGATCCTGGCCTAAACGGTAGGACCACTGGTTATTCAAGGTGCCGCCGTGCACTAACTTTTCTGTATCTAAGGTGCGGCAGTGCACCAATTTATTTTTCGTATCCCTTGTGTTATCATGCACTTATTTTGTATCTAAACGGAACATCTAGGGACTCCATTCTATATAAAATAATTAAATGTTAAGTTTTAACTAAAAATCACCATTCCCATTCTACCTACAAAAAGTGTCCAGTCCAAAATTATTCATACCCTTCTCAATAATCAATAGAAAAGCCTTTATTGGCTATTACAGCAATCAAACTCTTCCTATAATTGCAGACCAGCTTTTTGCATGTCTCCACAGGTATTTTTGCCCATTCATCTTTAGCAATGAGCTCCAAATCTTTCCGGTTGGAGGGTCTTCTTGCCATCACCCTGATCTTTAGCTTCCTCCACAGATTCTCAATTGGATTAAAGTCTGGACTCTGGCTGGGCCACTCCAAAACGTTAATGTTGTTGTCTGCTAACCATTTCTTCACCACTTTTGCTGTGTGTTTTGGGTCATTGTCATGCTGAAATGTCCACTGGTGCCCAAGGCCAAGTTTCTCTGTAGACTGCCTGATGTTGTCGTTGAGAATCCTCATGTATTGCTCTTTTTTTCATGGTGCAGTTTACTGTGATTAGGTTCCCTGGTCCCTTGGCTAAAAAACACCCACAAAGCATTAGGTTCCCACCACCATGTTTGACAGTGGGGATAGTGTTCTTTGGGTTGAAGGTCCTTTTTTACGCCAAATGAAGGAAACATCATTGTGACCAAACAATTCAATTTTTGTTTCATCTGATCATAACACCGAAGACCAGAAGTCTTCTTCTTTGTCCAGATGAGCTTTTGCAAAGGCCAAGCGAGCTTTTGTGTGCCTTATCTGGAGAAGTGGCGTCCTCCTTCGTCTGCAGTGTGCAGTGTCCGTTGGATTGTCTGCCTTGAGACATTGCCACCAGCAGAGCCCAGATTCACCAGGATGGCCTTGGTGGTGATCCTTGGATTCTTGTTCACCTCTCTAACTATCCTCCTGGCCAGCACAGGTGTCACTTTTGGCTTCCGTGTGCGGAACATCTTGTATTTTTTGCTCAAATATAAATAAAAGCTGAGAAAAGTGTTTTTCCACAATAATGCCTCTTGTACATTGTCTTATTATCTTTTGGGAGATACCCATGTCATTTCCTGTCAAAAAATTACTTGCTGATTGAATAAAAGTAACTTTAAGTAAAAAATTGCCAGGGGTATGAATAATTATGGGCAGCACTGTACTTGCAAGCATATATACCATTTAATATGCAGAAGGCTAGCAGTAAGGGACGGGGAAGTGGCCGTGCTGCTGATGGTACACGCAGAAGCCGTGGGGCAGTGAAACTGTGCCTGCTGCCAGAGCACAAGAAACACACTCATCCACTATACCTAGCTTCATGTCTCAGTTTGCAGGCCGGCGCAGGACACCAACCTCGAAGTCAGACCAGTGCGACCAGGTGGTAGGTTGGCTTGCAGCAGATAATGCTTCCAGTTGGTTAAGCACCACCCTGTCTTCCACAGTCCAGTCTCAGTAGCAAAGAGTCTGGTCAACAGAGTCCTCACCCTGATCCTCCTTCCTCCCACCATGGAGAGTCTTGCCAAACAAGTGATCCCACACTCGGATATTCTGAGGAGCTCTTTTCATCACCATTCCTTGATTTGGGCCTCTCGCCAAGCCCGCTTGAAGAGGGACATGAGGAGATTGTGTGCACCGATGCCCAAACTCTTGAGCATTCACAGTCACAAGAAGATGATGGTGAGGAATGGAAATTAGTGTTTCACGAGGTGGATGATGATGAGACACAGTTGCCAATAAGTCAACCGCAATTAGTGTCTCAAGAGGTTGATGACAGTTGTCAATAAGTGAGGTGGTTGTTAGTAGAGATGGCCCGAACTATCCGACGGCGAACAGTTCCCGGCGAACATAGCTTGTTCGCGTTCGCCTCTGCCGGGCGAACACATGCGATGTTCGGTCCGCCCCCTATACATCATCATTGAGCAAACTTTGACCCTGTACCTCACAGTCAGCAGACACATTCCAGCCAATCAGCAGCATACCCTCCCTCCCAGACCCTCCCACCTCCTGCACAGCATCCATTTTAGATTCATTCTGAAGCTGCAGTCTTAGTGAGAGGAGGGAGACTGTAACTGCTGCTGATTTAATTGGGAAATCGATAGCTAGGCTAGTGAATTCAGTGTCCACTCCAGTCCTGAAAGACTCATCTGATCTCTGCTGTAAGGACAGCGTCCTGACAGCACCCCAAAAAGCCCTTTTTAGGGCTGCAACATTAGTCTGCTTTTTTTTTTTCCTTTATATACATATTGCAGTTGCCTGGCCTGCCTGTGTGTGAGGAGCTGCAGGCCCACAGACTGTAGTGTGCCCACTGCCAGTGCTCACCCCTGTCATTCCGTGTGGCACAGGACTTTGCTTAAAAAAAGGCACTTAATTTTTACACTTTAATCTAAGGTTAGTTGCCTGCCAGTGTGTGTCAGGCTGACTTCCACTGACTGTAGTGTGCCCACTGCCAGTGCCCACCACTCATACCGGCTGGCACAGGACTTTGCATAAAAAAGGCATTTAATTTTTACACTTTAGTGTAATTTCAGCTGCTTGCCTGCTGCTAGTGTGTGTCAGGCCGACTTCAACTGACTGTAGTGTGCCCACTGCCAGTGCCCACCCCTGTCATCCCGTGTGGCACAGGACTTTGCTTAAAAAAAAGGCACTTCATTTTTACACTTTAATCTAAGGTTAGTTGCCTGCCAGTGTGTGTCAGGCCGACTTCAACTGACTGTAGTGTGCCCACTGCCAGTGCCCACCCCTGTCATCCCGAGTGGCACAGGACTTTGCTTAAAAAAGGCATTTAATTTTTACACTTTAGTGTAATTTCAGCTGCTTGCCTGCTGCTAGTGTGTGTCAGGCCGACTTCAACTGACTGTAGTGTGCCCACTGCCAGTGCCCACCCCTGTCATCCCGAGTGGCACAGGACTTTGCTTAAAAAAGGCATTTAATTTTTACACTTTAGTGTAATTTCAGCTGCTTGCCTGCTGCTAGTGTGTGTCAGGCCGACTTCAACTGACTGTAGTGTGCCCACTGCCAGTGCCAACCACTGATACCGGGTGGCACAGTAGCTTGCCGATAAATAAGGCATTTAATTTTTAGACAGTAGTCTAAATTCAGTTGCTTGCCTGCTGCCAGTCAGTGTGTCAGGCCCTCTTCCACTGACTGTAGTGTGCCCACTGCCAGTGCCAACCACTCATACCGGGTGGCACAGTAGCTTGCCGATAAATAAGGCATTTAATTTTTACACTTTAGTGTAATTTCAGTTGCTTGCCTGCTGCCAGTGTGTGTCAGGCCCGCTTCTACTGACTGTAGTGTGCCCACTGCCAGTGCCAACCACTGATACCGGGTGGCACAGTAGCTTGCCGATAAATAAGGCATTTAATTTTTAGACAGTAGTCTAAATTCAGTTGCTTGCCTGCTGCCAGTGTGTGTCAGGCCCTCTTCCACTGACTGTAGTGTGCCCACTGCCAGTGCCAACCACTCATACCGGGTGGCACAGTAGCTTGCCGATAAATAAGGCATTTAATTTTTACACTTTAGTGTAATTTCAGTTGCTTGCCTGCTGCCAGTGTGTGTCAGGCCCGCTTCTACTGACTGTAGTGTGCCCACTGCCAGTGCCAACCACTGATACCATCTCCCCGTTCGAAAAATCTATTCAATAAATGGCACCCAGATTGGGGACGTTAGAGGGATTAAACTGATGAGAATAGTACTACAGAAAATACCACTCATATCGGGTGTGACAGTAAATTGCACGGCGCAGACGCAGTCACCGTGGATAAAAACAAAGGGGAGGGAGCCAGCGTTTTTTTAACCATCTCCCCGTTCGAAAAATCAATTCAATTGACCTTTCGGGGACCCTTGGTGTTGTACGTGGCTGGGTGGAGGAAGAAACCTTCAATGACATCACCGGGACGTGGCTAGCTTGGTATCCAACCTTGTGCAAATGGGGAGTTTGCGGTTGTGCAAATGAACTGTTTGCGGTGCATTAAAAGGGGAGTTTGGTCTGTCAATGTCTGTGATGCGGGCGTAACCCTTACACTACCTGATCGATACAACATCATACCTGATCGTATACACACACTGGATGTTTTAAAGCACGTTATTCCAAACAATTTAGGAATGTTAGTTGATTTATGCCCTTTATGGATTAAAACCCGACTCTGCGTCCACTACGTAATTTTCCATGGGAGTTTTGCCATAGATCCCCCTCCGGCATGCCACAGTCCAGGTGTTAGACCCCTTGAAACAACTTTCTCATCACTATTGTGGCCAGAAAGAGTCCCTGTGGGTTTTAAAATTCGCCTGTCTATTGAAGTCTATGGCGGTTCGCCCGGTTCGCCAGTTCGCGAACATTTGCGGAAGTTCTCGTTCGCTGTTCGCGAACTGAAAATTTTATGTTCGCGACATCACTAGTTGTTAGGTCAACAAGTCAGGAGGATGACCAGAGTGAGGAAGTGGAAGAGGAGGTGGTGGACGATGAAATCACTGACCCAACCTGGGAAGGTGAAAAGCTAAGCAAGGACAGCAGTACAGAGTGGGAGGGATCTGCAGCACCGCAGAAGGCTGGAAGAGGCAGTGGGGTGGAAAAAGGGAGAAGGCGGGCCACACCAAACAGGCCCGCAACTGTTCCCCTTAGCACCCCCTTGCGGCAATCTCCCTTGCCAAGAGCTAGGTGTTCCGCAGTCAGGCGCTTTTTTGAGGAAAGTGCGGATGATGGGCAGCTCAGCCTCTGTTGGTGGTGGACCTTGTCCCAGCCCTGCATGTTGGCCAGGCTTTGTGAGCAGCAGAGGGCAGTAGTGGAATACCAGCTGCAACATGGTCGTCGCATTTCCAGTCAGCTTCCGCTCTTCACAAGCAAAGAGTGGGAATGGATGTCTGACCTCTGTGAGGTTTTACGTAACTTTGATAAAACAACACAGATGGTGAGCGGCGATGCCACTATTATCAGCGTAACCATACCACTTCTGTGTCTACTGAAACGTTCGCTGCTCACAATGAAGGAGGATGCTTTGCATGTGGAAGAGATGGAAATGGGGAAAACAGTACACAGGATTATAGCCAGACCACCCTCTGTTCGTCTTCTCAGCGCGAATTGGATGAGGAGGAGGAGGAGTAGCAGGAGACAGTTGCCTCTGCTACAGAGGGTAGCACCCACAGCAGGTTTATTCCATTTGTTCAGCATGAATATGTTGAAGATGAGGAAGAGGATGAGGAGGCTGAGAGTCATCCTCCTGATGAGGACAGCGAAGTCTTGTCTGTTGGAACTCTGGCACACCTGGCTGACTTTGTTATGCTGCCTTTCCTGTGACCCTCACGTTGGCATTTTGGCCAACACCGATTACTGGTGGTTCACCCTTCTCGACCCCCGTTACAAAGAGAATTTCTCATCTCTCATTCCTGTGGTGGAGAGGACTACCAAAATGGTGCAATACCAGAAGGTCCTTGTGGAAAAATTGCTCCAAAAATTTCCAGCTGGCAGCAGAGTACGTAGTTCCTTGGGCAACTGAGGAGGGGAGACAAGGGGAACACAGCAGTTCCAACAGAGGCAGGGCAACACTCTCCGAGGCCTGGGACAGTTTCATGACACCCTGCCAGCACCCTCACCCTGTTGCACGGCCTAGTTCCACAAGGAGAGAAAAGTTTTGGAAGATGGTGAAGGAGTACATAGCAGACTGGGTCAGCTTCCTCAATAATCCCTCTGTGCCTTACAACTATTGGGTGTCCAAGCTGGACATGTGGCATGAGCTGGCGTTCTACGCCTTGGAGGTGCTGGCCTGCCCTCCCGCCAACGTTTTGTCAGCGGGTATTTAGTGCTGCTGATAAGCGCATCCGATGTAAACTGAAAATGCTGACAGGTTGACTCTTATCAAAATTAATAAGGCCTGAATTGCCCCTGACTTCTGTACTCCACCAGAGGAAAGCGGCTGAACATAAAGGCACTTTAAATGTGGCTTTTACGATGTATTGAATACACTGTATTCCCATGCACCCCTTCAACCACAAAAAAGGGTATATGGTTCAATCTTTCTTTTCTCGTCCTCGTCGTCGTCCTCCTCCTCCTCCATCATATCAACATGCTTATTAGGCTGCCTTCGCTCCTAATGTTTTAGAGGGTCACCTCAGCAGCAGGCCCTCAAACATAATTTTTTCCATGGTCAGCTCAGCAGCAGGCCCTCACCCCTAATGTTTTTTTAGATGGTCAGATCAGCAGCAGGCCCTCGCTCCTAATGTTTTAGAGGGTCACCAGCAGGCCATCAATCATTATTTTTAAAGGGTGTGTATGATGCCCTCCTTTGTGTAATAAAGGGTGTATTGGAGTGCCCATTCCTTGTAATTTTTGGCAGCCCTTTCATTTAGTGCATAGGCTTTGAGTGTCACGGATGGTTATGCAGAAAACTAGAAGTCACAAATAAAGATCCAACTGACTTGATCCCAAACTAAGGAACATATGGGTGTGCCCTACAAAAGCCCTAGAGCTCTCCCTGACTGCTCAGCCCATGCAAAGATCTTAATGATAGAAAGTTGCATGCCCCCGTACCTAGAGTAACACCTGAAAACCCTATAATAGTGAGGGGACACGACCACCGGCTCCCTGCACTCAATACAGAGGGAGTCAGGGTCACCTAGTATCAAGCCAACAGGAAAACACAAATAAAGGAATAGACTTATCTGAGGAACCAGTAGTTGCAACATCTAACAGTGAGCACAATCCAGGAAGTGGAATAAACCGCAAAGTGAAGCAGTATGGGAGAAGATATAAAGGGAGGCGATCACTGCTAATAGATGACAGCTGGGAGAGGGAGTAGAGATGACAAAACGAAACCAAAACAAAAGAACATCATGCAGGAGGTACTGAAGAACGGTGACAATGAGTGTACGAGTCCCACTACCTGAACAATTGTACCACAATGTGAATGAGGCCCTCCTTTATGTGATATACAGGTTGTATCTGAGTGCCTCTTCCTTGTAATTTTTGGCAGCACTTGCACTTTATATACAAGTAAGTATACAGGAAAGAATGTTTCCTAACAATTTTTCCTTTAAAATCGATTTTATCTTCGGTTTTGTGCGTATTATTGTCAGTCTGTAAAAGTGGCGTACTACTCGGACAACATTGTTCCCAGCAGCGACCTGGGAGTTCAAGATGCATCCAGACATCCTCCCCATGCTGTTCCAGAACCATTTCAGTTGTGTTTCCATCAATTTTTGACCTCATGTGAACCAGACACCCTCCCCTCTTCAGAGCAGTGCCTGTACTTGGGTTCTCCCATTGACTTCCATTATACTTGGTTGCTCGGTAGCGCACCCGAGCATCCCGAGGTGTTCTACTCGAGCACCCGAGCACTTTGGTGCTCGATCAACACTAATGTCCACATACTCAAACACATATAGACAAGAGTTCAAATTAAAGGGTGTGTCTGAGATTAGGGTTGAGCGAATCTACTTCTGATGAAACATCCGAAGTCGATTCACATAAAACTTAATTTGAATACTGTATGGAGCGAGCTCTCCGTACAGTATTAGAATGTATCTGCTCAGATGAGCCGAAGTTATTGACCGGTCAATATTCCAAGTGGTACCTTGGAAACAAACCAGAGTTCGGGAAAAGGTTTTTAACAGTAGAAATAAATTTTTGAAGTTATAACCCAAAGTTTTGTGAGACTTTGAAGTAATAACTTCGGCTCATCTGAGCCAATACATTCTAATACTGTTTATAAAATGATATATAATTTTCACCTGTTTCCTATGGACACTTAATCCCAGTAAATTACTTTCCTTCACTGCAGAGGAAATTTCTCACCAGTTATTACCGCCTTCTTTCGACAGTTCTAGGTTTATGTCTGTGACTTGTGCCTTTATAATAACCAGTAAGCACTGGCAGGGCAACCGCTCATTAGTTAACCTGTTAATGACCAGGCCTGAAAAGGCCCTAATGACCAGACACTTTACACAATGCACAATACAACTCTGTTTCCAGCAGCTACTAAACACATATCCAAATGGATTAATGCTATAATTACAAATCTCAAAAACACAAAATTAAGACTGATACAATAAAATATATACAGATGCAGTAAAAAGTACAATACCTATGAAATAATAGTCAGGGCCATGTTTGCTTCAGGATCTGGTGATGCTGGTGACACTGTGGGTGAGTAAGGCCCAAAACGTGCCAAAGCCAAGTTGGCTGTCTCTAGCACTACGGGAGTATTTCAGTGTCTGGCAGTTTTTCCACGCTGCCAGAAGCATTGCCCTGTGCAAGCTTTGCAAAAACAAAATAAGACACGGGCAGGCAAACACAAACGTATGCAACACAGTTCTATTAAACCACATGAAGCGCCATCACCCCATCCCATAGGCATACAAATGTAGCTACCGCAACAGGAATTGCCTCCTTCTCCAGTTCACTCTTGCAACAGCAGCCAGGCCGCAACCATGAGCAGTACAGTGTCTTTCACATCATTCCTTTCTGCTCCTTCTCCATCCTCCTAGTCAGCCATCGATAACTGAATGCGTGGCCGGGAAACACCTCTACACACCCAGAAATCTGCTGGTGTGCAAGCTTAATTCCCACCTGGCCAAAATGCTTGTGGTGCAGTCGCTACCGTACCATTTAGTCAAGTTTGCTGCATTTAAGGAGCTAATGGCGTGTGCTCAGCCTCTTTGGAAGATACCTAATTGCCGTTATTTCTCCAAAAAAGCCATCCCTATCTTGTACTGTCACATGGTGCAGAACGTGGGCCGCTCTTTAAGACTTTCACTGTATGACACGGTAGACACCCAGAGTAACTGTTGGCAGGAATAGTACATGTCTTTCACTGCCCAATAGGTCAATGTTTTATGTGGCAAGGCAGCACCCCTGCAACAAGACCAGGTCATTTTAACCCCCCCAGATTGTATCAGCCTGGTTTCCACGAACAGGCACTTATCCACCTCCATCTCCATGGACAATCTCCCTTCCCCAACAGCAGCAGGGCACAGCATCACTCCCCCCTCCTTCCCATCCCATGTGTCAAGTCAAGTTTTAAAGCTGATAGGCCTGGGCATGAATAGCCACACAGGCAAGCAGTTGCTAAAGTACATCAAGCAGCAAACCTCTAGCTGGCTGCCAACTCCTTCTGAACCTGTGGGGAAAAAAACACATGCAGGGGCGTAACTTCATGGTGACAGACCATGCGACTGCTATGGGGCCCAGGGCAAGAGGGGGCCTAGTCTTAGTTGGGATTTTCTCCTCTTCTACTGGTGGTGAAAACTTTGTCAGGACTCTCCCCTCTAATGGAACAAATTTTAGTAAATGAGGCAGTGGAAAAAACTGCCTTATTTCCTGTGTGGGGGGCCTGGTTTTATCCTTGCTATGGGGCCCTTAAAACTTTATGTACGCCACTGAACACATGCTCCTTGTATGCAGTATGTCATCACCCTACTCGTGCAATGCTTTTTAAATACAGTATGTACCCTTGTTTGCACAAGTTTCTGACAATGTCCAGGAGACTGTGTAGTGTACGGGGGCTGTAATGCCCGTCACTACAGAAAGGTCACTTGGTGTGCTGTCATTCCCCCCTTATTTATGGGGAGGTTGGTATGAGTCATCTTTATAAAATGTAATGTAATGTAATGCTATGTACTTCCCTGTTACTGTAAAATGTGCATGTACAGGCCTGCTAGGGGTGTCATTCCAGCTCTTAATCACTAGAGGGAGCTAGGGAGCCCTAGGTTATATAAGGCCCAGTCAGGGAAGGGAAAGGTAGTCTGTAGTCTAGTCTAACCAGAGTGAGAACCAAGTTGGAGATTAGACAATGTCAGAGTCAAGTCCAGGCCTGGAGCCTGCAGACCAGGAGAGGGTATTGCAGTCCCTGTAACCGGGTTCCAGATCCAAGGAGAAGGTTCCCCTCCTGAAGGTATACATGCAGAAGCAGGAACACCACAGTTAACCAGCCTGAGGAAACTGGGAGAGACAGAGGCAAGTCCAGAAAAGCAAGAGGTACTAAAGACAACAGAGGAGGTACTTAATAATTATAAAACCAAGGATATACGCCAGAGCTAGGGTATTGGGCCTTGGAGAAGAGTTTCTATGTTCCAGGATCAGTCAGGAATAGAGTGCAAGCCGCCTGTACTGCAAGTCCTGTATTTAACACTCTGAAGTCACCTTGCTATATATATATTGCCTGCATCAAATGTACTGCAACCAACTGTCTTCAAAGGAACTGCGCTTCCATCTATGTCCATGCATGATGACTACTAAAGTTTGAGTTCTGTTTTAACATCACGTGGTTCCTCAGTTATTCCTGCTATCAGCAAACTGCGTGCCACCGTTTAATTGGCACTGGCGTCACGAACATTACTTATCATCACCTGCCCTTGCAGAGAGTCAGCTGTCTCAGGTTAGTGTCACAATTGCACTACAACACCCAGGAACATTTCTACGCCTAACTTGAGTACGCGGCAACTGTCCTTGCATGTCCGCCATTCTTGCGTGACAGAACAGTCTGCCACTACACTGCTTAATCTTTGACGTTCCAACTCTCTGGAATTCAATATTGCACATGCACAAGCAGTGGAAAGCCGTGAACGATTTTCTCATCTTCCAGACCGCCTAACTTTTCAATATTCTGACCATCAGTTTTCATTGGGGTATCCATACCTTGTCATGTCCGAAATGTACCAGCATCTCCTTAGGTTTTTAAAACATTAATAACTAAACAATTTGTTGCAAACCACTTTGCAAAGTTGTTCACTACTTTTCTATATTCTAATTGACAACCATCCTTACAATTCAACAATACTGCATCATTCAAAAACTTCTTTTAGATGACCCAGTTCACCAATACATGAAGCCCGCCATATACAAAGAAAACAAACTGTGACAACGTCATACCCTGTGATGCACACTCCTACTCCATTCAGTATCCGACAAGCACATTCCCCAGTGGACAAATTCAAGTCTGTTCACCAAGTGCAAAGAGACCACGAGTTTTTCCAGCTTCCAATTTAACAACCTAGGTCTAATAACATTGAAGGCACTAGAAAAGTCAACAAAAGAAATCCTGATAACATTCCCTTTATTAACAAATAGAAATTTCAGCTCCACTCCAATAAAGGTAAAATCCTTTTTCTTTATTCAATAGTAATCATAAAATCAACTTCACAGCAATACAATCCACATCGGTATTAGAGATGAGCGAAGTTTTGAAAAAAACTAATCTGACGATTTCCCGAAGTTCTTCAAGAACTTCAATTTGTTCCAAATTAATTTGTCACGAAGCACAATAAATATGGTATACCCAGACCAGTCTGCCTAATCATATGCATCCCACTTGGTGGCCCAATCTCATTGTGAAGGGTTGGAACTTGCATTTCCCCTGCACTCTCTCTGCACTGTCGCTGGAGTTTATCACCATGTGCATTACGTTCTAGTGCACCCACATTCTTAATCCATTCTGTAAGTACTGTGCCATCAGTATTACAGGCAGTTGTCATTTATTGCTGCCTACATCACTGTGCAGGGCTGCAAGATTCATAGCTAATCCCTTTTGTTAGCTGTGGAAATACTGTGCGGCAGGATTACAGATGAATTTGGGTTGGGTTGGTGGAGTGATTTCTGTGGTTCATTCCGATAATCAACACTCCTCCCTTTATGGCAGTAATCTAGCTGCCGTGTTTGATCCATCCAGCAAGTTCAGCCCATCTGGTTTTAACCCAAATGCATGTTGAAAGTAAAATCCCATTAAGTTCATAGTATGAAGGAATCCCAGACTTTATGGAGGCATCCACATGGGCAAAAATTTTGTTTCACTGCAGTGAAGTAGAATTTGTTTAAAATGTGTCGTGGCTGTCAGAGTGACGCAGAAGAACATTTTCCATAACAGAATGTGGTATCTAAGGAATGATGAATTTTAAGTGTGTGTTTGTATTAAGTGTGTGACTTTTTAGATTAAGTGACTTCAGATTCAGGTGACTGCATACAGATTCAGGTGACTGCAGTAAATCAGTTTCTTATCACTGCATTATATTATATATTCTTGCGTAATCCCCATTTAGTATGTGTTCTATTACTGACAGCGCAGTCCAGTGCACATCTTGTTTAATGTATGCAGTCCTGGAACAGCCGTTTGAGGGTGCATATCTTTGTTCAAAATGTGAGCAAATTGCCCGTTTTGAATCGCACATCAAGTATCTAAACGGATGAGTTTCAACACAGAGGCGTTGACAATTTGGAAAAGAGTTTGCTGCTCACTGAGCAAGCACTCTTTGGGGTATATGTGGGGAAGGGTGGTAGCGAGGAGGCTGAGGGAAGTGAGGTAGCTAGCTGGATAACAGAAAGCGGGATAGAGGGAAGAGTGCCAGGGAGGCTAGCCTTGATCTGACACACCCCAACAAGTTTGCAAGATTGGCAGATGAGGGGGATGTCAGTTTAGGGAGAGCACTGCTGCAGCCGGACACTTCCTCTGCCAGTCAGGAAAATGTCAGCTCCAGTAAGCAGGGGACCAGGAGAGCAGGGCAGGCCAGAGAGGTGCTGGTAGTGGGAGATTTAATTATTAGGGGTACAGAAAGGGCGATCTGTCACAAAGACCAGGATCGTCTAATGGTGTGTTGTCTTCCTGGTGCTCAAGTTCGACACATCGTGGATTGGGTTGACAGATTACTGGGAGGGGCTGGAGAAGATCCAGCAGTCATAGTTCATATCTGAACCATTGACAAAGTTAGAGGTAGGTAGAGCGTCCTTAAAAATTATTTGGGGGATTTAGGTCAAAAGCTTAGGGCAAGGACCTCAAATTTTCAAAAATACTGCCTGTACCACGAGCCACATAGGAAAGGCAGCGGGAGATTAGGGAGGTTAACAAGTGGCTCAGAAACTGGTGTAGGAAGGAGGGGTCTGGGTTCCTGGAGAACTGGGCCGACTTCTCTCTCGGCTACAGGCTCTATTGTAGGGATGGGCTGCACCTCAATGGGGAAGGGGCAGCTGTGTTAGGGGAGAAGATGGCTAGAAGGTTGGAGTGTTTAAACTAGGGACTGGGGGGAGGGTAATTACATTCTATGAGGGGGAGATAGTGCAGATAGAGACCTGGGGCAAGATAATGGAACTGGGGGGGGGGTGGAAGGAGGGGCTAGAACAGTTCAGAAGGAAAGGTGTAGGGTAAAAAATATACATAAACCTCGTAAATGTATGTATACTAATGCCAGAAGATTGACTAATAAAACTGAGGAACTGGAATTAGTGATGCGTGAGGAGGACTATGACATAGTGGGAATAACAGAGACATGGCTGGATGATGGTTATGACTGGGCAGTTAACGTACAGGGTTAGTCTGTTTAGAAAGGATTGCCAAAACCAGAGAGGGGGAGGGGGCTGCCTTTATGTAAAGTCCTGTCTTAAGCCCACAGTTCAAGAAGATATAAGTGAGGGACATGAACATGTGGAGTCACTGTGGGTAGAAATACATGGAGGCAAAAACAATAATAGATTACTAATAGGAGTTTATTATAAACCACCTAATATACCAGTGTCCACAGAAAATCTATTACTAAACGAGATAGATGAAGCGCCAAATCATAATGAGGTCGTTATTATGGGGGACTTCAACTACCCAAATATAGACTGGGAAACTGAAAGCTGTACATCTAATAAAGGAAACAGGTTCTTGGCAATAACCAAAGACAATTACCTTTCCCAACTGGTTCAGGACCCAACTAGAGGGACCGCCATACTAGTGCAATGTGCCGGTACCCAGAGGAGAACGCGCGAGGTTGACGGTGGGCCGTTGGGTACCCAGTTCATCGGGTACTCGCAGTTAGCAGATGCCTCCCTGGGCCAGCAGTGCAGTGAAGGGGAGAACAGCACTGGATTCTCCGGGGCACACTCTTACAGGGGACACCAGCCAGGTGGTGATAGAGGTGCCCTTGATGGTGATTGGATTTTCTGGGTGCTTGTGAGGCTGGGCCCCTGACTTAGGTAATGTCGTGACGCCAGCACCTTTGGTGGTGCAAAATGATGAGTGGTTGTAGTATTGAGATAGAAGAATGAGGCAGGGTTTGAATCCAACTAAGAACTTTACTGTAACCAGGATCTGGACAGCAATTTTACATCCAGTTATAAACAGTCTCTTATGTACATGTAGGTTGGGTGTGGCAAATCCAAGTAACAGGCTGTACATGTGGCTATGTCTCAGGCTATAGTAGGAGATTGTGTACTCACTGGTATTCAGCTCTTTGCCTTGCTCCAATCTCAGTAAGGGTGATCCAAGTCCTTATCTTCTACACATAAGTGATGTAACAGATGGCCTGTCTGTCCTTAAAGTAATGGTAAGGCTGCCGGAAGCTGAAAAACCTTCACCTTATTACAAAGGCGCCTAGAATAATGGCCATTGTCTTTCCTTTGTCATTCCACAATAAAACTAGTAAAAATCCACTTGGCACTCCGGAAGAGTAGACAGTAGAATAACGACTTCACCTCTGCCTATTTTCCTTGCTTGACACTGAGACCAAGAATTGGCTCCTCTGGGCTGTGGAGCCCAAGAGAGAGCTGAGAGGAGGGGGGTCCTCTCCTTCCTCCTTTCCCCTCACTCCATCTCCTCCTGCTTCCACACTCTAACTCCAACTCCTCTCACTAAGCCTGAACAGTAGTATATATACTGTGGTGCTATCCCTATTTAGTGGTGGAATGTGTGTAGTGCACCTGACAGCCTTTTAACAGGAATCTTTATACAAAAGTGCAAAACATGATACAACATACATCATTGCAAAATTTTGCAGTGCCCACGTATGCTAGTGGGACGCTGCACTAGACTTATTATTAACCAATAGACCTGACAGAACAACAGATGTGCAGGTTGATGGACACCTGGGAAATCGTGACCATAAAGTAATAACCTTCCAATTCATTCAAAAGAGTGGTATTGTTCCTCCCTGAAGAAACAAACTTCAAAAAAGCTAAATTTAGCCAACTGAGAGGCCATAGGCCTAACTAACTGGTACAAAGTCCTCAAAAATAAAAATGCAGCCACAAAATGGTATATTTTTAGAAGCATTCTAAAATCAAATTGTGAGAGGTACATACCTTATGGGAATAAAAGGTTAAGGAACAAGAAGAAACCAATGTCGATAAATAGAACTGAAATCAATAAATGACAAAAAGAAAGCATTTAAATCCCTAAAACAGGAGGGTAGTGAAGAAGCACTGAAAAACTATAAGGAAAAAATTAGAATATGTAAAAAAACAAATAAAAGCGGACAAACTAGAGAGACTAAAACTAACCCTAAAATGTTCTTCAATTATATAAATGGTAAAAAGTATAAATCTGAAGGTGTCAGCACTTTACAGAGTGAGGGGGGAGTTGCAGAGAGGGATGAGGAGGAAGCAAAGCTATTAAATATTTTTTTTCTCTCCACTGTATTCACTGAATAAAATAAACTGTCAGATGAAATGCAGAATGTAAAAGTAAATTTCCCATTAAAAGTGCCCTGTCTGACCAAGGAAGAAGTACAGCGGCGTCTTAAAAAGATTAAAATGGACAAATCGCCAGGACCAGATGGCATACACCCCCTATCCTAAAAGAATTAAGTAATGTCATAGCCAGACCCTTATTTCTGATATTTAAGGACTCTATGCTAACAGGGAGTGTTCCACAGGATTGGCGCATAACAAATGTGGTGCCAATATTCAAAAAGGGTCCAAAAACAGGGCCCGGAAACTATAGTCCGGTAAGTTTAACATCCGTTGTGGGTAAACTGTTTGAAGGTTTTATAAGAGATGCTGTCCTGGAGAACCGCAATGAAAATAAGCATATGATGCCATATCAGCATGATGAGGGATTGGTCATGTCAAACTAATTTAATCAGTTTCTACGAGGAGGTAAGTTCTTGACTTGACAGCGGTGAATCAATGGATGTTGTATATCTGCCCCTTTTGATGCAACCCCTTACCTTATTGGCCTTGGCAGTAGCTGCCTGACACTGGTTTCTATAGCTTAGTTTGCGGTCCACCAAAATTCCTAGGTCTTTTTCCATGTCAGTGTTACCCAGTGTTTTACCATTTAGTATGTACGGGTGACTTTCATTATTCCGTCCCATGTGCATAACCTTACATTTGTCAGTGTTAAACCTCATCTGCCACTTCTCTGCCCAAGCCTCCAATCTATCCAGATACATCTGCAGCCGTATACTGTCTTCTTCCATGTTAATTACTTTACACAGTTTATTGTCATCTGCAAAAATTTATATTTTACTGTGCAAGCCTTCTACAAAATCATTAATAAATATATTGAAGAGAATAGTGCCCAATACTGACCCTGTGGTACCCCACTAATGACAATGACCCAGTCTGAGTGTGTGCCATTAATAACCACCCTATGTTTTCTATCACTGAGCCAGTTACTTACCCACATACAGACATTTTCTCCCAGTCCGAGTATTCTCATTTTATATACTTACCTTTTATGCGGTACAGTGTCAAATGCTTTGGAGAAGTCCAGATATACGGCATCCATTGATTTGCCGTGGTCAAGTCAAGAACTTACCACCTCATAGAAACTGATTAAATTAGTTTGACATGACCGATCACTCATGAAGCCATGCTGATATGGCGTTATTTGTTTATTTTCATTGAGGTACTCCAAGACAGCATCTCTCAAACTGTTTACATACGACAGATGTTAAATGGTGTTGAGCGAGCATGCTTGGCCGAACACCAGTTCAACTCGAGCATCACTATGCTCAGCACATCGTGGAGTTCAGCCGAACACCACATATGCTCGAGCACAATGCTTGAGTCAGTGTATTTAAATCTAATTTAGCCTCTGTTTCTATGCAGAAGATCGCTGTACAGTGAGGGAATTCCTCAGTGTAAGTCCGTGGCTTAGGAGTCCCTGCTCTGACTCCATATATAGCTATGTCCATATATGGAGTCAGTGCTTGGGGACACCCCAGTGTATTTAAATCTAATTTAGCCTGTATTTCAGAAAATTTTCTGCTGGGATTCGAACTCACAACCTTCTGCATTAGAGGCAAGGCATTTAACTACTCAGCTATCATAGCTGCATAGCTAGTTTTGGTACAAAAAAAATAAAAATAAAAATGTTTTTATTTTATGCACTTATATAGGGCTACTATATTCCGCAGCGCTTTACAGACATTAGCATCCAACTGTCCCCAATGGGGCTCACAATCTAAGGTCCCTATCAGTATGTCTTTGGAGTGTGGGAGGAAACCGGAGTACCCGGAGGAAACCCACGCAAGCACAGGGAGAACATATAAACTCCATGCAGATGTTGCCCTTGGTCGGATTCAAACCAAAATGATTCAAAACAAGATGGATGATGAATATACCATATGCATGTCCTCCTCCCATGCCTTCATATAAGGCAGTTTGGTTCCTTCTGGAGCTGCATTAAGTATCCTATAAATCTGAGATAACAGGCTTTGCTTATATAATGAATAACTGACTGAATGTTCAAAAGGTGTGAAGTCTAAGGTTTGATTTTTTGCCTCTAAAGAGTGTAGGAAAGAGAAAACTAGGAAACTATGGAGAGAGCACACCTTATTAGAAATCCACCATGGAAAAGCATTTGTTTGAAGTCCAGGAGGAAAAGCGGGATTTCCCACCAAATACACCAATGGTGAAAGTTTAGATTGTAATGAAAACTTAAATCTAACAGATCTCCACAGGAGTAGGGTATAATGGGACAAAAGGGATTTGGTGCGAATGACAGATGGTAGGGGGAGGTTAGACCAGGTCAGGGACCTCCAGGAATAGGGAACAAGCTTAGATTGTTCCAATGAAATCCACAATTGGTGTGTTTCAGGGTTATGATAGGTCAGGAACAATTGAGCCAATCTAGCTGCCTTGTAATATTTTATAAGGTCTGGTTCTGAAAGGCCTTGAGTTTTGTCGACACATTGTCAGCCTAGATATACGGGGGTGTTTATTCGCCCAAATGAATTTCAAGACTTCAGATTGGAGGGCCCGAAGGTCATTGGTGGGGACTGGTACAGGAAGGGTTCTAAATAGGTAAAGAAGTCTTGGAAGAACTACCATTCTAACTATATGACTCCTTCCGACCCAGGAGACTGGAAGGGAGTTCCAAGATGTGAGGTCTTCTCTAATTTTGCGGTATAGCGGTAAGTAGTTGGTTTTGTAGACGTGTCGATTCTTGTTGGCAATAATGTTCCCAGGTATGGGATATGATGAGGTTTGTGTTGGAATGGGAAGTTTTGTAGTAAGAGGGACCTAGTTTGGGGTGGAACGTTGCATAGAAGGAGTTCAGACTTAGCATGATTAATTGTGAGGACTGAGGCAGTGGAAAAGGATTTTAATAACTTTATTAGGGAGGGAAAGGATATGACGAAATGGTAATGGAGAGCAGGAGATCATCTAAAAAAAGGTTTAGCTTGTATTCTTTTCCACCAACTGAGAGACCTGTGATATCTGGGTGGGCTCTTGTATGAATATCTAGGGGTTCCATTGCTAGAGCAAATAGGGCCGGGGATAGAGGGCATCCCTGACGTGTGCCTCTATGAATCTGTATGGGTGATGTGTGGCATGGAGTTTAAGGCTGGCCTCAGGAGTGGAGTACAGAGATTGGACGGATGTCAAGAAGGGCCGCCCAATGCCCATGGAGGAGAGGACCTTGTAAAGATAACTCCAGGACACAGTGTCAAAGGCCTTTTCTATATCTAAAGCTAGCACAGCTAGTGTGGTATCTGTTCTGTTAGCTTCTTGTATCAGATTCAGGATTTTTAGAATGTTATCTGGAGCTTCTCTGCCAGGGATAAATCCAACTTGATCTCTATGTATGAGGTCAGGAGACAAAAAGAAAAAATAGGAATGAGCAAAACAAGGAGGGGCGCCAAAGAATGCCTGGGGGAAGGGGAAGGGGGAGATTCCGGGGGAGTCATAGTGGTGAATTGGATAAGTGCGGCTGCTTCACACCGAACAACGGTCCATCTGGCAGACCGTAGTATGCAAGATTCGTGAGGAGAAAAAAGGAAGAGTGGTGGAGCGCCAAAGGTAAGTTGGCGTAAAAGCTGTATAGATTGGACCACCTAAAAAAGAAAAAAAAAAGGGGGGGGGTCCCAAGTGATAGAGGGAAAACCTTAGAATTCCCAGGTTATACAATTAGACTGGTAGGCAGTGCCTCTTATTATATGGTTATCGGATACCCACTATATAGTGATCATTTGTAAAATATTATCAATGATTAAATAAAGTGCATCAAATAAAATCAAAAGCAAATCAATTTCTAGAATTAGTTTCCAGAATTAATAGCGGATACAAACAAATTAAAGTTGTTTGTGTATATAGACCTATACGGATCCCATACACTATCACAGGTACTCACTTCACCAGGGAGGGGGGCGCAAGATAAGCTCAAGACACTTCACGCCGTAACCTCCCTCGTCGAGATCGCATGTAGATTTAAACTCCTTGGTGTCCTCCAAACAGATGACCCGGTGGACTCTCAAGTTGTAACAAGGTAGTTCTTTTATTGTGTAGCTTAACGCGTTTCAGGGTGTTAAACCCCCTTCATCAGGAGCAATGTATAAAAAAAACAGTGCATTATGGCATCTATATATACTATAATCAATTGATAGGGAAAAAGGAATAGGGTCATATGGTAAAACTTGCGCCTCCGGTGTCGTCACTCCGAAACCGGAAGTGCATTTGTTCTTTGATAATACATTATAAATGCAGGTCCTCGCTCTGGTTTAAACAAAAGGCCGTCTTACTTGAACTCCTCAGAGTGCCCTCCTAGCGTACAGCCTGTCCCCAGTCACATAATTAGACGTCACATAATTAGACGCCCAGGCTGGTGTATATTGTTTACAGATTTACGGCTGGAAAACCAGAAGTTCGGGTGTGTGTTCCACCCGTGAAACGCACAAACCGGAAGTCCGACCCTACAGGCCACAGGCCGGCCTACAGACTAGAGATCCGGGCATGCGTTCCACCCATGGAACGCAGCCCGATCACGGGGATAGAGGACTGCCCAGCTGATCGCGCGCATCTCTGATTATTCGTGTTTGTAAACACCTGGCCCCCCGGTCACATGATCGGAGGACGAGGCACCCACAAGGTTTATATAGTGCTAGATCTAACTAGCAACATAGCGCTAAGTCCAATGTGGACTAAAAGGTGTGCAGAAAAAGGGATGTAAATCGATTGTGCACTTCACAAACTAAGTGCAGGGTGGCCAGCTCAAAAATTATAGGGTTAATAGTATTCTATATGAAATCTCCCTTCTAAATGGGATAATTATCCGTTATAAAAGATATGTCTAAAATAAATATTAATTAATATATAGATCTGAAAACAAATCAATTGATAAAAATATATATGGCATATATTCATAAGTACATACTATGAATATTTGGGCTATTCTAGAAGGATATGAGTGTGTGTGTGTATGTATGTATATGTATATGTGTGTATATGTGTATATATATAAAAAAAACTAATATAAATATATATATGTATGTGTGTGTATATATATATATATTTGTGCTCGGAATTTAATATGTAATGGATAATGTCAGAGATAGAGGTTGGTTGTGGTGTGCCGAAACCAACGACCGAGTGGGCCTGTAAATAAAAGAGGGCCCACCAAGGGGAATTGTATGTACTAAGGGTGCTGGTGGGTGGGAACACTTGAACTCGACGGCAGAGGTGAGTAGGGGCTGGGTGTTTAAGTAGGGGACTAACTCCTCCCACAAATTCAGGCCTAATGGCCTTTCTACTTGTGCTCGGAATTTAATATGTAATGGATAATGTCAGAGATAGAGGTTGGTTGTGGTGTGCCGAAACCAACGACTGAGTGGGCCTGTAAATAAAAGAGGGCAAAGAGAAGTTTGTTTACATGACTAAATTCCTGAAGGCTAGGCGAAGTTCTCTTTCTGGTTGTGGAATATACGTATTGTATATGGAGGACTTCCAGCGACCCAGTCTCTTTATGATGAAGCGGCTCCTATACGAAGGGGATGCCCGGAGAATGAAGTTGGGTTGTGACCCAATTTTCCCAGTAAGGTTCTAACGTGTGTGGTGAATTTCGCTGTAGTGAGTGGGTGCCCTTGTAGTTGTAAGAGAGGTGAGTCTGATAAGTGCGTGCTAGAGGTTGACCGTAAGAGGTCTAGTGTCTTAACTGGGCACCAAGCATTGTCTGTTGGAAAGAGAGGAATGATCGTTGGGTGCAGGGACTGATTAGTTTTGGTAGATGGGATTGTGAGAATGTAATGGTCGTCTACTTTAGTGAGTTGTGAGGTTTTAAGGCTGTGAGTGGTATCTCCTTGACAAACAACGGTAAATTCCCTAGGTCTTAAGAACCCATAAAAAGCCAAATAGATAGCAGATTTGATCACCAGGTTAGTGTTGGTATCAAAAGGGGATTCGTCGAGGAGGTTGCTAAGTGCTCTAAAGATAGGCCCATCTATAGGTAGTCTGGTGGTGATAGGTGGAACAGATACTTTAGAGATCCCCTTTAAGATTTTCTTGATGGGATATTGTTAGGGAAATTTGTGAGGCTGTGATGCTGCACCCCCGTGAGGTATAATTTAATTGTGTTGTGGGAGAGTTTTAAGTGTAAGTGGCAAAAAGAGGCAAAAGCCACCATAGTTTGGGTTGAGAAATCACCTTGTAACCCGTATTCAGCTGTAAATTTGTTGAAAATGGTAAGTGCCCTACTGTAGGTGATAGTAGTGTTTGGTGATAGTGCTTGGTGCGTAAGAGTCCTAGCATGGTGCATGAGTGTGTTCAATCCAAGATTAATTCGTGAAAATTCGGCGTTCTGGATGGTTGATGATGGGCTGACGGGAGTGCCTGGAAAAACACCTGAAATTGAGATCGAGACAGATCGTCAGCAGCCGTGTTGTGAATGCCCGGGATGTGAAGGCAAATTAAGTGAAACTGGATGGTTGCTGCCAACCAGGTCAGCCTGCGAATCAGCCGCATGATGGTAAGAGAGGAAGAGTGCCCTTTGTTAATGATGTCGCAAGCTGACGAGTTGTCGGAATAACATTTTACTGCCTTGCCGGACCAGAGGTGACCCCAAGTGTATGCGGCCGCCACAATGGGGTAAATCTCAAACAGAGCTGAAGTTTCTCTAAACCCCGGCAAGGCATCCGTCTCCGCTGGCCAGTGACCCCTAAACCAGTGATTGCCAAATATAGCTGCAAAACCCGTGTTGGCTGCAGCGTCGGTCTAGATGCAGGGAGAGGAATCTGAGAGAGGGGGAATAAACATGGAGATGCCGTTCCATTGGGTCAAAAACTTCCCCCACATGAGTAGGTCAGCTTTGGCGTGCTGGTCCAACGCGATTGGGCAGGCGTCTGGAATCCCGTGAAGCAGACAGAGGAGCCTGGACACAAAGGATCTACCCTGCGGAACGATGCGCATCGCGAAATTCAGGGACCCCAATAAGGACTGAAGTTCTTTCCTGGTGCATACATCATTCCGCATGAACATATCTATATCCCCTCTCACTCAGGCGGACCAGTTTCTCAGGGGGAAGGCTGGCGCGGAAGGTACCAGAGTCCAGCTCTATCCCCAAGAAAGTGAGTTTAGTGGTGGGCTCAATGGTTTTAGCGGGGGACAAGGGTACCCCGAGGGTGGCGAAAAGTGCAGAGGTGCTGAGGATATCTGTGGGTGTGCGTGTGCTAGGTTCTATGATGAGGAAGTCATCCATGTAGTGAATGACGGCGTGACACCTAATAATGTTCAGGAGCAGCCAGCATAGAGTTTCTGCGAAAATATCAAGCAGTTTAGGGCTGCTTCTGGACCCAAAGGTGAGTCGCGTGGAAAAATAGTATCTGTCTCGCCATTTAACACCGTGCAAGTGCCAAAGTGATGGGTGCATGGGCAGTAATTTGAATGCGTTGGTAATGTCTGTTTTACTAAGCCAAGCGTTGCTACCAGTTGAAATGATGGTTTGTATAGCGTCGTCTATTTTTACGTATTGTAGTGAGAATTCGTCTGCGGGAATGAGTGCGTTGATGCTAGGGACAAAAGAAGAGTGCGGTGCCGATAAATCAATAATCATACGCTTTTTATTTGAATATTTGTGTACAGCTATACCAATAGGGTTAGTGCGCCAGGAGGAAAACGGTGAGGAGGTGAAGGGGCCAATCATGAAACCTTGTGCTACTTCTGTGGAGAGGAGAACGTCCGTGGCCTCCGGGTCTAGGCAGGCTGATAGGAGATTGGGGCATTCCAGTATCCCTGAGGGAATGGCCACGAGACCCGTGAGAAAGCCATGGGTAAAACCTGTTATCAAATACTCCACCAGATGTTTACTTGGATGATTTTTTAAATAAAAAACCAGGTTGTCGATATTAAAGTCGGTTAGTCATTTGTTAGGGGACAACCTGGCCGGGCACATGGTCTTAGTGTGAGCCCTGAAACAGAGCAGATGTGCAACAATCTACAAGCGCTGAAGCTGCAGGAACCTGCATTGAAGTTGTTGCACACCTGAGCCTTCCCTAAAAAGGAGATGGGCCTCCCCAGCCTTGGTGAGCTAGGTCTGACACCCAGACCTTGTGAGCCATTTCGCGTACCATCTAAGGGATAATTGGCAAATTTTTATGTGATGGTAGGATACTAACCTTGATGGTGATTATACCCGGGGATTTGATCTTTGGGTATATGGAAGACAGGCCCAGCAGTAGTTGATATCGCCGAAGAAGCCTAGGGGTTTTTGAAACAGATGTATATCTGTGAGCGTGGCGTATGAGCGCCTGATGAATTACTGGGGGCATAATTGAGTGATACGCGAGCGTGGTAAATGACAATGAGGGCTGACTGCGGCCTTGCAACAGAACTGAAGAAAATAAAATACTGAGGTGTGAAACAAAACTATACCTGGATATAAGGGACGAGAACCAGAGTCTAGCGATTATTTTAGGAGAAGTAAAGCTTGCTTGATGTTTTAATGATACAAGAGACCTAAGGGTTTAAGACAGATGTAAATCTGAGCGAGTGTGACGTATGGGCGTACTATGTGAAGAAGTAAAGTGAAGAGTGGGATAAAATGAACTATACCTGGATTATGAACAAGAATCAGGGTTTTGACACATGAGAAAGAGAAAACCGGTTGGTGCTATTGCAGAAAGAGAACCTGGATTTATTTATTTATTTTTTATATATTACACAGTACGATCTGTGGAGAAAAAAGAAAGCTTATTTTACAGGGCTGAGCTTAATTTTGTACGTAAAGGCATAGTATAGTATTGTGCGAATAGTTATTGCGTGGTAACTTCCAAATAAGTGTTCTACTAGCTGCTGCTATAGTTAGGTGCCGGAGAAATACATAAAGTGGAATAAGACAGAAAATACACCTAAGAGCCACTAGGTGGCGCTGACAGGCCAAACTGGTTATGTGCTTTGATACAAAGACCAGAGTGAATGAAAGTTTGTGGAAGGTAGGTCTGCAATGCAGAACTTGTCTTTCCCACGTGCGGCATGGTTAGAACAGCATGATAACCCTCCCCCCCCAGGCGGGTGCACGGAAAACCGCCTGGATGCTGACGTGAGGGGAACCACGGGTGGTCCCCTGTGAAATTTCTGACATGTGCGCTCCGGTCCCTTGATGAGACCACCGTGCGGTGTGGTGGTGACCGGGAGTAGCGCAGTGACTCACGATTAGGCTGGAGAGCCAAGACCGGACCGCCGAAACACGCCGTGCCGCCCAAACGTCGGACGCCCGAACCGGAAGTGACGCGGACCTGCAGACACACGCGAACCGGAAGTGCTTGAACACTTGAACTCGACGGCAGAGGTGAGTAGGGGCTGGGTGTTTAAGTAGGGGACTAACTCCTCCCACAAATTCAGGCCTAATGGCCTTTCTACATATAAAAACACAAAATAGATACACAGCATAAAATAGTAATAATCAATCAATCAAGTTTTAATGGTATTTATGAATCTCTCCCCAAAGCCCATCTGTTTTCTGCATTCTCTCCCTGTTTCCTTTTGAACTATTCATATAGAAACTTTGTGTTGCTACAGAGGCTTGTTTTTAAAAAAATTTCCTCACTTTCCCCATATTCCTTCTTAGGTTTTCAATGCTACTAACCATTATTCCCCTCATATATGCCTTAAAAGTATCCCGTACTACCTGAATCCTGGTTGACCCATAATTGGCCTCCCAAAATTGATCGATTTCCCTTTCTATTGTGTGATGGTTCTTCAATATTGACAACCAATAGGGATTCAATCTAAAAGGGAGCGACACTCTTTGTTTATCCTGGGTCAAGCAGAGCTCAAGGAGCAATGGTAAAGGTCCGCGACTGACCTAGTTTCATACTTCAGGCGTTTTACATAGCATAAGTATTTCCTATTAATCAGTGCATGATCAATTCTGGACATTGACTTGCCTTGTTTACTAATACATGAAAAGACCCTTTTCCCCCGACCCAGCCTTCCCCAGATATATTCAAACCCGGCCTCAGAACAAAACCGTGCATGGGGAGACCCTTGGGCGGAAGCCACTTTCAATACCCATAGATACCCTGTCTATTGCCGGGTTCATTACGCAATTGAAATCCCCAATAATCAATGTAGGGCATTCCGACCATTTGTCCATAAATTCCAACAGAGACTTAAGTATCACAAAGGAAAAAGGAGGTGGAATATAGACAAATGCCAGAATACACATCTTCCCTGCCAGCATACAGTATAGAAATACATATCTCCCATGTTGGTCAACAGATGACGTCTCGCACAAGAAGTCAATCGCCTTATGGACAAAAACCGTCACTCCCCTGGAGTGGCTGGAAAAAGTAGAATCATACGTGTGCGCAGCCCATCCCCTGGTGGCCAACCTAGAGGTTTCCCTGGTGAGATGTGTTTCAGTAAGAGATACAATTGCTGGGAGATGTTTACGCATCCAATCAAAAACCGCTTGTCTCTTTCATTTGTCTCCCAGACCCCTAACATTCCAGGTGATAATTCTAATAGCCATTACACATAAAAATTAAAACAAATAAAAAAAAAAAAAAAAGGAAATATTCTCTCTCCCCCCCCCCCCCCCACCAGACGCACCGCAAACCATGGATTTTATATGGATTTCTGCACAAATTGGTCATAAAATGTGATCTGATCTTCATCTAAGTCACAACAATAGACAATCGCAGTCTGCTTAAACTAATAACACACAAAGAATTAAATGTTACCGTGTTTTCATTGAACACACCATGTAAACATTCACAGTGCAGGTGGAGAAAGTATGTGAACCCTTGGATTTAATAACTGGTTGAACCTTCTTTGGCAGCAATAACTTCAACCAAACGTTTCCTGTAGTTGCAGATCAGACGTACACAACGGTCAGGAGTAATTCTTGACCATTCCTCTTTACAGAATTGTTTCAGTTCAGCAATATTTTTGGGATGTCTGGTGTGAATCGCTTTCTTGAGGTCATGCCACAGCATCTCAATCGGGTTGAGGTCGGGACTCTGACTGGGCCACTCCAGAAGGCGTATTTTCTTCTGTTTAAGCCATTCTGTTGTTGATTTACTTCTATGCTTTGGGTCGTTGTTGCAACACCCATCTTCTGTTGAGCTTCAGCTGTTGCACAGATGGCCTTAAGTTCTCTTGCAAAATGTCTTGATAAACTTGGGAATTCATTTTTCCTTCGATGATGGCAATCCGTTCAGGCCCTGACGCAGCAAAGTAGCCTCAAACCATGATGCCCCCACCACCATACTTCACAGTTGGGATGAGGTTTTGATGTTGGTGTGGTGTACCTCTTTTTCTCCACACATAGTGTTGTGTGTTTCTTCTAAACAACTCAACTTTGGTTTCATCTGTCCACAGAATATTTTGCCAGTACTGCTGTGGAACATCCAGGTGCTCTTGTGCAAACTGTAAACGTGCAGCAATGTTTTTTTTGGACAGCAGTGGCTTCCTCTGTGGTAGCCTCCCATGAAATCCATTCTTGTCTAGTGTTTTATGTATTGTAGATTCGCTAACAGGGATGTTAACATATGCCAGAGACTTTTGTAAATCTTTAGCTGACACTCTAGGATTCTTCTTCACCTCATTGAGCAGTCTGCGCTGTGCTCTTGCAGTCATCTTTACAGGACTGCCACTCCTAAGGAGAGTAGCAGCAGTGCTGAACTTTCTTCATTTATAGACAATTTGTCTTACCCTGGACTGATGAACAGCAAGGCTTTTGGAGATACTTTTATGACCCTTTCCAGCTTTATGCAAGTCAACATTTCTTAATTGTAGGTCTTCTGAGAGCTCTTTTGTGTGAGGCATCATTCACATCAGGCAATGCTTCTTGTGAAAAGCAAACCCAGAACTGGTGTGTGTTTTTTATAGGGCAGGGCAACTGTAACCAACACTTCCAATCTCATCTCATTGATTGGACTCCAGTTGGCTGACACCTCACTCCAATTAGCTCTTGGAGATGTCATTTAGTCTAGGGGTTCACATACTTTTTCCACCTGCACTGTGAATGTTTACATGGTGTGTTCAATAAAAACATGGTAACATTTCATTCTTTGTGTGCTATTAGTTTAAGCAGACTGTGATTGTCTATTGTTGTGACTTATATGAAGATCAGATCACATTTTATGACCAATTTATGCAGAAATCCCTATAATTCCAAAGGGTTCACATACTTTTCTTGCAACTGTATATGGCCACATTCAGCGGCAAGTGAATGTATCTCTGGCACACAGTGTCGGTGCCAAGATACATCTGACCACAGACACGTGGTCTAGCAAACACGGGCAGGGACGGTATATACCTTTTACTGCCCACTGGGTGAACCTTCTGACGGCCATCAAGCATGTAACCCGTGGCACCCGTGTAGATTTGGTTTTACCGCCATGGATTGTATGCAGGCCTGCCTCTTCTTCACCTCCTCCTACTCCATCCTCCCTCTCCTCCTCGGCTGACTCCTCCTTTACCGCTGCGCCGTCCAAGATCCCCAGAACCTATTCGACATGCCAGGTGAGACATTGCCATGCTGTGCTGCGTCTGTTGTGCCTGGGAGCCAAGAGCCACACCGATCCTGCACTCCTTTCAGCTTTGCGTTCACCGGCAGATCAGTGGCTAACCCCACTCAATTTGACAGTTGGTAAAGTGGTGTGCGACAACGGTGCCAATCTGCTTAGTGTGCTGAAACAGGGCAAAATTACACACATGCCGTGCATGGCACACGTCCTGAACTTGGTCGTGCAGCGATTCGTTGTCAAATACCCTGGGGTCCAGGACGTCTTGCTGCAGGCTAGGAAAATCTCTGGCCATTTCAAAAGATCTTACACGGCCATGGCTCGCCTTGCTGACATTCAGCGTGACACAGCCTGCCCGTCAGACGTCTTATTTGTGACTGCCCGATGCGATGGAACTCAACCTTGTATATGCTCGATAGGCTGCTCCAGCAGAAACGTGCAGTTAACGACTGCCTGTACGAACTCTGCGGCAGGACAGGTTCTGGGAGCTTGATTTTTTTTCACCGCGCCAGTGGCGACGCATGCAGACTTCTGCAGCCATTTGATGAGATCACCAAACTGGTCAGTCGCAGCCAGGGCGCCATCAGTGGCATTGTACCCTTTTGCCTTCTTTCTGGAGCATGCATTGCGTTGTCTTATTGATCAAGCCGTCGAGGAGCATGAAGATGAGGAAGTCGCAATGCCGGATGAATTCCCAGGAAGGGCTACTCCATCTGAGACAAGTCAACAACAGGAGTCTGAAGAGGAGTCAGAGGAGGATGGTGCCGGGAAGGAGGAGGAGCAAGAAGTGCATGCTTTAAACCTTTCTGGGATCCCTGCTGCTGTCCGTGGATGGGGGGAGAAAGAGGACGACATTATCCTGGATGATGAGCAGGAGCCAGGCCACTACACCACTTCCAGTTTAGTGCAAATGGGGGCCTTCATTCTCCAGTGTTTTAAGAGGGACCCCCGTATAAAAAGCATAAAGGGCAAGGACCAGTACTGGGTGGCAACATACTTAGACCCCCGGTACAAACAAAAAATGGCGGAAATGTTACCACCATCACAGAGGGCTGTCAGAATGCAGCAATTTCAGGCCTTGCTTAGAGAAATGCTGCATTCTGCTTTTTTGGGCGCTGGCAGAGGAATTTCCACTCACAGAGAAACAGTTGCGGGTACCAATCCAACAGTGCCTGCAAGAAGAGGGTGGTTTGAAGATGTGTTGGTCACTTCTGATATAAGATCATTCTTTCAGTTGACCCATCGAAAGCTGTCTTCCGGATCCAGCATCAGGGAAGGCCTAGACCGACAGGTGTCCGACTACATCGGGTTAACGGCCGATCTGGACGCTCTGAGAAGTGATTAACCCCTGGACTACTGGGTGGGCAGGCTTGACCTCTGGCCAGAGCTTGCACAATTTGCAATGGAACTGTTGGCTTGCCCCTCGTCAAGTGTCCTGTCCGAATGGACGTTCAGCGCAGCAGGGGGGGATAGTGACCGATATAAGCGCACTCGCCTAGCTCATGACAGTGTTGACTACCTCACATTTCTAAAAATGAATAAGGCATGGATCTTGGAGGAATTCAACACATGTGACCAGTAGACCATGTTTGATTCAAATTCCTCATGACAGCCCATATCCGCTACCAGCCATAACAATTTATGGTCCCTGTCTTCGGTAAATACAGCGGCATAAAAGGCCTTTTATGTCCGTTAAATGCCTAATTTTTGGGGCCTGTAATGGCTGACACGTACTTCTGTATCCTGTGATTGCCTAATGTACCACCAGCCACAGAATAAAAATTTGTTTGCTGTCAGGGGAACGCCTGTCGGGTAATTTTTGTGGCCTGTAATGGCCACCACTTCTGTATCCTGTGAATGCCTAATTTTTCAGACTGGAATTGAAAATCAATGGGTCTGTAAATGTTCCTCTTAATTGTGGAACGAATGCGGACACATTTTACAGACGTGTGAATGGACCCTATATGTATTTGACATGTATTTACCGGCTGCTGTCAGTTCTGGCTGATTTAGGCCGAGCTATTACACTAAAACCGAGCAATATTACAATAAACAAAATACACGTTATAACTGTGTAAACTATTTATATAACTTATTAGAAAAAAAAAAATTATAAAAAATTATGGCAACTTTTACAAAAGCATGATCATCTCATTGCACCCCCTTCATGGCTTGGCATTGCCTCTCCTCCATGGCCTTCATGCGCTCCTGAATTGCCCGCATATTGTTGTGCTGCTCATTTAGCATTTTGGCCAATTTGGCCTACAATGTCTTCATTCCCGTTTTGAAATAAATAAAAAAATAACATTTATTTGCAACTCTTATTAAACCTTTAAACCTTTATTTTGTTGTGCATCTGGCTTTATGCTCGCTTGCTATTACACCTTTTTGTGATAAAAGTTGTCAAAAAAATTGCCTTTTTTGAGAGTTTTAAATTTTTGTTTAAAAAGGTGTGCACTTGAGGGGTTATTTGGTATGATATTTTTAGACAGCTGGTTGTTACATGCGGCAAGACCGAATTTTTTTCCTTATTTTTTTGTTATTTCTATTTTACACAATAAAAGCATTGTTGAACCAAAAACAATTCATGTTTTACTGTCTCCATATTTTGAGAGCCATATTATTGTTTTTATTTGGCGATTGTCTAATGGTAGGGTCTCATTTCTTGCAGAATGAACTGACCGATTGTTACTATTTTGGGGGGCATATGCCTTTTTTGATAGCTTGGTGTTGCACTTTTAGTGATGTTAGGTTGAATAAATTAAGATTTTCTTTTAATTGTTTCTTTTTTTAAATGTTTTAAGTGTTCACTGGAGGGGTTAGATTATAGGATATTTTTATAGAGACTGTCTATGTACACGGCAGTACAAAATATGTATGTTTGTCTATTGTTTACCTTTTTTTAATTTTTTTTATTTAAAGTCTTTATACACATTATCGATTTTAAATCTCAATACGTTAGTGATATTTATGATCATTATATAGTTTATTTGTTAGTGATATTTCAGTACAGTATAATTTTATTTTGTTTGTTAGTGATAGTTCTATTGAGTTTAATATTATTTATTTAAGTTAATGGTTTTAATGTAGATTAAAGAGTTATTGTCCAGTGTTATTTTTTTTTGTATTACTATAGTGTATGTTGTCACCTCATTGTTGGCCCTTTTTAATGTTTATGTACAGTCGTGGCCAAAAGTTTAGAAAATGATACAAATATTAGTTTTCACAAAGTTTGCTGCTAAACTGCTTTTAGGTCTTTGTTTCAGTTGTTTCTGTGATGTAGTGAAATATAATTACACGCACTTCATACGTTTTCAAAGGCTTCTATTGACAATTACATGACATTTATGCAAAGAGTCAGTATTTGCAGTGTTGGCCCTTCTTTTTCAGGACCTCTGCAATTCGACTGGGCATGCTCTCAATCAACTTCTGGGCCAATTCCTGACTGATAGCAACCCATTCTTTCATAATCACTTCTTGGAGTTTGTCAGAATTAGTGGGTTTTTGTTTGTCCACCCACCTCTTGAGGATTGACCACAAGTTCTCAATGGGATTAAGATCTGGGGAGTTTCCAGGACATGGACCAAAAATGTCAACGTTTTGGTCCCCGAGCCACTTGGTTATCACTTTTGCCTTATGGCACGGTGCTCCATTGTGCTGGAAAATGCATTGTTCTTCACCAAACTGTTGGATTGTTGGAAGAAGTTGCTGTTGAAGGGTGTTTTGGTACCATTCTTTATTCATGGCTGTGTTTTTGGGCAAAATTGTGAGTGAGCCCACTCCCTTGGATGAGAAGCAACCCCACACATGAATGGTCTCAGGATGCTTTACTGTTGGCATGGCACAGGACTGATGGTAGCGCTCACCTTTTCTTCTCTGCACAAGCCTTTTTCCAGATGCCCCAAACAATCGGAAAGAGGCTTCATCGGAGAATGACTTTGCCCCAGTCCTCAGCAGTCCATTCACCATACTTTCTGCAGAAGATCAATCTGTCCCTGATGTTTTTTTGGGAGAGAAGTGGCTTCTTTGCTGCCCTTCTTGACACCAGGCCATCTTCCAAAAGTCTTCGCCTCACTGTGCGTGCAGATGCGCTCACACCTGCCTGCTGCCATTCCTGAGCAAGCTCTGCACTGGTGGCACTCCGATCCCGCAGCTGAATCCTCTTTAGGAGACGATCCTGGCACTTGCTGGACTTTCTTGGACGCCCTGAAGCCTTCTTAACAAGAATTGAACCTCTTTCCTTGAAGTTCTTGATGCTCCTATAAATTGTTGATTGAGGTGCAATCTTAGTAGCCACAATATCCTTGCCTGTGAAGCCATTTTTATGCAATGCAATGATGGCTGCACGCGTTTCTTTGTAGGTCACCATGGTTAACAATGGAAGAACAATGATTTCAAGCATCAACCTCCTTTTAACATGTCAAGTCTGCCATTTTAACCCAATCAGCCTGACATAATGATCTCCAGCCTTGTGCTCGTCAACATTCTCACCTGAGTTAACAAGACGATTACTGAAATGATCTCAGCAGGTCTTTTAATGACAGCAATGAAATGCAGTGGAAAGGTTTTTTTGGGATTAAGTTAATTTTCATGGCAAAGAAGGACTATGCAATTCATCTGATCACTCTTCATAACATTCTGGAGTATATGCAAATTGCTATTATAAAAACTTAAGCAGCAACTTTTCCAATTTCCAATATTTATGTAATTCTCAAAACTTTTGGCCACGACTGTACATGTTATGGATACATAATCATATTGCTATGTGCGCATATTTACCCTCCTGGCGGGGGCTGGTGATCACCTCCTCTTCCTCAGAGTCCTGAGATGGGGTGGTGCTTGAGGGTACAACACTTTCCACCTCCTTCACTTCTCCCACATCTAGTGGGGCTGGCTCAATAGGCTGGGAGGGTCCGTCCTCTTCCTCTTCTTCCTCCTCTTCCTCCTCTTCCTCCTCTTCCTCCTCTTCCTCCTCTTCCTCCTCTTCCTCCTCTTCCTCCACGGCCTCCACGGCCTCCGCCGATCGCCTTCTCCGAATGGAGGGAATAGGAACTTATGTGATCACAGAATGTTCAGATTTTAGATAAACAACTCCAAAATCTTAAGAACATTAGATATAAAGAAATTACAATATAGCGGGATCTATATATAATTGCAGTGGCTGCCAGCTTTGACGCATAACTCAATCAAAAATTAACAGTATGAAAAAAGACATCCCCTCCACAGTGTCTTGATGAAACAATAGGGCGAGAGGAGACCCATGGGATGGGATTATCTCCTCAGTGTATCATAGGATGATCTACTTCTGTACACCAGAGACGGCTACTTAATCCCATCACTAACACAATAGAACAAAGGGACAAATAAACTAACACATTCATTGGGAGTCTCAGAGCAGAGTTAACCCTTATTGCGTTTATGGATTCACACCATGCAACTTTAATGGGGAATAGGAAAGGTGTGGCCTATAAACTCAACCAAAAAAATCATGGTTTATAGTTCCCTCTAACCCAAATAGGTCAGAGTGGGGGTCTCCATAGTCCTGGGTCCATAGCCCATAGGAAGGAGGCTAGCCCTCAGACTTCTACTGCAGACAGTGATGGTTCAGTCCGTCACTTGTCTGGCACAAAGCCAACACATCACATCACCCAAAGAACACCATCCCCCACAATGAAACATGGTGGCAGCATCATGCTGTGGGGATGTTTTTCAGCAGCCGGGACTGGGAAAATGGTCAGAGTTGAGGGAAACATGAACAGGGATATTCTTGAGCAAAACCTGTCCCACTCTGTGCGTGATCTGAGGCTAGGACGGAGGTTCTCCTTCCAGCCGGACAATGACCCCAAACGCACTGCTAAAGCAACACTTGAGTGGTTTAAGCATAAGCATATACATGTGTTGGAATGGCCTAGTCAAAGCCCAGATCTCAATCCAATAGAAAATCTGTGGTCAGACTTAGATTGCTGTTTACAAGCGCAAACCATTAAATTGTAAGGAGCAGAATCAGTATTGCAAGGAGGAATGGGCAAAAACCCCAGTGTTAAGATGTGGCAACTGCTCATGCCTTAGGCTGGGTTCACACCTGAGCGTATTCGATAAGCACTTTTTACAGGCGTATATATCGGGCGTTTTTGAGGCGTATTTTGGGGCGTTTTTGTATTTTGGAAACGCGCGTAGTACGCGCGTTTGTGTGATTAATCCAATGAAAAACTGCCACAATACGCGCAGCAATACACCCCAAAGAAGCTCCTGTACTTCTTGGGGCATAGGGCATTTTACAGCGCGTTCGTACGCGCTGTAAAACGCTCAGGTGAGAACCATGCCCATAGGGAAACATTGTTTTTTGCCTGTTGAGCGTTTTACAGTGCGTAGGAATGCGCTGTAAAACGCTCAAGTGTGAACCCAGCCTTAACCAAAGCGACTTATAGCTGTGATTGAATCAAAAGTTGGCTCTACAAAGTATTGACTTTAGGGGGGTGAATAGTTATGCACATTGACCTTTTCTGTTATTTTGTCCTATTAGTTGTATGCTTTACAATTAACCAATTTAAAAGAAGGTCTAAGTTGTGGGCATGTTCTACATATTACATGATGGAAATCCTCAAACGATCCATGTTAATTCCAAGGGGTGAGGCAACAAAAAAAACGACGTCAAGGGGGGTTAATACTTTTCCTTAGCACTGTATACATTACAAAGTGTTGGCAAAACCATACAAAAGTTATTTCCGCATGTACCTGGGCATTTTTAGTCCCGGATTCTTTTTATAAAACTGTCTCTTCATGTCTGACCATTTTTTTATAATGTCCAGATGGCGGTGTTTTACACCCGTTTGGCGCCAGATTTCATAGGCCAGCTCCCGCACAATTCGCTGCTTCTCGGCGTGGGACCGGGTGCGGTCATATTCCCGCCCCAACATCCGCTGCAAGAGAAAAATGCAAGCATATAATCCCAATAGTATTGAAAATAATTAACTTTTTTCAAAACTACGGACCGTACAAACCCGTCCTGCAGCGTGGACAAGCGCACGGCATCATTGGTTGCTATGACTACGTGCGCTTCCGGCCACCACCGCTGTACTGTGATACACTTGTATGTCAGTGTCCATGTTGTGGGACTATGTGTGCGCATCTACTAAGTATTTTGTGGCTGCAAATACAGTCATGTGAAAAAATTAGGACACCCTTTGAAAGCATGTGGTTTTTTGTAACATTTTTAATAAATGGTTATTTCATCTCCGTTTCAACAATACAGAGAGATTAAAGTAATCCAACTAAACAAAGAAAACTGAAGAAAAGTCTTTTCAAGATCTTCTGTAAATGTCATTCTACAAAAATGCCTATTCTAACTGAGGAAAAAGATAGGACACCCTCACATGTATTCCCTCTTAAATTGGCTCAGATCTCACACCAGGTGCACATAATTAGTAGATCGTTACTCTGCATGTTGAATGAGGCTTGCCCTATTTAAACCTCAGACATTTAGTTTGGTGTGCTCCTGACTGTTGAAGTGAGAGTGAGCACCATGGTGAGAGCAAAAGAGCTGTCAGAGGACTTCAGAAAAAAGATTGTAGCAGCCTATGAGTCTGGGAAGGGATTTAAAAAGATCTCAAAAGATTTTGAAATCAGCCATTCCACTGTCCGGAAGATAGTCTACAAGTGGAGGGCTTTCAAAACAACTGCCAACATGCCCAGGACTGGTCGCCCCAGCAAGTTCACCCCAAGAGCAGACCGCAAGATGCTAAAAGAGGTCTCCAAAAACCCTAAAGTGTCATCTCGAGAACTACAGCAGGCTCTGGCTACTGTTGATGTAGAAGTACATGCCTCTACAATCAGAAAGAGACTGTACAAGTTTAACTTGCATGGGAGGTGTGCAAGGAGGAAACCTTTGCTTTCCAAGAGAAACATCGAGGCCAGACTGACATTTGCCAGAGATAAAGTTGACAAAGACCAGGACTTCTGGAATAATGTTCTTTGGACAGATGAGTCCAAAATTGAATTATTTGGACACAACAGCAGAGGACATGTTTGGCGTAAACCAAACACAGCATTCCAAGAAAAGAACCTCATACCAACTGTGAAGCATGGAGGTGGAAGTGTCATGGTTTGGGGCTGCTTTGCTGCAGCAGGACCTGGTCAGCTCACCATCATAGAATCCACGATGAATTCTACTGTGTATCAGAAGGTGCTTGAAGAACATGTGAGACCATCAGTTAGAAAATTAAAGCTGAAGCGGAACTGGACCATGCAACATGACAATGACCCAAAACATACTAGTAAATCAACCAAAGATTGGCTGAAAAAGAAGAAATGGAGAGTCCTGGAATGGCCAAGTCAAAGTCCAGATTTGAATCCCATTGAGATGCTGTGGGGTGACTTGAAAAGGGCTGTACGTGCAAGAAACCCCTCAAACATCTCACAGCTGAAAAAGTTCTGCATTGAGGAGTGGGGTAAAATTTCCTCAGACCGATGTCGAAGACTGGTAGATGGCTACAAGAACCGTCTCACTGCAGTTATTTCAGCCAAAGGAGGTAACACTCGCTATTAGGGGCAAGGGTGTCCTATCTTTTTCCTCAGTTAGAATAGGCATTTTTGTAGAATGACATTTACAGAAGATCTTGAAAAGACTTTTCTTCAGTTTTCTTTGTTTAGTTGGATTACTTTAATCTCTCTGTATTGTTGAAACGGAGATGAAATAACCATTTATTAAAAATGTTACAAAAAACCACATGCTTTCAAAGGGTGTCCTAATTTTTTCACATGACTGTATGACCTGGAGGTTTTTCATGTTCGCCTGCCATTGAAATGAATGCGACCCGCCGCGAACATTTGAGCAAGTTCGAGCGATCGCGTTTGCAAACCGTCCCATCAGATGTTCGTCCATCGCTAGGAATAACCCCCAAAAAAGGAACAATTAAACAGCAAAACATTTAACATTGTGCCTGCAAGCACTAAATAACATATAATGTGGCTGTGCCTGTCACGGCCAGCAAGTATAGATGGGTTAGGTGGAGGGAGATGGGGCCCGAAAGTGGCCATCGACTTCACTCCAAGGAACCCTGGCATAGGGAGCAACATGAAAGTCCGTCGCGCCAAATCCCTGCGGAGAGAAAAAAGTGGAATATTGAAAAGATAGGGCTGGAACAGGAGGTACCCCAAAGAATTATAGAAAGGTTAACACTTGCGTCTAAATCAGTAGATGAGGACAGTCCTCCATCTCTGCAGGAAGGTAAAGTTTGTCTTGTAGTTGAATAGACTCAGGTAGCTGGTGATCTGGTCGCATGAGAAGAGGGAACCTTGGTCCAGACTCTGGCTGGTTGTTGTGGTCTTGGTGGGGCTGCTGGAATGTCCGTTCGCTCAAATGGAATCCCTGCCCATTGTAGAGCTTCAAATCCTTCTGCTGGCGAGTGGACCGTATGGTTACAGGAATTCATCTATAGCGCACCTGCGCCTTCTGCAAGGCTAGTGTCACTGGCCTCATCTCTCTGCGTTTGCGGAGTGTGGAAGGTGCTAAATCCGCATACAAATGAACAGAGGAAGGGAGCCCGGGGAGGTCTGTTTAGTCTGGGCGGCTGCCAGTACTTGGTCTCTCACCTTTGGGTGGTGAAACTTGAGGACGACGTCCCTTGGTAGGTCAGCTGAGCGGGGTTTACCCAATGCCCTATGAACTCTGTCCATCCGCAGCTGGTTCGGCTTTGCCTGGGGTAGTAGGGCCCCAAACAGATTATTCATGGTAGTTTGCAAATCTAGGAAGGTTTCAGGGAGGCCTCTGACTTGCAGGTTCCCTCTTCTGGACCTGTTTTCCAGGTCTTCTATTTTTAGTTCCGTGGCAGCTAACTGCGCTGTGTGGGAGTTAATTTCCTCCATGTCAGCACCTAGTGCATCAGAGAGGTTGTCAGCTCGCGTCTCCAGATCAAAGATTCAATTCCCCAGGTCCTGAATTTGGCGGGAAAACTATTCAATGCCTGAGAGCATTCAAAGCAAAATAAGAAGGCTATGTTCTTATAAGTTTTCCTGACCTGGGTCTGGGATGTTAGGATCAGACGAGTGTCCACTGTCAGTGGAGGAGGCAGAACTGACTAGGGATGAAGCGGGATCAGCCATGTTGGTTTGTCTGGTGTGCCTGAACATCTCGAGCAAAGTCTGCGATGGGGCAGGCGTTCCGGTAATTTTAGGTCTTCCTTTGCTGCGGAGTGGAGCTCACAGAGACATGTCCTCCCTGTAATCCGCGAACATGCGCTCCTTAGCCCATAATTTTAACCACTACACTATATACACTGCTCAAAAAAATAAAGGGAACACTTAAACAACACAATGTAACTCCAAGTTAATCACACTTCTGTGAAATCAAACTGTCCACTTAGGAAGCAACACAGTGACAATCAATTTCACATGCTGTTGTGCAAATGGGATAGACAACAGGTGGAAATTATAGGCAATTAGCAAGACACCCCCAATAAAGGAGTGGTTCTGCAGGTGGTGATCACAGACCACTTCTCAGTTCCTATGCTTCCTGGCTGATGTTTTGGTCACTTTTGAATGCTGGCGGTGCTTTCACTCTAGTGGTAGCATGAGACAGAGTCTACAACCCACACAAGTGGCTCAAGTAGTGCAGCTTATCCAGGATGGCACATCAATGCGAGCTGTGGCAAGAAGGTTGCTGTGTCTGTCAGCGTAGTGTCCAGAGCATGGAGGCGCTACCAGAAGACAGGCCAGTACATCAGGAGACGTGGAGGAGGCCGTAGGAGGGCAACAACCCAGCAGCAGGACCGCTACCTCCGCATTTGTGCAAGGAGGAACAGGAGGAGCACTGCCAGAGCCCTGCAAAATGACCTCCAGCAGGCCACAAATGTGCATGTGTCTGCTCAAACAGTCAGAAACAGACTCCATGAGGGTGATATGAGGGCCCGACGTC
The DNA here is from genome assembly GCF_905171765.1 of Bufo bufo. Lineage (NCBI taxonomy): Eukaryota > Metazoa > Chordata > Amphibia > Anura > Bufonidae > Bufo > Bufo bufo. Next base: position 232,325,727 of record NC_053391.1, read on the forward strand.
CACAGGTGGGGGTTGTGCTTACAGCCCAACACCATGCAGGACGTTTGGCATTTGCCAGAGAACACCAAGATTGGCAAATTCGCCACTGGCGCCCTGTGCTCTTCACAGATGAAATCAGGTTCACACTGAGCACATGTGACAGACGTGACAGAGTCTGGAGACGCCGTGGAGAACGTTCTGCTGCCTGCAACATCCTCCAGCATGACCGGTTTGGCATTGGGTCAGTAATGGTGTGGGGTGGCATTTCTTTGGAGGGCCGCACAGCCCTCCATGTGCTCGCCAGAGGTAGCCTGATTGCCATTAGGTACCGAGATGAGATCCTCAGACCCCTTGTGAGACCATATGCTGGTGCGGTTGGCCCTGGGTTCCTCCTAATCCAAGACAATGCTAGACCTCATGTGGCTGGAGTGTGTCAGCAGTTCCTGCAAGACGAAGGCATTGATGCTATGGACTGGCCCGCCCGTTCCCCAGACCTGAATCCAATTGAGCACATCTGGGACATCATGTCTCGCTCTATCCACCAATGTCACGTTGCACCACAGACTGTCCAGGAGTTGGCAGATGCTTTAGTCCAGGTCTGGGACGAGATCCCTCAGGAGACCGTCCGCCACCTCATCAGGAGCATGCACAGGCGTTGTAGGGAGGTCATACAGGCACGTGGAGGCCAGACACACTACTGAGCCTCATTTTGACTTGTTTTAAGGACATTACATCAAAGTTGGATCAGCCTGTAGTGTGTTTTTCCACTTTAATTTTTGTGTGATTTTGTTGTCAGCACATTCAACTATGTAAAGAACAAAGTATTTCAGAAGAATATTTAATTAATTCAGATCTAGGATGTTATTTTTGTGTTCCCTTTATTTTTTTGAGTAGTGTAGCTGCATAGCCAGTTACTAAAAAAAAAAGACTTCTATGTACTGTACTAATCCAGTAGAAGTCTAATTTTTTTTTTTTTTTAGTAACTGGCTATGCAGCTATTATAGCTGAGTGGTTAAAGGGAACCTGTCACCTAAAAAACGCCTCCCAAACCACCAGCATTACCTTAAAGTAGCCATCAGTATGTTTCTAAAGATCCTATTCTTCCTTGATTGACAGCCACGCACATGAACGTTCTGATAAGCATTCACTCCCGGGAGCCTGCAAATTGAGCCACTTAAAACTACCTAACAGCGGTATACAGCAATGTCCAGGCACGTTAAGAGACATCAGTGCCCATGTGCGAGACTTCGGCCGGCTTTGCTGAACAGCCGAAAACTATCTGCTGTCAATCAAAAGCGAAGGGGCAGGGAAAGGGGGCATGGTTATCCTGACTTGAAGCAAGGAGGTCGCTGCCCCCTTGATTTCAAACTCTGCTGTTACATAGCTCGTGCAGGGGAATAAAGTTTGTTTTTCAAGATTTTGGTGCATCTGGCCAGAGGAAGAATAGGATCTTTAGAAACATACTGCTGGCTACTTTAAGGTAATGCTGGTGGTTTGGGAGGCGTTTTTTAGTTGACAGGTTCCCTTTAAATGCCTTGCCTCTAATGCAGAAGGTTGTGAGTTCAAATACCAGCAGAAACTTTTCTGAAATACAGGCTAAACTAGATTTAAATACACTGGGGTGTCCCCAAGCACTGACTCGATATATGAACATGGCTATAGTTTCTGGGCTCTGTTTTTGGACCCTTTTTGAATATTGGCACCACATTTGCTTTGCGCCAATCCTGTGGAACACTACCTGTCATTATAGAGTCCTTAAATATCAGAAATAAGGGTCTGGCTATGACATTACTTAATTCTTTTAGGATACGGGGGTGTATGCCCTCTGGTCCTGGCGCTTTTGTCTATTTTAATCTTTTTAAGACGCCGCTGTACTTCTTCCTGGGTCAGACAGGGCACTTTTAATGGGGAATTTACTTTTACATTCTGCATTTCAGAATTATTTCAGTTTATTTTCCTCAGTGAATACAATGGAGAGAAAAAATATTTAATAGTTTTGTTTTCTCCTCATCACTTTCTGCAACTCCCCCCTCATTACACTGTAAAGGGCCGACACCTTCAGATTTATACTTTTTACCATTTATATAATTGAAGAACATTTTATGGTTAGTTTTACTCTCTGTTAAAGTATAACTGTCATATATTTTTTTTTTGGAGTATTGGATTGTGGTGATTAATATCTCCTTGGTGGCCCTATTTAAACTTTTCACTGTGTATTCAATTACCCCTTAATTCCACATTTTTGTTCCCTGTACTGCCTACTTTTACCTGTGCTTAATATAGGGTTGCTAGGCATGGTCCGTCTATCTGTTGAAGGACTGAGGACGCAGAAGCAGGCTGCGTGCAAGGTCACATTACTGACAGCCAGGGACTTTAAGTAAATGATTAAAGCCAGGTCCTCCCCAGCAGCTGATAACAGTGCCTGGGCTGTGTGCACTTCTCCCTGTCCCTGCGCTTGGCAGACGCTCCCTCACTCAGCAGAGCTGGAGAATGCAGAGTTGGTGCAGCACAGACCAGGGAAGAGAGATCTGCCATCTGCTCAGTGTATAAATGAAAGCAACATGTGGTAAGAGGACCCCTTTGTGCTGCAGGAGAGTAACCCTTTAGGGGGGAGGGCTCTGGTTACTGACACCTTTGGGGGGCTATTGCTACTGGCTAGTGAGGGCAGGCGGGATTAGCCTCAGGGTGAGGGCAGTGGCGGCCATCTTAACTGAATAGTGAAATTGCAGTTTTATGCAGACTGGTTGCTAAGGGCTGAATCTTATTAAATATGGGTTAAGTCAGTCTAATAGTAACTGATTCTGGAATATCATATTATTAGTAACTACATATACGAAAATTTAAATTAGGGTCTAAATGTGACAGTTATCCTTTAATTAATCTCTCGGTCTCTAGTTTGGCTTCTTTTATATGTTTTTTTTACATATTCTATTCTAGTTTTTCTTGCTTCCTCACTTCCCTCCTGTTTACTGATTTTAAATGCATTCTTTTTGTCATTTATTGCTTTCTTTACAATTCTATTTATCCACATGCTCTATCTTTTTAGCAGGGCACCGGATTAGAACAACGGATGTGGACAGCACACAGTGTACTGTCCATCTTTTGTGGCCCTATTTAAAAGACTGGGTCTGCACCCGTTTTGCAAATTTGCTGAACGGATTCGAACTCATTCATACGATCGTCTGAATGAGCCCTTATGCTCTTTTACATTTTTATTTTGTACCCACAGGTACTGAAGAAGTTTTACTTCCAAGGTTATAAAGATGCTGTTCTGTATCTAATTTCCAATAGCAATATCAATGTATGCATTGCATATCCAACCTCTGATAAAGGCTTCACAAACCATAAGTGTGCTAAAAGAAGACCGAACAAAATGATGATTAGAAAACCGCCTATTAAACTGCACATTAAAGTCTCAACCTTCACTGAAAAGGAAATCCAAGAATTATGAATACAGCAGGATGCAAAACAGCTATACAACAATTCCATATGTATTATTTAAAGGGAACCGGTCATCAACTTTATGCTGCCCATACTAATTGAAGTATAAAGTAGAGACAGGTGAGTTGATTTCAGCAGCCTGTCATTTATGAGTTAAAAGTAAGTGGTTGCTGAGAACCAACATCACAATCCTTACAAACTGGGCCTGGAAAAGAGTCATGGCCACCTGAGAAGAGTCATGGTTATTCCTGAATTCCTGCTCTCCTCGCCCACCTGCTGATGATTGACAGGCTTCTACCTAGTTTTCTCCCTTTCTGCCTAGGAGAGAACTGCCACTCATCAGCAGATGGGTGAGAGAGCAGGAGATTATGAATAACCATGACTCTTCTTAAGTAGATTTGACTCTTTTTCAAGGCCTGGACTGCAATGATTGATGACCGACAACCACTTACTTTTAGCTCATGAGTGACACACATTCAATCAGCATTTCGGTCACTATTTTATGCTGCTCTCAGTGAGGTTAGCATAAAGTTGATGACAGGTTCCCTTTAATATTTCGCCAGCACAACAAGTATCTTTTGTGCAAGCCATGAATACACAGTGGTCCAATGTACTGAGGCAATCTGTTGTACATTATTATCTTCTATTGGCTCCATGAACTGAATATTTTTGTATGCTCCTCATGGCATCTGGCTATATTAAGACTGGTAAAATAGTAATATTGAATTAGGACAGTAATGTGTATTTAGGACAGCACTAATATTGCTTTAAAACCCATAAACTATTTCAAAATATCAACAGTTGTCTGAGTATTTTTATTCAATACAGTACATGGCTGCCGGAGTCATGAGATGGGACAAAACTTTTACTTCTGTAGTCAGTAACACTCTGTAGTGGGTTAGTTGTGTACATTAGGCACAAATTCACACCCTACCTATGATCCTGTAAACGGAGGACCTGTATGAACAAATATTTTGAAGGGGGTTTTCCAGGCATTTTCTACTGATAACCTATCCTCCGGAGAGGTCATAAACAGGGGTGGGATTCAAATTTTTAAGAACAGGTTCCCTACTCAACGGCAAATATGCGGCGTCACAACACATGTTTACATATACATACACCATATATAAGCAACACACATAAATACATCATATACATAGTACACATACATAAATATACCATATATATGCAACACACATACACATAAATACCCCATGTATAGACTACACACACATGCCACAAAACTTTTAAAAAGCCTAAGGAGCTAAACGATCAATGTTGAAGTTTTTTTTAACTGCGCTGGCCCACACCTCTAACTCCTCCCAATGTTTAACTGTACATGTCCCAACCCTGCTTAGTTTCCGCTGTCCCCCCACACAGTAGTTATGCCAGATCTGGGATGGTTGGGAGGTGTGCATACATAAACAGACTATATAGACACTACACTCACATAATCGCATATACAATATACACCAGGGGTGCACAACCTATTTTGGTCTGAGGGCCGGATTGTCGCATTGTTCTGTCTCCTGGGGCCACAAAAAAAAATTGAGCTGCTTAACCACCTCAGCTCCCCTAGCTTAAACACCCTTAATGACCAGACCACTTTTTACAATTCTGCACTACACTACTTTCACGGTTTATTGCTCATACAACTTACCACCCAAATGAATTTTACCTCCTTTTCTTCTCACTAATAGAGCTTTCATTTGGTGGTATTTCATTGCTGCTGACATTTTTACTTTTTTTGTTATTAATCGAAATTTACAGAATTTTTTGCAAAAAAATGACATTTTTCACTTTTCAAATAAAACTACATTTCTGTATAAATTGTTCTCTAAATTTATTGTTCTACATGTCTTTGATTAAAAAAAATGCAATAAGTGTATATTTATTGGTTTGCGCAAAAGTTATAGCGTTTACAAACTTGGTACAAAAATTTGAATTTCCGCATTTTGAAGCAGCTCTGACTTTCTGAGCACCTGTCATGTTTCCTGCTGTCATGTTTCCTGAGGTTCTACAATACCCAGACAGTAGAAACACCCCACAAATGACCCCATTTCGGAAAGTAGACACCCTTAGGTATTCGCTGATGGGCATAGTGAGTTCATAGAAGTTTTTATTTTTTGTCACAAGTTAGCGGAAAATGATGTTTTTTTTTTTTTTTTTACAAAGTCTCATATTCCACTAAATTGTTACAAAAAATAAAATTTTACATGAACTTGCCATGCCCCTCACGAAATACCTTGGGGTGTCTTCTTTCCAAAATGGGGTCACTTGTGGGGGATTTATACTGCCCTGGCATTCTAGGGGCCCTAATGCATGAGAAGTAGTTTGAAATCCAAATGTGTAAAAAATGCCCTGTGAAATCCTAAAGGTGCTCTTTAGAATTTGGGCCACTTTGCCCACCTAGGCTGCAAAAAAGTGTCACACATGTGGTATTGCCGTACTCAGGAGAAGGTGGGGAATGTGTTTTGGGGTGTCTTTTTACATATACCCATGCTGGGTGAGAAATATTTCTCTAAATGTCAACTTTTTCCATTTATTTTATACAAAGTTGTCATTTTATAGAGATATTTCTCTCACCCAGCATGGGTATATGTAAAAAGACACCACAAAACACATTGCCCAACTTCTCCTGAGTACGGCGATACCACATGTGTGACACTTTTTTGCAGCCTAGGTGCGCAAAGGGGCCCAAATTCCTTTTAGGAGGGCATTTTTAGACATTTGGATTCCAAACTTCTTCTCAAGCTTTAGGGCCCCTAAAATGCCAGGGCAGTATAAATACCCCACATGTGACCCCATTTTGGAAAGAAGACACCCTAAGGTATTCCATGAGGGGCATGGCGAGTTCATAGAAGATTTTTTTTTTTTCGCCACAAGTTAGCGGAAATAGATTTTTTTTTATTTATTTTTTTCTCACAAAGTCTCCCTTTCCGCTAACTTGGGACAAAAAGTTCAATCTTTCATGGACTCCATATGCCCCTCAGCGAATACCTTGGGGTGTCTTCTTTCCAAAATGGGGTCATTTGTGGGGTGTTTGTACTGCCCTGGCATTTGAGGGTCTCCACAATCATTACATGTATGGCCAGCATTAGGAGTTTCTGCTATTCTCCTTATATTGAGCATACGGGTAATGAGATTATTTTTTTCCGTTCAGCCTCTGGGCTGAAAGAAAAAATGAACGGCACAGATTTCTTCATTCGCATCGATCAATGTGGATGAAAAAATCTCTGCCAAAAAAAAAAAAGGAGGGGAAAGGCGTCTGCCAGGACATAGGAGGAGCCCAACATCCAAACCCACTCAGCCCATATCCCCTGGCAAACCCGATTTCTCCATTCACATCAATCGATGTGGATGAATAAATCATTGCCGGGATTTTTTTTTTTATATATACAAAGTGTTTGCCAAAGCATATGAACACTGCCCCTCAGCTCATAAGCCTCGGCAAACGTATCATTTTTACTGCAGAGGAGAAATCTCGTCTTGCAGCGCCGCATACACCGACTTTTGTGTAATCTGACAGCAGCGCAATGCTTCTGTCAGAATGCACATCAGTGCTGCAGCTGGTTCATCGGTTGGTCCACCTAGAAGGTAAAAAAAAAACTAAACAAAACAAAAAAAACAGGCCGCAACGCAATAAATTTGTTAACATTTAACTTTATATAACATTTGAACAGAACATTAACTTTTATAAAGTTTATTGAACTTTTGGAACAGAACATAAAATTTTTTGCTTACCGGTGATTTTTTTATTTAATTTTTTACCTTTATAGGACAAACCTCTCCTTCCCCATGGGACAATGTGCAAAGCGTAAATCGCCCAGAGATGTGGCGAAGTACATTATGCACTTTGTCCCAGGTGAAAGGAGAGGTTTGCAGCAGCTGTGAGTGAAAGGGCCCTAAGAGCTCTGTGTGCCTGTCCTGTGTCACGCAATCCCTATGCTAATAGTGTACCTGTGTGTGGTACTTCCGGAAACACTCCCCTAAGCATAAGGCAGGGTGGTCAGGGCAGTCAGGACAGAAATAGCGGGTGTCACGCCTTATTCCACTCCTGCTACAGACACGACATCTTTTTCGGGGTGACGGTTGGGTTGAGGTACCAGCAACGACATTTGGGAAATGTCGCTCGTGTAGACGGCTCACTACACTGGTGGTTGGGGCAATGGAACCTCCTGGATACAGGAGGTTCTCGATGATCTCTTCCTGAAATTTGAGGAAGGATCCTGTTCTCCCAGCCTTACTGTAGAGAACAAAACTATTGTACATAGCCAATTGAATTAAATATACAGACACCTTCTTATACCAGCGTCTGGTGCAGCGGGACACTAAATAAGGAGCCAACATCTGGTCATTGAAGTCCACCCCTCCCATGAGCAAATTATAGTCGTGGACCGAGAGGGGCTTTTCAATGACACTGGTTGCTCGTTCTATTTGGATTGTCGTGTCTGCGTAAATGGAGGAGAGCATGTAAACGTCACGCTTGTCTCTCCATTTCACCGCAAGCAGTTCTTCGTTACACAAGGCAGCCCTCTCCCCCCTTGCAAGACGGGTGGTAACGAGCCGTTGGGGGAAGCCCCGGCGACTAGGTCGCGCGGTGCCACAGCAGCCAATCTGTTCTATAAACAAATGCCTGAAGAGGGGCACACTTTTGTAGAAATTGTGCACCTAAAGATGGTACCCCTTGCCAAATAAGGGTGACGCCAAGTCCCAGACTGTCTTCCCAATGCTCCCCAGGTAGTCAGGGCAACCGACCATCTCCAGGGTCTGATATTTACCCTCATAGACTCGAAATTTGTGCGTATAGCCTGTGGCCCTTTCACAGAGCTTATACAATTTGACCCCATACCGGGCGCGCTTGCTTGGGATGTATTGTTTGAAGCCAAGGCACCCGGTAAAATGTATAAGGGACTCGTCTACGCAGATGTTTTGCTCGGGGGTATACAAATCTGCAAATTTGGCGTTAAGGTGGTCTATGAGGGGTCGAATTTTGTGGAGCCGGTCAAAAGCTGGGTGGCCTCTGGGACGAGAGGTGCTGTTGTCACTAAAGTGCAGGAAATGCAGGATGGTCTCAAATCGTATCCTGGACATGGCAGCAGAGAACATGGGCATGTGATGAATTGGGTTTGTGGACCAATATGACCGCAATTCATGCTTTTTTGTCAGGCCCATGTTGAGGAGAAGGCCCAGAAAAGTTTTAAATTTGGAAACTTGGACGATTTTCCACCGGAAAGACTGGGCATAAAAGCTTCCCGGGTTGGCGGCTATAAATTGAGTGGCATACCGATTTGTTTCTGCCACGACTAAGTCCAAGAGCTCCGCAGTCAAGAACAGCTCAAAAAACCCCAGTGCCAATCCGATCTGAGCTGTCTCAACCCGAACTCCAGACTGGGCGGTGAAAGGGGGAACTACTGGTGCGGCTGAAGTTGGGGGCTGCCAATCAGGGTTTGCCAGCACCTCAGGGACTCTAGGGGCTCTACGGGCCTGTCTGTGCGGTGGCTGCGACGGGGGAACTAATGCACGTGCCACCGTACCAGCTTCAACTGCCCTTCTGGTGATCGCCACTTCACCATGTTCTACAGCAGTGCCAGGATGGAACAGGATGGGCTGCGCTGCTGGTGTATGCCTCACCACGTAATCAGACAGCGCCAGCCCCACTCTGCTGCCCTTGAAGCGGATCCTGCGCAACCTGTGGTCTAGCAACATGGGGCCGGGTACGCCTGGTGGTATCAGGGACCTCAACCTCATCGTCCGAACTTTGGGTCAGACTGCCACTGCTTTCTACAGGTTCGTATTCTGACCCGCTGGATTCGTCAGATGAGGGTTCCCATTCCTCATCTGACTGGGTCAGAAGCCTGTAGGCCTCTTCAGAAGAATACCCCTTACTTGCCATTTGGTCAACTAAATTTAGGGGGTATTACCTGAGACTACCCAAGAAAAAAAGCAAGCCTGTCTTACAAATGGGAGGCTAGCGAAGTAACTGAAGCCGCTGTGATTGATAAAAAATATCAAAACAGATTTTTTTTATCGGTGCAGCGCTTGTAAAGTGATTGTGCAGTGATCAAAAAAAATATAAATTTTTGTCACTGCGGCGGGGCGGGCGTGGGTGAACGCACGTGTGGGCGACCGATCAGGCCTGATCAGGCAAACACGGTGTTTTGGGTCGAGGGCGAACTAAGGTGACACTAATACTATTATAGATCTGACTGATCAGTTCTGATCACTTACAGATACTATAAAAGTACCAATGCTGATTAGCGATACGCTAATCAGTGAATCAGTGACTGCGGTGCGGTGGGCTGGGCGCTAACCGACGCTAACTACCTAACAAAGGGGCCTAAACTAACCTAACCGTCAATACTAGTGAAAAAAAAAGTGACAGTTTACACTGATCACTTTTTTCCCTTTCACTAGTGATTGACAGGAGTGATCAAGGGGTTAATTGGGGTGATGGGGGGTGATCTGGGGCTAAGTGTAGTGTTTGGTGTACTCACAGTGATGTGTGCTCCTCTGCTGGGACCAACCGACGAAAAGGACCAGCAGAGAGCACAGAAGCCATTTAACACCTTATATTTATAAATATAATGTGTTAACTGGCTTGTGATTTGATTTTTTGAAAATCACCAGCCTGCCAGCGATAATTATTGGCTGGCAGGCTGGTGACGAAATACTCCTTTAACTTTTGCCGGCCCGCAATGCGCATGCGCGGGCCGGCTGTGAGCGTAATCTCACGTCTCGCGAGATGACGCGCCAGCGCGTCAAGGAGGAATGAATCGACCGCCTCCGGAATGCAATCCTGCGTTAGGCGGTCCAGAGGCGGTTAAACAGTAAAAGTTTACTGCATGAAAACTATAACTTGTTTTGCATCATTAATATTTAGTATACATTGATGCATTCATATAGCAATACCACACAGGAGCAGATGGAGCAGTTGATTATGAACGGTTCCTTCCCAATAACTGCCTGCTCATCAGTTGAGGTGAAGAGCTTCATTTACATTGCTACTACCATCTCTCTTCCTCATACAGATTCATTGTTTCTGGACAGCAGAGCTTTGTTCACAGATTTAATGTGCTGCATGACAGATCAATTCACCCAATCGGTAGCACACTTACATAGGCCGATTATCAGGAACAAGCATTCATAGTAACATTCGTACCTGATAACCTACAATCAGGCTGTGTAAACCCGCCATTGGATTGCCAATTAATTCATACTACAATTTTCATGCACCACTGCATGTTTTGAATGGCACAGAGGCCTACTAAAAAGCCATGAAAAATATGAGAAAATTCCTCATAACAGGATTGAGAGTACAAATATATGCTGTGTTATGCAGTTTATTTATGTATCCTGCTCACAATAAACAGAACAAGGTTTGCATACCAGTAACAGTTAAATAACATATACTGCACAGTACAGTACTACATAAATGTTCATTAGAGATTAGTAAAAATCAACTTTAGGACTGCAAATATAAAAGCAACTGGGTGTTGATTTCAGGAAATTTTTAGCTCTAATAAAATAAAATTGAACATTAACATTCAATGTTGAACAAAAATGTCTGAGATACATTTTTGAGGTATTTTTCCCTGCAGAGAACTTCTACAAAATGCTGTGTTTCAAAGACATTTCCCAATTGAAATAAAATGTGTGTCCTTTATTCAAAAATTTCCATAGACTTTCAGCCAGCTTACGCAGCTGGTATTTTTTCTGCAAAAACACAGCAATGCAAGAAAAAAAAAATACAAAAATACAACAAAAAACTGTGTGATGCCACAGTGGTGGTTTTCATAGATCCATGGACCGGTGGGAAAACTACTCGTGTAAATAAGCACATTAAAGTCAGTGGGTAAGTGTGCTGTCCATGGAGAACACAAACAGCACATGTGTGTAATTCACTGACGTGTGAAAGAGGAGTTAGTGTGACTTCTGGGGTTGCATATTTTTCACAAGTTTTTGGATGTTAGGTCTCAGCTCGGTTGTGGCTAGTTGCAGAATTGACTGAAGATTCTCATTGGTAAGTCTGCTCCTAAATTTTGATTTGCTAATGTTCATAATAGAAAATGCCTGCTCGCAAGAGTATGTTGACCCAAACAGGCAGGCATAAATAGCTGCTCTTTCACACAATTTTGGATATTCATCTCCTGACACACATTTATAGAAGTTAAGTAAATCCCCTTCCTTAAACTTGTTTCGTAGACTGTCACATGACTTGAAATGCAAAGATATAGTTACAAAGATTACTAACAAACGGATTTTTCCCTTGTAGTTTTGCATTCAGATGTTGTGTAAGAAAGCAAGGTCACACAGCCACTTGTCATCTTGTAGTTCTTCAACTATTTTATCCTTCCGAACAAGAAATAATTTTATTTCTTCCAACAATTCAAAAAAACGTTGCAATGTTTTGCCCCGGCTCATCCACCTTACTTCTGTATAAAAAACTAGGTCCTGATATTCAGCATCAATCTCTTCTAGAAAAGATTTAAACTGCCGATGGTTAAGTCCTCGCGATTTTATGAAGTTGACAACAACTTTCATTCCATTTTCAAATCCAAGCTCTTTTCCACACAGGGATTGTTGGTGGATGATGCAATGAAACTGAATCAGTTGGTGCTTGTGCTCTCCAAGGTGTTGCCTTAACAGAGAAACCATACCACTTTTGGAGCCTATCATGGCTGGAGCTCCATCAGTAACAATTCCAACTAGCTTACTTAAATCTAGATCCATCTTGGCACATAATTCCAATATACCGCTTAACAAATCACTTCCCTTTGTTTGCCCTTGAAATGAGATCATTCCAAGTAATCCCTCAAAAATATGAAAATCTGTGGTGATCCCCCGAATAAAAACCAGTATTTGAGCAGTGGAACTGATATCTGTTGACTCAGAAAGAAAATATTTTTTTTTGCCTTTTCTTCTGTCTGTCCTGAAACATCTGCAGCCATATCGGCAATCCTGCGTTAAACAGTCATACGACTGAGGCTAATAGATAAAAAAAAATTAACAGACTCTGGGCATAGTTTCTGTGAAGAAACAATGAGGCACTTTTTTACAAAGTCACCATCTGTGAATGGTCTAGAAGACTTTGCAATCAATTCTGATATTTCAGAACTAACTTCCATAACCATTTCACTTTCTTTAGATATCTTGGTGAACATAGTCTGCTGTACAGTTAGGCTGCGCTGTAAAGATAAGATCTTCTGTTTGCGCAATTCTCCCTTACATTGTTCAAAATTGGAATGTTTGGTTTCCTAGTGCCGCTTAACATTGAATTCCTTCGGCACTGCAACTACACTTTTGCAAATTAAGCAAACTAGCTTTCCTCTTTCTTCAATAAAGAAGAATTTTTCTGTCCAGGTCTCATTAAATTTCCTGTTCTCATCTGCAAGTTTTCTCTTCTTTGCACTGCCTGCAGCATCCATTTTAGGTATTTGCAGCAAAGACCCTTAGCTGTCTCAGATCTGTGAAAAACATATCACATATAGGTTGAGGAACATTTTTATTTTTTTTGTAATGTATCAGGGCAGTGATATTGACCATTTTTATAATATACTTTAATTACTGAAATTGTCTATTAGAAAAATAGCTCTAAAGTGGCCCATTTTGAGCCCTAGCAGCGCTCCTCTGTCTCCTCTGGAGACTCTCTCAACACTGACTATGCTCTGTAAACAGAAGACAGAGGAGCGTTGCCAAGGTTGAGAAAGGGCCACTTTAGAGCTAATTTTCTAATAGAAATGTACAATTTAAAGTATATTACAAAAATGGTCAGTATCACTGCCCCGATACATTACAAAAATAAAATGACAGTTACATTTTAAACTTTCAGATAAGGTTTAACTGTGCACTAATTAATGACATGATATCCTTAAAGGGAATCTGTCACCTAGTTTGAGCATATTAAACTGTTAACATAGCAATGTTCAATAAACTACCTTCATTCCAGCATGGGTCTTTTCTATTATTCAAGTTGTCATTTTGATAAAAAAGCGATTTTTCAGATATGCTAATTAACCTTCAAGGTGCCCAGAGGGGCGTTATTCCTCTCCTCTAGTGCCCAGTAAGGCCCCCCTGCAGTGCCTAGCCCGCCTTTATTTCAAACCTAGTACACCTCCTCATAAATAAATGTACTCTTACAGCCGAGCCGAACGGCGCCGCCCCCTCCGCTACGTCATGTAATTTATTCTCCCCACGATCCTTGCGTCCTCCTTCCATGCCTATGAAATCTCGCGCAGCCGCAGAGGCAACAGCGCTCTGATTACGTCACTGGGCTCTGCGCATGCCCAGTAACACTATTGAGGCTGCTGCTCTCACGGACAGGCACAGGCAGTCGGCGATACTGCGGCTGCGCGAGATTTCATGGGCATGGAAGGAGGACGCAAGGATCATGGGGTGAATAAATTACATGACGTAGCGGGGGGGACTGCGCGGTTCAGCTCGGTTGTGGGAGTACATTTATTTATGAGGAGGCGTGCTGGGCTTTAAATAAAGGCGGGCTAGGCACTGCAGGGGGGCCTTACTGGGCACTAGAGGAGAGGAATAACGCCGCTCTGGGCACCTTGAAGGTTAATTAGCATATCTGGAAAATCGCTTTTTTATCAAAATGACAACTTGAATAAAAGAAAGAAGACCCATGCTGGAATGAAGGTACTTTATTGAACATTGCTATGTTAACAGTTTAATATGCTCAAACTAGGTGACAGATTCCCTTTAATAGCTTACTTTCGCACATCTCAATACCGGAGGAAAACACTTCAGTTTTCTCCCCATTCATTGTTAATGGGGACAAAACTGAATTGAAGGGATTTGAGTGCACCAGAATGCATTCCGTTCTGTTTCATTGTGTTTAGCAAGCAGCGTTTTTGAGTGCGTCTTGGGATGCGAAGCAAGACGAATGTAAGTCAATGGGGATGGATCTGTTTTCTCAGAGACAATAGAAAACTGATCCGTCCCCCATTTACTTTCAATGGAGTTCATGACGGATCCGTCTTGGCTATTTTAAAGATAATACAACCGGATCCGTTCATAACAGATGCAGATGGTTGTATTATCATGACAAAAGTGTTTTTAATGATCCATGACGGATTCAGCAAAAATGCTGGTGTGAAAGTAGCCTTATTCGGGTCAGTACAATCTTGGCGATACCAAATTTATAGCATATTTTCTGCTTTATAAGATGCACTTTTTCACCCAACTTGTCAGTGAAAATGTATGTGCATCTTATAAAGCGAATACTAGTGAGTGCTTCATTATGGAAGAGCTCACTTTATGCAGGAGTCGCGGGGAGCAGTCAGTGAAGCGCTGTACTCCCCCTCCTCCTTGGTCTCTTCTGGGCTGCGCTGCTGTGTCCTGACTGCGTACATCGCCAGAAAGTAGTGTGCGCGCTATGACCTGAGGCTGCATGCGGCATGAGCCCAGAGAAGATCAGGGAGTGTGACTGCAGGAGAGATCACTGGACCTGGAGAGTAGCAGCGGAGGAGGAGAGGTAAGTGAATTTATTTATTTTATTTCTGATGGGCCTCTGATATGGGGGTTCTGATCGGAGGTCTGATCTGGTATGGGGGTCTGAGCTGAGGTCTGACATGGGGGGTCTTTGATATACGGGTCTGATCTGCAGTCTAATTAAAAATATATATTATTTTATTTTTTTCCCCTCTTCTAAAACCTGTAAAATCTTATAGTGGCAGTGCTTGGTATTGCAGCTCAGCCTTTATAGATTTGAATGGGGCTGAGACGCTACTAATCCATGCGACTGATGTACAGTGATGTCACATTACCTAGGAAGAGGCTGCGGCGCTTAAAAGGGGTATTCCCATTACATACAATGCCATTGTCTGATAGGTGTGGGTCCCACCATTGGGACCCGTTCCTACAACGAGAACGGAGCGCGGAGAGCTATGGCTAGAGGACCCCAGATTTCCCGGGTCCATCCACCACCAAGTGCTGCTCTCCGCTGCTCCCATAGAAGTGAATGGGAGCGTACTGCGCATGCGCGGCCCCTGTTCCCATTCATTTCTATGGGGCAGACGGAAATAGCCGAGCCAGTGCTCGGCTATTTTTGGTGGCTCCATAGAAATGAATGGAGGGCGGCTGCACATGCGCAGTGCTCCCTCCGTTCATTTAGCCACTCCAGTCTCATTGTAGATGCAGGTTTTAGAGGTGGGACCCTCACCTATCAGACAATGGGGCATATCCTAGCAATATGCCCCCATGGTCTGAGATGGCAAAACCCCTTTAAATGCCTTTTCTAACAGCTGATAGGCGGGGGTCTGTGGTGTCTCACCCCTACAGATCTGATACTGATGACCCATCCTGAGGATTATTCATTAATATCTTTTCCTGGATAGCCCCTTTAAGTACCAGCACACTTTCATTTATTTATTTTTTTCTCGCCACTTTACAATAGCCATAACTTAAATTTCCATTCATGTGTACAGTGTACATATATTTCCATGACTTGTCTATTGGACAATAATTGGAATGTTGACTGTATTATGGAAGAAGTCAAGTGTCTCTGCTGGTCAGAGGTGCCAGACAGCTGGGGGGTCCATTCAAAATTTTTTTAATTGCGCAAGTGCTAAGAGAGACTGTTATTAGTACAGAATTTTTTTTCATTAATGATCCAGTGATCTATCAAAAAAACTTACGTTGTTAAAAAACCCTACCCCACGTGACTTCAAGGGGTGTGCGCCTCCGCGCTAGCGCAGTACCAGGGCATGGATAAGCTAAAATTACAGTGAGCGTTGACTTATGGACGCGCACATGGACACTGCGCGTGCGCTCTCAGGGGTAAGGAGATCTGACGGTCTTTTGTCTTGTTAATTCTCCTTACCCTCACACTGCGCACGCGCAGATTGTAAAATATCCTTACCCTCACTGCACATAGAGACCGACCTGATCCTGATCGAAGCCAGCCAGCAATGAATCTGAAGCGCGCTGTGTAGTGAGGGTAAGAAGATTTTACAATCCGCGTGTGCGCAGTGTGAGGGTAAGGAGATTTAACAAGAAAAAATACCGTCAGATCTCCTTACCCCTGAGAGCGCATGCGTGGTGTCCGTGGGCGCATCCATGAGTCAATGCTCACTGTAATTTTAGCTTACCCATGCCCTGGTACTGCACTTACGCGTTGGCGCACACCCCTGGAAGTCACATGGGGTAAGGTTTTTTAATGACTTGGGGTATTCCCATCATGGACAATGGGGGCATATTGCTAGCAACATATGCCCCCATTGTCTTATAGGTGCGGGTCCCACCGTTGGAACCCGCACCTATATAGAGAATGGAGCCCCAAAAGTGAAGGAGGGCGCACTGCGCATGCGCAGCCTCCCTCCATTCATTTCTATGGGCCGCCGAAAATAGCCGAGCGCTGGCTCAGCTATTTCCGTCGGCCTTATAGAAATGAATGGGAGCATGGGCCGCGCATGTGCGGTACGCTCCCATTCACTTCTATGGGAAAGGCGGAGAGAAGCGCTTGGTGGTGGATGGACCCCGGTAAATCTTCGGTCCTCCAGACACAGCGCTCCCGCTCCATTCTCGATATAGGTGCTGGTCCCAGTGGTGGGACAATGGGGGGCATATGCTGCTAGCGATATGCCCCCATTGTCCATGATGGGAATACCCCTTTAAGTTTTTTTTAATAGAACACCTGGTTGTATGTAAAGATTGTAGCTGGGGCAGTGTCTTACTGTGTGGATGGGCTGGCAGTGGCACAGGCCCGGACTGACTGTGGTATGACTGTTTTGGGTGGCACTGGTGAGGCGGGCGGGCAGCACAACTCAATAACTTCTTCCACCCTGGATGCGCGCCTGCTGCCTGCCAGCAATACACTGGGCCAATCAGCAGCAGGATATTTGCACACTGCTAATGCTGATTGGCCCAGTATGTGATGCGGTGCAGGCGCACGAGGGAGCGCGCAGTCAGTGAGAGGTCGGGGGGAGGCGGGGACCTGTGTGTTGGCTCTGGGAGGTGGTGAGTAGTCAGCGCAGCTGCAGGGGGCGGGGCGCTCCGGGCTCCCCTGTGTCGGGGGAGGACCTGTATGTTCCACTGCGCTGGCAGCCGAATCTAGTGAGGGCAGGGGGCGGGGCCTTCAGAGCAGGCTTTATTTTTCACAGAGACGCGCTGATCGCAGAGGCAGACGATCAGCTGTGTCTCTGTGCAGGAGTACGGGGCCGCAAAAACTGGCAGTGCGGGCCGCGGGTTGTGCACCCCTGATATACACCAGACAGTATATAAATGACCGCCAGGCTACACTTACAGTAGATTTACTTACACCATATACATTTTATACATATTTGTACCTAGCACTAAAGACATATTTGCATACATATTATATTCTGTGATATCCAGAATTCAGCACCACATACCTCTTATATCAAGTGACTTCTCCTCTGATGTAGAACTTCTCTTTCTTCATCTTCTCCTTTGAGAGCAGACCGCCATGATGATTTTTCACCCATCTCTTGTCTCTGCAGTTTGACAAGACATCTTAGGTTCCTACTTTTCCATCATCAACTTCATACCTTCTTAACAACTCACCTGCCACCTTCAATAATAATAATAATAATGTGCACTAGTTCAAAAATGCTCCCGTTCTGTGTGCCAGTACAAAAAATTCCCTCAGTGTCCCCAGTTGAGCTAATGTCCCCATAGTGCCCCCATAATGTGTGCAAGTATAAAACACCCCTATATAATGCGCCTGGTAAATGCTCACATAGTGCTCCTCTCCTCTTCCCCATAGTGCCCCCATAATGTGCCAGTATTAGATTCCCCCAAAGTGTCCTCCAGAATGTGCTAGTATAAATGCCCCTTCTTAGTGCCCCCATAGTGTGCTTATATAATATGCCCCCATAGTGTTCTTCCTCCCCTCCAACACCATAGTGTCCCCATAATGTGCCAGTATAAGATGCACCCATAGTGTTCCCTATGTGCTAGCAATGCCCCCAGTAGATGCCCCCCATGTGCCAGCAATGCCCCCAGTAGATGCCCCCATAGTGTCCACATTTGCCAGCAATGCCCCCAGTAGATACCCCCATAGTGTCCCCCATGTGTTAGCCATGTAGCCAGTAGATACTTACATAATGTTGCATATGTGCAAACAATGCACCCAGTTTCACCACAGAAAAGAAAAAAAAGAAAAAAAAACATTTAGCTCCACCCTGTCAGCGATGCGATACAGGCCTCTTCCGGCCTGTGTCCTGCGCTGTACGGCTCAGGCGGCGTGATTACGTCATCGCGCCACCTGCACCGGCCTCTGATAGGCTTTTGGCCTTATGTCAGAGGAACAGGGAAGGGAGACGCCTCTCCCTTGCCCTGCTGCAGTGTTCATCTGCATCGCCGTCCTGACGGTGATACAGATGAATGTAGGGAGATGAGTGCTTCCACAATGCAAGCGCTCATCTCCCTCCACACCGGATCTGTAGAACCGGCTGAATCCCATGCCTGGTCATAAGTATCTGATTGTGGGGGTTCAACACGATTAGCTGTTTAGGAAGGCCACGGCGCTACTCTGGCAGTATTCAGTAGGCTATATGACGTCACGTTCATCAGTCACATGACCTAGGCTTAGGCCAGCCCCATTGAAGTAAATGAGACTGAGCTGCAAAACCATGCACAGCTGCTATACAATGTACGGCCCTGTGCTTGACTTGCTGAGAGAAGGCCACAGCACTACTGCGAGCTGGTGCTTTCTCAAACAGCTGATTGGTGGGGTCCTGGGTGTTGGACCCCCACCGATCAGATACTGATGACCTATCCAGAGGATAGGTCACCAGTATAAAATTGCTAGAAAATCCCTTTAACCCCTTAATGCAACTGGACGTGACTTAAAGGCCAGCGCCGTACATGTCCAGCGCGCTGATCGGGCTGGTGCAGGAGCTGCGCCCGCCTGATCCGCGGCAGGGGTCCGGCAGTCACTGATAGCCGGACCCCTGCTGTATTAGAATGAAGAGTCCCAGCAGACGTGACTTGAATGCTCATCAGGAATTTATTGCCAAATAACAATATGTCCCGTATTTTAGGACGCGTTTCGGCTAGGTAGCCTTGAAAAAGGCTACCTAGCCGAAACGCGTCCTAAAATATGGGACATATTGTTATTTGGCAATAAATTCCTGATGAGCATTCAAGTCACGTCTGCTGGGACTCTTCATTCAAATACACGTGGTACCGGTCGTGTCCCGCGTGGCGTGCAGCAAGCGAGTGCTGGCCGACTTATCCTTATCTTGGACCCCTGCTGTATGCGGCAGCATCGGTGAAATCACCGGTGCATTAACCCCTGCACGGCCAGGGAGGAAGCAGCCATCGGGTCCCCGCGCTGCTGAACGGGGACCCGATGGCAGGTAGGGTACCCCGATGCCTTTTTGAGCATCGTGGCTGCCTTCCAGGAGAGCCTGTGAGATCCAGCCCCCTGGATCTCACAGGCAAGCAGGCTATAAGTGTATTACAGTCTGTAATACACTTACAGCCGATGCATCAAAATACAGAAGTATTGTGATGCATTGTAAAGGGGATCAGACACCCAAAATTTGAAGTACCAGAGTGGGACAAAAAAAAAAAGTAAAAAAAAAAGTTTAACCCCTTAAGGACCTAGGACGTACCGGTACGCCCTATTTCCCGAGTCCTTAAGGACCTAGGACGTACCGGTACGCCCTATTTCCCGAGTCCTTAAGGACCGAGGACGTACCGGTACGTCCTGACTTAAAATCTGTATTCCGGCGCCCCAGGGGTTAATTGGAACGGGATTTCGGCTGAAATCATTCAGCCGGCATCCCGTAACAATGCAGGGGGGGGTCATTTGACCCCCCCGTATCGGCGATCGCAGCAAACCGCAGGTCAATTCAGACCTGCGGTTTGCTGCGCTTTTTGCAGTTTCTGATCGCCGCGGTCCCTGACCGCGGGGATCAGAAACTTTAGAGTGGCTAAAATCATTATTTTTCACCCCCCCCTGCACCCCTGCACGATTTTATGCCGGAGGGTGGTGCAGGGGGGGGTGTCGCAGGCGGTGGGGGCGTTGCGGGAGGCGGGCGGTGCGGCAGGCGGGATCGCGATCCCCCGCCCGCCTCCCCATGAACGATCGTTGGCTTCTAGTGGGTATACCAGGGTGCCAGCACATTGCTGGCACCCTGGTATAAACGGCTGACATCTGTGAAGATGTCAGCCGTTTAACCCTTTCCATACCGCGGTCCGTACGGACCGCTGTATGGAAAAAGTTAACTGTCATCGGTCAGGGAGCTCCCTCCCTCTCCATCGGGGGGCTGCTGTGGCTTTGCAGCCCCCCGATGGAGAGGGAGAGAGCCCCCAGAGAGCCCCCCTCAGCCCCGTGCTTACCCTTCCCCGTCTGCGAAGTTCTGAGCAGACGGGGAGGGTTCCCATGGCAACAGGACGCCTGCTCAGGCGTCCTGCTGTCCATGGTGCTGAACAGATCTATGCTAAAAGCACAGATCTGTTCAGTGTAAGTAAAATACAGTACAGAACAATATATATTGTTCTGTACTGTATTATACAGACACCAGACCCACTGGATCTTCAAGAACCAAGTGGGTCTGGGTCACAAAAATGTAAAAAAAAGTGAAAAAAGTTAAGATAAAAAAAAAAACATTTATCACTGAATAAAAATTAAAAAAATAAAATAAACTACACATATTAGGTATCGCCGCGTCCGTAACGACCTGATCTATAAAATGGTCATGTTACTTTCCCCGCACGGTGAACGCCATAAAAATAAAAAAATAAAAACTATGAGAAAATTGAAATTTTGCCCACCTTACTTCCCAAAAAAAGTAATAAAAGTGATCAAAAAAGTCGCATGTACGCCAAAATAGTACCAATCAAACCGTCATCTCATCCCGCAAAAAATGAGACCCTACTCAAGATAATCGCCCAAAAGCTGAAAAAACTATGGCTCTTAGACTATGGAGACACTAAAACATGATTTTTTTTTTTTCAAAAATGAACTCATTCTGTAAAACTTACATAAATAAAAAAAAAGTATACATATTAGGTATCGCCGCGTCCGTATCGACCGTCTCTATAAAAATATCACATGACCTAACCCCTCAGATGACCACCGTAAAAAAATAAAAATAAAAACAGTGTAAAAAAAGCCATTTTTTGCCATCTTACGTCACAAAAAGTGTAATAGCAAGCGATCAAAAAATCATATGCACCCCAAAATAGTGCCAATCAAACCGTCATCTCATCCCGCAAAAAATGAGACCCTACTCAAGATAATCGCCCAAAAACTGAAAAAACTATGGCTCTTAGAATATGGAGACACTAAAACATTTTTTTGGTTTTAAAAATGAAGTTATTGTATAAAACTTACATAAATAAAAAAAAAAGTATACATATTAGGTATCGCCGCGTCCGCGACAACCTGCTCTATAAAAATACCACATAATCTAACCTGTCAGATGAATGTTGTAAATAACAAAAAAAAAAAACGTGCCAAAAAAGCTATTTCTTGTTACCTTGCTGCACAAAAAGTGTAATATAGAGGAACCAAAAATCATATGTACCCTAAACTAGTACCAACAAAACTGCCACCCTATCCCGTAGTTTCTAAAATGGGGTCACTTTTTTGGAGTTTCTACTCTAGGGGTGCATCAGGGGGGCTTCAAATGGGACATGGTGTCAAAAAAAACAGTCCAGCAAAACCTGCCTTCCAAAAACCGTATGGAATTCCTTTCCTTCTGCGCCCTGCCGTGTGCCCGTACAGCGGTTTACGACCACATATGGGGTGTTTCTGTAAACTACAGAATTAGGGCCATAAATATTGAGTTTTGTTTGGCTGTTAACCCTTGCTTTGTAACTGGAAAAAAAATATTAAAATGGAAAATCTGCCAAAAATGTGAAATTTTGAAATTGTGTCTCTATTTTCCATTAAATCTTGTGCAACACCTAAAGGGTTAACAAAGTTTGTAAAATCAGTTTTGAATAGCTTGAGGGGTGTAGTTTCTTAGATGGGGTCACTTTTATGGAGTTTCTACTCTAGGGGTGCATCAGGGGGGCTTCAAATGGGACATGGTGTCAAAAAACCAGTCCAGCAAAATCTGGCTTCCAAAAACCAAACCGCGCACCTTTCACTCTACGCCCTACTGTGTGCCCGTACAGTAGTTTACAGCCACATATGGGGTGTTTCTGTAAATGGCAGAGTCAGGGCAATAAAGATACAATCTTGTTTGGCTGTTAACCCTTGCTTTGTTAGTGGAAAAAAATGGGTTAAAATTGAAAATTAGGCAAAAAAATGAAATTCTCAAATTTCATCCCCATTTGCCAATAACTCTTGTGCAACACCTAAAGGGTTAACGACGTATGTAAAATCAGTTTTGAATACCTTGAGGGGTGTAGTTTCTTAGATGGGGTCACTTTTAGGGAGTTTCTCCTCTTGGGGTGCATCAGGGGGCTTCAAATGGGACATGGTGTCAAAAAACCAGTCCATAAAAATCAGCCTTCCAAAAACCATATGGTGCACCTTTCACTCTACGCCCCGCTGTGTGGCCGTACAGTAGTTTACGGCCACATATGGGGTGTTTCTGTAAACGGCAGAGTCAGGGCAATAAAGATACAATCTTGTTTGGCTGTTAACCCTTGCTTTGTTAGTGGAAAAAATGGGTTAAAATTGAAAATTAGGCAAAAAAATGAAATTCTCAAATTTCATCCCCATTTGCCAATAACTCTTGTGCAACACCTAAAGGGTTAACGACGTATGTAAAATCAGTTTTGAATACCTTGAGGGGTGTAGTTTCTTAGATGGGGTCACTTTTAGGGAGTTTCTCCTCTTGGGGTGCATCAGGGGGCTTCAAATGGGACATGGTGTCAAAAAACCAGTCCATAAAAATCAGCCTTCCAAAAACCATATGGTGCACCTTTCACTCTACGCCCCGCTGTGTGGCCGTACAGTAGTTTACGGCCACATATTGGGTGTTTCTGTAAACGGCAGAGTCAGGGCAATAAAGATACAGTCTTGTTTGGCTGTTAACCCTTGGTTTGTTAGTGGAAAAAATGGGTTAAAATGAAAAATTTGACAAAAATATGAAATTCTCAAATTTCCTCCCCATTTGCCAATAACTCTTGTGCAACACCTAAAGGGTTAACAATGTATGCAAAATCAGTTTTGAATACCTTGAGGGGTGTAGTTTCTTAGATGGGGTCATT
Source organism: Bufo bufo (assembly GCF_905171765.1). Lineage (NCBI taxonomy): Eukaryota > Metazoa > Chordata > Amphibia > Anura > Bufonidae > Bufo > Bufo bufo. The sequence goes on from NC_053391.1 coordinate 232,349,301, forward strand.
TTTGGGTGGTTTCTATTATGTAAGCCTCGCAAAGTGACTTCAGACCTGAACTGGTCGCTAAAAATTGAGTTTTTGTAAATTTCTGAAAAATTTCAAGATTTGCTTCTAAACTTCTAAGCCTTATAACATCCCCAAAAAATAAAATATCATTCCCAAAACAATTCAAGCATGAAGTAGACATATGGGGAATGTAAAGTCATCACAATTTTTGGGGGTATTACTATGTATTACAGAGGTAGAGAAACTGAAAATTTGAAATTTGCTAATTTTTCAAAATTTACGGTAAAAATTGTATTTTTTTATGCAAAAAAATTAACTTTTTTGACCCAATTTTAGCAGTGTCATGAAGTACAATATGTGACGAAAAAACAATCTCAGAACGGCCTGGGTAAGTCAAAGCGTTTTAAAGTTATGAGCACTTAAAGTGACACTGGTCAGATTTGCAAAAAATGGCCTGGTCCTTAAGGTGAAAATGAGCCTGGTCCTTAAGGTGAAAATGAGCCCGGTCCTTAAGGGGTTAAAAAATGTGTTTTAAAAAAGTTTAAAGTAAAAAATAAAAGTATTTTTCCCAAAATAAAGTAAAAAAATAGGTAAAAAGAAAAGTAGACATATTGGGTATTGTCGCGTCCGTATCACATGACCTAACCCCTCAGGTGAATACTGTCAAAAAATAAAATGTGCGCTTTTTTTTTGTCACCTTACATCACTAAAAGTGAAACACCAAGCGATCAAAAAGGCATATGCCCCCCAAAATAGTACCAATATAACAGTCACCTCATCCTGCAAAAAATTAGCCCCTACCTAAGACAATCGCCCAAAAATTTTTAAAAAACTATGGCGCTCAGACTATGGAGACTCTAAAACATGATTTTTAAAAAAAAAAATTTAAATGCTTTTATTGTGTTAAATGTAAAGAAAAATAAACAAAAAGTAGACATAATAGGTATAACCGCATTCATAACAACCTGCTATATAAAAATACCACTGTCACTACCAGAGCTTTGGGACGTTCTCACAGCTCTGTTTCTCCACCCCTGTGATGATGTCACTACTAGAGCTGGGAGGAGTTTTCTGTTTCCTTCCTCCCAGCTGCGTTTGATTTCCCTGCCTTTATATTCCCCCTCCTCCTATTGTAGGTGTGGATTATATTTCTCATTTGGGTTGTAGCTCTTGCTTGAGTATCTTCCCTTGCATGCTATCCTTTCACTGGACCTGTGTTCTGCTGCAGCAAGTACTCCGGATATTGCCAGCCTGTCTTTGGATCCGTCTTCACTGCGGCTGCAGCCCCTTCAGCTAAGTGTGCAGACATTGTTGTGTATCTGTGTGTTTTCTGACTGGATCCGAGGCGACCACGGTTCCCTCCATATACTGAGCAGGGCACCGGTGGCCGTGCCCCTTCCACTATTGTAGGGGTTACAGTGGTCATCAGTCTTAGGTACGCGGGCATGCCTCCTTCCACCATTTGGATCCGGGCATGGGCTTAGCAGCATAGGGAGAGCTTTCGAGGGTCTGACAGGGGTAACCCTTTATCCTCCCTAGTTTGGGTCCGGTCAGTAGCTCTATTTTCTGTGCATGCTCTTGTTGCTCACATACAGCCGTGACAACCACATGACCTAACTAACCCCTCGGGTGAACACCATAAAAAAAAATTAAAAAACGGTGTCAAAAAAGCCATTTTTTGTCACCTTACATCACAATAAGTGTAATTCCAAGCGGTCAAAAAGTCATATGCCCGCCCAAATAGTACTAATCAAACCGTCATCTCATCCTGCAAAAAATAAGACCCTACCTAAGACAATCGCCCAAAAAATAAAAAAAAATATGGCTCTCAGAACATGAACACACTGAAACATGATTTTTTTTTATTCAAAAGTGCTGTTATTGTGTAAAACATAAAATAACAAAAAATAGTATACATATTAGGTTTCGCCGCGTCCATAACAACCTGCTCTAAAAAATTACAACATGTTCTAACCTGTCAGATGAACATTGTAAATAACAAAAAATAAAAACGGTGCCAAAACAGCTATTTTTTGTTATCTTGCCTCACAAAAAGTGTAATATAGAGCAGCCAAAAATCATATGTACCCTAAAATAGTACCAACAAAACTGCCACCTTATCCCGTAGTTTCCAAAATTGGGTAATTTTTGGGGAGTTTCTACTCTAGGGGTGCAACAGGGGTCTTCAAATGTGACAGGGCAGCTTAAAATTATCCCTGTGAAATCTGCTTTCCAAAAACCATATGGCGTTCCTTTTCTTTCTGCGCAATGCCGCGTGCCTGTACAGCAGTTTACGACCACATATGGGGTGTTTCTGTAAACTACAGAATCAGGGTCATAAATATTGAGTTTTGTTTGGCTGTTAACCCTTGCTTTGTTAGTAGGAAAAAATGTATTAAAATGGAAAATCTGCCTAAAAAGTGAAATTCTGAAATTTCCTCTCCATTTTCCATAAATTCTTGTGGAACACCTAAAGGGTGTAAAGTTTGTAAAATCAGTTTTGAATACCTTGAGGGTTTAGTTTCTAAAATGGGATCATTTTTGGGAGGTTTATATTATGTAAGCCTCATAAAGTGACTTCAGACCTGAACTGGTTCTCAAAAAGTGGGTTTTGGAAATTTTCCGAAAAATTTCAAGATTTGCTTCTAAGCTTTCTAACGTCCCCAAAAAATTAAATGGCATTCACAAACTGATCCAAATATGAAGTAGACATATGGGGAATGTAAAGTAGTAACTCTTTTTAGAGTTATTACTATCTATTATAAAAGTAGAGAAATTGAAATTTGATAATTTTTCCATTTTTTTTTTGTAAATTTATTCTTTTTTTATAAATAAAAATGAATTTTTTTGACTCAATTTTACCACTGTCATGAAGTACAATATGTGACGAGAAAACAATATCAGAATGGCCTGCATAAGTAAAAGCGTTTTAAAGTTATTACCACATAAAGTGACAAATGTCAGATTTGCTAAAAATGGCCTGGGCAGAAAGGTGAAAAATGGCTTGGTCCTGAAAGGGTTGAGGGGCTCAAAGTACACTGCTCAAAAAAATAAAGGGAACACTTAAACAACACAATGTAACTCCAAGTCAATCACACTTCTGTGAAATCAAACTGTCCACTTAGGAAGCAACACTGAGTGACAATCAATTTCACATGCTGTTGTGCAAATGGGATAGACAACAGGTGGAAATTATAGGCAATTAGCAAGACACCCCCAATAAAGGAGTGGTTCTGCAGGTGGTGATCACAGACCACTTCTCAGTTTCTATGCTTCCTGGCTGATGTTTTGGTCACTTTTGAATGCTGGCGGTGCTTTCACTTTAGTGGTAGCATGAGACGGAGTCTACAACCCACACAAGTGGCTCAGGTAGTGCAGCTTATCCAGGATGGCACATCAATGCGAGCTGTGGCAAGAAGGTTTGCTGTGTCTGTCAGTGTAGTGTCCAGAGCATGAAGGCGCTACCAGGAGACAGGACAGTACATCAGGAGACGTGGAGGAGGCCGTAGGAGGGCAACAACCCAGCAGCAGGACCGCTACCTCCGCCTTTGTGCAAGGAGGAACAGGAGGAGCACTGCCAGAGCCCTGCAAAATGACCTCCAGCAGGCCACAAATGGGCATGTGTCTGCTCAAACGGTCAGAAACAGACTCCATTAGGGTGATATGAGGGCCCGACGTCCACAGGTGGGGGTTGTGCTTACAGGCCAACACCGTGCAGGACGTTTGGCATTTGTCAGTGAACACCAAGATTGGCAAATTTCGCCACTGGCGCCCTGTGCTCTTCACAGATGAAAGCAGGTTCACACTGAGCACATGTGACAGACGTGACAGAGTCTTGAGACGCCGTGGAGAACATTCTGCTGCCTGCAATATCCTCCAGCATGACCGGTTTGGCATTGGGTCAGTAATGGTGTGGGGTGGCATTTCTTTGGAGGGCCGCACAGCCCTCCATGTGCTCGCCAGAGGTAGCCTGACTGCCATTAGGTACCGAGATGAGATCCTCAGACCCCTTGTGAGACCATATGCTGGTGCGGTTGGCCCTGGGTTCCTCCTAATGCAAGACAATGCTAGACCTCATGTGGTTGTAGTGTGTCAGCAGTTCCTGCAAGACGAAGGCATTGATGCTATGGACTGGCCCGCCAATTCCCCAGACCTGAATCCAATTGAGCACATCTGGGACATCATGTCTCTGTCACGGATGGTGTACAGGAAACAAGACAATACCATATAAACAATGTCTCTCTGGATCCACAACTAAGGAACAAAGGGAGACCCCTGCAATAGACCTGCCGCTCTCCCTCACTGCTCAGCCTATGCGAACACCTCAAAGGTGGATGGCCGCATATCCACGTTCCTCGGCTATCTATTACCTGAAGACCCTACAATAGTGAAGGGACACGACCACCGGCTCCCTACACTGACACGGAGGGAGTCAGGGTCACCTGGATCCAGAAAAGACAAAATCATAAATACATAAACAGCACTTATCTTGCAGACGAATGACGACTGACAACAGGGAACTGGGAACTGGGAACAGCATGCACACACACTCCAGGAAGTTGTATCAGCCGCACACTACTGCATTATGGGGAGGAACTTAAAGGGTAGCGATCAGTCTAACTGCATGACAGCTGAGATAGACTAACGAGATGAGAAACTAAACCAAAACAAAGAAATTCAAGGAGGAGGATCTGAGAAGCTCCTGTGAGCGCTTCTCAGCTGTCTGGCTGTGACAGTCTCGCTCTATCCACCAACGTCACGTTGCACCACAGACTGTCCAGGAGTTGGCAGATGCTTTAGTCCAGGTCTGGGAGGAGATCCCTCAGGAGACCGTCCGCCACCTCATCAGGAGCATGCACAGGTGTTGTAGGGAGGTCATACAGGCACATGGAGGCCACACACACTACTGAGCCTCATTTTGACTTGTTTTAAGGACATTACATCAAAGTTGGATCAGCCTGTAGTGTGTTTTTCCACTTTAATTTTGAGTGTGACTCCAAATGCAGAGGCACAAATCGAAATGCCACTGAAGCGATCTGTAGTGCTTCCATGGCCTTCCGCTCTGCGCCTCCGCTCCTTATCTTCTGGATTGGGAACCCATTCAAGTGAATGGGTCTGCATCTGTGATGCGGTGCACACATGGTCAGTGCATGTACGGTATATTGTCGACCCCTCTGCTTGCAGGCCGTAATTTGAGCCAGGCCGCCACATGTTTGTGTGCATGAGCCCTCAGGCAGAAAATACAGCTAGCACACACTTCCTAACAGGACATAATACACATTTACTGATAGCTGCAGTACTGCAATGAACACAATAAACACAACAAAAAAAAAAAAAGTATTGATCCCAAATTAAAAAAAAGATATCATAAATTGTATTAATACAGGATTCCAATGAAAATACAATTAGATAAAATTAGTATTGCTGAAATAAGGAGGAAAAAAAATGTTCCATACAGAGTACACCCTAGCGTCACATATACCCCGCTATGTAACACAAAATATATAAGGAGGCACAAAACCATTTATATCACATGCCCTCTTGATAGAATTATGTATAACCAGTATGCGCAAAAAAACTCCTAATATTGGCTGTAAAGTCTAACATAGCTGTTGCAAAAAATAGTAAATGTTTCCTGGCTGCAGAGAGCCTTTATAGGGGTGTAGAACACTGTGCCTTGCAGTAACGCGCATAGGGAGTCTGCTGTGGTAGTGAAACAATATGTGAGTCAGTATGACATTCAGATGACAGGCGCCGCTCTTAGAATCACTGCACACTTCACTTATTTGGGCAGTCACGGTGCCAAAACTGACCAAATAACTCAAGTATGAACTCAGCCTTACAGGTCGATGTTAGCGCCAAGAAGAAGCGCACTCCTTTTACACAGTCATCAGCTGATTCCACATAGATGTTGATAGAACCTGTTCTATTAAACGCTTATACAAGTGCAGTACGTAGCCCTGCAGGGTGAGCGAATGTGAGGTCACGGGGGTAGTTAACAAACCGAGGGTTGCTCTTGGTACTCCGTTTTTATATACCCTGGGCAGGCGTACAGCAGTGATGGAGAGGTTGGCACATGGATCCTCTGGGGCACTCTCTGTGTATAGGGACCAGGCCAGGTGGTAGGTGAGGTGCCCTGGGTGTTGTAGGTTTAGTGTGCCTGTGGCAAGATCCCTTAAAGTTCGTGACGCCAGTGCCGGTAACGGTGGCACACCGATTTGTTGTAGGAATAACTGAGGTACACAAGTTGCAGTGAACCAGAACTTCTTTTTACTGAACAGTTCAACTATATACAGTCTTCAGTTAATTCCATATGTATCATGTTGAATACAGGCAGGCTTCATACAATTGGCAGGCAAAGTCTTTGCAAGATACTTAGAGGGAATAACACTTACAGATCAGGCTGTACTTTCCTCAGATCCTGTCTGGCTTTCACCAAGGCCCGTATGCCCTATTGCTGGCTTTATCCTTGGGTAGGGAAAACTTCCTCTGGTATATATCTTCTTGCTGTAAATATCCTTCTGCCCTTCAGCTTTCTATTTGGCTGGATAAAAGTGGCTCTGCTCTGTACTTGATAAGGTGCTAGATATCTTCAGGAGGGAACTTCTTCTCCTGGAAGCAAGCTAGGAGCCTGGGCTATCTAGCTGCATGTCAGAAGCTGCTTCCCAGCTATCTTCTGGTTAAAGTGCACACTGGCTTCTGACCACCCCCCCCCCCCCTCTGGTCTGGACCTGACTATATATACTAGGGGGTTCCCTAGCTCCCTCTACTGCCTAGGAGGAGGAACTACACCCCTAACAGGCCTGGTACACAGGAGACAATATGAAAATACACATTACAATACAATATAAAATACCATGACCATGTTCCACAGGAGGTGGAGAACAACGTGACCCAATTGACCCTTGAGTAGTGCCCACCCTTACGTAGTGGGACACTACACAACTAGAGCCCCCCAGACAAAGTGGAGAGGGTGTCAGCACTAAGTTTGTGTTGACGTCACTGATTATTTTGCCCTTCCTCTGATCCGTCAGAACAATAACCCCCAACAAACGGATCCTGTCTGTTGAGAATTTACCTTCACTCGGTCAGCATTTGGTCAGTAATCCATCAGTATTGATAATGCCCAAAAAAACAGGAGTGGATCCAAAACAGAGATGACACGTGAATGGAATCTTTGCATGTCTTCTGTGTTTTGTACCCACTCCTGCTTTTGGCTACCAAATTACAAGCCAATTTTAATGGGACCATACAGGCCTTACAGCTGTTACATAGACCGGATCCGTTGTGGGTCTCATTTTTCCTTCCTTCTGACAGGTCAGAAGAAGAGTCAAATAAATGAACATATAATGTCAGCCAGTCTGAAAGGCAAAATAGTGGCACAGTCATGAAGTGGGGAGGGTGGGAACAGCATGAGAAGTCCACAGAGTGGCCCTATGCCATAGTGGTGAGGTGGAAGCAGCATGAGGAGACCACAGAGTGGCCCAATAACAGAGTCTAGAGGTGGCGGCAGCATCAGGAGACCACAGAGCGGCAAAATGACAGTGTGGAGGAGGCGGCAGCAGCATCAGGAGGAGGTCACAGAGTGGCACAATGACAGTGTGGAGGTGGCAGCAGCATCAGGAGGCCACAAAGTGGCAAAGCGACATAGTATTGAGGTAGTAGCAGCATCAGAAGACTGCAGAGTGGAAAGGTGACATAGTGTGGAGATGGCAGCAGCATGAGGAGATCACAGAGTGGCACAATGACAGTGTGGAGTTGGCAGCAGCATCAGGAGGCCACAAGCGGCACAATGACAGTGGGGAGGTGGCAGCAGCAGCATCAGGAGGCCACAAAGTGGCAAAGTGACATAGTATTAAAGTAGCAGCAGCATCAGGAGACTGCAGAGTGGAAAGGTGACATAGTGTGGAGTAGGGTTGAGTGAACCCGAACTTTAGGATTTTGGGACCCCGGACCCGAACCCGAACATTTCCGTAAAAGTTTGGATTCGGGTTCGGTGTTCTCCGCTTTCTTGGTGCTTTTTGAAAGGCTGCACAGCAGCCACTCAACAAGCGTCATACTACTTGCCCCAAGAGGCCATCACAGCCATGCCTACTAATGGCATGGCTGTGATTGGCCAGAGCAGCATGTGACCCAGGCTCTATATAAGCTTGAGTCACGTAGCGCTGCACGTCACTCTGCTGTTACAAGTGTAGGGAGAAGATGCTGCTGGACTTGTGATTTCAGGGAGAGCATAGGAGAGAATCTAACTTGGCGATCTACAGATAAATAGTTGTGTGGGTGCAGGGCACTATCGTTTTACCCTGCCCTGAGCTCATTGAAAAAGTACAAACTTTTATAATTCTGTTAGTTAGGTGGGTGGCGGCGGCGGCCATTTTATGCATGCTCAGTGCACCAGCACTGCATCTGAACTTTTGGGACATTGCAAATCACCATGTTTTTGGGGCAAAACACAACATCTGTATTAGTCAGTGTGCAATTTAAGGTAGAAATACACCCATCATTTTCTGGGGTTTGAAAAACACACTATTTTTTTTTCAAAAAACAGTATTTTCCAGATCTGCAAGTGTTAAATTAAAGTTTAATATCTACAGCTTTCATATTCTGTTAGCAAAAAAAGACTTTTTTGGCAATCTACAACATCTGTATTAGTCAGTGTGCAATTTAAGCTAGAAATACACCCATCATTTTCTGGTGTTGAAAAACACACTCTTTTGACAAAAAACACTATTTTCAGGCCTTGCAGCATCAGCACGTGTGAAATTACAGGCTTATATACTGCTGTCAAATTCAGTTTTTAAACAAACACTCATTTGGGCACAAAAAATTTAGTTGGCAGCCTTTGATGCAGATGTCATTGTGAGATACCCCCTTAAAGGGGTATTATCAACACGCCGTTTCATACTTACCTGCTCCCGGCGCGCGGTCCACTTCCTGGTTTCGCCACTCAGCAGGGGGCGGGCTCCATCTTGATTGAAGTCTTCTCCCGGCCGGGCCGCGCTCTGGACTGAATGCGCATGCCGAGGCCGCGCATGCGCCCTGGTGACTTCTTCCTGGCAATTATACTATACGGGAGAAGAGAAGAAGTTGCCTGCGCAAGAGCGACCACCGCGATTCCTGAGAAGAGCGGTGGCCGTAACCAGGGGAGACGGAAGACAACAGTCAGGTAAGTATATGTTTATTTTCTTCTAAGGGGTGGGAATTTGTTAATTAAATATATTTAGAAAAATGATCACTGTTAAATCATTAACAGATTTAACAGTAATCAGTAAGATGATAATACCCCTTTAATACATTTGGGTTACATTCAGACATTTTAAATACTGCCATTTGGTGCACCAAAATTGATTTCAGGCCTACACTGGTCCAGGCCCTGTGAGGTACCCCCTCTGCATACAGGGGTTTCAATTAGGCATTTGAAATACAGCCATTTTGTGCAAAGATATATTTACTGCAGGCCTACACTGATTCAGGGCGTGTGTGATCCCCCTATACATACAGGGGTTTGAATTAGGCATTTGAAATACCGCCTTTTTGTGCAAAGATATATTTACTTCAGGCGTACACTGATTCAGGGCGTATGTGATCCCCCCTATACATACAGGGGTTTAAATCAGGCATTTGAAATACAGCCATTTGAAATGCAGCCTTTTTGTGCAAAGATATATTTACTGCAGGCCTACAGAGGTTCAGGCCCTCTGAGATACTACCTCTACATACAGGGGTTTGAATTAGGCATTTGAATTACAGCCATTTTAGGCAAAAAAATATTTTATTGAGGCCTAGTCTGGTTCAGGCCGTGTGAGATACACCCTTTACATGCTGTCGTTCTATTCTACTATTAATTAAACACCCATTTAGGGCCTAAATTAAAAAAATATGGTCGTGGTGCTGCTGGTGGAGCTCATGTTGCAGGGAGAGGACGTGGTCGATCTGTGCCAGCTACACGCACAAGTGAAACCCCTTCCTCAGGTGCGAGTAGGCGACAAAACCTGCAGCGGTATTTAGTCGGGCCTAATGCTGCTCTACGAATGGTGAGGCCTGAACAAGTACAGGCGATATTAGATTGGGTTGCTGACAGTGGATCCAGTTCCTTCACATTGTCTCCCACCCAGTCTCATGCTGAAAGACCACAGTTGGCACCTGCAGCCGATGTCTATCAGTCTTTCACCTCATCCCCTTGCAAATCAGCCAAGCAGTCTGAGCCCCAAGTCATGCAGCAGTCTCTTCTGCTTTTTGATGACTCTGTTAGCAGGGTTTCCCAGGGCCATCCACCTAGCCCTGCCCCAGAAGAGGAAGAGATTGAGTGCACCGATGCCCAACCACTTATTTTTCAAGATGAGTACATGGGAGGACCATCGCAGCACGTCTCGGAAGATGACGAAACACAGGTGCCAACTGCTGGGGCTTTCGAAAGTGTGCAGACCGACAAGGAAGTCAGGGGTGAAGACTGGGTGGAAGATGATGTGGAATCAAGGTCATGCGAGTGACCGATGTAGTCCGGAGGAAGAGGCAGTGGTCGCACAGAGCCACCAGCACAGCAGAAGAGGGAGAAGGGTGCAAAAGCGGAGCGGCCGTCCTCTAGACAGTACACCTCCTACTGCCCACTGCAGCAAGGGACTGAGCACACCAAAGCCAGCTCCAAAGAGTTTCCTGGCGTGGCAGTTCTTCAGACAATGTGCTGACGACAAGACACGAGTGGTTTGCACGCTGTGCAATCAGAGCCTGAGGCTTGCGAGGCATAAACGTTCTCAACCTGAGCACAACCTGCATGACCAGGCATTTAAGTGCAAAGCACGAGCTGCAGTGGAGTAGACACCTCAAAAACCAAGAAAGGTCTCTGGCTCCTCCTGCTTCCTCTTCTGCTGCAGTCGCGGCCTCTTCATCCACCTCTGGAGTGACAGTGCCACCTGGCACCCCTCAAACAGAGGATCTGCCAGCAACACCAATACCTGGTTCACCAAGCATCTCCACAATGTCCCACGGAAGCGTTCAGCTCTCCATATCCCAAACACTGGAGAGGAAGAGGCAGTACCCCCCTACCCACCCGCGATTTCTAGCCCTGAATGCCAGCATATCTAAATTACTTGCCTTTGAAATGCTGTCATTCCGTCTGGTGGAGACGGATAGTTTTAAAGGCCTTATGGCGGTGGCTGTGTCCCACAGTACGTCGTGCCCAGCCGCCACTACGTTTCAAGGCGAGCCATCCCTTCCCTTCACAACCAAGTAGGGGACAAAATCAGGTGTGCACTGAGCAATGCCATCTGTGGCAAGATGCACCTGACTACGGATACGTGGTCCAGTAAGCACGGTCAGGGCCATTATATCTCCATAACAGCAGACTGGGAAAATGCAGTGGTGGCTGGGCCTGAGGCAGATAGCAGTTTGGCGCATGTCCTTCCACCACCGAGGATTGCAGGGCACTTCAGTTTGCCTACTGTTGCTTCCTCCTCCTACTCTGCTTCCTCATCCTCTACCAGCTCCTCATCCGGTCAGCGTAACACCTTCACCACAAACTTCAGCACAGCCAGGGGTAAACGACAGCAGGCAGTTTTAAAACTTATCTGTTTGGGGGATAAACCCCACACCGCGCAAGAGCTGTGGACGGGCCTTGAACAACAGACCGATGAGTGGTTTGTGCCAGTCAGCCTCAAGCCCAGCCTGGTGGTGTGCGATAATGGGCGAAATCTCATAGCAGCTCTGGGACTAGCCGGTTTGACGCACATCCCTTGCCTGGCGCATGTGCTGAATTTGGTGGTGCAGAGATTCCTTAAAAATTTCCCCGACATGTCAGAGCTGCTGCATAAAGTGCGGGCCATCTGTGCGCGCTTTCAGCGTTCTCACCATGTTGCTGCTCGCCTGTCAGCGCTGAGTGTAACTTCGGCCTTCCCGCTCACCGCCTCATATGCGACATGCGCACAAGGTGGAACTCCACCTTGCACATGCTGGCCAGATTGTGCGAGCAGCAGCAGGCGATAGTGGAGTTTCAGCTGCAGCACGCACGGGTGAGTCGCTTGGCGGAACAGCACCACTTCCCCACCAATGACTGGGCCTCCATGCGAGACCTGTGTTCCTTGTTGCGCTGTTTCGAGTACTCCACCAACATGGCCAGTGCCAATAACGCCGTTCTCAGCGTTACTATCCCACTTCTATGCCTCCTTGAAAAAACGTTCATGGCGATGATGGAAGAGGATGTGGTACAGGAGGAGGAGGAGGAAGATGGATCATTTTGTAGGGTTTCCGGCCAGTCATTCCCAAGTGGCTCCGTGGGTGGGTTCCTGCACCCACAAACCCAAGGTACACAATTGTCCAGCCAGGGCACAGTTCTGGAGGATGAGGAGGTGGAGGATGAGGAGGATGAGATGCAGGAGGAGGAACCATGTTCACAGCAGAGTGGCACCCAGACCAGCTCATGGCCATCACTGGTGCATGGATGGGGGGATACAGAGGACACAGACGATACACCTCCCACAGAGGACAGCTTTTCGTTGCCTCTGGGCAGCCTGGCACACATGAGCGATTACATGCTGCAGTGTCTCCGCAACAACCGCCAAGTTGCCTACATTCTAACTTGTGCTGATTACTGGGTGGCCACGCTGCTGCCTCCCCGTTACAAGGACAACGTACCATCCTTAATTCCGTCACTGGAGCGTGATCGTAAGATGCGCGAGTACAAGCGCACGCTGGTAGACGCGCTGCTGGTGGCATTCCCACCTGACAGCGGGGGCACAGTGGAAGCACAAGGCGAAGGCAGAGGACGAAGAAGAGGTCGCCAACGCAGCTGGGGCACCCCCAACACCTCAGAAGGCAGGCTTAGCATGGCCGAAATGTGGAAAAGCTTTGTCAGCACGCCACAACAACCAGCACCAGTGTTCCTTGTTGCGCTGTTTCAAGTACTCCACCAACATGGCCAGTGCCGATAACGCCGTTCTCAGCGTTACTATCCCACTTCTATGCCTCCTTGAAAAAACACTCCTGGCGATGATGGAAGAGGATGACGCACAGGAGGAGGAGGAGGAAGCGGGATCATTTCGTAGGGTTTCCGGCCAGTCATTCCCAAGTGGCTCCGAGGGTAGGTTCCTGCACCCACAAACCCAAGGTACACAATTGTCCAGCCAGGGCACAGTTCTGGAGGATGAGGAGGTGGAGGATGAGGAAGAGGAGATGGAGGAGGAGGAACCATGTTCACAGCAGGGTGGCACCCAGACCAGCTCATGGCCATCACTGGTGCATGGATAGGGGGATACAGAGGACACAGACGATACACCTCCCACAGAGGACAGCTTTTCGTTGCCTCTGGGCAGCCCGGCACACATGAGCGATTACGTACTGCAGTGTCTCCGCAACGACCGCCGAGTTGCCCACATTCTAACTTGTGCTGATTACTGGGTGGCCACGCTGCTGGATCCCCATTACAAGAACAACGTATTGTCCTTAATTCCGTCACTGGAGCGTGATCGTAAGATGCGCGAGTACAAGCGCACGCTGGTAGACGCGCTGCTGGTGGCATTCCCACCTGACAGTGGGGGCACAGTTGAAGCACAAGGCAAAGGCAGAGGATGAGGAAGAGGTCGCCAACGCAGCTGGGGCACCCCCAGCACCTCAGAAGGCAGGGTTAGCATGGCCGACATGTGGAAAAGCTTTGTCAGCATGCCACAACAACCAGCACCACCAGCTGATATGGAACGTCTTAGCAGGAGGCATCATTTCACCAACATGGTGGAGCAGTATGTGTGCACACGCCTACACGTACTGAATGACAGGTTAGCCCCCTTCAACTTTTGGGTCTCCAAATTGGGCACATGGCCTGAGCTTGCCCTGTATGCCTTGGAGGTGCTGGCCTCCAGTGTATTATCTGAACGTGTGTTTAGCAGGGCAGGGGGCGTCATCACAGACAAGTGCAGCTGCCTATCCACAGCCAACGTGGACAAGCTCACGTTCATTAAAATGAATCAGGCTTGGATCCCACAAGACTTGTCCGTACCTTGTGCAGAATAGACATTTATACCACCATCAAACATACATTCTTGTACTCAAGTCAAGTGCAATGATTCTTTGTTTTCTTTTCAATATTTTGAGGGCTACCTACCCCAATAAAAAAAATAAAAAAAACATTGTTGGCTACCTCCTCCTCCTCCATTGCTGCCTCCACCTACAACACCACATTCACCGCCTCCTCAACCTTCGACTCCATATCCACCTCCTTGTCTGAGTTGCAGGTTATAAGTTATTTCCCTATCCACATGTGTTTGCAGAGCAGTTGCCATGCTCTTAAGCTCATTTTACTGCCTTTTACATCCCTCTAGCCTTTTCAAGGACTATTTTAGAGCCATTTTAATGCAAAAAAATGCAAATTTTAGTGCCCTAAATTGAAAAAAGATCTTATTTTCAATTGTTGGGTGACATTTTACTATTTTTGGCGTATACAAACCCCTGCTGTGCCTGGGTGACAGGGGCCTAAATCTCTCAAAATCCTCTTTTCTATTGCTGGGTGATATGAACCCCTGCTGTGCCTGGGTGACAGGGCCTAAATCTCTCAAAATCGTCTGTTCTATTGCTGGGTGACATGAACCCCCTTTTGCCGTGAATGAACCCCTGCTGTGCCTGGGTGAAAGGGGACTAAATCTCTCAAAATCATCTGTTCTATTGCTAGGTGACAAGAACCCCCTTTTGCCGTGAATGAACCCCTGCTGTGCCTGGGTGACAGGGGCCTAAATCTCTCAAAATCCTCTGTTCTATTGCTGGGTGACATGAACCAACTTTTGCCGTGAATGAACCCCTGCTGTGCCTGGGTGACAGGGGCCTAACTCTCTCAAAATCCTCTGTTCTATTGCTGGGTGACATAAACCCCCTTTTGCCGTGAATGAACCCCTGCTGTGCCTGGGTAACAGGGGCCTAAATCTCTCAAAATCCTCTGTTCTATTGCTGGGTGACATGAACCACCTTTTACCGTGAATAAACCCCTGCTGTGCCTGGGTGACATGGGCCTCGTTCTCTCAAAATCCTCTGTTCTATTGCTGGGTGACATGAACCCCCTTTTGCCGTGATTGAACCCCTGCTCTGCATTGCTGACAGGGAACTAAATTTAGTGAAAACATCTGTTACTGATCGGAAGATGCGCGACTACAAGCGCACGCTGCTGATGGCATTCCCACCTGACAGCGAGGGCACAGTGAAAGCACAAGGCTAAGGCAGAGGAGGAGGAAGAGGTCGCCAACGCAGCTGGGGCACCGCCAGCACCTGAGAAGGCAGGGTTAGCATGGCCAAAATGTGGAAAAGCTTTGTCAGCCTTGGAGGTGCTGACCTGCCCTGCAGCCAGTGTGTAGTATGAACGTGTGTTTAGCACGGCAGAGAGCATTATCACAGGCCGCAGCCAATGTGGACAAGCTTACGTTTATTAAAATGAACCAGGCATGGATCCCACAGGACTTGTCCGTACCTTGTGCAGAATAGACATTTATACCAGCCTCAACCATCCATTCTTGTACTCAAGTGCACTTATTCTTTGTTTTATTTTGTTATATGTCCCAATATTTTGGGGGATACCCCAATTTAAAAATAAAAAATAACTAACGTGACTTCAATGGGGTTCGGGTTCGGAGCCAAGTTTGGGTCAAGTTCGGGTCCCGAACCCGAACTTTTTTTTCAAGTTCGGCCGAACTCGTCAAACCCGAACATCCAGGTGTCCGCTCCACTCTAGTGTGGAGGTGGCAGCAGCATGAGGAGACCACAGAGTGGCACAATGACAGTGTGGAGGTGGCAGCAGCATGAGGAGACCACAGAGTGGCACAATGACAGTGTGGAGGTGGCAGCAGCATCAGGAGGCCACAGAGTGGCACAATGACAGTGTGGAGGTGGCAGCAGCATGAGGAGACCACAGAGTGGAAAGGTGACATAGTGTGGGGCTGTGCAAAGAAAACGGGGTTAAGGAGGTTAGTCAGCACATCCCAATGCGCAGGTGCAGACTGCCATGGCTAAAAACAGAGAGAAAAAGAGACAATGCAGCAGCACCCTGCATACCAGATAAAGTACAATAATGCCATAGTCACAAAAAATATTATAGGGCTAATGCTACGCTTATTTATAAAGTGAGATGCTTGGCAAATGCATTTTGTACAAAACCATCTGAGCCCGTCTGCCGAACGATCTCTGTAAGACGGGTCCTAACACTTAATACTAGCTGTTATGCGCCATAATGGCCGCCATAAAGTTCAGGAAGTGTTGGATCCACATGGATGCTGGGTCCACACTGCCTTTTACCATGCAGGTACCAATATGTAGGCCTAGCCCACTCCATACCTTTCCTTGTGCCAGACAGCTTCCAATGAATGTAGTGAGAGCAGGCCCCAAATAGTATGGAGGTGGCAGCAGCATCAGGAGGCCACAGAGTGGCAGGTGACATAGTGTGGAGGTAACAGCAGCATGAGGCGACCACAGAGTGGCAAGGTGACATACTGTGGAGGTGGCAGCAGCATGAGGAGACCACAGAGTGGCAAGGTGACATAGTGTGGAGGTGGCAGCAGCATCTGTCACGCTTCGGTGTGGGAGGGAAACACCACACTGAGCATAGGAGGGAAGGGGGGAACAGGAAATCAGGCCTGAGAACTAGGGAAGGAAAATGGACACCTCCTAGTGAAAACCCTAATCCAAAATCCTGACTGACTACCAGTAGGAACAGACCTTAAAGGTAGGTGAGTTCATATGCAGAAATACCTAGAATCCTATCAAGCCCTATAGGACCCTGGTACTAATGGCAGAGATGAGACTACCTGTTCCTCCAAAAGGAAGGACGAACAGGAGTCTACTTAAGGCTTAATGCAAACAATAGGGAAATGAAACACACAGAACCCCAACAAAATACAAAAGGGAAAGGAAAGACTTAACTTCAAAGGAGCAATGGAAGCACCAGGAACCCAGCCGAGATTCAACCACAATCTATCCAAAGGTCCAAACAGAAGCTATAAACCGCACAGCATTGTGGGAGAAGCAACTATAAATAGAGGAGAAATTTTAAATAAGCGACTGGCACTCGCTATGTGGGTCACAACATCGGCATTTATTAACATAAATTAGCAAGTATATTTAGTGTTAGGGACCCATCTGTGGAAGCCACCTTGACGCCTGGTAGATGGGCCTGACACACGTTTGATCAAATATGTACGCTAAGAGCTTCCATTAACTCATTTATAGTTGGTAAATAACTGCACCCAGCAAATAGTGCCCCTGACACTAATAGTGTAAACATAACGTCCCCCCCAAAAAAATGTGGTAAGCTGATACTGTGCCAAGGTGCCCCCACAGTAATAGTGCTCGCAAAAGTCCCACCAATAGGAATAATTGCTAGAGCACACATGGTAGTAATAGTGCTCCTACAGTGCCCCCAACATGTCCCCACTGTACCCCAGAAGTAATAATGCTCCCATAGTGCCCATACTAGTAATCATTCCCCCTGTAGTAATAATTCTCCGGGCCGCCCCATAGTTTCAGGTATAGGCTCTCTAACATCTAATCTCTCAAGATATGTAGATACGTGGCTACAACAGATGGTCAAAACCACGATGTCTTATTTGAGAGATACTACCGAAATTATTGAAATATTGGAAGGATTGACCGTGGGAAAGGACTGGATAATGACTACTTTAGATGTCCAGTCCCTCTACAGTAAGCAGAATTTATTTTAGAGGGGATACAACATATTTTACAGCACAATTATTTTTATTTTGAGGCAAGTTTTTATTTGCAGATCAGAGGAACCGCCATGGGCACCAGGTTTGCCCCCAGCTATGCAAACCTGTTTCTTGCAAAATGGGAACAGGGGGCAAAAGACCCGCATAGAGGGGGCGACCTGGTGCTCTGGCGACGTTATATAGACGATGTTATTGTAATTTGGAAAGGAGACCAAAAAATTTTAAACATGTTCATATCTGAACTAAACAAAAATGACCTTAATTTGGTTTTCATTTAAAGCACTGAGAATGAAGAGACTGAATTTTTGGACTTGTCAATCACAAAAACAGGCGAAAAATATGTATGTAAGACCTTTTAGAAACCCTCTGCTAGAAATGCATTTATTTTACACTCAAGCTGCCATTTGCCGAATTGGCTATTGAATGTGCCCTTCGGACAGTTCCGTAGGTTGAAACGGAACTGTACCGAGGGGGCACAATTCGAAGTGGAAGCCATGCGCTTGAGAGACAAATTCTTGGCAAAACAATATCCCAGTAATATACTAGAGGGCTCATTAGAAAAAGTAAGAAGGCTACCGAGGAGTTCACTTTTGACAGTAAAAACAGTACAAAAGAATGAAATAGACTCCCAATTTAGGATAATTCTCCCCTATACAACACAAAGGAGGAAAGTGGAAGAAATAGTCAAACGTCATTGGCACCACCTATTGCAGGACAAAATCATAGGTAGGTTAATACCACCAAAACCACAACTCCAAAAGAGTGTGAAATATTCAAAATACAAACATGAGCAATTGCGCTGCAGTATAACAATGGTGGCTGCTTAGTGCCGGTATACATGTCTATTCTGCACAAGGTACGGACAAGTCTTGAAAGATCCATGCCTGGTTCATTTTAATGAACGTGAGCTTGTCCACATTGGCTGTGGACAGGCGGCTGCACTTGTCTGTGATGACACCCCCTGCCGTGCTAAACATATGTTCAGATAATACACTGGCTGCAGGGCAGGCCAGCACCTCCAAGGCGTAAAGGGCAAGCTCAGGCCATGTGCCCAATTTGGAGACCCAAAAGTTGAAGGGGGCTAACCTGTCATTCAGTACGTGTAGGCGTGTGCACACATACTGCTCCACCATGTTGGTGAAATGATGCCTCCTGCTAAGACGTTCCATATCAGCTGGTGGTGCTGGTTGTTGTGGCATGCTGACAAAGCTTTTCCACATGTCGGCCATGCTAACCCTGCCTTCTGAGGTGCTGGGGGTGCCCCAGCTGCGTTGGCGACCTCTTCCTCATCCTCTGCCTTTGCCTTGTGCTTCAACTGTGCCCCCACTGTCAGGTGGGAATGCCACCAGCAGCGCGTCTACCAGCGTGCGCTTGTACTCGCGCATCTTACGATCACGCTCCAGTGACGGAATTAAGGACAATACGTTGTTCTTGTAATGGGGATCCAGCAGCGTGGCCACCCAGTAATCAGCACAAGTTAGAATGTGGGCAACTCGGCGGTCGTTGCGGAGACACTGCAGTACGTAATCGCTCATGTGTGCCGGGCTGCCCAGAGGCAACGAAAAGCTGTCCTCTGTGGGAGGTGTATCGTCTGTGTCCTCTGTATCCCCCCATCCATGCACCAGTGATGGCCATAAGCTGGTCTGGGTGCCACCCTGCTGTGAACATGGTTCCTCCTCCTCCATCTCCTCTTCCTCATCCTCCACCTCCTCATCCTCCAGAACTGTGCCCTGGCTGGACAATTGTGTACCTTGGGTTTGTGGGTGCAGGAACCTACCCTCGGAGCCACTTGGGAATGACTGGCCGGAAACCCTACGAAATGATCCCGCTTCCTCCTCCTCCTCCTGTGCGTCATCCTCTTCCATCATCGCCAGGAGTGTTTTTTCAAGGAGGCATAGAAGTGGGATAGTAACGCTGAGAACGGCGTTATCGGCACTGGCCATGTTGGTGGAGTACTTGAAACAGCGCAACAAGGAACACAGGTCTCGCATGGAGGCCCAGTCATTGGTGGTGAAGTGGTGCTGTTCCGCCGAGCGACTCACTCGTGCGTGCTGCAGCTAAAACTCAACTATCGCCTGCTGCTGCTCGCACAATCTGGCCAGCATGTGCAAGGTGGAGTTCCACCTTGTGCGCATGTCGCATATGAGGCGGTGAGCGGAAAGGCCGAAGTTACGAGGCAGCGCTGACAGGCGAGCAGCAGCAGGGTGAGAACTCCGAAAGCGCGCACAGACGGCCCGCACTTTATACAGCAGCTCTGACATGTCAGGGTAATTTTTAAGGAATCTCTGCACCACCAAATTCAGCACATGTGCTAGGGAAGGAATGTGCCTCACACCGGCTAGTCCCAGAGCTGCTATGAGATTTCGCCCATTATCGCACACCACCAGGCTGGGCATGAGGCTGACTGGCACAAATGACTCATCGGTCTGTTGTTCAAGGCCCATCCACAGCTCCTGCGCGGTGTGGGGTTTGTCCCCCAAACAGATAAGTTTTAAAACTGCCTGCTGTCGTTTACCCCTGGCTGTGCTGAAGTTGGTCGTGAAGGTCTTACGCTGACCGGATGAGGAGCTGGTAGAGGATGAGGAAGCAGAGTAGGAGGAGGAAGCAACAGTAGGCAAACTGAAGCGCCCTGCAATCCTCGTGGTGGAAGGACATGCGCCAAACTGCTATCCGCCTCAGGCCCAGCCGCCACTGCATTTACCCAGTCTGCTGTTATGGAGATATAACAGCTCTGACCGTGCTTACTGGTACACGTATCCGTAGTCAGGTGCACCTTGCCACAGATGGCGTTGCGCACTGCACACCTGATTTTGTCCCCTACTTGGTTGTGAAGGGAAGGGATGGCTCGCCTTGAAAAGTAGTGGCGGCTGGGCACGACGTACTGTGGGACAGCCACCGTCATAAGGCCTTTAAAACTATCTGTCTCCACCAGACGGAATGATAGCATTTCAAAGGCCAGTGATTTAGAAATGCTGGCATTCAGGGCTAGGGATCGCGGGTGGGTAGGGGGGGTACTTCCTCTTCCTCTCCAGCGTTTGGGATATGGAGAGCTGACCGCTTTTGTGTGACATTGTGGAGATGCTTAGTGACCCAGGTATTGGTGTTGCTGGCAGATCGTCTGTTTGTGGGGTGCCAGGTGTCACTGTCACTCCAGAGGTGGATGAAGAGGCCGTGACTGCAGCAGAAGAGGAAGCAGGAGGAGCCAGAGACCTTTCTTGGTTTTTGAGGGGTCTACTCCACTGCAGCTCGTGCTTTGCACTTAAATGCCTGGTCATGCAGGTTGTGCTCAGGTTGAGAACGTTTATGCCTCGCTTCAGGCTCTGATTGCACAGCGTGCAAACCACTCGTGTCTTGTCATCAGCACATTGTCTGAAGAACTGCCACGCCAGGGAACTCCTTGGAGCTGGCTTTGGTGTGCTCGGTCCCTTGCTTCGGTGGGCAGTAGGAGGCATACTGTCTAGAGGACGGCCGCTCCGCTTTTGCACCCTGCTCCCTCTTCTGCTGTGCTGGTGGCTCTGTGCGACCACTGCCTCTTCCTCCGAACTACATCGGTCACTCGCATGACCTTGATTCCATGTGGGGTCGAGGTCCTCATCGTCCTCCACATCATCTTCCACCCAGTCTTCACCCCTGACTTCCTTGTCGGTCTGCACACTTTCGAAAGCCCCAGCAGTTGCCACCTGTTTTTCGTCATCATCCGAGACATGCTGCCATGGTCCTCCCATGTACTCATCTTGAAAAAGAAGTGTTTGGGAATCGGTGCACTGAATCTCTTCCACTTCTGGGGCAGGCCTAGGTGGATGGCCATGGGAAACCCTGCTAACAGAGTCATCAAAAAGCAGAAGAGACTGCTGCATGACTTGGGGCTCAGACTGCTTGGCTGATTTGCAAGGGGGTGAGGTGAAAGACTGATGGACATCGGCTGCAGGTGCCAACTGTGGTCTTTCAGCAGGAGACTGGGTGGGAGACCATGTGAAGGAACTGGATCCACTGTCAGCAACCCAATCTAATATCGCCTGTACTTGTTCAGGCCTCACCATTCGTAGAGCAGCATTAGGCCCGACCAAATACCGCTGCAGGTTTTGTCGCCTACTCGCACCTAAGGAAGGGGTTTCACTTGTGCGTGTAGCTGGCACAGATCGACCATGTCCTCTCCCTGCAACAGGAGCTCCACCAGCAGCACCACGTCCCTTATTTGACGCTCTCCTCATGTTTTTAGGATCTTGCCCTAAATGGGTGTTTAATTAATAGTACAATAGAACGACAGTATGTAAAGAGTGTATCTCACACGGCCTGAATCAGACTAGGCCTCAATAAAAGTTTTTTTTGCCCAAAATGGCTGTATTTCAAATGCCTAATTCAAACCCCTGTATGTAGAGGTAGTATCTCAGAGGGCCTGAACCTCTGTAGGCCTGAAGTAAATATATCTTTGCACAAAATGGCTGTATTTCAAATGCCTAATTCAAACCCCTGTATGTAGAGGTAGTATCTCAGAGGGCCTGAACCTCTGTAGGCCTGAAGTAAATATATCTTTGCACAAAATGGCTGTATTTCAAAAGGCTGTATTTCAAATGCCTAATTCAAACCCCTGTATGTAGAGGTAGTATCTCAGAGGGCCTGAACCTCTGTAGGCCTATAGTAAATATATCTTTGCACAAAAAGGCTGTATTTCAAATGCCCAATTTAAACCCCTGTATGTAGAGGTGGTATCTCACAGGGCCTGAACCTCTGTAGGCCTGAAGTAAAAATATCTTTGCACAAAAAGGCTGTATTTCAAATGGCTGTATTTCAAATGCCTAATTCAAACCCCTGTATGTAGAGGTGGTATCTCACAGGGCCTGAACCTCTGTAGGCCTGCAGTAAATATATCTTTGCACAAAAGGGCTGTATTTCAAATAGCTGTATTTCAAATGCCTAATGCAAACCCCTGTATGTAAAGGTAGTATCTCAGAGGGCCAGAACCTCTGTAGGCCTGCAGTAAATATATCTTTGCACAAAATGGCTGTATTTCAAATGCCTAATTCAAACCCTTGTATGTAGAGGTGGTATCTCACAGGGCCTGAACCTCTGTAGGCCTGAAGTAAATATATCTTTGCACAAAAAGGCTGTATTTCAAATGCCTAATTCAAACCCCTGTATGTAGAGGTAGTATCTCAGAGGGCCTGAACCTCGTAGGCCTGCAGTAAATATATCTTTGCACAAAAAGGCTGTTGTAACGGTCGCATACACACACACACAGGGGGGAGGGAAGTGACCACTGCGCTCCACCCTTACCCCTGGCCCTGCCTTCTTGCCTCGCGAGTCCTAATGACAGGGGACAACTGGACAGCATCATTAACAAGAACCGGCAGAGGCGAGGCTTTCGATGGTACTACCAGTTCAAAATATTTTTTAAGCAGAGATTTATGGAACACATTATGAATGTGGAATGACTCAGGCAGCTCCACCCTAAATGATACCGGGTTAATCACCTCCGTGATCTTATATGGTCCAATAAAATGAGGAGCAAACTTTTTAGAATCTACCTTAAGAGAGAGATTCTTGGAGGACAACCTTACCTTATCCCAAATCTGAAAATTCACCCCCCTTGAACGTCTCCTATCGGCCTTGAGTTTCTGAGAACTTTGAGCCTATTCTAAGTGCGATTGAACCCGGGCCCAAACTGTGCACAGTTCAGAGGAGAGCCTATCCGCCTCAGGGTTAGAGGAGGAGACGGATGACCCAGAATGAAAACGGGGATGGAAACCATGGTACAAAAGAAAGGTGAAACCCCAGCAGAAGAATTGACACGGTTATTCAAAGCAAATTCAGCCAATGGAAGAAATTTCACCCATAATTGCTGGTCATCAGCAACATACAACCTCAAGAATTGTTCCACAGACTGATTAAGGCGTTCAGTCTGCCCATTACTCTCAGGGTGGTAGGCAAAAGAAAAAGACAATGAAATTTTACATTTTTGACAGAAGGCCCTCCAGAATTTGGACACAAACTGCACACCCCTGTCAGAAACAATATTTTCCGGGATACCATGCAATCGAACAATTTCTTTCACAAAAATAGACGCTAGGGTTTTGGCATTTGGGAGTTTAGACAGGGGAATGAAATGGACCATCTTGCTAAACCTATCGACCACTACCCAAACTACAGTCTTACCCTCCGCCGGCGGTAGGTCAGTTATAAAGTCCATCGAGATATGGGACCAGGGTCTACTGGGAATGGGTAGGGGTCGTAGGTTACCAGCAGGGCGAGTCCTAGGTGTCTTGGACCTGGCACAAACCTCACAGGCTGACACGTAGGACTTGACATCCCTAGTTAGAGTGGGCCACCAATAATATCTAGAAACCAGATCCTTAGTGCCCTCAACACCCGGATGTCCACAAAAGGCAGAATCGTGACACTCACCCAACAGCTGGAGACGAAATTGTACGGGAACAAACAACTTATCTGTTGGGGTGGATACCGGTGCCAGATGTTGTTCAGACCTAATGCGAGCCGAGATATCCTGGGTTAGAGCTGCTATGAAGATTTTTGCTGGTAGGATGGATTCAGGTGGTACCTCAGTAGGTTGAAAAGCATGGAAGCTCCGAGATAATGCGTCCGCCTTCACATTTTTACTTCCCGGCCTGAACGTAATGGAAAAATCAAAACGAGTAAGAAACAGAGCCCATCTGGCTTGACGGGGATTCAACCTCTTAGCAGACTCGAGAAACATAAGGTTTTTATGGTCAGTGACAACAGTTACACAATGCCTTGCCCCCTCCAGAAAATGCCTCCACTCCTCAAATGCCCATTTAATGGCCAGCAGCTCCCTATTTCTTATGTCGTAGTTTCTCTCCGTGGGAGAGAATTTCCTGGAGAAGAAGGCACATGGTCTCAGGTTAGTGAGGCTAGCAGGACCTTGTGAAAGGACTGCTCCTGCGCTGTCCTCGGACGCATCCACCTCCACAATAAAAGGTTTCTCCTGATCAGGCTGGATCAGAATGGGAGCGCTACTGAATGCCTTTTTTTATTTTTCAAATGAAGAAATGGCCTCAGTAGACCAATTCTCCAAATCCGTCCCTTTCTTAGTAAGGTCGGTCAACGGTTTAGCAATTACGGAAAAATTCATAATAAATTTACGATAGTAATTGTCGAAACCTAAGAACCGTTGTAAGGCCTTTAAGGATGAAGGTCTTACCCATTCCTTAATTGCTAGTACCTTACCAGGATCCATCTTGAAGGCGTGAGGAGTCAGAACATGCCCTAGAAACAGAATCTCCTGTACACCAAAGACACATTTCTCTTGCTTAGCGGATAGCTGATTCTCCCTCAACACCTCTAATACTTGTTTAACATGAGACACATGGGATTCGAAGTCAGGAGAGAATATCAAAATGTCGTCAAGATAGACAATAACAAATTTACCTAAGAACTCCCTAAGAATGTCATTCATGAAGTTTTGGAACACAGCTGGGGCATTGCTGAGTCCAAAAGGCATCACCTGATATTCAAAGTGTCCTACCGGAGTATTGAACGCCGTCTTCCATTCGTCTCCCTCCTTGATTCGGATTAGATTGTATGCCCCTTTCAGGTCAAATTTGGAAAACCAGGTTGCCCCCAGAACCTGGTTAAATAAATCCGGAATCAACGGGAGGGAGTATCTATTCTGGACAGTGATTTTATTTAATCTCCAGTAATCGATACATGGCCTAAGACCACCATCTTTTTTCTTAACAAAGAAAAACCCCGCCCCCATAGGAGAGACAGAAGGTCTAATATGCCCTTTACCAAGGCTTTCCTTAATATAATCTTCCATGGCCTTGCGTTCGGGCTTAGAAAGATTATAAATTCGCCCCTTAGGAAACTTGGCCCCCTCTACTAGCTCTATAGTACAATCATAAGGTCTATGGGGGGGTAGAACCTCCGGGGTTGGTGATGAGAACACATCAGAATACTCCCTAACAACAGTGGGTAAAGTATCAGACTTTACTGAGACCCCAGCCTGTACCACGGACAAGCACAAGTCACACTTAGGCCCCCATCTCACCAACTCCCCATTGGACCAATCTATAGTGGGGTTATGTAGTCGGAGCCAAGGCAACCCTAGTACCACCTCAGCCGGTAGGTTCTCCAGGACTAAAAGGGAACATCTCTCTGAGTGGCACACACCCACGGTTAGAGAAATCTCTGAGGTACATGAGCTCACCGTACCACCAATAAGAGGAGAAGCATCAATAGCCATGACATGGATAGGAGTTGGTAAAGCAAACATTGGAATACCCAATCTTACAGCATACTCAGAGTCAATAAAGCTGGCCGCTGAGCCAGAATCAATAAAGGCCTTACCCGGCCATTTATCTACTCCCAGAGAAATCGTAATGGGTACCAAAAGCTTACATTTAGAAAAATCAGGGAGTACCTGGTCTTTAGGTTGCCTTGCCTTAGGAGACTTGACAAAGAGGACCTTCTTAGGACACTGGTTGATCCAATGGTCAGAATCTCCACAGTAAAAGCATTCTCCACGTCTGCGGCGAAGATTCCCTCGGGTCATGCCAACCTGCATGGGTTCCTCGGTGGAGACCTCAGCATTGTCTCTGGAATAGGCCTCTGGCTGGACCACCATCTGGGAAGAGAACTGTAGTTCCTGTCGTCTCTCTCTAACCCGTCGGTCAAGTCGGACAAATTAAATTATCAGACAGACCTGACCTGAACTGACTCTTCAGGGCTGGTTCGTTCCATCCGGAGGGGACACACCACCTTCTGAATTGGGTGCAATAATCCTCCGTAGGTAGATTGCCCTGAAGCAGTGCCTTTAGAGCCGTCTCGGCTACTAGAGCCCTGTCTGGTTCATCATAGAGGGTACCCAGGGCCTGAAAGAACCCCTCCACAGAAGATAAACAACTGGCGCCAGCAGGTAAAGAGAACGCCCAGTCCTGGGGATCACCCTGTAGTCGGGAAATGATAATGCCCACGCGTTGGCTCTCGGGGCCAGAGGACACGGGGCGCAAACAGAAGTAAAGTTTGCAATTCTCCTTAAAAGAGAGAAACTTCTTCCGGTCTCCAGAAAAGGGTTCTGGGAGCTTAATCTGGGGCTCAAAATGCGGACTGGAGGCCTGAGGAGTGGAAGAACCTTGCCCTAACTCAAAAGAACTGAGTTTTTCCCCTAACTCCTGTACCATCTGCGTCAGATTAGAGACATGGTCAGTCAGGGTCACCAGAGGATTCATTATACAGTGGTTATTGGGCCTGTTAATCTGTAACGGTCGCGTACACACACACACAGGGGGGAGGGAAGTGACCACTGCGCTCCACCCTTACCCCTGGCCCTGCCTACTTGCCTTGCGAGTCCTAATGACAGGGGACAACTGGACGGCAATCCCTAGCTTGGAATAAGTGCAGGGATGACAGACAGACAAACAACAGAACGTGAACGGACCGAGTCAATACCAGGAAAGCTACAAAGTACAAATAGTGCAAGCAGAGAATTGTCAGGAGAAGCCGGGGTCATAAATACCAGGAGAGTCGTGAAGTACCAAAGGTGTCAGCAGAGGATCGTCAGGAGGAGGCCGGGGTCAGAATACCAGGAGAGCAGCAAAGTACACAAGGAGCAGGCAGAGGATAGTCAGGAATTCAGCAAGAGGTAAGTACGCCAGGAAAGACAACATCACAGGTGGAACCTAAATTAACAGGCAACCTGTGGCCAGCAGGCTGCCTGTATTTATAGTGGGAAGTGAGGGTCATGTGACGTGGCGAGCGTCACATGACCGACAGACCAACCAGTCGAGCACCGAGTGATCAGCTAGGCGCTCAAGGCAGTCTTGGGAGCAGGGGGCCTCCCAGCTAGCAAAGCCAAACTGGGAACGAGGTCAAACACAGATCCTCGCTCCTGAAGCTAAGCAGCAGGTCTGCAGCTAATGGGAGACCGAGTGCACCGTTACAGCTGTATTTCAAATGCCTAATTCAAACCCCTGTATGTAGAGGTAGTATCTCAGAGGGCCTGAACATCTGTAGGCCTGCAGTAAATATATCTTTGCACAAAATGGCTGTATTTTAAATGGCTGTATTTCAAATGCCTAATTCAAACACCTGTATGTAGAGGGGGTATCTTACAGGGCCTGAACCAGTGTAGGCCTGAATTCAATATTGGTGCACCAAATGGCAGTATTTAAAATCTCTGAATGTAACCCAAATGTATTAAGGGTGTATCTCGCAGTGATATCTGCATCAAAGGCTGCCAACTAATTTTTTTGTGCCCAAATGAGTGTTTGTTTAAAAACTGAATTTGACAGCAGTACATAAGCCTGTAATTTCACACGTGCTGATGCTGCAAGGCCTGAAAATAGTGTTTTTTGTCAAAAGAGTGTGTTTTTCAAACCCCAGAAAATGATGGGTGTATTTCTACCTTAAATCGCACACTGATTTAGGCCTCCTGTACACGACCATTTTTTCCCCCCGTTTACTGGCCGTTTTTTTGCGTTCCGTATACGGTTCGTATACGGAACCATTCATTTGAATGGTTCTGCAAAAAAAACGGAATGTACTCAGTATGCATTCCGTTTTTTCCGTATTTCCGTTTTCCGTTCCGTTTAAAGATAGAACAT
Organism: Bufo bufo; assembly: GCF_905171765.1. Lineage (NCBI taxonomy): Eukaryota > Metazoa > Chordata > Amphibia > Anura > Bufonidae > Bufo > Bufo bufo. The sequence goes on from NC_053391.1 coordinate 232,377,568, forward strand.
GTCCTAATATTGCTCGCAAATCACGTTCCGTGGCTCCATTCAAGTCAATGGGTCCGCAAAAAAATGGAACACATACGGAAATGCATCCGTATGTTTTCCGTTTCCGTTCTGTTTTTTGCGGAACCATCTATTGAAAATGTTATGCCCAGCCGAAATTTATCTATGTAATTACTGTATACTGTATATGCCATACGGAAAAAACGGAACGGAAAAACGGAACAGAAACGGAAACACAACGGAAACAAAAAAACGGAACAACGGATCCGTAAAAAACGGACCGCAAAACACTGAAAAAGCCATACGGTCGTGTGCAGGAGGCCTAATATAGATGGTGTAGATTGCCAAAAAAGTCTTTTTTTGGCAACAGAATATGAAAATGGTATATATTAAACTTGAATTTAACACTTGCAGATCTGGAAAATACTGTTTTTTGAAAAAAATTGTGTGTTTTTAAAACCCCAGAAAATGATGGGTGTATTTCTACCTTAAATTTGTCAAGGATGATATGACAGATAGCTGGAAGTTATGGATAAACATCCGACTGGCTTAATCCCAAACTAAGGAGCATAAAGGTGACCCCTGGAAAACCCTAAGAGCTCACCCTGACTGCTAAGCTCATACAAAGGTCTCAGAGGTAGACAATTGCATGCCCTCGTACCTAGACTGTGTGACACCTGAAAACCCTATAATAGTGAGGGGACACGACCACCGGCTCCTTGCACTTAATACAGAGGGAGTCAGGGTCACCTAGAATCAAGCCAGCAAAGAAACACAATACAAGAAAGGACTTATCTGAACAAGCAGTAACAGAAGTCTCCAGCAGTGATCACTTCAATCCAGGAAGTAGTATAAACCGCAAAGTGAGGCAGTATGGGAGGGAATATAAAGGGAGGCAATTAGCGTGAATAGGTGACAGCTGGGAGAAGGAAAGGAGATGACAAAGTGAAACAAAAACAAAGAACATCATGCAAAAGGTACAGAAGAACGTCTGCCAGACCTTCTCAGAGAGCTGGCGGTGACAAAATTGCACACTGACTAATACAGATGTTGTAGATTGCCAAAAAAGTCTTTTTTTGCTAACAGAATATGAAAGCTGTATATATTAAACTTGAATTTAAAGGGGTTCTGCACTTTCATTTAACTGATGATCTATCCTTTGGATAGATCATCAGCTTCTGATCGGCCGGGGTCCGACACCCGGGACCCCCGCCGATCAGCTGTTTGAGAAGGCAACGGTGCTCCAGCAGCGCCGCGGCCTTCTCACTGTTTACCGCCGGGCCGCCGGCCCACTGACGTCACGACTAGTATCAACTAGCGTGGGCGGGTCTAAGCTCTATTCACTTGAATGGAGCTTAGCTCCACCCACGCTAGTTGATACTAGTCGTGATGTCAGTGGGCCGGCAGCCCGGCGGTAAACAGTGAAAAGGCCGCGGCGCTGCTGGGGCACCGTTGCCTTCTCAAACCATGGTGATGAATCATGTGACTGACCATGTGATGAACGTAGTGACGTCATCAAAGGTCCTATTCCTCACAAAAGAAGACAGAAGAGATGCCGGCTGCGCGAACAAGTGGATTAAGGTGATTTTTTTTAACCCCTCCAGCTCTATTGTACTATGCATTCTGTATTCAGAATTCTATTATTTTCCCTTATAACCACGTTATAAGGGAAAATAATGATGATCGGGTCCCTATCTCGATCGTCACCTAGCAACCGTGCGTGAAAATCGCACCGCATCCGCACTTGCTTGCGGATGCTTGCAATTTTCATGCAACCCAATTCATTTCTATGGGGCCTGCGTTACGTGAAAAACGCACAAAGAGGAGCATGCTGCGATTTTCACGCAACGCACAATTGATGCGTGAAAATCACTGCTCATGTGCACAGCCCCATATAAATGAATGGGTCCGGATTCAGTGCGGGTGAAATGCGTTCACCTCACGCATTGCACCCGCGCGGAAATCTCGCCCTTATGAACTCAGCCTTAGACTTCCCACAATAAAAGACCACTCTGAAATGTGCAGTTTGATCACACAGCACAATGCCACAGATGTTGCAACGTTTGAGGGAGCATGCAATTGGCATGCAGACAGCAGGAATGTCTACCAGAGCTATTGCCAGTGCAATGAATGTTCATTTCTCTACCATAAGCCGTCTCCAAAGGCGTTTCAGAGAATTTGGCATTACATCCAACCGGCCTCACAACCGCAGACCACGTGTAACCACACCAGCCCAGGACCTCCACATCAAGCATGTTCACCTCCATGATCGTCTGAGACCAGCCACCCGGACAGCTGCAGCAACAATCAGTTTGCATCCGCGTGGAAATCTCGCCCGTGTAAAAGGGGCCTTAGACCACTTTTGATTAATCTCCCCCTGATTTATGAAAGGATAATAAATGAGGCACAAATTAAAGACAAACTTTGCAAATGTGCCTGTTATTTCTTTACTCCAAAAAAAGGTCACCTTATTAAATGTGCCCCATAGACTTCATTGTGCCTTAATTAGGGCACATTTACTAAATTGTTGCCGGCTGTTTTCATGAGTAAAAAGCTTGTGTCTTATTTTTTCAGCCTCATTTACCAACTGATTTGTAGAGATGTCGCAAACATAAAATTTTCCGTTCGCGAACGGCGAACGCCAATTTCCGCAAATGTTTGCGAACGGGCGAACCGCTATAGACTTCAATAGGCAGGCAAATTTTAAAACCCACAGGGACTCTTTCTGGCCACAATAGTGATGGAAAAGTTGTTTCAAGGGGACTAACACCTGGACTGTAGCATGCCGGAGGGGGATCCATGGCAAAACTCCCATGGAAAGTTACGTAGTTGACGCAGAGTCGGGTTTTAATCCATAAAGGGCATAAATCACCTAACATTCCTAAATTGTTTGGAATAACGTGCTTTAAAACATCCAGTGTGTGTATACGATCAGGTATGATGTTGTATCGATCAGGTAGTGTAAGGGTTACACCCGCTTCACAGTGACAGACCAAACTCTGACAGACCAAACTCCCCGTTTAACGCACTGCAAACAACCGCAAACAGTCCATTTGCACAACCGCAAACTCCCCATTTGCACAAGGTTGGATACCAAGCTAGCCATGTCCCGTTCCTTGTCCTCACTGACGTCATTGAAGGTCTCTTCCTCCACCCAGCCACGTACAACACCAAGGGTCCCCGAAAGGTGACAACAAGCCCCCTGGGACACTTGCTGTAGTTGGTCTTCCACCTCCTCAAAGCCACCTTCCTCCTCTGACTCCTCTTCTTCAGACTCCTCTCTCTGCGTTGCCGCAGGTCCAGCAATCAACGACGACAAGGCTGCTTCTGGTGGTGATGGTGACCACAACTCTTCCTCTTCATGCTCATCTACGGCCTGATCCAGCACTCTTCGCAGGGCACGCTCCAGAAAAAACGCATATGGGATGAGGTTGATGATGTTGCCTTGGGTTTGACTGACCAGGTTTGTCACCTCCGCAAAAGGACGGAGCCTACAGCCATTGTGCATGAGCGTTCAGTAACGCAGCCAAAAAATACCCAGCTCCGCAGAGGCTGTCCTCTTTTTTTTTTTTTATTAAAAAAATCTGTTCTTACCTGTTTAATCTCTGTTTTGTCCCCTATCAGGGGCCGGTGTATGGAATAGATTTTAGGAACCGGGAGATGGAAAAAGATGGTTGGTCGGTCCTCTTACTTCCAACTTGGGGCACTGCGCCACCCTATATGAGTGGTGGGCAGTGGGCACAGTACAGTCTGTGGGTCTGACACTCACTGGCAGGCAACTGCAATTATATTACAGAGGAAAAATCTAATGAATTTTTTATCTGCAAGGTGCTGTGCCACCCTATATGAGTGGTGGGCAGTGGGTTCAGTACAGTCTGTGGGCCTGACACACATTGGCAGGCAACTGCAATTATATTACACAGAAAAAATTAAATGACTTTTTTATCTGCAAGGTACTGTGCCACCCGATATGAGTGGTGTGCACACAGTACAATCTGTGGGCCTGTGGCCTCTCACACACGGGCAGGCAACTGCAATATATATATAGAAAACATAAAATAAAAGGAGACTGATGTACCAGCCCTAAAAAGGGCTTTTTGGGGTGCTGTCAGGACGCTCTCCTTACAGCAGATTAGATGAGTCTTTGAGGACTGGAGTGGACACAGAACACTGGCCTAGCTAACGATTTCCCTATTAATTCAGCAGCAGCAGCACTCTCCCTGCTCTAACTAACACTGCAGCTTCAGAATGAATCTAAGATGGATGCTGTCCTTGCTTTTTGATAGGAGGTGGGAGGGTCTGGGAGGGAAGGTATGCTGATTGGCTGGAATGTGTCTGCTGACTGTGAGGTACAGGGTCAAAGTTTGCTCAATGATGACGTATAGGGGGCAGACCGAACATCGCATATGTTTGCCCGCCGCGGCAAACGCAAGCGATGTTCGCCGGCGAATAGTTCGGGACATCTCTACTGATTTGGCACCTATTTTGGAGGCATTGCGCCAATTTTGAGTTTTTAGACAAATTCTGAAGTTTTCTTTTTATGTAAATGCGCCTTATTTCAGGCCAGATTTTGTCGTAAAAACTCTCATTTCTATGCTACCCCAGGGCTGGTGGGCTTTTCTGTCTCTGTTTTGAGTGGTGAGTTGCGCCGAATTTGCCTACTTTCATGGAGACCTGCGCCAAAATTTTCATACACATACTATTTAGACCAGTTTAGTGAATTTAAATTGGTCTTACACAAAAACGACTACTAGATGTTAGACTAAGGGCTCATTCACACGAACGTGTGCTTCTCGTTGCCATATTGCGGAATCGGTCCACGATGCCCATGCTGACTAGTCAATCAGACGATCCTAATGCCGGCTGACAGGTTCTGCGGGGATCAGAACCTTCTAAAATGTATGTATAATATCCCCCCTCCTGCAACCCTCAATGTGGCCCCTCCTCATTTTATGGATGGCCGGGCGGACAGGCGCACAAACCACCACGCGCGATCATCCCCAACACACACACTTCCCCCATTTTCAGGATGGCCGATCGGTTTCGCATACAGCTGACACACTGCTTGAAACGTCCGAGATTGACACCAATGTCAGCCGTTTAACCCCTTACATGCCGTGGTCCATAGGGATCGCTGTATGGAAGGGGTTAACAGGGAGGGAGCTCCCTCCCTCTCTTATCGGGCGCTGCTGTGCCGTTGCAGCCACTCGATACTTGATGGGATCACATAGGGAGGGGGCTCCCTCCCTCATCAGCCGCTGCTCTGTTGTTGCAGTGTCCGATGGTTACCATGGCAACTGGATGCCTTCACAGGCTTCCGGCTTGCCATGGTATAGCTAAGTCGGATCAGGCTTTTGCTAAAGGCAGCAGCCTGATCAGGCTAAGTGTAAAGTCACAATACACTACAGAACACTATATAGTGTACTGTAGTGTATTATATAGGCATCAGACCCACTGGATCTTCAAGAACCAAGTGGGTCTGGGTAAAAAAAAAAAGTAAAAAAATAAATAAAAATTATTTCTCCTTATAGCCGCACATTTATCACTGATTAAAAATGTAAAAAAATAAATACACTACACATGTTTGATCACCGCGTCCGTAGCGACCTGATCTCTGAAAGGGTCATGTTACTTTCCCCGCATGGTGAACGCCATAAAAAAATTAAAAAACTAGGATGAAATTAAAATTTTCCCCACCTCACTTTGCAAAAAAAGTTATAAAAGTGATCAGAAAAGTCGTATGTACACCAAAATGGTACCAATCAAACTGTCACCTCATCTTGCAAAAAATGATCCCCTACATGAGACAATCGCCCAAAAAATAAATAAAATATGGCTCTCAGACTATGGAGACACTAAGGGCTCATTCACATGAACGTGTGCTGCCCATTGCAGTATTGCGGACCGCATTTGCGGATCCGCAATTCATGGGCACCATTCCATGTGCATTCCGCATCACAGATGCAGACTTATTCTCTTCAATGGGTCCGCAAATCCGGAGATGCGGAACGGAAGCACTGAATCGAACACTATGGAAATGCTACGGAGTGCTTCCTGGGGTTCTTTTCCGTGCCTCCGCACCTCAAAAAGATAGAACTTGCTCTATCTTTTTGCGGAATGGACTGGTCACGGACCCATTCAAGTAAATGGGTCTGCGATCCCCATGCGGCTGGGCTATGGTCGGTGCCCGTGCATTGCAGACCGCAATTTGCTGTCCATGGGCACGGGCTTCACACGGTCGTGTGAACAAGCCCTAAAACATGTATTTTTTTTCAAAAATGCTTTTATTGTGTAAAGTAAAATAAATTAAAAAAAAGTATACATTTTAGGTATTGCCGCGTCCGTAAGTACCTGCTCTATAAAAATATCACATGACCTAACCCCTCAGATGAACACCGTAAAAAAAATAATTGTCACCTTACATCACAAAAAGTGTAATACCAAGCGATCAAAAAGGCGTATGCCCCCCAAAATAGTACCAATTAAACCGTCATCTCATACCAAAAAAATGCATTACGTTAGCAATGATGGCCAGTTCGCCGTGTTCGCCCGCGATCACATGTGGGCTGCCATCTTAACTCACAAGTCCGGCAAGGCACAGGTAAGTCCTTACCTGTGCCTGCGCCGCGAGCCGGTCTGAAATAAATGCGGTCACCGGGAGCAGGCCGTTCCGAGAACAGCTGCCGGGGGCCTTCATCGGGCTGTTCTCGGAACTTCCTGCTCCCGGTGACCGCATTTGTTTCAGACCGGCTCGTGGCGCACAGGTAAGGACTTACTTGTGCCTGGCGGGACTTGTGAGTTAAGATGGCAGCCCGCATGTGTTCACGGGCGAACACGGCGAACTGGCCATCACTGTATGTTAGTACAATAAAAAGGTATCCCTGCATACCGCAATACTCTCGTATTTTGCAATCTTATTTATATATACTTATTTCTTTTTTTTTCAGTAGTATGAATAAGTCGTGAAAATGATTAGTGCCCCCCCATTTTTGACTGTGGTATCTTATGTACCCCCCCTATATATTGTTCCTAGAATCACCACTGCAGATTCATGATAGCATAATAAATGGCATGCAAATTGAAGACAGACTGTCAATACACCTGTTTTGTTGTTTTTTTTTCACAAAAAAAAGGCGAGCTTATGTATTTTGCGGTCCGCAAAATGTGGATCCGCCAAAAATATGGATGGTGTCTGCATTGCATCGTTTTTTTTTGTTTTTTTTGCGGATCCATTATAACAATGCCTATTCCTTTCCGCAAAACGGACAAGAATAGGACATGTTCTATCCTTTTGCAGACGTGCGGAATGGTTCTGCAAAGAATGCGGATTGGATGCAGAGCAAAAATATGGTCATGTGCATTATGGACCGAAGTAGTTCATGTCTCCGTGGTTTTGTTTTTCCACAAGTGTAAAAAAACACATTAAGGGCTCACACACGGCTGTAGCATTTTTTGCAGTCCACAAATTGCGGATCCGCAAAACACAGATACCGGCTGTGTGCCTGCCGCATTTTTTGGAACGGAACATTCTGCCCTCTATGGAACTGTCCTATCCTTGTCCGTAAAACAGACAAGAATTGGCCATGTTCTATTTTTTTGTGGGGCCGCAAAATAGTCATACTTTTGCGGCCCCATTGAAGTGAATGGGTCCACATCGGACCCGCAACAAATGTGTATTGGATGTGCACCAAAAATGTGGTCGTGTGCATGAGACCTAAAAATAACTCAATAGGTACATGTGCTATCTGTGATGCACTGACATGTGAAAGAGTCCTTATTTTTCATTTTTTCTTCACACGTGTGAAAAGCAGTTGTCAAATGGATGCAATTCTGGTGGGAAAAAAGCCTGCCAAGCGCTGTATGGAGCCGCAGGCTCTGAGTGGCTGGCTGCAGTGCTCGTCTTATGAGGAGGTTGAGCGAAGTGCGCGCATGCGCACTTCGCTCAATGAGGCTGATTCTAAATGTCCGCACGGGCGCATCAGGCACAGGCCTGTGCGCACGCGCGGGATCTTTGAAAAGGAGGAGGGGGCACTGAGCGAGAGCCGGAGGCGGATTTCTTTACATTCAGGCGGCGCTGAAAGGATCAGGGGAGGAGCTGGGCACCAACGGCGGCGGCGGCGGGCGGCGGCTTCAGACCTTCAGAAACGCCCTGGGCACCTTATCCACAAGATTGACAGGTTAGATAAAAGGTATTTTTATCAAAACGAGACGGCGAATTTATGTTATAACAACACCTTTGTAATCACAAGGGCGCCATGGAGAGAACAATACTTTTAAAAGGGGGGGTTAGAAAGTGGTGACAGAGTCCCTTTAAGTAGAAAAAATTGTTGCAGGTCACTTTTTTAAACTGGCTGTGCGACTGTGTTTAATAGCACAGACGATTTCACGTGTGTTCGGCAGTTGGGTGGGACAGGGGCATGTAGGGGGGCTTGTCGGGGTATGAAGGCACCTTTACATTGTTTCACATATAGATAAAATATGAGTCTGGGACTACACGGTGAAGTGTCACACAACCACAAACATTTTTCAAACTTGCTGTTATATGACAATTTTAGAGCTGTAATTTGGCAGTAAAAACACAGCCAAGTCCCAGGTGAGTTTCATTGTGGTCTATAAAGTCACGCACGACAATCGACCACTAATCCAACCCAAATCTTTGCGACTGTCACATCGCGGTTCATGACTCCATTTGTATATTTGGATATGGAAAAACATTATCAAGTTTATCTGAAACTTTCAAAAAGTACTGCCCCAAACAGATCAGAACTCGGCAAATGTGGACTGAAGAGCCTGTTACCAGAAAGTCTCGGGGACACGTGAAAGGCTCATGCACACGAACATGTGCAGGCCATGCCCGTATTGCGGCCCACAAACAGCAGGTCTGCAATATACGGACACTGGCGGTGTGTGCAACGTATCCCGGATGCTCATTCACCCATTCACTTGAATGGGTCCACAATCCGGAAGATACGGACCAGAAGGCCGCGGATGCACTATAGAGCGCTTCCATGGCATTTCGGTCTATGCCTCCACACCACAAAAAAAAATATAGAATTTTATTATTTTATTATATTTTTTTGCAGTGCTGACAGATCGGTGCCCGTCACATTAACTACTGAAACCTCACCTGTTTTGGATGCTTTTGTCTCTTATCCAACTATTTTGATCTTTTTTTTGACTAAGTGTGCACTCCGTATTTTGCAGTACGGAACAGTTGGCCCTTCATAGAACAGTACTATCATTGTCCGTAATGCGGACAATAATGGGACATGTTCTATTACTTGGCGAAACGGAAATTAGGACACACGGAAACGGAATGCACACGGAGTAACTTCCATTTTTTTTGCAGACCCATTGAAATAAATGGTTCCATATGCGGTCCGCAAAAAAAAAAACGGATGGACACGGAAAGAATATACGTTCGTGTGCATGAGCCCTAATTCAGAAGATTTCTAACTTTTGCAAATTTTTTCCAGGTGTGCCTTTTTTTACGCCTGAATTTGTCGCAAAAACAGGATAATTTCTATGCCACCCCAGGGCTGGTGTACTTTTCTTCAGATGTTTTAAGTGGTGAATTGTGACTTTTTTTTTATTGACATGTGACTTTTCTCCGTAAAGATTAGAATCTTTTCATGCACAAATAATTAGACCAATCTAAGTGAATATGAACCTGTCTAACTGAAAAACAACCACCAGAGGTCAGACTATTAGAAATACACCTGGTCTAATTTATGACCTGCTGCACGACTTTTAACAAATGCTCGGCAAAAGAATGACAACCAAATGAAATACGCCTGAAAAACCGGCAAGCTTGGTAAGGCCTCATGCACACTGCCGTTCCGTTTTTTGCGGTCCGCAAACCGCGGATCCGCAAAAAACGGAAGCCGCCGTGTGCCTTCCGCAATTTGTGGAACGGAACGGGTGGGCCATTGTAGACATGCCTATTCTTGTCCGCAAAACGGACAAGAATAGGACATGCTATATTTTTTTTTGCGGGGCCTCGGAACGGAGAAACGAATGTGGACAGAACACGGAATGCTGTCCGCATCTTTTGCGGCCCCATTGAAGTGAATGGGTCCGCACCCGAGCCGCAAAAACTGCGGCTCGGATGCAGACCCGAAAAACGGTTGTGTGCATGAGGCCTAAGGCTGTGTTTATATTTCAGTTATTTGATCTGTTATTTCCATCAGTTATTGTGAGCCAAAACCAGGTGCGGGTCAAAAACACAGAACAGGTGAAAATCTTTCCATTAGGCTTCATGCACACAACCGTATGGCTTTTTCAGTATTTTGCGGTCCGCAAAAAACGGATCCTCAAAAAATACGGATGACGTCCGTGTGCATTCAGTTTTTTACGGAACAGCTGGCCGATGATAGAACAGTACTATCCTTGTCCGTTATGCCGACAATAATAGGACATGTTGTATCTTTGGACGGAACGGAAATACGGAAACGAAAGGCATACAGAGTACCTTCCTTTTTTTTGCAGATCCATTGAAATTAATGGTTCCGTATACGGAACGCAAAAAACGGAACGTAAATGGAAAAAAAAAAATTTGTGTGCAAGAGGCCTTAGACCTTATCTCTCAGTAGGCTTCACTATTGGTTTTGGCTCACAATTAGGGCTCGTTCACACGAACGTGTGAAGCCCGTGCTGTGCCCAATGCACGGGCACCGTCCATGGGGCAGGCACATGGGGATCGCAGACCTATTCACTTGAATGGGTCCGAGATCCTTCCATTCTACAAAAAGATAGAGCAAGTTCTATCTTTTTGCAGTGCGGAAGCATGGAACGGAACCCCATAAAGCACTCCGTAGTGCTTCTGTAGTGTTCTGTTCCGCACCGTTCCGCATCTCTGGATTTGCGGACCCATTGAAATTAATAGGTCCACATCTGTGATGCGGAATGGCCACTGAACGGTGCCCGTGTATTGAGGGTCCGCAATATGGCAACGGGCATCACACATTTGTGTGAAGGAGCCTTAGGGCTCTTTCACACTTGCGTTGTCCGGATCCGACGTGTACTCCATTTGCCGGAATTACACGCCGGATCCGGAAAAACGCAAGTGAACTGAAAGCATTTGAAGACGGATCCGTCTTCAAAATGCGTTCAGTGTTACTATGGCAGCCAGGACGCTATTAAAGTCCTGGTTGCCATAGTAGTAGTGGGGAGTGGGGGAGCAGTATACTTACAGTCCGTGCGGCTCCCGGGGCGCTCCAGAATGACGTCAGAGCGCCCCATGCCCATGGATGACGTGATCCATGCGACACGTCATCCATGAGCGTGGGGCGCTCTGACGTCACTCTGGAGCGCCCGGGGAGCCGCACGGACGGTAAGTATACTGCTCCCCCGCTCCCCACTACACTTTACCATGGCAAACAGGACTTTAGTGTCTTGGCAGCCATGGTAACCATTCAGAAAAAGCTAAACGTCGGATCCGGCAATGCGCCGAAACGACGTTTAGCTTAAGGCCGGATCCGGATTAATGCCTTTCAATGGGCATTAATTCGGGATCCAGCCTTGCGGCAAGTGTTCAGGATTTTTGGCCGGAGCAAAAAGCGCAGCATGCTGCGGTATTTTCTCCGGCCAAAAAACATTCCGGTCCGGAACTGAAGACATCCTGATGCATCCTGAACGGATTTCTCTCCATTCAGAATGCATTAGGATAAAACTGATCAGGATTCTTCCGGCATAGAGCCCCGACGACGGAACTCTATGCCGGAAGAAAAGAACACAAGTGTGAAAGAGCCCTTAACTGATGGAAATAACTGATCAATTAACTGAAGTGTGAACTCACCCTAAGGCTAGGGCTACACAACGACATGTGTCGCACGACAATTTTTATGATGATCCAAGACTGGACTGCAACTGTCGCAGTATGTCGCAGTGTGACTCCATAGACTATCATCATAAAAATTGTCGTGCGACACATGTTGCAGTGTAGTTGTGCCCTATGTGTCGTGCAGCCCTAGCCCAGGCATGGCCAACCTGAGGCTCTCCAGCTGTTGTAAAACTACAACTCCCACCATGCCCTGCTGCAGGCTGATAGCTGTAGGCAGTCTAAGGCTACTTTCACACTAGCGTTCGGGGCTCTGTTTGAAGGGTCTCACAAGCGCCCCCGAACTCATCCGTACTGCCCCAATGCATTCTGAGTGGATGCGGATCCGCTCAGAATGTATCAGTCTGGCAGCGTTCAGCCTCCGCTCCGCTCAGCAGGCGGACACCCGAATGCAGCTTGCAGCGTTCGGGTGTCCGCCTGGCCGTGCGGAGGCAAACGGATCCATCCAGACTTACAATGTAAGTCAATGGGGACGGATCCGTTTGAAGTTGACACAGTATGGCTCAATTTTCAAAAGGATCCGTCCCCCATTGACTTTCAATGTAAAGTCTGGACGGATCCGTCGGAACTACTTTCACACTTCTGAACGGATCCAAACGTCTGCATTATAGGAGCGGATCCATCTGTGCAGACAGCAGACGGATCCGCTCTGAACGCAAGTGTGAAAGTAGCCTAAGCATGCTGGGAGTTGTAGTTTTGCAAAAGCTGGAGAGCTTCAGGTTGGCCATGCCTGCCCTAGCCTAAGGGCTCATGCAAACCAACGTATTATACGGAACCATTAACTTTAATGGGTCCACAAAAACAACAGAATTTCATCCGTATTTCGTGGATACATACTGTAGAAATGCTATGCCCAGCCCATATTGCTCATGTGTTTGGTGATTAATAAGTTACTGTTTCCGATCCGCAAAAAACTGATCAAATATGGAAACCATATGGACATGTTTTGTGCAATAACGGAACGGAAGAGGACTTAAATCAGAGAAAAAAAACCTCAGGTGCGGAACAATGGATTAGTGAAAAACGGACCGCAAAACAACAACGGTCGTGTGCATGAGCCCTAAATGTGCCCCTCGGTGTCAGTCAGCTTATGTAATATGCAGTAAAAATGGGGCATGTCAATAACTGGTTTCTACAAAGAGACTCTTTGTCGACCACAGTCTATTATCCTAATTATGCAGAGGGTCTGTGAAGGGGCGGGGGCCTTATACCTCATCAAATAAATCCTCTGCAACATGAATTCATGAAGAGACAGAAAGGAGCTCTACAGAAGGCAAGGAATCCTCAGCTCTCTCATTAGACCATGGAACGTGAGACATCCTGTGGAAGGAGCCCTCTGTCTCTCTCATTCTCTGGGGGTGGTTTTCTGTGCATATACCAGATTGGAGTGGTCCAAGCCCTCCTTGACCTGGCCCCAGAAATCTTGAAGTCCGCACCACAGGTGTATGGATCATCAGCGGGGTGTCTGGCTGCAGCTGCTGTGGTCTTCAATGTCGATCTAGGTAAGAACTGCATGCGGTTTACACTTTGATGTTACATAATACTAGGTTATTGGACTTCATTCTGACACATTAACCCTTTCTTCTAGACTTCTACATACTTGTTCATGTGAGGGGCACACAGAACATGCTGTATGTGCTTTGCTTTACCTGTGAAATGTGTTTCTTGGGTGTTTTCAAAATGGAGTGTGTGTGTGACTATTTAACATGGTAGTGTCTAAAGTTTGGGTTATCGAAGAATCGCGTTATGGTCTGTGATTATATCTCCTCCTTCATGGCACCATTTGGTAGTGCAGTAAAATACAGAATTTCCCAAGTTTGGAGCACTTGGGGTATGTTCACACAGTGGTGTGTGGCTGTGTGTTTTTTAACAATGTGGATTCTGCGCAAAAAAGTGCGTGTCAGGCCACGTGCACATATGTGTTTTTCGATCCACATTTTGCAGATCCGTGATTCAGTTTTTCTGTCTGTTGTTAAAAGCTGAGACTTTTGCCAATATATTCCTGTCAGGAACACATCGGAACCCATCATGCACCACGTCACGGTCACTCAGCGTAGTGGTAGGACCTCTTGCCATGCTAACTATGGTGTGAACACGGTCTGAAGGTGATGAAATCCAGCTCGCAGCCAAGCTTCCACACAACCACATATCAGAACAACTAGTGCATATTTTTTTTTCTGTGATTTATATAATTACATTTTCATCCGCACAATGCTCCGTTTTGTGTAGGATGACTTTGTGGTGCATGTGGACTGCGCCGGCATCCTCCATTGTTTGCTGCGGTCCACATGCGGTGGGACTGCTCCCCCAATGAGAAACACGCTACAGTGTTTGGGGTCTGAGCAGTTCCACTATATTTCTGTGATTTTGTCTGTTGTGCATCCGTTCTGCATGGCCGCAAAAAGTCTGTTCTGTTTTTGCGGTCTGTCATTGGCATTCTGTGATGTTTTACAACAACAGATCTGCAAGAACGGATGACATCCGTGTGTGTTGGAAACCAGCTATTTTAGAGCTAATACAACTGGATCCATTCAGAAAGCATGCTGCCGGTTGTATCACCCTGACGCAAGCATTTTTGCTGATCCTGCAGAAACGTGTGTGTGTGTGTGTGGCCAGGAGTGGATTTAAAATCAAGTAAAGCTGAGTTCACACTTTTTAGTTATTTAGTCAGTTCTTTCCATCAGTGTTTGGCCTCATGCACATAACCGTATTGGGGCCTGCAATATGCAGGCACTGGCTGTGTGCTCCCCACATCACGGATGTGGACCCATTCACTTAAATGGGTCCGAAATCCGGAGGCACGTACCTATTCAAATTGAATGGGTCTCAATCCGTCCCGGCGGCGTTGTCCATGCATCGGGGACCACAAATTGCGGTCCCCCCAATGCATGGAATGGCCTTGTGCATGAGGCCTTTGTGAACCAAAACCAGTAGTGAAGCCTAATCAGAGATCAGGTGTAATGGAAAGATCTGCACCTGTTCTGTGTATTTTGACCTGCATCTATCTGGAAATTACTGACCAGATAACTGAAGTGTGCACACAACCGTTGTTTTATTCCGTGTCCGTTCCGTGTTTTTTTGTTTTTTTTTCTGCTGACCCATTGACTTTCAATGGGTCCGTTGAAAACTCGGCTAATGCACCGTTTGTCATCCGTGGTTCCAGTCCGTCAAAAAAATATAACCTGTCCTATTTTTTTCATGGAAAACGGTTAGCGGACGCATTCAAGTCAATGGGACCGTGAAAAAACGTGGAGGCACACAAGATTGTCATCCGCGTCCGTTTTTTTGTTCCTATCATTTGCATGGCAAACTTGACTTGGACTTTTTTGTTTACTTTCCTTCATGTCTGGTGATCCTCCAAAAATAAAGGAAGGCACACGGAAACGGATCACGGAACAACGGAACCCCATTTTGCCGAACGGAACACAACAACTGTCGTGTGCATAAGGCCTTAGGCCCCTTTCACACGGGCGAGTTTTCCACGCGGATGCAGTTCATGAGGTGAACGCATTGCCCCCGCACTGAATCCGGACCCATTCATTTCTATGGGGCTGTGCACATGAGCGGCGATTTTCACGCATCACTTGTGCGTTGCGTGAAAATCGCAGCAAGCTCTATATTGTGTTTTTTTTTTTGGTTTTTTTTTTATGCAGCGCAGGCACCATCAAAGTGAATTGGGCTGCGTGAAAATCGCAAGCAAGTGCGGATACGGTGCGTTTTTTTTTTTTTGTTTTGTTTTTCCCCGCATGTTGCTAGGATGAAAGTCTATTCACTGTATTTTCCTTTTATAACATGGTTATAAGGGAAAATAATATCATTCTTTAATACAGAATGCTTAGTAGAAGGTCAATTGAGGGTTAAAAATAAAATAACTCCTCCAATTGATCGCACAGCTGCCGGTGTCCTTTTCTTTCTTCAGGATCTGTCAAAGGACCTGTGGTGACATCACTGTGCTCATCACATGCTAATCACCATGGTGATGTACCATGTGATGAGCACAGTGATGTCACCACAGATCCTGAAGAAAGAACAGGAGACCGGCAGCTACGTGATCAATTGGAGGAGGTGAGTTAATTTTTTATTTTTAACCCTCAATTGACCTAAGAATTCTGTATTAAAAAATGCTATTTCCCCTTATAACCATGTTATAAGGGAAAATAATAAAAATTTACAGAATACTGAACCCGAACTTCTGTGAAGAATTCCGGGTTCGGGTCTGGGTACTAAAACATGCCGATTTTTCTCACGAGCGTGCAAAACGCATTAAAATGCTTTGCGCTCGCAGGGGAAAAAAAAATCACACCTGTTCCCGCAACGCAAACGCATCTTTTCCCGCAACGCCCGTGTGAAACCAGCCTAAGGGTTCTGGCTGGCCCGTATTCTGGGTCCGCAATTTACAGGCCTCGGCCGTTTGTGCACCACATCATGGATGCGGACCCATTCACTTGCCTCCACACTGCAAATAAAAAATGTTTTAAAAGTGTAAAAATTATATTTTCATGTTGAATGGGTCTGCGAAAACCACACGGATGTTGCCTGTGCATTGGGGACCGCAAATTGCAAGGAATACCAAGCACACCCTTAGGCAAAACATGTGTCTTGCGGTCTGCAAACGCTCATCCCGACCGTGTGCATTTTGCGGAGTGCATATGGCCAGCCCTAGGATAGAAATGCCTATTCTTGTCCGCAATTGCACGGTGTGCTGCCCGCATCTTTTGACATTTCTATTAAAATGAATGGGTGCGGAACGGATGCGGATCCAAAAATATGGTTGTCTAAATGCAGTTTTTAAAGGAAAATCGGAAGTGGGAAAAGTATCAAAAACCTGCATGTGTGAATTTACCCTTAAGGGTAAAAGAGAGCCAAGCCCCATTGCGGAGACAGAGCATTAACATGATTAATAATGCTCCATGCCTCTCTGACCTTTTTACTACAAAATCACAGTGACAACTTTATCTCACAGATTTTTGTAGTAAAAAGGTCCGAGGCATGGAGCATTATTAATCATGTTAATGCTCTGTCTGCTGTCTGGAACGGGGCTTGGCTCTTTCACGCAGCGGATTCCACGCACGGCATCCGCTCGTGTGAAACGGCCTGAAACTGTAACTTGGAGGTGAAGGGTTCTTTCTCGCACAAGCCAAGATGAATTCTAAATGGCAAAAACTAAGAGGCTGTGTACATGTGAAGCTCTGCAGCAGGTGTATTACAGGGGCTCAGGTTGGATGATAAACCTGGTGCAGGGATGGACACTTTCTGACTAGTATACATCAAAAGGAGGCATAAAATTTCATGTGAACCCACCCTTTTTTCCGTCAGTTAAGCCTCATGCAGATAGATGTCTGTGGAACACGGTCCGTGAGATACCGGACTGGCATTGCAGGAGTGCACAGCGTCATAGCAACCAATGATGCCGTGTGCTCCTGCAATGCCAGTCCGGTATCTCGCGGACCGTGTACCATGGACGTCTGCATGAGGCTTTATTGTGAGTCAAAACCAGCAGTGAAGCCTTCAGAGATCAGGTGTAATGGAAAGATTTCTTCCTGTTCTGCGTTTTTGTCCCGTCCCTGGTTTTGGCTCACTATAAGGCCTCATGCACGTGGCCATTTTGGTCTGCATCCAAGCCGCAGTTTTAGCGGCTCAAATGCGGACCTATTCACTTCAATGGGACTGCAAAAGATGCGGACAGCACTCTGTGTGCTTTCCACATCCATTGCTCCATTCCGTGGTCCGCAAAAAAAATATAACCTGTCCGTGTTGCGGACAAGAATAGGCAGTTATATTAATGGCTGTCCGCGCCATTCTGAAAATTGCGGAACGGACGCCATCTGTTTTGCGGATCGCAAAACACACAACTGTTGTGTGCTCGAGGCCTAAAGATGTGGAAATATTTCTGATACATAAATACTGTTCAATATTTTCATCAGAAATATTGCAGTTGGACATAAGAAATAAAAAATTTGGTTCCGTATATACGGTTCGCAAAAAAACAAAACGGAATGAAAATACGTTCGTGTGCAAGAGGCCATATACTGATTAGTTATTTCCCTCAATTTTTGTGGCTTTTGGAGGGCAAATTTTCCTGAAATGGTTCTTTGGTACCATGTCACATTTGAAGAGACCCTGAGATACCCTGACACTGGAAAACCCCAAAAAGTGGCCCCATTTTGAAAACTAAACCCCTCAAGGAAATTATCAAGCAGTGGTGGATGGTGAAAGGTAAATATGTAAGCCCCCTTTTGGCACACACTATGAGCATTTTTTTGGTTCCTTCCCTTTCTTGCTGTTTGAAAGACCTAACTAAGAGATGAGCGAGATAAAAGGGAGTCTGTCACCAGCATTTCACTTTTTTAACCCTTCCCACAGCTCCCTAGCATGCTTAGTTAATAAAAACGTTACCTCTGGCATCAATCCTGGACTTATAGAACCCTCAAAAACGATCTTTATAAGATATGCAAATGAGGGCTCACAAGTGCCCAGGGCGGCGTTACTCTCTTAGGTGCCCTGCTTGCTCAGCCTTCTCATTGTGTCCCCCCCCGCCCCTTCCTACCCTCTGCCCGCCCATCCTTTCCCTCTGACCGCCTTTGTACTAACTTGTTATGCTGCCGATATCCCGCGCCGGCGCACTCATTCCTTTGGCCAGCACATGCGCACTGCGATGCCCATTCCTTGTACAGCATCACAGTAACTATTGTGCATGCGCCGGCTAACGACGCCGATTTTTGTGTCATTAGCTGGCGCATGCGCAATAGTTACTGTGATGCCGTACAAGGAATGGGCATCGCAGTGCGCATGCGCCGGCGCGGGATATCGGCAGCATAAGTTAGTACAAAGGTGGTCAGAGGGAAAGGATGGGCGGGCAGAGGGTAGGAAGGGGCGGGGGGACGCAATGAGAAGGCTGAGCAAGCAGGGCACCTAAGAGAGTAACGCCGCCCTGGACACTTGCGAGCCCTCATTTGCATATCTTATAAAGATCGTTTTTGAGGGTTCTATAAGTCCAGGATTGATGCCAGAGGTAACGTTTTTATTAACTGTAAGCATGCTAGGGAGCTGTGGGAAGGGTTAAAAAAAGTGAAATGCTGGTGACAGACTCCCTTTAAGTTGACGAAGTGGCATTCAATCGGAATTTCAGGAAAAACTCGATTCGCTCTGAATTTCCTCACGCTTCGTGGTAACGAATCAAATTTTTTTTCCTAAAATGGCTGCTGCATGTGTTAGGACATTGAGCAAAGAATTCTGGCATTACGGGTGATCCCGCTTTCCCAATCAGCAGCCAGCCCCTGTGATGTCACAGCCCTATAAATACCCTCAGCCATTTTGGATTCTTCCATTTTCCAGTGTACTTAGTGCAGGGAGAGATATCAACAGGTGCTAGATACAGTGCTAGGAAAGACTTTATTGTGCTGAAAAAATGATTTACAAGTACAGGGAAAGATTATTCAATCTATAGGGAAAGGATAGGGAGTCATCATCTACACTATAAAAGGATATAACAAAGACAGGTGCACTCTGCGGTCTTACTAAGCCCTCAAACTGGTGTTAAAATTGAGAGATTAGCCAACATGTCCTATGTGAGGACAGGACATGACATGTCTGAGCCCGAGCACCGCGCCAAGGTTTCTCAAGTAGCTCGGGACCTAACGCTAAACCTACCTGGGCCGTGGGGGCAATACCAGGAGCCATCAGGCGAATTACAGGAGCGCAAGGTCCGACTCAAAGCAATCTCCCAGTAACCTCCAGCATGTGACCATGCATACAATGGGAGGAGGCAGAGAGCTCTGAGCCCCACCCAAGACTGGCTGATATAGCCCGGGCCTCACATGTACACCAGAATGCTGCCTGTAGATGGAAATAATGGCACATTCAGACTAGGAGTTTCTACACCTCCCAAAAATTCAAAATACAAACTACAAATTGGCGTGGTATTAAAAAGGGCGTGCTCAACCCCCATATGCAGTGGTGCATCTATACCGCGGGGGGGCAGATCCTGCACTTGTGGTCTGCTGCTAATGGCAATCCCCAGCAAAAATGCATACAATGCAGGATGCCTGCAGCAGACCACAAGTACCTATAAAAGGAGAACTGGATGCAATAGGAGAGTGTACAGCCTGGGTAATAGGAGCAATTCTATTACACCTTACTGCTCTTATTGGGGATACAAATTGCTATTACACAAAAGCAGAAGTATTACACCCCAGAGTGGTGTTACCACTCATGCACCCTGCTACTATCTCTTGGGCTAACACCAATGCCATCTATGTATTTTTGTCTAGGTCCTCCACAATGTGCATTCCTAATTCTGTTATGCAACTGTTCATATGTAATGTACCTGGTTCACCAGCAGGTGGCAGCAAACACGGCAGAGCTGTAGTTAGAAAGAATGGAAGTTGCCATTCTATTATCGCCCCCCCCCCCTCAGCAGAGAAGTGGGCTAGCCTTAATTCCTGACGGAAGAGTGGGGACCAGTTAGTCTAGTTTTACCCCCGGGAAGGGTGTGCGTGGGCACGTCTCTGCTGGACGCGCCAATGCCAGCCAGAGCACCCTAAGCTCTGCTGGCCATGGAGGCAGAAGCTTGAAGCCAAGAGCATAGTCCCCCGCCATAGTGGGGTCAGAGAAGGACTGCTGTGGCCACTCTCATTGCCACTAGGGACTCCCAACCGCTGCAGCAACAGCGACGAAGACTCCCAGTCCCTCTAAGGAGCACCAGGCCACCTGGCAGGCGAATTTTACCACAGTTGCCCCTGACTACTGGAGTAGCAGAGCCAGAGAAGCGCCAGTCTGTAGCCATTATCGCTGCCACTACAGAAATCTTCAGGCCTACTGCTGCTGTACAGCCTGGGCCCACCAAACAGGAGCACTGCCCTGAGGTGTGCGAGGATAAGGAGGAATCCACTGATAATGCCCCATGCACTCCGGAACCACCAAATAATTCAGAGCTCCTTGCTATGAAAGACCAAGGGTCTATCATTGCCTACCAGGAAAAAGCCAAGGATTGCAGAGCATCCTCCAGAAGAGGGTGATCTTCCAATTAAAGTCCTGCCACCAGGAGATCGCAGATGACGTTTCTGCCAGAGGGGCAGCTACATTGGGCACTAGAGCTAGCGGTGACGGCGATGAGGATGTCGCACAGCCTAAAGAAGGACTTTTGCACCCTCAACTATGGGACCTAGGAGGAAGACTTCCAGCCCCTCTTGTAAGTGACCTCATGCTGTGAGGAGAACAATTCATTGGACAATGTGAGCCACATCTTGGACTGAACTTGAAGGGTGAGAACTTGTTGGTCCATCTATCAGTTTTGTTGCCCTGTTTTACCTCTTGCCCAGAAGAGCACCGATTGTTGTGTATTTTTTATTTTATTGGCTGATGGAGTCTATCTCCAGCTTGTGCACATTGGAGCCATACCTCATGTGGACTACAAATGACATATAATGCAAAAAATAAATAAATAATATATATATATATATATATATATATATATATATATATATATATATATATATACAGGGCCGCTGATAGAAATCATGGGGCCCCGTACAGCATACATGACGGGGCCCCCTTCAGCTCCACCCCCTGATCCCTCCTTCAGCCACACCCCTGGCCCCGCCCTTGGCCCCTCCCCAGACGCCGCCTTGAAACAACATGCAGATTTGTCTACAAGTGATATTTATGGCGCTGGGGGGTCGTCTGTGAATGGCGCTGTTATGGAGGGGATCTGTGGATGGCACTGTTATGGAGGGGATCTGTGGATGGCACTGTTATGGAGGGGATCTGTGGATGGCACTGTTATGGAGGGGATCTGTGGATGGCACTGTTATGGAGGGGATCTGTGGATGGCACTGTTATGGAGGGGATCTGTGGATGGCACTGTTATGGAGGGGATCTGTGGATGGCACTGTTATGGAGGGGATCTGTGGATGGCACTGTTATGGAGGGGATCTGTGGATTCAGATTGAGGAGGGGGGGGCAGTTTGTCACTTGCCTAAGGCCAGGGTAAGGGGGGCCTCCCACCCAGGCTGTGCACATTAATCCTGGCTGATCGATCGCTTCTGGCCTGCTGCTGTGCTGCCTGCAGTGACATCTGAGTGATGAGAGTACTGATTAGTTTTCTCCTAAAGGAGCGGGTATTGACTGGTCTGGTCTGGGGCTGCTGGGCTTAGTTATCACTGACTATGTCACCGCCACCGGCGCTTCCACCAGGCGGGTTAGGGCCCCCGGACCGGACTCACTCACTCAGGGACACTCACAGTTCACAGACACACACTTTAACTGGTCTGGACCGGACCACCAGGACCCTGGTCCAGTCGGATGGTCCAGCTAGCCACGCTCACCTCAGCACAGCAGACAGTCTGGCAGGCAGCCGCACTCGCAGGCTCAGGATAGGAGGAGCCGAGGAGGGGAGCTCTCAGCCAGGAGAGGAGGCGGAGTCAGTCAGTACCGGCGGCTGCACACAGCTTCCTCTTTCGTCTTCTGACCTCAACTGAAGCCACTCCCCCTCCCTCCTCCTACTTAGCCTGCCCTGCCCTGCACAGTGCGCGTCATGCAGGGCCTCGCCTCCGCCCCATGTGAATCTGATTTCACCAGCTTGGGGCCGCGTTCTCCTGGCTGAGGGGGGCCCCGTGGGCCCCCCTGACTTAGGGGCCCGGTCGCAATTGCGACCGCTGCGACCCCTATAGCTACGCCACTGCCGGGCCCCCCTGCCAGCCGGGCCCGGTACAACTGGGCCAGCTGTACTGGCCTATCAGCGGCCCTGTATGTATGTGTATGTGTGTATGTATATGTGTGTGTGTGTATTATATATATATATATATATATATATATATATATAATTAGATTGCAACGTTACAAGCCTGCACCCAAAGGATAGACTAAAACGTGTACCTGAGATCTTTGATTTCCAGTGTGACATGTGGTATGTTGACATTTTTTGCACTAAAGTTCTAAGATTCTGCAACGTTCAAGCACTTTAGCCCATTGTATGGACTCTTATGGTTACAACAATGTGACCTCTTATGCACTTTTTGAATGGCTAACTTTATACTGTTAGCATCATTGCTTTATTGCTCATATGGACTGCCTCTGAGGACGCTGAATACTAATGGTCCCACTTTTCCTTGTTAGTTCAGAAAGCCTAGGTATTATATCGTATTTGCAAATGCCCTTAACCACTTCCCATCTGGGCCATTTGCCCCCTTCCTGACCAGGCCTAATTTTGCAAAACTGACATATCTAACTTTATGTGGTAATAACTTTGGACCGCCTTTACTTATCCAAGTCATTCAGAGATTGTTTTCTCGTGACACATTGTACTTCATGATAGTCATAAATTTGAGTCAATATATTTCACCTTTTATTTATGAAAAAACTAAATTTCACTTTCTCTGCTTTCAAAGCAGAAAGTGACACCTCATAAAATATTTATTACTTAACATTCCCCATATGTCTACTTTATGTTGGCATCATTTTTTTTTTTTTTAGAAGCAATTCTTCACATTTTTAAGAAAATTGCCAAAACCCACTTTTTAAGGACCAGTTCAGGTATGAAGTCACTTTGTGGGGCCTACATAGTGGATACCCCCATAAATGATCCCATTGTAGAAACTACACCCCTTAAGTTACTTAAAACCGATTTTACAAACTTTCTTAACCCTTTAGGCGTTCCACAAGAATTAAAGGAAAATGGAGATCAAACTTTTAAATTTCACTTTTTTGGCAGATTTTCCATTTTAATCCAATTTTTTTCTTTAACACATCTATGGTAAACAAATAAAACTCAGTATTTATTACCCAGATTCTGCGGTTTACAGAAACACCCCACATGTAGTCATAAACTGCTGTATGGGCACACAACAGGGCGCAGAAGGAACTCCACATGGTTTTTAGATGCCATGTCCCATTTTGAAGCCCCCCTGATGCACCCTTACAGTAGAAACTCCCAAGAAGTGATCCCATTTTGGAAACTAGGGGATAAGGTGCCAGTTTTATTAGTACTATTTTTGGGTACATATGATTTTTTTTTTTCGATCATTCATTATAACACTTTATGGGGCAAGGTGACCAAAAAATTGGTTGTTTTAGCACAGTTTTTATTTATTTTTACAGCGTTCACCTGAGGGGTTCAGTCAAGTGATATTTTTATAGAGCAGATTGTTGCAGACGTGGCGATACCGAATATGTCTACTTTTTCTTTTAAGTTTTACACAATAGCATTTTTGAAATAAAAAAATTATGTTTTAATGTGTCCATGTTCTGAGAGCTATAGTAGTGTGTGGGTTTTTTTGTTTTTTTTTTCCCCCCTCACTGTTGATTTCTCCTGTAACTGGGGCTGACATAGTAGCCCCAGTTACAGGAGAAATACACCCCCCAGAGAGGCTGTACAGCCTCAGTGCAGGGCTGATCGAGGTCTCTGAAAGACCTCACACAGCTCCTGCACTCTCCGGTTCCAGCGGTCACATGACCGCCGGGCTGGAACAGGAAGCGCATAGCGCTTCCTGCTCTGTATACACAGCGCTCGGTGATCTAGAAGGCAGGGACACCTGGCCTCTTTCACACGAGCGTGACGGATTAGGTCCGGATGCGTTCAGTGACACTCGCACTATTTTGCAAGCAAGTTCAGTCAGTTTTGTCTGCGATTGCGTTTAGTAGTTCAGTTTTTTTCCGCGCGGGTGCAATGCGTTTTGATGCGTTTTTCACGCGCGTGATAAAAAACTGAAGGTTTACAAACAACATCTCCTAGCAAACATCAGTGAAAAACGCATTGCATCCGCACTTGCTTGCGGATGCAATGCGTTTTTCACGCAACCCCATTCACTTCTATGGAGCCAGGGCTGCGTGAAAAACGCAGAATATACAACATGCTGCGATTTTCACGCAACGCAGAACTGATGCGTGAAAAACAACGCTCATGTACACAGACCCATTGAAATGAATGGGTCAGGAGTCAGTGTGGGTGCTATGCGTTCACTTCACGCATTGCACCCGCGCGGAAAACTTGCTCGTGTGAAAGGGGCCTAAGGGCTGTTTCACACGAGCGGATGCCGTGCGTGACATCCGCTCCGTGAAAGAGTGCCAAGACCCGATGCAGACTGCAGAGGCACGGAGCATTAACATGACTGATAATGCTCCGTGCCTCTCTGTGATCTCTTTACTAGGAAATCACAGTGACAACTGTGATTTCGTAGTAAAGAGATCACAGAGAGGCACGGAGCATTATCAGTCATGTTAATGCTCCGTGCCTCTGCAGTCTGCATCGGGTCTTGGCACTCTTTCACGGAGCGGATGTCACGCACTGCATCCGCTCGTGTGAAACAGCCCTAAGGGTTGCCCTGCTGTCACTGACAGCAGGCAACCCGATCAGTAGCTGCACGATTAGCGTGCAGCTGCAGTTTCTGAACGGACGTTCTGGAACGTCCATTCAGAAATAGAGAACCACCTCCCGGACGTTTATAGTCAACGTGCGGTGGTTAAAGGGTAACTGTAATTATTATTTTTTATTTGCTAGTTTATTACAGCTAGGCATGTATACTGAAAGAATATTTATCCCGTCTCAATGCACCGTGATTTCATCCTTTGTCCCCAAAGACAGACGTCTGGAGAACATGTCAGTGACACAAGCAGTATGATGTCAGTAACAGTTCTATTTATTGATTGGTTGTACTGGCCTTATATACATCCATGCATACATACAAGAATAGCTGCAGCTCTCATTACAATAATAGCAGTCCCTTATAGAGACAGGCAACTCTCATTATAATAATGCTGACTAGAAACTTTTCCTTATACAGAGAGGAGGTAAATGTATATATAGTCACCCTTCAATATGATGTCACCCAACCTCCTGTCCTTCATACAGATCATACAGATAATTCTTGTTAACCCTTCAATCCCCTCTTAAGTCATGAATATGACTTATCTTTTCTCATAGAGAGGTAAGTAGCATATGATTGTCCAGGATCTGTGGGTTTTGGACACATTCCACAAAACATCTGTATGAGGGAAGGGATACACTGGATGCATCAACATATGACAATCAAGGAAGCAATAATAATTGCAATACTGATAAATGATGTTCTTAACCAACTCAAATCCGGCAGCCAGCTCAATAACCAGTACCACCAAGAGGATGACTCAACATCTTTCCTGATATTATTAGCAATTTCATGTAACCCTTGAATATGGGACTGGATTGATCTGGAATGATCAGATAAATTAAAGCAACACATTCCTTTAAAATCTTGACATCCTATATTATGTTTCAGTAACAGATAATCTACAGTGAATCTAGTTTCTAGCACTGCTCCTCTTACGCCTTGTATATCTAAAAGCATGTCTGATAAACCGATGCAATAGAATTTATAGTACGAGTATTATATATAGCTAGTCCAGGCACTCCTAATATAGAGGTTCCCAAACTTGTATATTCTGTACGGCTGAGAAGGGGTAAAGTAGAGTCACAGTCTTCTGATAAAGTCTTGGTAACCGATCTGTAAGCTCTCCTGATAGGGGGTTGACTAGGAAGGGCCAAAGTCAGCCTGGATAACGCACAGGGACCTCCAATAACATTAGCAGGAATGTAATTGTAAGTGCTGCTACCACAAGACAAAAACCATCTCTTAGGGAGCATTATATTATAAATAAAACTGGGAGTCACAATGGTCTTATTACAACTCATGGAATTATCCAGGGAGCTAGCAAGTCTACTATTCTTTTTACAGGTGTCGTCAATATACTCATATACACTATTCCTAGGTAATCCACTTTTTATGTCTCTCTTATCACAATATAAAGTCATATCCTGGGAAAAGGTAAAACAAATTTCTGCTGCAGTCTCATTAATTGTAGTTATTCTAATATTATCCCTGCTATTTCCTAATTTCTGACACTCCCCACAGAGGTCATACAAGGGAATAAAAGATTGTGTATTGTTAGCCTTCGACCAGACTTCAAGGAGGGATTCATCGGGTGTAGGCACAGCAATAACACATGTTTGTATAAGATCCCGTGGGCTATGTAAGTCTTTAAGGCACAATGAACTAACATTTAGGGCATTTGCCATCCTGTCTATACTATTCTGTTCAGAATAAAAGGGGACGGGAGCAAAGGGATTTTACTCCTGAGCTCTTTTATATACTAGCCGATTATTTGGCGCACCGCAGAAGAAACTCCTCTCCTCTGGGTGCATGTAATAAGCCAGACTGGCAAGAAAACACAAAGATTAATAATTATCAGCAGACAAACAAATCTCCCAGAATATTGTGGGGGTCATCATCTTCAGCCTGTGGCAAGGCACTTTTCAGGGGAACTTCTTCTGAGCTCCCCTCTTTGTTCAGGGATTTCACACCTGCTTCACCCTCTTATCTTTGTCCGTCACCGGAGAAGAAGCCTCAGGGACCCTTATCACTCTGCTAGCGTGAATCCAGATTGGAGCCTCTTCTGTGAGAATCGCTGTTCTGGTGACTGCTACCACTCGGTTGGGTGGTCCAAACGGGAACTCAGTCTGTGTTCGTCCTTTTGCCAGGTGCTGGACTATCACCACGTCTCCTGGTTGGAAAGGATGCGTAGGTTCCTGTGGAGAGAAAGGAGAGGCACGAGCAATATCTTGTTCACATTGATCTAAGATTTCTACAAGTTTCCTCACATTATCTGCCTGTACTACTTCTAGATCCCCTTTTTCTATCACAGGGGCCTTTGGACCCCAAGGGTTGGGGAAGGTCTTTCCATTAGGACCTCAAATGGTGAATAACCAGTATTCTTATTAGGCTGCATCCTAATTTCTGCTACATATAATACACCGTAAAACATAAGATTGTACCTTTGATCTAAGACCCAGTATAAAAAAATCTCTCTGAATGAGATCAGTGGTTGCCTGTGCTCCCCTATGGCTAAGACCATGATACTGTGCAATTAAAATCGGGGCGCTTGCAACTGGGATACATGGCTTCCCCTCTTTGCAGAGAAGACCCGTATTAGGGTCTTGTACTGCACCTACCGACTGCCATTCTATTTTGTCACTACTGGTAGCCAAATCCTGGAGGCTTAGCAATAGAATGTCAGTAAGGGTAATGACTGGAACTAGGGAGGGCATTTGAACTGTCGCTGCCGTACTAATAGAAGCCTCTTTTGCTGACTGATCAGCTAGGGCATTCCCTTTAGCTATGTGTGTTTGGAGTCCAGTATG
This sequence comes from Bufo bufo, assembly GCF_905171765.1. Taxonomy (NCBI): domain Eukaryota; kingdom Metazoa; phylum Chordata; class Amphibia; order Anura; family Bufonidae; genus Bufo; species Bufo bufo. The sequence continues at coordinate 232,405,575 of NC_053391.1, forward strand.
TGCCTTACAATGGATAATAGCAACTCCGCTCGGTAATTGGATGGCGGCCAGGAGATTATGTACTAGGGTGGAATGTGAAGTTTGTCTTCCATCTGCAGCTATGAAGCCTCTCCTCTGCCAGATTACCCCATGATTGTGTACAACCCCGAAGGCATACTTGGAATCAGTGTATACATTTACATCTCTACCCTCAAAAAGACAACAAGCTCTAGTGAGGGCAATCAGTTCAGCCGCTTGGGCTGACTGAAAAGGTATAGGATTCGATTCCAGTATAACATCAGGGAGCTGAACCACAGCGTATCCTGCATGATAAGTGTTGTCATTAGGGCGGGAACAGGATCCATCCACAAAAACATCAGGTGCTCCTTCAATGGGTGTGGACTGTAAGTCAGGCCTAGGTGAGGTATGCTCATGTATAAGTTCAGTACATGCATGGGGAGGAGGCAAATCATCCTGCTCTCCCTTGTAGCCAAGTAGGGCATTCAGTACAGCCATTGGACCGAATGTGGGGGCTGAGTATTTGATATGAAGTTGAGGATTAGATAGCAACAAAACTTCATATCCACTCAGTCTTTGTGCTGACATATGTTGCGTATGTATGTTCTTCAATAGGACCTGAACATTGTGTGAGGTATGCAGAGTGGTGGGATGACCTAGGGTGATAGGCGTGACCATCTCAGCAACCATAGCACAGGCTGCCAAACTCCTGAGACACGCAGGCATGCCCTGAACCTGTACGGGAACCACTTTTGAGAAAAAAGCAACAGGGCGGAATTTACCTCCATGATCCTGCGCCAGGACTCCTGCCATGGTTTTACAATTGTCCCTGGCAAATAAGTGAAACATCACGCCATAGTCGGGTAGGCCCAAACCAGGACTTGAAACTATTGCACATTTCAAATGACTAAAAGCTTGTAACATGTCATCAGACCATTTAATGGAGTCAGGCATCTCAGTATTAGTGGCTTGTCTCAGAATATTATCATAGTAGGAACAATCAGCAATCCATTGGCGGCAGTAACCAATCATGCCAAGAAAGGTCAACATGTCTTTCTTGGTTTGTGGGCGGGGCAGACCCAGAACGGAGGTAATTCTGGCATGGCTGATTCTCCTCTCACCTTTACTGAGAACAAAGCCCAAATACTCAACACTTTCCATACACCATTGTAATTTCTTCCTAGAAACTTTGTGACCATGTTCACATAACCACAGTAGTAAACTAACACAGTCTGCTTGGCAGGCCTCCCGAGTAGAACTACATATGAGGAGATCATCCACATATTGTAAAAGGACAGAACCATGAGGGGCAGTCCAAGGGCGCAGTGTAATTTGGAGGACCATGGAGTAGACTACTGGGGAGTGTACATAACCCTGAGGCATTCTACACCATGTAATGTAAAAGCAAAAAGTGGCCGCGTCTCCTTGTCAACTGGGACAGAAAAAAAAATGCATTCATCAAATCAATAACAGAGAAAAAACTCTGCATTGGCAGAAATAGCTGATAGCAGAGATGGTACGTTTGGAACCACAGGGGCTATGGGTAAAATAACAATCTTATAAATAACATCTACTTCAATAGGTTCCTTTAACAAGGTGACCCCTACAGTCATAAAAGTGAACTGTTCCTCAAGGTCACTGTCCTCATCATGATGTGTATATGTTCAGGTTTGGGAAAACATTTTTTTGTGATCTGAGGCGCATGGGAGATATGACATCTCTAGTGTTAGAAATGTGTGAATTGTATTCTACATGTTCTCGTATCTCCAGGACAACAACTGGTCAATCCCAAACTGTCAGAAAATGCATTTTTAGCTCAGGAGCTACCCCCCCCCCTCCCTTTACTGCTGTCACTCGAAGCCTTGTGTATGTAATGGACATGAGGAGAAGGAGGGGGGCAGGGTGCTGTGGGCAGCGTCTGAACTATCACCCAACAGATGCTTTGAAGAAGAAGTGTGCACTGTGAAAGGACTCTAGAGTGTCAGCTCTTCTCCTCCTATCTTCTTCCCTTTTGAGCCAATTTAAGAATACCTGAGCCTCAAAGTACTTTTAATCTAAGTCAACTTTTAGAAGGGACAGATATATCTGTGGGATATTTCCTAAATAGGGAGGATGGGGCTTCTGGAGTGAACTCCTTATCAATTCTTTTTATAACTCATGTTTCTTTTTATATATATATATATATATATATATATATATATATATATATATATCTCCCTCCTGGTTCTCTGCCTTCTGCTTGTGAACCTTTTTATTTGGTCAATCATACCAGTATGGTGCATAAGTAAGGCAATTTTCCCTTCTTGACTGCATATACTGCATGTCCCACTGGGGGTCTGGACCATAATATGGGTAAGCTTCAGTGTCACCCAAACATAACCTTTCTCACCATATCCATATGGAAGGTGTCATTAGCCCCTTCCCGAGGGAACGAATTTATACTCTTTATTGCCTCTGTCCATCCTGGCATATTATCTACCCAGGGAGGAACTAAAGAATAATCAGTCCCACAGACTCGGGCTACATAATCCCTACATGTTTCTCCTACATTCGGAGGGGGTGGAGAGACCTTTCCTTGCTTTGCACCTATGTCATATAACTTAATTGAGATGGAGGCAGAGCAAAATTTTCCCCAGAACTGGCTGTACAGAACCGTGAAGGACTTATGTCTATGCACAACCTCCTGCTCAACTGTCTGTTAGTATAATCCCTTAAAATAGTTACTTGCGTTCACCAGTGTCTGGGTTAGAAGGTCATCCAGGACACACACAATAAAGCTAGTACATTTTTCACAGTATCAATTGCTGCTTACCTTCAGCATAAAAAGTACTTAATGCTTCATAACATCATAACAACAGAAAGCATAAGAAAGCGACAGAAAAGAAGCAACAGACAGGGGGTGACAAGAGAAATCAAGGTGCAGACTCTATATGAATTTTTCCCCAAAAAAAATTCCACTAGTAAATCCTTCCCCTTAAAGGATATATCTAATAAATACTTCCCCAAAGATTTTATCTGTGTGACCTGGCCAGGAGTCTATTTACAGTCTATCTTCCCTAAAGACAGACACCATTATGTTTCATTCTATCTTTCCTAAAGATAGCTACCATTATCTTTCAGAGTCTAAAGCGGATTCAAAATAGAAGCAACAGAAAATTTTACGGAAAGCATCGGAATGTCCCCAGTCGTTTAGACAGGAATGTTCCGTTACTTACCGAATTCCTGTATTTTCTAATACACGGACGGAGCCCCCAACTGAAAGAATATTTATCCCGTCTCAATGCACCGTGATTTCATCCTTTGTCCCCAAAGACAGACGTCTGGAGAACATGTCAGTGACACAAGCAGTATGATGTCAGTAACAGTTCTATTTATTGATTGGTTGTACTGGCCTTATATACATCCATGCATACATACAAGAATAGCTGCAGCTCTCATTACAATAATAGCAGTCCCTTATAGAGACAGGCAACTCATTATAATAATGCTGACTAGAAACTTTTCCTTATACAGAGAGGAGGTAAATGTATATATAGTCACCCTTCAATATGATGTCACCCAACCTCCTGTCCTTCATACAGATCATACAGATAATTCTTGTTAACCCTTCAATCCCTTCATATACCTGAGTTAGTCTGTCAATGATTGTCAGAAGATCTGTAATTACCTTTATAATAACAGCTTTCATTAATGTCCTCTGTCTCTTTACACTGGTCTCTTTAAAAGACAGGTGCTATGGGGCTTGTCTGTCGTGTTGGGCGAACTTGTGTTAAGTTCTGCGTCCAAAGTTCGGGTTATTGAAGAATCCCGTTATGGATTCTGCTACCATGGACCATAACAGAATTTGGAATCCTTAAAGGGAACCTGTCACCTGGATTTTGGGTATAGAGCTGAGGACATGGGCTGCTAGATCGCCGCTAGCACATCCGCAATATCCAGTCCCCATAGCTCTGTGTGCTTTTATTGTGTATAAAAACCGATTTGTTACATATGCAAATTAACCTGAGATGAGTCAGAGCTTGAAAATATGACTCTTCTCTGGTCACACAAGTAAGATATGACTCTTTAATGTTAATTTGCATATGTATCAAATCAGTTTTTTTACACAATAAAAGCACACAGAGCTATGAGGACTGGGTATTGGGGATGTGCTAGCGGCCATCTAGCAACCCATGTCCTCAGCTCTATATCCAAAATCCTGGTGACAGGTTCCCTTTAACGGGATTCTTCGAGAACCCGAACTTTGGACGCAATACTTAAAACACAAATTCACTCAACACTACTTGTCTGTCTCTGGCTAAGAAGACAGGAAGACGGAGGGGCGGTCCTTCACCCTGCATTAGGTTTCAGACTGAGGAGGCATGTCTCTGAGTAATCCAATCTGATTAGCTGGCAGGGAGCCTTGGCCTCAGAACTGGCAGAGGAGCCATCTTAAGAAGGTCCTCATATTATGAATGTTTAAACAGCTGTAACTAAGGGAAAAACTCAAGGAAAACAGTGGTATGTGAAGAAACTAAAGATTGCTTAATGCATAATGCTGCTGCAGCAGTAACATGCTAAAATTGGTTTTAAAAAATGTATTTATTTTTTTGGATGAAAATATGACAGTTGCCCTTTTTGTCTCTCCACACACTTGGGAGGGGAAGGAGCCAGTGTGTTTTTGTCTTTGGGATCATGTGCTGTTGCTACACAGGGAGGACCAAGTGGGAAAGTCACAAGTAGAGATGAGCGAATTTCATATTTTAAAATTTGTTCACGCTTTATTTGTTTTCAAAAGGTGAATTGCGTTATGGATTCTGTTACCACGGACCATAACGCAATTCTATGATGGAATGCATAACTGAAAGCCTTTAGAGGCATTCCGTTATTCATTCTGTCATAATGGAAGTCTATGGACTGCAAAACGGATCCGTCCAGTTTCCATTATGCAGGTGAGTCCTCACCATCATACCACATGTGCTCCGTGTCCATCAAGAAATCGAATCCTGGCTTTCTCCTTGACAACTCAAAATCGGAACCATAGTGACTGACAGAGGGAAGAGCATTGTGTCGGTGCTGCATCAAGGAGGTCTGAGCCATGCGCCCTGCATGGCCAATGTGTTCAGAAACCGCTTTAGAACTAGATTGAAGTCTTCACCCTATCTGCAAGACATCCTGAAAATGGCCAGGAAACTTTTGCATGCACTTCAGCCACTCGGGGTTGCTGCCATCAGCAGCAACCCCAAGTCTAGAGTCGCTGATGAGCAGTTCTCTTCACCCACCTACTGAAGAAACCACAAACCAGCAGCAGGTAGACATGGAGCAGAACCTGAACCAGCAGGTTGTGGAATACTTGGAGTGCACTCTGCCACAACACATCAAAGATCTGCAATGAGCGCAGTATATGGGTAAACACTGATGCCAAATTATGCAATGACTGAGTCAGGTGTAGATGATCTATGTTTTGTTCGTGACTCCAATTGCAGAGTGCGCAGGGTACTATCACAGGGCCCTCTGAAGGTGTTATAACGCACGTCCCATGTTAGGAATACCAGAGTGGTGTAATGGCCTATAATGTCTCTATAGGTGGTGATAATTGTGTCAACGGTGTCTCCTACCTGGGTACGGCTGGACTCCTGGCTCACTTGCAATAAATTGAGTGTAGTGATAGGAGGAGTAAGGGAATTTTGCAGCAGAAATTATGTCCAGACCTTTAGATGAAGTTCAAACTTTTCTTTACTGAAGATAACTTGAATCCAGACCGAATACATCTTTGGTCCTAGCAGGTTTTAGCAATGGTTGGCAGGAATAAATCTTCTACACTATATAAATCTGGAGCTTGCAGGATAAGATGTCTTCTTAGTGGCTCTAACTGTGGCAGGAATTTCTTCTGCGCTTCTCTTTATCTTCTGCTTGGTGGGGACTGACGAGCTGAGGAGGAATATGTCTTCTCCTAGGTCTCTGGACTTTACTCACAGATATATTCTCAGGGAATGCTTTTGTCCTGACACTCTCTGGAGGTTGTCTGCTTTCTTGTCATCCAGCTGAGGCTGCAGGGCTCAGACTGGGTATTATGATCAATGTCTCAGCTGAAACAAGATTCTGGCTTCCCTATGCAGGGGGACTCTATCACACAGCCTTCCCCAACAAGGAAATGGAATTTAACATTGTGTTACATGCACATTTGTGAAGACATGAGCAAAATCATATCAGATGACAGTGTGAAGGCTCTTAGGAGATAGTAGAGGCGTGTAATAACACAACTCTGGGGTGTTACAGATCCCCCTGGACTACTGGGCAGGCAAACTCTATTTGTGGCTGAGTTTGCCCTGGACAAGCTTTCCTGCCTGGCCAGCAGTGTGGCATCAGAGTGGGTGTTTAGGGCGGCGGGGGCCATAGTTGCCCCAAGGAGAACTCTCCTGTCCACCCAAAATGTGAAGAAACTGACCTTTTCCATAGCATCATCACGATGGCGTACAAGGAGATTGACTTCTGTAGGGGCAGGAACAGAGGTTTAAATTTCCCCCCCCCCCCCCCACCACCACCAACACCAGTGGCTTCCTGTCCCTACAGAGCACAGGGCAGAGAAAGGTTTCCCTGTAGGGAGATGAAGCTTCTAGGGCTCGCTCTGGTCTTATCTGGAGCCTGCTCCCGGGGCAACTTCTCCCGCCTTACTTCTAGTAGGTCAAGCCGGGTTTGCGCTTCCTCATGACGTCACTTCCGTCGGATGGCGTAACACTAGCAGCATGCGGCGTCCTGACCGGCTTAAAGCCGAACACCCGGCATTTGTTCTGAGCCCGTGCACCAAGCAGCAGTGTCTGGGCCTCACGATGTCTGGAACGGAGACGCACTCCCGAAAGGAGTTGGATCCGCCACTGCCGCCATCCGTGAGTCCCCCTTGGGGAAGGGGGGAGGGGTTCATTATGCTGGTCAGGGAGTCTCAGTTTGATTCCCCCTCTCCTCTTACTGTGGTATTATATGTGCATTATATATATATATATATATATATATATATATATATATATATATTTGTAGCACTCCTGATGGGCCCCGTATTTCTATCCCTCATGGATACACTTTTTTATTTTTTAAGGTCTCCAAGGAGGCACAAAAGAGAACCAAAAGATCTCTTAAAGTGCATTTCCTGTAATGCTCAGCTTTCTGATTTTACCCCAAGAAGTTATGCAAAGCCTGCATTTCCAACATTGTCTGTGATGAAGCTCCCTCTCTGAAAGAAGAACTTGGGACAATGATTCAGGAAGAGCTACGGTCATCTTTATCTCACTTGTCTTCCAATCCTGTGGATACACCCCACACCAAAAAGAGGCTTAGATCTCCTTCATCCTCCGATTCTGAGACTGTTAGACGACATTCTGTCAGTCAGATCGTAGGGGGGAGGGAACCCGGACGCAGGATCATCAGACAGTAACCGTAGATTTTATTTTTCTATGGAGGACATGTCTGATCTCCTAAAAGCTGTTAGATCAACTATGGGGTGGAAGAGGTACAGAGAACCCATTCTATCCAAGAGGAAATGTTTGGGGGCTTGCGGGTTAAGAAGACCCGTGTATTCTATATTAACGAGAATATTAGGGACATGATTCTGGAGTGGTCTGACACTGAAACATTTAGGGGTCTCCACTGCCTTCGAAAATCAATTTTGTTATTCGATCCTGAGGAGTCAAATTTTTAATGAGATACTGAAGATCGATGTCCAGGTGGCAAAGGTGAATAAAAAAACATCCCTTCCCTTCCTTTTGAAAATGCTTCCCAGTTAAAGGATTCCATGGACAGGAAAGCCGACAGCCTCTTGAGGAAGTCCATGGGAGGCCGCAATGTTTAACATCAAGTCTAATATCGCGGAAACCTCCGTGGCCAGATCTATGTTCCTCTGGCTTAATGAATTGGAGGACCATATTAAGAATAAAACCCCTAGGGAGGAGATTCTAAATTCCCTACCCCTCGTCAAATCGGCCACCGCATTTCTGGCTGATGCCTCGGCCGAGTCGGTTCGATTCTCAGCTAGAGATGCGGCCCTCTCCAATGCAGCCAGAAGGGCACTCTGGATGAAGTGTTGGTTGGGGGATAAGATATCTAAAATGAAGCTCTGCTCCTTTCCCTTCTCAGGAGAGTACGTGTTCATCCCAGTGTTTGGATAAGATTTTAGAGAGGGCCTCTGACAAAAAGGGGTTTCCTGAAGACCGGTCTTATAAAAGCCGATATACCTTTCGGCCCTCCTCAAATCCTACAGGGGGAAGACCGGGCGCTGGAGCTACCCCCAAAGGGGGTAGAGGAAAGTTTCCCTACCTCCCACTCTAAACCAAGCGATAAACAATGATGCTGGGGTGGGGGGGGGGAAGGCTGTTCAAACTTCATGGAACTGATCTCCCAGAATCCTTGGAAAAGAGAGATCATAGGCTCAGGATACTGTCTTCAAAACCCCCCAAACAGATTCTTAACGCGCTTCCAAACGAATCTATGGCAGGGAGGCCTTCTGAAGGTGAACGTGATTACTCAATTTTTGATGCTAGTTCCGTACCTAGACTACTTTCTTCTGATTTAGCGACAGTCCACGCCAAATCGAATTAGACCTAGACACCCTTCTATCAACACTAGGCAGACTGGATGGATAGTGAACAGGAACAAGTCTATCCTCTCACCATCCCCAAAAATTAGCTTTCTGGGGATGATTCTAGACTCCCAGACCCAGGCTACTTTTCTTCCCCAGGACAAGATCACAGCTCTGCAATGAAGAATCAGAACTTTCCAGGGAAAGAGGACATGCTCAATAAGAGAAGCAATGAGCCTGTTGGGTCTATTAACCTAATGCATACCAGCAGTACCCTGGAGTCAGAATCATTTCAGGCCCTTACAAATCTGGATCCTCGGGATTTGGGACAAACGACAGTCTTCACTAGACTGCATGGTACCTATCCTACTGTCAGTGAAGTCCCTAGACTGATGGAAGATTTCTTCAAATCTGTCCAAGGGGACACCGTGGCAGAAGACTCCCTACATGCAGGTCGTGACAGACGCAAGTCTTTCAGGTTGGGGCGCGAATGTAGGAGACCATCTGTTTCAGGGAACCTGGCCCCAATCAATCAGGTCAGTCATCAAATTTCAGGGAACTGATGGCGGTCTGGGAAACCCTAAAAGTTGCAGAGGAGAGTCTTCAGGGTCACGATGTAAAGATCCTCTCGGACAACACGACGACCATCGCTTATCTCTCACACCAAGGAGGGACACTATCAGTGGCTCTTCAGTCACTATCATCCAAGATCTTCACCTGGGCAGAGCAAAAGGTGAGCTCCATCTCAGCAGTTCATCTCAGGGGTGTATTAAACCAAGAAGCAGACTTCCTCAGCTGCCACAGACTAGATCAGACAGTGGTCCCTAACGAATAGGTATTCCAGATGGTGGTGGACAGATAGGGGAAACCCCAAAGTGGATCTCTTGACCTCCAAGGCAAACTCGAAGGTGGGAAAATTTTGCTCCCTAAACCCCAGGGACAACCCATGGGCCTTGGATGCGTTCGCCGTGAAGTGGCATTGGAAACTGTTACGCCTTCCCTCCACTACCATTGATCCCAAAGGTGATTCAGAAATTACATCAGGACGGAACCACATTAATCTTAATAGCCCCGTTCTGGCCGAAAAGAGGCTGGTTTTCTTCTCTCAAAGTTCTCCACCCGTAACCTTGGCCTCTTCCCATCAGGAAGGATTTTCTACATCAGGGTCCAGTTCTATACCCCAATCCACAGTTCCTGAGACTGTCTGTCTGCCTGGATCCTGAAGCCCAGATTCTGAAAAGAGAGGGATTGTCAGACAAAGTAATAAATACATTGAAAGCCTCTAGGAAAAAGGTGACCTGAGCAATGTATCTTAAGATATGAAAGGGGTTCTGTTCCTGGTCGGGGGACATTTCTCCAAATTTTTTATTTTTTAAAAATCTTTTTGTCAATTTTTTTCACAAGACATACAAAGCATGTTTATGTACATCAGAGATTAAAGCGTATACAGTACAGACCAAGTTTGGGACACCTTCTCATTCAAAGAGTTTTCTTTTATTTCCATGACTATGAAGGCATCAAAACTATGAATTAACACATGTGGAATTATATACATAACAAACAAGTGTGAAACAACTGAAAATGTCATATTCTAGGTTCTTCAAAGTAGCCACCTTTTGCTTTGATTACTGCTTTGCACACTCTTGGCATTCTCTTGATGAGCTTCAAGAGGTAGTCCCCTGAAATGGTCTTCCAACAGTCTTGAAGGAGTTCCCAGAGATGCTTAGCACTTGTTGGCCCTTTTGCCTTCACTCTGCGGTCCAGCTCACCCCAAACCATCTCGATTGGGTTCAGGTCCAGTGACTGTGGAGGCCAGGTCATCTGGCGCAGCACCCCATCACTCTCCTTCATGGTCAAATAGCCCTTACTTTCAAAGTTTTCCCAATTTTTCGGCTGACTGACTGACCTTCATTTCTTAAAGTAATGATGGCCACTCGTTTTTCTTTACTTGGCTGCTTTTTTCTTGCCGTAATACAAATTCTAACAGTCTATTCAGTAGGACTATCTGTTGTGTATCCACCTGACAGGGCACACCTGTGAAGTGAAAAACATTTCAGGGGCCTACCTCTTGAAGCTCATCAAGATAATGCCAAGAGTGTGCAAAGCAGTAATCAAAGCAAAAGGTGGCTACTTTGAAGAACCTCGAATATGACATTTTCAGTTGTTTCACACTTGTTTTTTTATGTATATAATTCCACATGTGTTAATTCATAGTTTTGATGCCTTCAGTGTGAATCTACAATTTTCATAGTCATGAAAATAAAGAAAACTCTTTGAGAAGGTGTGTCCAAACTTTTGGTCTGTACTGTACATACAACATTAAATCACATCTCTGACAATCAATCAAAATGGAATTAAAAGGACTCCAGGAAACCTAAGTCACGAATAAGGAGCACTGGAGACCTAACTGTATGCTAGAGTCAACTAACTCTTTCAATCATGCTGCTTTTAACAAATGCCCCAAATAGATTTTAGCTAAGAGACCTATAGCCTCCTGATGGTCTCATTCCACAATGTTTAGAGCAAAATTGGAGAACAAACATTGGTAACATTAATCAACAAGAACAAGGGAGGAAGAATATAAGTCAGTCAGGATATCAAGCATTCGAGCATAGATTTTTCATGTATAAACAGTGAACCTCACATTCATGAGAAATATGAACAATTGGGGAATAAAATATCCACATTACCAATATTATAGAGTGGGAACATCGGGTGGACTATCCTTTAGCCTCAGCCTACTTCTTGTCCATGTGTACAAGCCAGGGTTGCCAAGTTTTTAGGAACTCACTCCTTTTGTTATTCTCCCACCCCGCCAATTCCGCCATTCGACATGGAAGGTTCATTTTATCATACCACATGGTCAAAGTGGGGGGGGGATCTACTTCCCTCCATTTAATGGGGATAAGAAGCTTTGCAGCTGTAATCATGTGTGGCAAGCGAAGATTTATTCGGCCTAAAGTTTTTCTCGGGGCGCCACAGTAGGACCAGTGGGCCTGTGAGTTTAATTTGGGTGCGGCATACCTTGTTAATAGCTGTTTCGACTTCATGCCAGAAATGTCTCGGTAGGGCAAGTCCACCAGATGTGCGAGATGTTTCCCACTCCAGAAGAGCCTCTCCAACACTCATTGGAAGGAATCAAATTAATTCTGTAAAAGTCCGGTGTTCGATAAGAATCTTGACCAAATTCTCTTGGACTCTTACACATCTAGAGAATCCATGGGAATGTGAAAGTATAAATGCCTTATCTGAGTCGTCAATTGTGATATTCAGTTCTCTCTCCCATTCCCTCAAATATGCTGGGGTCTGCTGGTCCCTCTCAACTAGTAGTTGTCTATAGATTAAAGCGAACCTTTCACCTCATTTTCACTTTATAAACTAGCAACAGTACCTTATAGATTATCTTGAGTGTGTTGTTATCCATGTTAGTGCCGCTTTCCTGGGCTCTTTATACTTCAAAAAATCGTCTTATAAACTTCACATTCGGTGCTCCAACAGTCATGCAACCAGTCAAGGGGGTAGCCCTTCCATCTCCTCTGGCCGTACGGCCCCTGCCCTAACCCCTCCTCTATGCTCCTTAACTGACAGCCGGCTCAGTCGCCGGGACGGCGCTTCCGAAACCTGCGCACGCGCCGTCCTCCTGATTCGCCGCGCGATCCCGTCTTTCTTGCTGACAAAAGCGCGATCATGTAAGAGAATTGTCAGCAAGAAAGACGGGATCGCGCTACCCCCGTTGACTGGTTGCATGACTGTTGGAGCACCGAATGTGAAGTTTATAAGACGATTTTTTGAAGTATAAAGAGCCCAGGAAAGCGGCACTAACATGGATAACAACACACTCAAGATAATCTATAAGGTACTGTTGCTAGTTTATAAAGTGAAAATGAGGTGAAAGGTTCGCTTTAATGAAAGGCACTTTGGGGGAATAGAAGGGAGAAGGACATAATTCTCCAGCCAGGTTGGATCTGGAAGAGGAAGGTGCGAAGACCTGGAAAATTGAGCACAAGTACTTTCAAAGTCCCATTTCTGGATCATATTTATTTTAACGGCAGGATTCCCAGTAAGGGCAGAATAATCAGTATTCAGGGAAATTCTAGATAGGTCGCCTAATCTGAAATTATGGACAGATCTCCAAACACTGGATCGTTTAATTGGATTAGTAGAGAGTAAATGAGGTAGTAGCGGAAGGGGTATTATGGGTGAAAGACATTTCCCACTCATTGAGTGCCAAGGAAGCGTTACAGTGCATAATGGTACACCTTGTGATCTCCCTTTTAACTTGTTTATTGGGGGCCTTACTACTGTGTCTCCGAAGGTGTTCCTGATTTATTCCCAATGGAGTACTTTCTTGTGAAATATGCAGTGGAAAAGGTTGCGGCCTGGATAGGGCAACCCATCTTTCCAGATGAATAGCCTGAATATATGTAGACAAGTCTGGAAGGGAGATACCGCCTTGTTTTCTTCGTCTCATTAGAAGCGAGAGTCTGGCTCTTACCCGCCCAGAGAAATCTACCCATGAGTGTTTTAATTTTATTCAGAAACCATTTTGGGACGGGGATGGGGAGAGATCTAAACGTGTACATAACCTGAAGAAGAATATACGTCGTCAAAACATTTTTTTCTCCCTAGCCAAGAGAGGTTAGGCATCGAGGTTTTGAAGAGAGTATTTTATTTAATAAGGGAGTATAATTAAGTCTGAAGAGGAGAGCTGGATTAGCTGGCACCATTATTCCTAAATATTTTAAAGCTTCAGTGGGCCATTTGAAGGGGGTCGCAGCCTCTATATGTCTCCTTTTAGCCGTGTCCAATGAAACTCCTAAGGCTTCAGACTTTCCCATATTTATTTTAAAATTGGAAATATTTCCAAAATCTCAAACATGAGGCATAGCTTCTTCAGGGTTCGTTATCAGTAGGTCGTCAGCAAACGCCGCCATCTTATGATGTACGCCATTGATCCTTATTCCTTTATTTTGGGGGACTATCTAAATTTCAAGAGAAGTATCTCTAGGGTCAAGATAGAGGGCGGGGGAAAGGGGGGCACCAGTCTGGTTCCGTTTCTAATCTGAAAGGCGTTCAACAGAGTACCATTAACCAGCACCTTGGCCGAGGGGGCTGAGTACAATGAAAATATTGCGTCAATAGTTTGTGAAGGAAAGCCAAATGCAACCAAGCAGGATTTCATGAAAAGCCAATTGGACTGTCGAACACCTTTTCAGCATCTGTCCTTGAGAGTAAAGTGGAGACCTTCTCTCTCTTTAGTTAGAAATATAGCATGCAGTAATCTACTGATGTTGTGTCGACCCTCCCGCCCCGGAACAAAGCCCACCTGCTCTTGTCCTACCAGGTCTGGGAGCAGTTTTGATATGGACAAAGCTTTTGAGCCAGCACACCACTTCAAATCCGTATTAAGGAGGGATATGGGCCGATAGCTGCTGCAGTCCTCTGGTCCTTCCCTTCTTTATGCAAAATAGTGATATGAGCCAACTGGGCCTGGGAGTGAGGGAAGAGCCCAACATCAGAGTTGCACATATTGGTGAAGTGTGGCAAAAGTACCTCTTTGTATTTTTTTTGTAGTAGGCAATAGGGAACCCGTCAGGACCTGGGCTTTTACCAGAAGGGATGGTATGAAGTGTTTTTTCTATTTCCTGTATTGTGAAAGGTGTTAAAAGGCTAGCCTTCCCTGCTTCTGAGATAGTTGGTATTTTGATAGATTGAAGGAAGGAGTTGATGTGATCTTGTATATATGGGGGGGGGGGGGGCGCGTCTGATTGTTCCTCTAGGTTATAAAGTGAAGTATAGAATTTACAGAACTCCTCTGCTATGGCAGGGGTCGTAGTCAATCTATTACCGTCCTTAGTCTTTACCGCACTAACAAAGGTTTTGTTTCTCTGGGCTTTCAAAAGAGAGGACATTAATTTAGATCCTTTGTCACCATGTGAATAATATTTTAAACCTTAACGCTTGCAGGGCTCTGGCCGACTGAACATTGAGCGTGTCCTTCAGTTAAGAGCGTAAGAGACTCAGGGTATTCTGAGCATCTGACATATTGGACTTGTGCTGTTTTTCTAGAATGGAGATTTGTGACAGGAGGTGTTCTACTTTTTTTTTTTTTTTCTTTTTTTTTCCACCCTAGTACCTAGGCTAATCAACTGTTTTATGAGCTTCCCACAGTATGGTTTTTGAAGTGCCGGGTGTGTCGTTAACTCTGAAATACTCTAAAATCTTATTTTTGATCAAGTCTCTATTAACCACGTCCTCTATTAGCGTAGTGTTAAGTCTCCACGACCAAGCTTTAGGTGGAATGTCTTGGAGCCTTAAACACATACTTACTGGGGCGTGGTCTGATACTGTTATAGAACCTATTGATGTGCTAGTGACAGACATTAGAGCAGTATTAGAAAGAAATAGATAGTCCAACCTTTTATAGGATCTATGGACTTGGGAGAAATAGGTATAATCCCTATCACTCAGATGGAGTATCCTCCAGACATCAGATTTTCCCAAATCAGCTAGTCTAATTTGGGTCCTACGGATCTGTTTCAGAGAAATAGAGGCATGTTTGGTGGTGGAGTCTTTTGAGGGATCCAATGCCAAGTTAAGATCTCCACCCAAGATGAGTTCCTTCAGTAAATGACTTCAGAACATCCAATGTCTGGATCAACCATGTAATCTGCTTAGTGTTAGGGGCATACAAGTTAGCAAGAGTAACAATAGAATTCAGAATTATACCTTTTGAGAAACAATCTTCCTTCGGTATCCACCTTTTTGTCTAGCACCACTAAAGGAATATTGCTGTTGATCCCTATTGAGACCCCTCTAGCTGCTGACGTGTACGTAGCGTGATGCCAGCTATTATAGTGTTTGCTTACCATATTGGGTATGTGTAAATGTCTGAAGTGCGTTTCTTGCAGAAACGCAATGTCAGCTTTCTCCTTCCTGAGCATGTGATATACTTGACTGTTTTTGTGGTATATTCATCCTGTTTACATTCAATGTCACTGCCGTGACTTCAGCCATATGAGAGTTGTTTGAGGTTGAAAGATAGCATTGATATCCATTCCTGAGCTGACTTAAAAACTAATGTCAAAAAAAGAACAAAAATCAATATCAGCCTACCATAAAAGAGGAGGCATATCAAAAACATACACCTATGTATTAGAAAGGCAACATACAAAAGGATGCATGTTGGGGGAGGTGACTTAGTGGTGAGAGCCAAGGTCATATTCTGAGCACCACAACCTCGGCTTGAGCAGAGTGTAACCTGCTAATGCTGGAAAAGCAAATCAAGGGAGTGATAATTTTACACAATTACATCAGTAGATCTATTCCTAGTCCCGCTATCATCTGTTTGGATCGAAGAGGCATTGACCTAGCCATCTACATAAATGGAGGGGGTGAAAAACGTTAACCATTAACTGTGCAAGCATCTATAACCTATGTTAACGCAAATTTCTGTGACCCAGGTTGATGCAAATCTAGACACTGATATTAACATAATTGTCTAGTTATAGTATATTTTATAAGTCCCTTCACTTGACCTGAAAAGCAAAGGGTTAAACAATTTCCACAAGAGTCTCACGTGAAGGACCTCAGTCCGCTGGATCAGCTCTCTTCTTGGGGGGATCTGAACTTCCCCACTCGATTCCATGGAGAAGGGATGGTTAACTTGGGAAGTTCATCAAAATTGGCAACCAAGGTGGAATATCCATCGGCGCGATATCTAATGCCTCCCAGATCTTGTGCAGATCGTATGGGTGTTTCACCAGGATCTGTCTTCCATTGATGGTGGTACTGAGACCGAATGGAAACAGCTATCTCAGTGGGTGCTTCCTAGTTCTTAGTTCTGCTGTTAGCGGACGAAGGGCCCTGCGCTTAGCCAGGGTGCTAGCAGCTAAGTCCTGGAATAGTAGGATCTTGCTGTTGTCAAGCAGGACTTCTTCTTTATCTCTCGCTGCTCTCAGGACGTCTGCAGTGTCCCAGATAAGTAAGGCACAAATGGTGTCCCTGGGAGGATCACCTGCTGGAGGTTTCGGCCTCAACGCTCTATGTGCCCTTTCTATCGTGATGGTTACCGCGCGGTCTGGTCCCAGCAGCATACACGGCGGACCGCTTCCATCAGCTCGTCAGGGGAAACCGATTCGGGTATGCCTCTCAGCCTCACATTCTTCCTTCTTCCCCAATTTTCTTGGTCTTCAAGATACAGATAAGCGTTATTAACCTGCGAGCGAAGCACTTGCATTTGCGATTGTATGCCTTTGCTGTGCTGGATAATAGAAGTTTGTGACTCTTCCAAGGCCCCCACTCTGTGCCCCATGTGTTTCACCTCTGATTTTATGCTGCCATTCCTTCATGACTGGCGATGGTGCTTGTGCCAGTGTGTGCTTTAGGAAGGATCTGGTGATGGGCATCGGGTCTTCCCGTTCTTGTGGTTCAGAGTGAGCGCATGAACTCGTGCCGTCAGTCTTCATGCGCCACATCACTGTAGTCTGCAGGCGCCATTTTGCTGCGCTCGGCCATTAAAGACAACTTCTTCTGGAAAAACTTATTCATGTCTCCCTGAGATTTCTTGACCCTAGGGGTGGCCTCCGAGTCTCTACCTCTTTCTTTACTAAGTTTGCCCATGATTCGGCAAGTATAAACGCTGTTTTAGCTGAGAAGCCGGGTGGTGTGGTGAGGAGCTATTAGTTCAAGCGTCCTGCACCATGCTCCATTGGCTCCGCCCCCTCTCCAAATGTAAAAAGACCCAACGTTCAGAAGATCCTGTGTATATGTATGTGTGTATATATATATATATATATATATATATATATATATATATATAAATTTTTTTTTTTTTTTTTTTTTTTAGCAGGAGCTTGACTTAGGATTGAGAGCGGCCTCTAGACTTCGTCCAACTATTACGTCGCAAGTTCCCTCCTGGGATCTAAACATCATACTCTCAGGGCTAATGCTACCCTCATTTGAGCCTATAGCAGACTAGGGCAAAAAAAGCGCTATCTCTCAAAGAACCCTATCTGCGTATCTTGGACGACAGGATTATTCTGATTAGATCCAGGGTTCCTCCCTAAAGTTGTGTCCAACTTCCATCGCAGCCAAGATATCATCCTACCTTCCTTCTGTCAAAACCCCTCAAATAACAAGTTAATCTTCCACTCCTTAGATGTCAGATGCTCTGTATTAAATTACATTGACGCTACCAAGAGCTTCAGGAAGTCCGACAATCTGTTAGTCCTGTTTGCAGGGAAGAACAAAGGCCAGAAATTTTCTAAATCCTCTCTGGCCAGATGGATCAGGAACACTATCTCTCTATGCTATGAGATTCAGAATCTCCCATGTCCCGAGGACCCATTCAACAAGGGCCATGTCATCCCCTCAAGCTGAAAGGGCTGGAGCTTCCCTTGATGACATATGTAAAGCTGCCACATGGGCCAGTGTCCATATATTTGTAAAGCATTACAGACTCTACTTTTACAGAGCTTCTGATCTGATCTGTCGTGATGATGCTATGGAAAACCAGAAATATGCGCATACTACCAGGTACGTACGCCTGCTCACGTAGTATTCTTACATACATTTCATCCCCCCCCCCCCTGTTTAGAGTACTGGCAACAGTGTCACAGGCTCCACAGTTAGGTATTTACCCCTTCTTGACATTGCCATCGGCTAGTGGTCCCGCGAGGCCAACACCCATCGGGCCACACGTGAGCTAGTCGCCTCGCATGTCGCATAGAGAGGGCCTCACCTGTCACGTCCCTTCCCCTGTTTTCTGTGTTAGTCACCGAGAGGCCTACAATTCTGCCACTTACGACGGTGGCCTCGAATCCCCTTGCACCAACGCATAGATAGAGCCTCTCAAGGCACTTGGCAACTAGCAGGGCCTCACCTGTCACCAAACAAGTTTAATTGTTTCGCCATTTGGGCTTAGCTAGCCTGCCAGTACAAACTCTGTGGTCTTCATACACTAATTAAATTGTTTTATTTTAGTATGTCTCAAGAAGAGGTAGAGGATTTTCTCCCTACCTAGCACCACGGCTAGAGCAATTTCTCCTACACGAGGAGGAGAGGTAACCAGTCTAGCATCAATCAGATCCTGGACGATCCCTCGTAATAACTACTGAATTGAGGAGATGGCAAATCCCCTACGCCGCTACAGCAAGGAAAGCGGAGCTTTTCAAACTACTACGTACTTCAACTGACAACATGGATGCTGGGGAAGGGCCCAGCCACTCCAACCCGGTGACATACATTCCATGTTATCATCACTCATGGCGTCCATGAGCAAGGTCAACTCCAGGCTGGAGAGGCTTGAGTCGGTCACCACGGCCCTTACCCTAGCCGGGCCACCCGCTGCGGCTTCACCAGCATCGGCCAACTTGCTATTAGTTGCTCCAGCCATCACCTATGAGGACCAGGAAGTTAACCCTGCTCATATGATCCCTGAGCACCTTAAGAGATATCCTGGAAGGTAAAGACGTCAACCTGGCTTCTCTGCTGATTGCCTCCCAGGATATCGTTGAAAATAAGACTTATGCCTATGATGATGTGTCCGTTGTCAGATCTAGGACGCCCGCCTAAACAGGAAACTGACTATCCCAGAGTTTGTCCTAGCATTTGGTATTTACCGGGATGTCATCTGTGCGGTCTATCCCAATAGACGAGAGGAGTTTGATCTTTATATGCACAAGCTGGTAGACCTGGGCAACAAATATGGTGGGATCAGCCTTTTATGACTACCATAGGTATTTTTCTGCAAAAGTGTCTGGGCCTTCTCCCAGTATGGTACAAGATCCAACTGGGTAGGATCGATACTGTCATTTTTTTGCAGACACTTTGCAGGTCTAAACACCGGCTTGTGCATACTGCTCCTCTACGTGCATACGACAAATTTTTGTCCCACCACGGCGGACGAACATGCTTCCACGCAAGGAGTTAGTTCCTCTGTTTTCAGAGAAATTGACCAGAGACAAACTGGGACGCCCGATCAAGTTTCTGGGCAAGTCCCAGATATGTAATAATTTCAATGTCTGGTCTTGTAATTATAGTGGTTGTAGATTATTGCATATCTGTTTAAAATGTTTCAGGGCACATGCCAAAACCATGTTTCCGAATAAAATGTACCCTAAGCCATACCTAACGTCTAACATTTCAGCATTTACAGCATTTGTCACATCACCCATCTAGACACTTGGTATATTTTCTTATCTCTTGTATAACAGAAGGCTTCCACACGGGTATTGTACACATACCATCCGGGATTCTGGAATGCCCTAATCTACAGTCTGCACAGCACAACCCTACAGCTGTTGACACTCAGGAAGTTGCTGAGGGTTTCCTATTGGGGCCTTTTGAGTCTCCTCCATTCAGCGAATGGTGCACTAACCTCATTGGTATTGTCACAGGGAAATCTTCCCTTAAACAGAGACTCATTAATGACCTGTCTGCACCACTCATCGGCTAATCCCAGTCTCAATTCCCTCATACCCTCCGAAGAATTCTCCCTGCAATACACGACCATAGATCACGCCATTACAGCTATCATACAGGCAGGGGTCGGAGCATGGCTTAGTAAGACCGATATTACTCACACCTTTAAATTGCTTCCAATTCACCCTAGCCTATGGCACCTACATGGCATCAAGTGGTCCGGGAACTACTATTTTCTCCCGCTTAACTTTTGGGTCCAAAAATAGCCCTGCTATTTTCGACACATTTGCCAAGGCATTGTGCTGGTTACTATTGAACATAGCCAGATGCCCTACTGTAATACACTACCTGGACGATTTCTTACTGGTCGAGGAGAACACTTCCCATCCCAGTAGCCTCACAGCTACCATCAATCTATTTGAGCAACTAGGTGTCCCAGTCTCCCCAAAGAAGACCGAGGGCCAGACACAATCATCAACATTCCTGGGTATTCAATTAGACTCAATCACGATGCAAGCAATCCTGCCACACGACAAGATAGGGAACATTCTTACCTACATCAACCACTACCTCCAGCTCGGTACTTGCAACCATAAAGAGCTACAGTCCCTGCTGGGTTCTCTAAATTTTGTCATGCGTATCATACCTCAAGGCCGCTCCTTCAAATCACAACTCCTGTATCTATTCCACTCTTCCTACACGACACACACAGGTTGTCCTTGGATACCCAAGCTATGGCAGACTTGCGCATGTGGAAGAAATTTTTAACCACTTGAATGGTGAAAAGTATGTTTCCTCCCTCAATTGACTGACTCATCACCTACGATTTGGTCAGATGCGTCATCTACCACAGGTTTTGCAGCAATTTTTGGGAATGAATGGCTTTGGGGCAGCTGGCCTACAGCAGTTCAGGATGTGAAGGGTTTTTCCACTACCTCAGGTCTCTTCGAGATCTATCCCATCGTGCAGCTTCCGTGGGTCATTTATGGGCAGACTTGTCAGTATGTTGCTACTCAGATAACCAGGCAACCTGTCACATCATCCACAAAGGTCGTTCCAAATCCCTTACGATCATGAGATTTCTGAGGAAACTCACTTGGTTGGCTGCTTGTCATTTCTTCCTGCATTGTTTCAATGTTCCAGGTAAATGTAACACAGCTGCTGACAGTTTGTCTCGTTTTAAATTCCAGGCATTCCATCAAGCACTCCCATCAGCCGTGCTCACAGCCACGCCAACTCCAACTTTCCAGCAACTACTAATGGACTAGACGCTATTCTGCATCATAGCAGAGCACTGTCCCATTTGGCACGGTCTAAAAATACGCACAAAACATATGACAGGGCCTTTACCTTATTCAAGAGATTCCTTTTGGAACATGACATCATGCAACCATTTGTCATGACATCATTGTTGGGTTTTGCTTCTTTTTGCCACCTTAAACTTAAGATGTCATACAACACAATTAAACTTTATTTAACAGGCATTCAACATCATATGCTAACCCTACAACCAAACACAAGTTTCATGGCCTCTCACCAGATTAAGACTATCCTCAGGGGCATTCAGAGATCTGAACCCACACGTACATCACAGAGGCTACCTATAGACAACAATATTTTCAAAGCATTGTCTAACCCGCTTGATTTAAAACCTTTCGACATCACGCATGATGTCATCAAGGCAGCTATCTACATAGCTTTCTATGGATTTCTATAGCCTAGAGAATTCACTACGACCAACACCACACAATCTACTCCTATTCTCCTCTGTTCCCACTTAACAAAACACATGGATCATTACATCCTGACTCTGCCTCATTCCAAGACCAGTCAGCAGGCACCAGTAGAAGTAGCATACTATCCTACGCACAATAGGTGGTGCCCCGTCAAGATTCTCGATGCATCATAACTCATTAACCATCACAACCATTATTCATTTTACGAGGTTCGGTACTCACCACTAACGACCTTCATGACCTACGTCAGGTCTTTACTCGCTCATCTGGGCCTCAACCCAGCTAACTACTTGGTCACTCCTTCCACATAGGAGCAGCCTCCAGTGTTAACATTCCAATTCATGTTATTAAAGCACTGGGGCGCTGGAAATCATTCGCTTACTTACGCTACATACCAAACCCAGTACAAGAATTAAGAAATGCATTCAAAGACCTGTCTGGTTGATATATGTATTGTATTGGTTGTTTGTAAATTTTGATTTATTTAATTTTTGCCCTTTTCTTTCTCAGGCCTACCTCATTGTCGGTTCCAGCACACCACAACCGACTTGCCATTTTATACCATCCTACGTTCATTATGGTATTTTACTATCATGAGCCCCTAACACACATACACACATACACATACATCACACACATACACATACACATACACATACACATACATCACACACATACACATACATCACACACACATCACACACATACACATACACATACATCACACACACATACACATACATCACACACACATACACATACATCACACACATACACATACATCACACACATACACATACATCACACACATACACATACATCACACACATACACATACATCACACACATACACATACATCACACACATACACATACATCACACACATACACATACATCACACACATACACATACATCACACACATACACATACACATACATCACACACATACACATACATCACACACATACATCACACACATACATCACACACGGCTTTATATATTAGATAGCGATGTATACACCATCTCAATATCTATATTTAAACCAAAAAGTCCTGCAGTTTTCACACTGACCACTAAGCCTAATAGGCAATAATTCTTTGTCTGTACAGATTACCTTACTGCAGTTACCTGCTTATCAGTCATTCTAATCCTGCCTGTAATGATATCGGCTCTGCTTATAGAGAAGGCAGGATCCATAATTCACAATGTGCAATTGGTCAGAGCTTATCTATTCTTTCTTGTACAATGACCCTGCACAGAGCATGTCTAGAAAACTCACTGAGGTCCCCTCCTGACCATTGTGTCTAACGTGGCAGCCGAAAGCAGTCTTCTAAATGCTGCAAACCAACTCTGCAAGATGGCTGCCCCCATAATCCTATTCAGAAATAGAATAAACCATTAATATAATAAAAATGGATTAGAAAAAAGGATGTATTAGGCTACTTTCACACCTGCACTTTCCCTTTCCTCTATTGCGATCCATCATAGGATCTCAATAGCGGAGGAAAACACTTCAGTTTTGTCCCTATTCATTGTCATTGGAGACACAACTGAATGAAACAGAATGCATTCAGCTCCATTTAGTTGAGTCTCTATTGCGGCCAGAAAAGAGCTGCAAGCAGCACTTTTCTGTCCGGCATGGGGTGCAGATGATGGGCCCTGATAGTGTTCCTTTTTTGCTATGAATTCTTTATGGGTTTTTGCAAAGTTTTCCTAAGTCTCAGGGCTTCCCAGTAAGTTAGAAATGTTATATATTCTTTGAATGTTTCCAATTTCCGCTGCCTTAACCTGCAGTGCATGCGTGTGTCTGAATATCTTGCCAGTGCTAGCAAGAGATTCAGACTCTAGCATGTGCTGCAGGTTCTAACACCAGGCTATATACTTAATAGAGAATACTGTGACTAGCAAATTTCTAAATCTCTTCATTTAAAAATAAAAAATGAATCTGCCTGCATCCACTGGGGAAAAAAAAGCTGTATAGTCATGACCACTAGAGGTCTCATTTAAACATAATTTGCAGTACACCGCCTGTCGGGCTAGATCTGTGTCTAGTAACAGACAATAGGTGGTTCACATGAAATAGGGATGTGGTCAGAGCCAGCTGAATTTATGAGCCTGATAGAACTGTTTCTACACTGCTTCAGAGCAAAGAGATCCTGTGTGTAAGTGGATCACTCCTAGAAGAAAACAAAACATAATGGGAAGTGAAATCGCTGCATACAGTACTGGCAGATTCCAGAGAGGGAGACTTAACCCCCCCCCACCACCACCGCTCTTGTGAGAGAAATGTATCTAGCTGTGGAAGAGGGAATAATATAATATGGCCGGCTGAGGAAGACATTAGGGAAAAACAAACAAAACTGGTTCAGTTATGGTTCTAAATGAAGCGGGGCCATTATACAAACTTTCTTTGAAAACTCATCTACACTTTAAAATTTGAACAAATGACCAATCCATTTGTAGTGATCTGTGGCCTAGACTGGGCTTTCATTGAGATTCAGCGTGATTGCCTTTTTGTAGCTACAAAAAGTCGATCAACCTCCTTACAGATATGCCATTGGTTTGCAATCTCTCTGGCCATTTTTGTGCATGGCAACATTATTATAATTGCGATTCTAACACAAACATTATTTTTATTTTTTCCCTATCCTTACAGATAAGCTAAAGAAAAGTAGTCTTGGATGCAGCCGCTGAAGCTAGGAAAACCATACTTGGGCCTTTTTTTCCAACCTTTAATTTGGCAACAATTTTCGGAAAGCTCTCCTCGACTTGTTGCCTGAAAACGCACATGAAATTGGAACCGGAAGATTCTTTGTTGCTCTCACACGTCTATCAGATGGAGAAGCCATACTGGCTTCTGAAATACAACTCAAAAGAAGAAGTCATTGAGGTATAATATGTTGTAAAAGTCCTGTAAAACATTATTTATTTAATTTTTTTCTAGAAATCTAGCATAGGAGAGAGAACTCCACCAAATGCAGAATGTAATTTTGCTTGTTTTTTAATTCTAGTAAAGCAATACATGTTACAACAGCTTTTTTTCTTAGTGAACTTGTTCTTACTTAAATACCCCTTCATCCTCTATCCATATCTATAACTGTTAGATTGGAAGTCTGGGGGGGACCAATCCTTGTAAATACAGTGGACTGATAAACACATGCTGTATTTTCATATGCTCTATTAACCAAACAGGCATGCTTGCTATTTTGGAAGTCCCAAAGAAATTAATAGAGAACACACTGCTTTTTCACTTGAGATCCCTGTTCTGGAGATGGTTGTGAGTCCTAACTCTGGACCCACTCCTATCTGACTTTGGCAATCTTCGCAATATGCCTTCAAAGTCTGAGATGAGTAGAACCCTTTAAGATGATTCATGTACTTGCCTGATTATCCAAGAGGCACCAGGATAGACTTCCTTCGGCTCTAAGGTATCGGGTTCTCCATAAAAACGAAGCAGCATCATGTGCTTGATTGCCTGTTAACCTCTCTCCTGGCATGACTGTTTTAGTAAATGCCTCCTATTCTTTAGGTAATCTTTCAGGATCATCTTTTCTAAGAACTCTCCCATTCTGTTATTCTTACTAGAAATTTATTAATAAACTAAGAACTGGGTGTTACCACTTGAGCGTATATCCCTGCAATAGTCAATAGACAGGGTTGCTTGTGAACTAAATATGAAGAGCAGTAGAGTTGAGCGGACACCTGGATGTTCTGGTTCAGCCAAACTTCACAAAAAAGTACGAGTTCGGGATCCAAACTTGAACCCAAACCCCATTGAAGTCAATGGGGACCTGAACTTTAGAGCACTAAAATGGCTGTAAAAATGTCATGGAAAGGGCTAGAGGGCTGCAAATGGCATCGAAATGTGGTTAAGAGCATGCCAAGTGCTCTGCAAACAAACGTGGATAGGGAAATGACTTTAAATAACATAAAATACATACAAATAAAAAATAATACTTGATCTAGGAGGACTAGGTCCATATGGAGTAGGAGGTTGAGGAGGCGGTGGAAGTGGAGGAGGAGGTATCCTACACTGCTTTTTTGGTTTTAAATTTATTTTTTTAAATTAGGGTACACCCCAAAACATTGTGAAATATAACCTGTTATAACCCCCTCCAGTCGTTCTAAACGCACGTTCAGACAATACACTGGCGGCTGCGTCTGTCTGTCTGTAATGACGCCTCCTGCCGTGCTAAATACACGTTCAGAGAGTACACTGGCGGCAGGGCAGGCAGCACCTCCAAGGCATAAAGGGCAAGCTCAGGCCATGTGTCCAATTTGGAGACCCAGAAGTTGAAGGGGGCAGATCTATCATTCAGTACGTGTAGGCGTGTGCACACATACTGCTCCACCATGTCGCACGTCCCAGTGATGTCCACGATCCAATTGGATATCTTCTCTATCAACTTTCGATGTTCTTTTCTGAGCCTACCATTTTGATCACGGTTATCGGCGAATCAGGGTTCCACGCCGGAGAGGGAGAGCGAAAAAGGGAGGTCAATGGCTGCAATGGGATGAAGCGGAAATGTGGGACAAGTTATTAAAGCAGAAGGATCGAATGAAAGGGCCAATTAAAGACTAATTTTAGAAATTTAATTCTCTGTCACCTATGCAGAGCAGGGGTTGTTCATTGCCAGAAATGGGTTAATGTCACCCACCAATGGAACAGATTATTTTTAAAAATTTCGGTCCGTCCCCTATGCAGAGCAGGGGTTTATTCACAGCAAAAATTGTAAAATGTCAACACAAGAATGTAACAGAAAAAATATGAAAATTTATTATTTTTTTTTTTTTTACCTGTCTACTAGGTAGAGCAGTGGTATATCAACACCCAAAAATTGGTGAATTTTCACCTGTAAATGTAACAGACAAATTAGCAAATGACCTATAATAAATGCATACAAATAAAAATATAAAAAACTTTATTTTGAGGTGGTGGTTTATATGGTGTAGGAGTTGAGGAGGCGGTGGACGTAGCGGTGTAGGTGGTAAGCAGCGGTGGAGGAGGACGAAGTATCCAACACTGGTTTTTGGTTTTAATTTTTCCCCCCTCGCCAATGACTGCACCCTTGGATAGCGTCCGCCCCTCCTCAGGACAGGAAACACAACCACTTTAAAGGAGGTACCAACCTCCCTCACGCCTGTTCTGTTTCCTGTCCTAAGGGAACAGAGTTTGGATTCACAACCACGTCAAGGAGAGCTGCGGGCGCCCCATGTGAGTACTTATGAGGAGGGCCTACCTGGCGGTGTAAGTTTTCTCAGGAAGCCGCTGCAGAGCCTGGCTCTGACTCTATTCTTCCCCCCCCCCGACCCTTCTCTGCCGGGAGGTTATTACAAGTCTACTGGATCGCAGACCTCTGTGTCCGCATGTTTTGCTGCCGGCGTCTGACGTCCCTTTCAGGTTTCGGCAGCAGGAGGAAGCACAAATGCTGTAGACCGGAATGGGGGGGGGGGAGCCGTTGCGTGCCCAGCAGAGTTTAAGTTCAGCCAGCTCACACTGCTAGCTGGAGAAAAGCTAGCAGTATCTGTCTCCATTTTTTTGCTGACTTAAGAGTGGATCTATGGAGCAGATGCAGTGCGCAAACCCACTGAAACCACCAAGAATCTACCGTGGTAGGGTAGGAGGGGTGAATACCCCAGAATCTCTATAGCTAAGTTTTCTTATAAGCTATTTTTATATTTAGTTTCCAAGGAGAGTAGAATGTTTCAGGTCTAAGGACAAAGGTTTTTCCCCCACCTGAGCTAACTTTCTTACAAATGGCACACCCCTATTTGTCAAGTCTGCGTAGGCAAGCTGCTAGAGGATGAGGCCCCATCTCTTATGACAAGCCTAAAGCAGATGCACAGGATGAGTTAAGGATTCGGTGAGGGAGTCTGTTAATAACCTTCCTGGAGAATCACCCCAGCAACCTCTGCACCCACTTCTATTCACCCCTGCAGCGACCAGAACTATTGTCAGGATTAGAGGGAGAAAGACAATCGGATGAATCCTTTCATGATCATGTAGCGGAAAGCCACTTTTTCAGTCGAAAATATTAGCTGCTTACTCAGTAGTTAGAGCCACCATGGGTTGGATGATTGTAAAGAGCCACAGTCTGTTAGAGACTCCATGTTTGAAGGTCTGGGCCCTAGAAAGATTAAGGGTTTTGATGTCCATGAAAATATTGCCGCTGTTATCAAAAGAGTGGAGTAGACCAGATAGAAAATGTTTATTCCCTCTGCCTTAAAACTAGATGATGTTTCAGCCTATTGGACAGAGCCCCAAAATTGGATGCCCCATTGCTAAAAATTTCAGAAAATCAGCCCTTCCCTTTTGAGGACTCTTGGTTCCCTGAAAGATCCCATGGATAGAAGGGAAAAAATGTATTTGAAAAAGTGCTTGAGGCTACGGCGGTGCCTTTTAGACCTGCCATTGCGGCCACCTCTATTGCAAGATCCATGAAAATTTGGATGAAAGAATTAGAAGATCATATTCAGGAGGGAACCCCTAGAGATGAGTTGCTTTCCTCCTTTCCAACCATATTTAATGCCATTGATTTCCTTGCGGATGCTTCTGCTGACTCTTTAAAATCTCTGCTAGGCTTCCGCCCTTTCTAATTCGGCTCGTAGAGCCATCTGGTTAAAGTACTGGAAAGGTGACTCGTCCTCCAAAGCAAAATTATGTGCAATACCTTGTCAGGGAGAGTTCTTATTTGGGCCTATCTTGGATAACCTGCTGGAGAAGGCTTCAGACAAGAAGGGCTTCCCGTCAACTAACCAGCAGTCTCATAAGAGACCTTTCCGCCCTCAGCCAAATAGAAATGGTTATATAAGGCGAGATGTATACAGGCAGATTTCAAGCAATACTAGAAGATCCAAGGATTATCATTTTTTTTCCAGCACAGAGGCCTCAAAAAAGCAGCGCCAATGACGCCAGAGCCCTGGAAGGAGGTCTGCTTTGGAAGAAAATATCAAACAGCCCTTGGATAATCTCCATCCTGTCGGAGGGCTACAAAATAAATTTTCTGAGAATGCCACCAGAAAGATTCGTTATAACAGACTATCGATCCTGTCCCCAAAACAAGCGGCCTTGTTTTCAGAGGTATCTTCCCTATTAGAAAATAATGTTAGAAGTCCCAGTGCAGGAAAGATCAAAGGGGTTTTACTCAATACCCATTTTATTTATTTTTTGTAAAAAAGCCAAATGGTACCTACCAAACGATAATAAACTTAAAACTTCTAAACGGGTATCTAGTGTACGAGAAATTTTGCATGGAAACAATCAGATCTGTGATATTAAATCTGTTTCCAGACTGTTTTATGGCATACCTGGATCTCAGGGATGCATACTATCACGTCCCCATACATCCCGATCATCAGAAATACTCAAGAGTAGCTGTTCAGTTAAAGGACAAAATCCTTCATATACAATTTCAGGCTCTTCCCTTCGGGTTGTCTCAAGCCCCCAGAATATTCACAAAGATTGTGGCAGAAATGACGGCACATCTGAGAGAGAGAGATCTGGTCATTATCCCATATCTAGACTACTTTCTCCTTTTCTCTCAGACATCAAATCAGCTAGAACAGCAGATTTCATGGTTCAGGGAGGTATTGGACAGGTTAGGTTGGGACCTGAACATGGAGAAGTCCAGCCTAGTGCTGAGTCAGGTGTGCACCTTTTTGGGGATGTCCCTAGACTCCAGAACGCAGAAGTGTTTTTTTTTTTTTTTTTTTCTTCCCCTTTAAAAAGCTTGGCTCATCAGATCCCAGGTTCAGTGGCTTTCCTCTCGCCAGTCAGTGTCTCTGAGGGAGGCCATGTCAGTCTTAGGTCTCATGATTGCGGCTATTCCCGGAGTGGAGTGGGTTCAATTCCACTAGAGGCCTCTCCAACAACAAATTCTGGAAATGTGGGACAAAAATCCTTTGTCCCTAGATGCAGTTGTTCATTTATCACCCCAGACGCTCTCCTCGCTGGAGTGGTGGATGAACCTATTAAACCTTCAGGGAGGTGTTCCATTGCAGAGACAAAATTTCTTATTCCTGACCACTGATGCAAGCTCTTTCGGTTGGGGGGCTCACATAGAATCTCTCCTCCTGCAGGGTCAGTGGAATCGGGAGATCCAGGACTAATCTCACAATTTCTTGGAATTAAACAATATCTTAATGGCCCTGAGTGAGAGTCTTCAGCTAGTAAAAGGCAGAAATGTTCAGGTTTACTCAGACAGCATGACTGCGGTGGCATACATCAACAGGCAGGGAGGTACAAGATCCCCGAGTCTTATGTCTCAGTCAAAAAATGTTGTCTGGCAGAAAATTATCTTATCAATTTCTGCAGTTCATTTAAAAGGAAAAGAGAATGTGACAGCAGACTGCCTAAGCCGCCATCAGATTCGCCAGGGAGAATGGTCTTTAAATCTGCAGATATTCAACAAGATGGTTGCATTATGGGGTCTCCCAATCATTTTATCTCTTTGCCACAGAGACAGCAAAGGGGTAAAGGAAATTCTTCTCTTTCCAGAGGAGCGTCCGTCTGCTGTGGATGCCCTAGCTCAATCTTGGAGAGAGGGACTTCTTTACGCTTTTCCCCCATTGAAGTTACTGCCGAGAGTACTGAGGAAGATAAGAGATGAGACTGCCTCTGTGATCATAATGGCTCCCTTTTTGGCCATGGAGGGTTTGGTTTTCTTGGCTACGCAGGATGTCAGTGTCTTCCCCTTGGGTCCTACCAGTCTTCCAGGGACTTCTTACTCGGGGTCCTATCCTTCATCCAGAGGTGGAGAATCTGCATTTGACTGCCTGGCTATTGAAAGGCAGATTTTGAGGAAGGGGCTATCAGAGGAGGTAGTAAATACTCTTTTAGCAAGCTGTAAGACGTTCACATCCAAAATCTACTTACGGGTTTGGAAAGCCTTCTGTGCATTCGCAAATGGACCCGTCAATGTATTTGAAGCTCCTGACTTGCCTTTAGTTTTCGAATTTCTACAAGCAGGATGGAGAAAGAAGCTTAGACCTAGTACTCTAAAGGTACACATTTCAGCCTTGAGTGCTCTATTTGAGTTCAGGCTGGCTGAGCATCCCTGGATAAAAATATTTATCACAGCGATCTGTAAATTAGCCCCAGTACAAAAGGTTAAAGTTCCTCTATGGGATCTAAATCTAGTTCTGTCGCCCTTACGTCAGAACACTTTTAGCCCATTAAAGAGATCTCCATAAAGGTCTTAACATTGAAGTTGGCCTTTTTACTGGCCATTACATCAGCTAGGAGAGTAGGTGAGATCTCAGCCGTCTCTACAGAAAAGCCATATTCAAACATTTTGGAAGATCGGGAGAGTATTTCACTGGATCCTTCCTTCCTAAAGTGTTTTTCTTCCTTTCGCTCTCAGGATATCATCTTACCTTCCTTTTGTGCCTCTCCAAAAAATAAAAAAGAATCAGAATTCCACTGTTTTAGATGTCAGGAGATGTTTATTAGGCTACTTTCACACTACCGTTCAGAGTGGGTCCGTCTGATGTCTGCCCAGACGGATCCGCTCATATAATGCAGACTTGGGATCCGTTCAGAACGGATCCGTCTGCATTATATTGTAGAAAAAATTCTAAGTGTGAAAGTAGCTTCAGACGGATCCGTCCAGACTTTACATTGAAAGTCAATGGGGGGACGGATCCGTTTGAAAATTGAGCCATACTGTGTCAACTTCAAACGGATCCGTCCCCATTGACTTACATTGTAAGTCTGGATGGATCCGCTTGCCTCCGCACGGCCAGGTGGACGCCTGAACGCTGCCAGACTGATGCATTCTGAGCGGATCCGCGTCCACTCAGAATGCATTAGGGCAGTACGGATGCATTCAGGGCCGCTTGTGAGCCCCTTCAAACGGAGCTCACAAGCGGAGCCCCGAACGCTAGTGGTAAAGTAGCCTTACAGTGCTTGGAGATCTTCCTCTAAGCTCCTCATTTCTTTTCAAGGCAAGAAAAAGGGTTTGGCTGCTTCCTCAAACTATAGCCAGATGGATAAGACAGGCTATTCTTTTAGCTTATTCCTCCAAGGGGGTTTCCCTGCTGACTGGATTTGGTGCCCACTCTACCAGAGCGGTCTCTACGTCCTGGGCAGAGAGAGCCTCTGCCTCCATTGACCAAATTTGGAGGGCTGCCACCTGAAGTTCTCCTCACATGTTTTTCAGCATTACAGGCTTCAGTTCCTTCTCAGGAGGATCTAGTATTTGGACGTAAAGTCCATCAGGCCGTTGTCCCTCCCTAATCTGATCTCTCTTATAGATCCAAGGGTGCTGTCATAGGCTAGGTGGGAAATATGTGATTACACTTACCGGTAATCTTTTTTTCCTTGAGCCTATGACAGCACCCGTGTAATCATACATATATTTCTTATTGGTATGAGATGTTTCTTTAGTTCTTGAAATAGTACTAGTGTGAGGGAGGTTGGTACCTCCTTTTTAAAGTGGTTGTGTTTCCTGTCCTGAGGAGGAGGCGGACGCTATCTACGGGTGCTGTCATAGGCTCAAGGAAAAAAGATTACCGGTAAGTGTATGTGTAATAAATATAGTCGCGCACTCCTGATTAGCCTCTCTGCCCCATAGGCTGATTTTAATTTTCAGTCTAAAGCTGTAGCCTGCTCTCACTACATTCATTGGAAGCTGTCTAGCACCAGGAACGGTATAGAGTGGGCTCAGCATGCATGTTGTACCTGCCATCCCTTGTAATGGAGGCCATTTTGGCACAAATGGAAAAAGGCAGAGTGGATCCAACATGCATGTGGGTCCAACAAGCCCTGAATTTTATGGCGGTCATTATGGCGCATAACAGGTAGTATTTAGTGTTGGGACCCGTCTAACAGAGATCGCCTTGACGTTCGGCAGACTGGTTTAGATGGTTTTGTACAAAATGCATTGTCCAAGCATCTCGCTTTTATAAATAAGCGTAGTATTAGCACCATAATTTTTGTAAGCATTGTTGTACTTTGTCTGATTTGCAGAGTGCTGCTGCATTGTCTTTTTTTTTTTTTCCTCTAGGTCTTTGCCATGGCAGCGTGCACCTGCGCACTGGGAGGTGCTGACCCCCTTTTTTTGCATATATGTATGTGTGTGTATATGTGTGTATGATATATATATATATATATATATCTCTATCTCTGGTCCATAACATTGACACAATTCTAACATTTGTGGCTCTATACTCCACCACAATGGATTTGAAATGAAACAAACTAGATGTGCTTTAACTGCAGACTGTCAGCTTTAATTTGAGTGTATTTACATCCAAATCAGGTGAACGGTGTAGGAATTACAACAGTTTGCATATATGCCTCCCACTTGTTAAGGAACCAAAAGTAATGGGACAGAATAATAATCATAAATCAAACTTTCACTTTTTAATACTTGGTTGCAAATCCTTTGCAGTCAATTACAGCCTGAAGTCTGGAACGCATAGACATCACCAGACGCTGGGTTTCATCCCTGGTGATGCTCTGCCAGGCCTCTACTGCAACTGTCTTCAGTTCCTGCTTGTTCTTGGGGCATTTTCCCTTCAGTTTTGTCTTCAGCAAGTGAAATACATGCTCAATCGGATTCAGGTCAAGTGATTGACTTGGCCATTGCATAACATTCCACTTCTTTACCTTAAACTCTTTGGTTGCTTTGGCAGTATGCTTTGGGTCATTGTGCATCTGCACTATGAAGCGCCGTCCAATGAGTTCTGAAGCATTTGGCTGAATATGAGCAGATAATATTGCCCGAAATACTTCAGAATTCATCCTGCTGCTTTTGTCAGCAGTCACATCATCAATAAATACAAGAGAACCAGTTCCATTGGCAGCCATACATGCCCACGCCATGACACTACCACCACCATGCTTCACTGATGAGGTGGTATGCTTAGGATCATGAGCAGTTCCTTTCCTCTCCATACTCTTCTCTTCCCATCACTCTGGTACAAGTTGATCTTGGTCTCATCTGTCCATAGAATGTTGTTCCAGAACTGTGAAGGCTTTTTAGATGTCGTTTGGCAAACTCTAATCTGGCCTTCCTGTTTTTGAGGCTCACCAATGGTTTACATCTTGTGGTGAACCCTCTGTATTCACTCTGGTGAAGTCTTCTCTTGATTGTTGACTTTGACACACAAACGCCTACCTCCTGGAGGGTGTTCTTGATCTGGCCAACTGTTGCGAAAGGTGTTTTCTTCACCAGGGAAAATTCTTCGGTCACCTCCACCGTTGTTCTCCATGGTCTTCCAGGTCTTTTGGTGTTGCTTAGCTCACCGATGCGTTCCTTCTTTTTAAGAATGTTCCAAACAGTTGTTTTGGCCACGCCTAATGTTTTTGCCATCTCAGATTTTTTTTTTTTTTGCCTAATAATGGCTTGCTTCACTGATGGTGACAGCTCTTTGGATCTCATCTTGAGAGTTGACAGCAACAGATTCCAAATGCAAATAGCACACTTGAAATGAACTCTGGACCTTTTATCTGCTCATTGTAATTGGTATAATGAGGGAATAACACAGACCTGGCCATGGAACAGCTGAGAAGCCAATTGTCCCATTACTTTTGGTCACTTTGCATATGTGCCTCACAATTGTTAACTGTTGTAATTCCTACACCGGTCACCTGATTTGGATGTAAATACCCTCAAATTAAAGCTGACTGTCTGCAGTTAAAGCCCATCTTGTTCTTTTCAAATCCATTCTGGTGGTGTATAGAGCCAAAAATGTTACAATTGTGTTGATGTCCCAATATTTATGGACGTGTGTATATGTATGTGTATATATATATATATATATACACAATTTTATTAGATGGACCGATACCGGACATTTGCATGAGTACATGTACTCGTGCAAATGTCCCCGATACCACTGCCGATACTTGTGCGCCGCTTCTAAATGTGTCTGTCCGTCCGCGGCCTGCCCCTGCATCTCGCACAGCAAATACAGCTTCTTCTTGCTCCCAGTCTCCGCCCCTCGCCATGATTACCAGCGACCGCCACCGTCCCCGGCTCCTCCCCCCATGTTCCCGATGACTCCACACAGACATCTGATCTCCGAATAGGAGCAAGCCAGCCGCGGGAAATGCCTCTCCAGAGTCCAAACACCCTCCGGCCTCCTCAGAGTTCGCCTGCCAGTAGTTTTAAGTTATAGGAACTGACCCTAGTAAGAGAATAAAGCTTAGTTAGAAGATTATAACCAGCCCAAGTGGTCACAGACAGAAAGAAATAAAGGTGTTGTGTCTGTCTTCTATGGCCCTGGTCCTTCCCTTCCTGCCTGCAAGCTGCACATTGATCTCTAAAAGCAGGCATTAGGGCAAGAAGAAATATACATTACTGTATGATGGCCACAAGACTATTATACTGAGGAGGGAGGGGCTTCAAAAATTGTTGTCATGACTCCTTGCAGTAGCGTCTCTTTGTGGCCCTCATACAGTATAACGTCTCCTTGTAGCTGCCCCCATACAGTATAATGTCTCCTTGGAATGTTTATAGTTCTGTTTTTGGGCCTTTTGGTTGGTCAGAGTGTGTGTGTGTGTTTTTTATTCTTAAAATTGGTATCGGTAATTTGGTATCGGTGAGTACTTAAAAGTATCGGTACTCATACTCACTCTTAAAAAAATAGTATCGGGACATATATATATATATATATATATATATATATATATATATATATATTATATCTCTCTATCAGTCGTGGCCAAAAGTTTTGAGAATGACACAAATATTAGTTTTCACAAAGTTTGCTAAACTGCTTTTAGATCTTTGTTTCAGTAGTTTCTGTGACGTAGTGAAATATAATTGCACGCACGTCATACGTTACAAAGGCTTTTATCGACAATTACATGACATTTATGCAAAGAGTCAGTATTTGCAGTGTTGGCCTTTCTTTTTCAGGACCTGCAATTCGACTGGGCATGCTCTCAATCAACTTCTGGGCCAATTCCTGACTGATAGCAACCCATTCTTTCATAATCACTTCTTGGTGTTTGTCAGAAATGGTGGGTTTTTGTTTGTCCCTCCCCCCGCCTCTTGAGGATTGACCACAAGTTCTCAATGGGATTAAGATCTGGGGAGTTTCCAGGCCATGGACCCAAAATGTCAACATTTTGGTCCCCGAGCCACTTGGCTATCACTTTTGCCTTATGGCACGGTGCTCCATCGTGCTGGAAAATGCATTGTTCTTCACCAAACTGTTGTTGGATTGTTGGAAGAAGTTGCTGTTGGAGGGTGTTTTGGTACCATTCTTTATTCATGGCTGTGTTTTTGGGCAAAATTGTGAGTGATCCCACTCCCTTGGATGAGAAGCAACCCCACACATGAATGGTCTTAGGATGCTTTACTGTTGGCATGACACAGGACTGATGGTAGCGCTCACCTTTTCTTCTCCGGACAAGCCTTTTTCCAGATGTCCCAAACAATCGGAAAGAGGCTTCATCGGAGAATATGACTTTGCCCCAGTCCTCAGCAGTCAATTCCCCATACTTTCTGCAGAAGATCAATCTGTCCCTGATGTTTTTTTTGGAGAGAAGTGGCTTCTTTGCTGCCCTTCTTGACACCAGGCCATCTTCCAAAAGTCTTCACCTCACTGTGCGTGCAGATGCGCTCACACCTGCCTGCTGCCATTCCTGAGCAAGCTCTGCACTGGTGGCACTCCGATCCTGCAGCTGAATCCTCTTTAGGAGACTATCCTGGCGCTTGCTGGACTTTCTTGGACGCCCTGAAGCCTTCTTAACAAGAATTGAACCTCTTTCCTTGAAGTTCTTGATGATCCTATAAATTGTTGATTGAGGTGCAATCTTAGTAGCCACAATATCCTTGCCTGTGAAGCCATTTTTATGCAACACAATGATGGCTGCACACGTTTCTTTACAGGTCACCATGGTTAACAATGGAAGAACAATGATTTCAAGCATCACCCTCCTTTTAACATGTCAAGTCTGCCATTTTAACCCAATCAGCCTGACCTAATCTCCAGCCTTGTGCTCGTCAACATTCTCACCTGAGTTAACAAGACTATTACTGAAATGATCTCAGCAGGTCTTTTAATGACAGCAATGAAATGCAGTGGAAAGGGTTTTTTTTGGATTAAGCTAATTTTCATGGCAAAGAAGGACTATGCAATTCATCTGATCACTCTTCATAACATTTTGGAGTCTATGCAAATTGCTATTATAAAAACTTAAGCAGCAACTTTTCCAATTTCCTATATTTATGTAATTCTCAAAACTTTTGGCCACACGTGTGTGTGTGTGTATATGTGTGTGTGTGTATGTGTATGTGTATGTGTGTGTATATATATATATATATATATATATATATATATATAATTATACACACACACCTACAGGGTGGGCCATTTATATGGATACACCTTAATAAAATAAGAA
Organism: Bufo bufo; assembly: GCF_905171765.1. NCBI lineage: Eukaryota > Metazoa > Chordata > Amphibia > Anura > Bufonidae > Bufo > Bufo bufo. The sequence continues at coordinate 232,442,645 of NC_053391.1, forward strand.
TGGTTGGTGATATTAACTTCCTGTTTGTGGCACATTAGTATATGTGAGGGGGGGGAAACTTTTCAAGATGGGTGACCATGGCGGCCATTTTGAATCCAACTTTAGTTTTTTCAATAGGAAGAGGGTCATGTGACACATCAAACTTATTGGGAATTTCACAAGAAAAACAATGGTGTGCTTGGTTTTAACGTAAATTTATTCTTTCATGCGTTATTTACAAGTTTCTGACCACTTATAAAATGTGTTCAATGTGCTGGCCATTGTGTTGGATTGTCAATGCAACCCTCTTCTCCCACTCTTCACACAGATAGCAACACCGCAGGAGAAATGCTAGCACAGGCTTCCAGTATCCGTAGTTTCAGGTGCTGCACATCTCGTATCTTCACAGCATAGACAATTGCCTTCAGATGACCGCAAAGATGAAATTCTAAGGGGGTCAGATCGGGAGACCTTGGGGGCCATCCACTTTCCAGGAAACTGTTCATCTAGGAATGCTCGGACCTGGCACCCATAATGTGGTGGTGCACCATCTTGCTGGAAAAACTCAGGGAACGTGCCAGCTTCAGTGCATAAAGAGGGAAACACAACATCATGTAGCAATTTCGCATATCCAGTGGCCTTGAGGTTTCCATTGGTGGAGAATGGCCCCACTATCTTTGTACCCCATATACCACACCATACCATCAATTTTTTTTGTTCCAACAGTCTTGGAGGGATGTATCCAATGTGGGTTAGTGTCAGACCAATAGCGGTGGTTTTGTTTGTTAACTTCACCATTCACATAAAAGTTTGCCTCATCACTGAACAAAATTTTCTGCGTAAACTGAGGGTCCTGTTCCAATTTTTGTTTTGCCCATTCTGCAAATTCAGTGCACCGATCTGGGTCATCCTCATTGAGATGCTGCAGTAGCTGGAGTTTGTAAGGGTGCCATTTGTGAGTAGCTAATATCCGGCGAGTGCTACGCTGTGGGCTCTTGCTGAATGAAGCTAGGGCAGCCACTGATGTTTCTTCATTAGAGACAGATTTCATGCGTCCACATTTTGGCAAATCCAACACTGAACCAGTTTCACGAAACTTGGCAAGCAGTTTGCTAACTGTAGCATGGGAGATTCAGATCGTAGGGTGTCTTGCATTGAAATCTGCTGCAATGACCCGGTTACTGCGTTCACCAGACATCAACACAATTTCTATCCGCTCCTCACGTGTTAACCTCGGCGACATGTCAATAGCTGTAAACAGAGAAACTTGTAAATAACTTATGAAAGAATAAAGTTGCATTAAAACCAAGCACACCATTGTTTTTCTTGTGAAATTCCCAATAAGTTTGACTCATGACCCTCTTCCTACTGAAAAAAAAGGTGGATTCAAAATGGCTGACTTCAAAATGGCCGCCATGGTCACCACCCATCTTGAAAAGTTTCCCCCTCACATATACTAATGTGCCACAAACAGGAAGTTAAGATCACCAACCATTCCCATTTTATTAAGGTGTATCCATATAAATGGCCCACCCTGTAGATAACTTCTGCCTGATCTCACGTCCCTGTGACGTCCACCATCCATTTGGATATCTTCTCTATCAACTTTCAATGTTTTTCTCTGAGCCTAGCATGTTGATCAGGGTTAACGGCGAATCAGGGTTCCACCCCGGAGAGGGAGCGTGAGAAAGAGACCACATCCAAGGGAGATAAATGGATGAAATTTTATTTTGATCGAGCGGAAATATGGGAAAAGTTATTGAAGCACAAATGTGGGACAAATTATTGTAGTGCAAATGTGGGACAACTTGTTTAAAGTTTAAGCATTGAATAAAAGGAGGTGGCGCGCATCAATTAGGGCTGTTTCACACGAGCGAGTCCATTGCGGGAATCGCGCTCAGTGTGTGAGTGTTATCCTCCACTCTGGACTCGCAGGAGCGCACGGCATTATCATGATTTATAATGTTATGTCCCTCTGCTTGACCTTATTTCTACAGAATCATACTGACAGCTTCATGTAGCTATGATTCTGTGGAAAAAAGGCCATGAAGAGACACATAGCATTATAAATCATGATAATGCCATGCGCTCCTGCAAGTCCAGAGCAGAGTATCACACTCGCACACGGAGCGTGATTCCCGCAATGGACTCGCTCGTGTGAACCAGCCCTTAAAGAGGACCTTTCACCGATTATTACACTATGAACTAAGTATACAGATATGTAGAGCGGCGCCCGGGGATCTCTCTACACTTACTGTTATACCTGGGCGCCGCTCCGTTCTCCCGCTATGCCCTCCGGTATCTCCGTTCACTAAGTTATGGTAGGCGGAGTCTGCCCTTGTTCTTCTGTAGTGCTGGCCAATCGCATTGCAGAGCTCACAGCCTGGGAGAACATAACCTCTCAGTCTGTGAGCTCTGCGCTGCGATTGGCCAGCGCTAGAGCAGAACAAGGGCAGACTCCGCCTACCATAACTTAGGGACTGAAATCTCCGCCTACTATAACTTGGTGAGCGGAGATACCGGAGGGCATAGCGGGAGAACGGAGCGGCGCCCAGGGATAATACTAAGTGCAGTGAGATACCCGGGCGCCGCTCTACATGTCTGTATAGTTAGTTCATAGTGTAATAATCAGTGAAAGGTCCTCTTTAAAGAGGAATTTCTGAAATTGTATTCCCTGTCAGCTATGCAGAGCAGAGGTTTATTCACGTCCAAAATTGTAAAATGTCAACCCAAGAATGTAACAGAAAAATTTGTAATTTACTAACCTGTCTACTTGGTAGATCAGGGGTATATCACACCCAAAAATTGGTGAATTTCACCTGAAACTGTAACAGACAAATTAGTGAAATGACATATAAAATATGAGGTGGAGGTCCATATGGAGTGGGAGTTTGAGGAGGCGGTGGATGTAGCGGTGTAGGTGAAAGCAGCGGTGGAGGACGAGGTAGCAAACACTGGTTTTTGGTTAATTTTTTTGATTTTAATTAGGGTACACTCCAAAAGTGTAAAATATCCAAAATACAAGAATGAGCAATTGCGCTGTAGTATCACAATGGTTGGGTAAGGCCGGTATACATGTCTATTCTGCACAAGGTACGGACAAGTCCTGTGGGATCCGTGCCTGGTTCATTTTAATGAACGTGAGCTTGTCCACATTGGCTGTGGACAGGCGGCTGCGCTTGTCTGTGAAGACGCCCCCTGCCGTGCTAAACACATGTTCAGATAATACACTAGCTGCAGGGCAGGCCAGCACCTCCAAGGCGTAAAGGCCATGTGCCCAATTTGGAGACCCAGAAGTTGAAGGGGCAGAAAAGTCATTCAGTACGTGTAGGCGTGTGCGCACATACTGCTCCACCATGTTGGTTAAATACTGCCTCCTGCTAAGACGTTCCATATCAGCTGGTGGTGCTGGTTGTTGTGGCGTGCTGACAAAGCTTTTCCACATTTCAGCCATGCTAACCCTGCCTTCTGAGGTGCTGGTGGTGCCCCAGCTGCGTTGGCGACCTCTTCCTCCTCCTCTGCCTTGTGCTTCCACTGTGCCCCCACTGTCAGGTGGGAATGCCACCAGCAGCACGTCTACCAGCGTGCGCTTGTACTCGCGCATCTTACGATCACGCTCCAGTGACGGAATTAAGGACGGTTCGTTGTCCTTGTAACTGGGATCCAGCAGCGTGGCCACCCAGTAATCAACACAAGTTAGAATGTGGGCAACTCGGCGGTCGTTGCGGAGACGCTGCAGCATGTAATCGCTCATGTGGAGATGCTTGGTGACCCAGGTGGTGGTGTTGCTGGCAGATCCTCTGTCACTCCAGAGGTGGATGAAGAGGCTGAGCCTGCAGCAGAAGATGAAGCAGGAGGAGCCAGAGACCTTTCTTAGTTTTTGAGGTGTCTACTCCACTGCAGCTCGTGCTTTGCACTTAAATGCCTGGTCATGCAGGTTGTGCTCAGGTTGAGAACGTTTATGCCTCGCTTCAGGTTCTGATTGCACAGCGTGCAAACCACTTGTGTCTTGTCGTCAGCACATTTTCTGAAGAACTGCCTCGCCAGGGAACTCCTTGGAGCTGGCTTTGGTGTGCTCGGTCCCTTGCTGCGGTGGGCAGTAGCAGGCGTACTGTCTAGGGGACGGCCGCTCCGCTTTTGCACCCTGCTCTCTCTTCTGCTGTGCTGGTGGCTCTGTGCAACCACCGCCTCTTCCTCCAAACTACACAGGTCACTTGCATGACCTTGATTCCATGTGGGGTCGAGGACCTCATCGTCCTCCACATCATCTTCCACCCAGTCTTCACCCCTGCCCTCCTTGTCGGTCTGCACACTTTCGAAAGCCCCAGCAGTTGGCACCTGTGTTTTGTCATCATCCGAGACGTGCTGCGATGGTCCTCCCATGTACTCATCTTGAAACATAAGTGGTTGGGCATCGGTGCACTCCATCTCTTCCACTTCTAGGGCAGGGATTGGTGGATGGCCCTGGGAAACCCTGCTAACAGTCATAAAAAAGCAGAGACTGCTGCATAACTTGGGACTCAGACTGCTTGGCTGATTTTTGCAAGGGGGTGAGGTGAAAGACTGATGGACATCAGCTGCAAGTGCCAACTCTGATCTTTCAGTAGGAGACTGGGTTGCTGACAGTGCCTCCAGTTCATTCACATTGTCTCCCACCCAATCTACTATCGCCTGTACATGTTCTGGCCTCACCATTTGTAGAGCTGCATTAGGCCCGACCAAATACCGCTGCAGGTTCTGTCACCTACTCTCACTTGTGGAAAGGGTTTCACTTGTGCGTGTAGCTGGCACAGATCAACCATGTCCTCTCCCTGCAACAGGAGCTCCACCAGCAGCACCACGACCTGGGCCATGTCCCTTATTTGACGCTCTCCTCATATTTCTCAAATTTAGGATCTTGCCCTAAATGGGTGTTTAATAGCAGAATAGAACGACAGTATGTAAAGGGTGTATCTCGCACGTACAGATGTAGACTAGGCCGCAATTTAACTATTTTTTTTTTTGTTGCCCAAAATGAGTGTTTTTCAAATAACTGAATAGAACCACAGTATCTAAAATGTTTGTTTAATAACAGAATATGACAGCAGTATATAACCCTTGAATTTCACACTTGCAGATGCAGCAAAGGCTGTAAAATTGTATTTTGCCCAAAAAGGGTGTTTTTAAAAACCCAGAAAATTATAGCTGTATTTCTAGCTTAAATTGCACAATGATTAATCCTGCAAAGGCACCAGATGTTGGATATTGCCAAAAATGAGTGTTTTTTCAAAGCCAGATTATTATTATTTCAGTATTTCAAGCATGGATTTGAATGTCACAAAAGCACAGATGCAGTGCTGGTGCACTGAGCTTGCATAAAATGGCCGCCGCCGCCCACCTAACAGACGGTTAAGTTTTTTTTTCCCTGGCACTGGGCTCAGGACAGGGTAAAAATATTGTGCACTGCACCCACACAACTAGATCTATGTAAATAGCTGAGTTCAATTGGAGTTCTGATAATAGATTCTCTCCTATTCTCTCCCTGAAATCACCAGCAGCAGCATCCTCTCCCTACACTAGTAACAGCAGAGTGACGTGCAGCGCTACGTGACTCCAGCTTATATAGAGCCTGGGTCACATGCTGCACTGACCAATCACAGCCATGCCATTAGCAGGGATGGCTGTGATGGCTTCTAAAGTCACACAGTTAAACGCTTGTTGATTGGCTGCTCTGCAGTCTTTCAAAAAGCGCTAAGAAATCGCCGAACATCAAACCCAAACTTTTACTGAAATTGATCGGGTCCGGGTTCCAAAAATCCTAAAGTTCGGTCCGAACCCGAACTTTACAGTTCGGGTTCGCTCAACCCTAGTGACAACCAAACTGGCCAGGGTGAGTAGCCAAACAAGCGAGCAATCAGCTCCAACACCACATGACAACACTTGACAGGGGGAGTGGGAGTGATGCTGAGCCATGCTGCTGTTAGGGATGAGAGCATGCCATAGTCGTCAACAGTGCCCACTGCTGTCTATCCTTCTGGTCCACTGTCTCTTGCATTCAGTGCTGGTGAAGCTTCCCTGCCCTTCTTCCTCCCCTTGGTGTTGGCAAACTGAAATCCTAGTGAAGCAGATGAAGCGGTCCAGACATGTTTCATTCATTTAGCCCCAATTCTAAATTCATACAGAAACACTGTAGACAGTGGAGACAGAAATTTGGGAGAATTGGATGTCCTATGTAACCTGTTGCTGTGATGGAATATTTTGTATGCAGGGCAAGGGAGGGGGGGGTGATCAAGAGTTAATTGCTATGCATGCTGAGAGATTCAGGTGCTTCATGGGCTTCTGCCACCCTCGTAAAGAAGAGTTCTCTGGATAAGCAGACATAGGTGTTTGCTGGAGGACTCCTTTAAAGAGCAAATTGAAGAGGGAGACGTTTTAATGGCTAGTTCACATGAGGGAGTCCATTACAGGACTGAGCGTGATCCTCCATTCTGGACTTGCAGGAGCGCTGGGCATTATCATGATTTATAAGGAGTCGCTGCATGACCTTACTCATACAGAATCATAGTTACAGGCACTTATCATTACAAAGAATAATGCCCTGCGCGCCTGCAAGTTCAGAATGGAGTATCACGCTCGCACACGGAGCATGATATCTGCACTACGCAGCTCTGCAGGGTGAGCGAGTGTGAGGTAACAGGGGTAGTTAATAAACCGAGGGTTGCTTTTGGTACTCACATTTTATAGAAGACCCTGGGCAGGTGTACATCAGTGATGGCGAGGCTGGCACATGGATCCTCTGGGGCACTCTCTGTGTATAGGGACCAGGCCAGGTGGTAGGTGAGGTGCCCTGGGTGTTGCAGGTTTAATGTGCCGGCGGCAAGATTCCTTTAAGTTCGTGACGCCAGTGCCGGTAACGGTGGCACACCGATTTCTTGTAGTAATAATTGAGGAACACACGTTGCAGTGAACCAAAACTTCCTTTTACTGAACAGTTTAACTATTTACAGTCTTTGGTCAGTTCCACATGTAAAAGGTGGTGACAGGCAGGCTTTACATCAAATGGCAGGCAATGTTCGTGCAAGATACTCAGAGGGTTAAACACTTACAGATCAGGCTGCACTTTTCCTCAGAATCCTGTCTGTCTTTCTCCAAGGCCCGTATGCCCTATTGCTGGCTTTATCCTTGGTTAGGGAAAACTTCCTCTCGTATATGTCTCCTTGCTTTAAATATATCCTTCTGCCCTTCAGCTCTGTTTGGCTGGAATCAACTTGGCTCTGCACTGTACTTTTATAGGAACTTAGTTTCTCAGGAGGCAGCTTCTTCTCCTGGTGGCAAGCTAGGAGCCTGGGCTATCTCGCTGCATGTCAGAAACTGCTTCTCAGCTCTTTTCTAGCTGAAGTCACTCTTGGCTCCTGACTACACACACCTATCTGGTCTGGACCTGGCTATTTATACTAGTGGGTTCCCTAGCTCCCTCTACTGTCTAGGAGGAGGAACTACACCCCTAACAGGCCTGGTACACAGGAGATAACCTAAATAACATGACAATTCACATTAAAATGCAATATAAAATACAATGACCATGTTCCACAGGAGGTGGAGAACAACTTGACCCTTGTGTAGTGCCCACCCTTACGTAGGAGGACACTACATATCTGCAGTGGACTTGCTCATGTGAAACAGCCCTAATAAGTTCACAATAAGTCCCTCTGCTTTAAATATTTCTTTAGTGTCTAACGTTTCATAACCCAATGGCTTGCTGTATACATACTGGCAGGGACAGAATGAGGCGTAGGTGAAATAGGCGGGCACCTAGGGTTGATTACAGATAAAAAATAAATTTAAAAAAAGATATAGAATATATCCGTTTAAAACTCTCATCTCTTGGCATCACAGACTTGGCCCTCTCCTGAATCGCATCATACCACAGACCAGACATATTTAGTGTCTCCCACTCTCAGACCACCTCCTCATCTTTCTGTTGGTGTCCCTCAAGGACCCCTGCTCTTCTCAATCTACATCTTCGGTCTGGGACAGCTCATAGTCCCATGGCTTTCAGTATCGCTTTTATGATGACGACAAACTAGTTTACCTCTCTGGTCCAGACATCAGCACCTTGCTATCCAGAATCCCAGAATGCCTATCTTCTATATCCTTTTCCTCACACTTTCTGAAATGTAACATGGATAAAACAGAATTTATCATCGTTCCCTCATCTTGCTCAACCCACCTAACAGACCTGTCTATCACGATCAATGGCTGCACACTCTCCCCGGTCAACCAAGTCTACTGCCTTGGAGTAACCTTGGATTCTGCCCTATCGTTCAAACCACACATCCAAGCCCTTTCCACCACCTGCTGCCTGCAACTCAAAAAATCTTTCATGCATTCCTCAACCGGGAGTCTGCAAAAATGCTTGTACATGCCCTCCTCTCCTGCCTAGACTACTGTAACATCCTCCTATGTGGCCTTCCATCTAGCACCCCACCCCTCAACTCTGCTGCCCAACTAATCCACCTCTCACCCCCATTACTTCTCTGCCAATCCCTTCACTGGCTCCCCATTACCCAGCAAATTCAGTTTAAGATGCTAACAAATACATATAAGACCATCCACAACCTGTCCTCTCCATTCATCTCTGAGCTATTTTCCCGATACATCCCCACACGTAATCTCTGATCCCTACAGGACCACCTCCTCCCCTCTTCCCACAATTTCCTCCCAAGACTTCTCCTAAACATCCCCCATACCCTGGAAATTTCTACCCCAACATATCAGACTTTCACCTACAGTGGAATCCTTCAAAAGAAACCTGAAAAGCCTACAACCTACAGTGACCCTGCTGCTATAACCCTATGACCAGCTTTACCCACTGACCTACTGTCTGCCCTCTCGGGCAGGGTCTTCTCTCCTTCTGTACCAGTTTGTAACTAGTCTTGTTCATGCTTAGTACAATTGTCTGTAGTATGTATGTATACCCCTTATCATATGACAGCGAAATGGAATGAATAGCACTTTTATTTTTTATAATTTTTTTTAATTTATTTTTTTGGTAGAATTCTAGTGTGTCCAAACTGACTCTTTCATAAAGTATGCTACTAATCTGCTTTAATTTATTTTCACAGGTTATAATCTGTGGTTGTTTTGTTCCTTTTTACTTTGGGTTTGTGCCACCTACGTTCCGAGGAGTGGTAAGTAAAAATTACTACTCCAATACTCTGTATATTTGATCTAACCCAGGCATCCTCAAACTGCGGCCCTCCAGCTGTTGTAAAACTACAACTCCCACAATGCCCTGCTGTAGGCTGATACCTGTAGACTGTTCGGGCATGCTGGGAGTTGTAGTTTTGCAACAGCTGGAGGGCCGCAGTTTGAGGATGCCTGCTGAACATTTGTGGAAGGGACTGCAGTACTTGTGGTGCCACAGGCAGAGGCTGCAGCGCATGCCCATCATTGGTTACATGACCTTTTGTGCAGCTCGGTCCCATTTAAGTCAATCTAATTGAGTTGCAGTTGCTATATAGTAGTGGCTCTCAACCTTATAACTGTAAGTACCCCTAGTGACAATCCTGCAATCATGGCTCAGGCAGCGCAATGGTGATATCATTGTGATTAGAGATGAGCGAATTTAAAAAAAAATTCGATTCGGCCAGTTCACCAATTTTTTTTATTTTTTTGACAGAATTCGGTTCAATATGAATTTATTTGCAGTGAATCGCATAAAAAAAACTATCTCCTGGCTGCAGAGAGCCTTTAGAGTGGTGTAGAACACTGTGCCTTGCAGTAACGCGCATAGGGAGTCTGCTCTGGTAGTGAAATAATACTGAGTCAGTATGACAAGCACATGACAGGCGTCTCTCTTAGAATCACTGCACACTAGTTATTTGGTCAGTTTTGGCCCCGTGACTACCCAAATAAGTTAAGTGTGAACTCAGCCTTACAGGTCAATGTTGGCGCCATGAAGAAGTGCACTCCTTTTACACCATCGTCAGCTGATTCCACATAAATGTTTACAGAACCTGTTCTATTAAATGCTTATACAAGTAGACCCCATCCCCCTACAGAGTGGAGATGGTGTAAGCAGTAAGTTTGTGTTGACGTCACTGATTAATTTGGCCTTCCTCTGATCCGTCAGAACAATAACCCCCGAAAAACAGATCCTGTCAGTGGAGCATCTCCCTTCACTCGGTCACTTCTTTTGGCTACCAAATCATAAGCCAATTCTGATGGGACCATACAGGCCTTAGAGCTGCTACACAGACTGGATCCGTTGTGAGTCTCATTTTTCCTTCCTTCTGACAGATCAGAAGAAGGGTCAAATAAATAATGTCAGCCTGGCCGAAAGGCAAAATGGTGGCCCAGTCATGAAGTGGGGAGGGTGGGAACAGAATGAGAAGTCCAGAGTAGCCCTATGACATAATGGTGAGGTGGAAACATCAGGAGGAGACCACAGAGTGGCACAATGACAGTGTGGAGGTGGCTGCAGCATCAGGAGACCAGAGTGGCCAGGTGGCAATACCAGTTACTTGATGAAGATGGTGGGTAAACGAAGGAGCACTTGGCATCAGGCAGGTGGCAGCATTATAATAGTAGCTGAGGCAGGTAGCCAGAAGAAACCAGTCTCTTTTGTCAAAGTGTTGGTGTGGCACCATGGATGATCTATTCTGATGCATCAGGCATTGGTGGGTGGAAATCCTGGCTCATCTTGACAAAGGTCAGTCTCGACATTTTGGGTGAATAGGCGAGTTATTCTTAGGGTAACTATGTCCCTATTTTTATGTAAAGGGATATTCTCAACACGCCGTTTCTTATTTACCTGCTCCCGGCGCGCTGTCCGGTTTCGGCACTCGGCAGGGGGCGGGCTCCATCTTGATTGAAGTCTTCTCCCGGCCGAGCCGCGCGCTGGACTGAACGCGCACGCCGAGGCCGCGCATGCGCCCTGGTGACTTCTTTCTCGCAATTCTACTATACTGACCAGGAAGAAATTTCCATAGCGCATGCGCGGCCTCGGTGTGCGCTTTCTGGACTGCGCCCGGCCAGCCGGGAGAAGAAAAGAAGTCGTTTGCACAAGCGCGGCAACCGCGATTTCTGAAAAGAGCGGTAGCCGTAACCAGGGGAGACGGAAGACAACAGTCAGGTAAGTATATGTTTATTTTCTTCTAAGGGGTGGGAATTAGTTAAATATATTTAGAAAAATGATCACTGTTAAATCATTAACAGATTTAACAGTGATCATTAAGATGAGAATACCCCTTTAATTTTTTATATATTTTTTTTTCCCTAGTAATTTTTGAGTTGGGTGAATTGCTCAAAATGGTGTCTATAATTTTAAAGATCAGAAGACCGTCACAGGGGCAGGAAAAATTTAAGGAAGATCACATAATCCTCTGGTGCCCCTGCAAGAGCGCCTCGGCCAGTCATTCGGGACTATAGCTGTCCCGTGTGACAGTAGGCGCTACATAATATCCCAACCGGGGAATCCATCTTAATTTCTGATCTTCTACATTCATGAGGCAGGATGTCTGTCAGATTAAAGGCACCCAATACAGTTAGATTAGATTCAAACATGCACCATGTTATGGAAGATGAGTATTTGGATTGAATGAATTAATAGATTTAGGAACAGGCTGTCAGTTAAGGAGCTCTTTCTATACTTAACTCCTTCACAACCTTCGCCATACATGTACAGCGGATGTCGGCATTTTAAAGACTGTGGCCGCTCGCAAGTGCAATGGGTGCCATAGCCTCTGGGTTTCTGCCATTTCAAACAGCAGAGGCCAGGGGAAAACATCTGCAATTAGCCATATGGCCAATTTGCAGACCTTTAACCTCTCAGATGTCATGGTCAAGCAGGCTCCCATACCCATCACTGGTATATACCAACACAGGCCTGCAAGTGGCAGCACTATATTGCTATACAGTGAATGGTGTTTTCTGTGGATAAATACCAAACACTGAATACAATTGTAATCTGATTACTAGTTATAGTCACCCAGGGTGACAAAGTTAAAGGGGAAAAAATATCACCCCTTTTTTCACAAAATTAAAATAAACCATAAACAACTTAAACAAAAATCAGAAATTACCATGTCTGAAAAGGACTGTACTATTAAAATATAAATATATTTCAGCCATATGGTGAATGGCGTAGCAGAGGAAATTCAAAATGGCCAATTCGCCTCCCAAAAGTGAATAAAACCTAATCAAAAAGTCACACTTCAAAAATAGTATCACTGAAAAGTACAGATCACCCTGCAATAAAATAAGCCCCCACACAGCTCCTACACATACTGTAAATACAAAAAAGCTAGAGGTCAGAATATGGTAAATTTTACCGGAATGCTGCTTAAAAAAAAATAATAAGACCTCATACGGGAATGTCAACGGAAAAATAAAGTTGTGACTTTGAGAAGGACAGACCTGTAATAGGAAGCTTGCATCCTGGCCCTGGCTCCCCACTACTTCTCATCCAGGCATGCAATGCTCTGCTGGGCTCCCTTGCTATAAATATCTGGTTTGACATAGCTATAGCCAATCACTGGCCTTGGCGGTTACTAGATGCCCTTAATGGCTATGTACATCTTTTGGGGGCAACTTTTTTTATTAATTTTTTTGCATTGTACTCCTTTTTTGTGCTAAATTATTTTTAGCTAAATTGGTCTTTATTACAAACCCTTTTCTCTACAGGGCTGAGATGTTCTTATGGGGGATCAGAATTTTCTCTGCTCGATCAGCCAGGTAATCTGACCGGCTCCTTATCTCTGCTCTCTGAAATTAAAAACACTCATTGTAGCTCAGTTCTTATCTTGCTGATAAGAATGTGGCTTATATAAGTATTTATGACCTCTTGGTAGTTTAGAGAGAAGGGTTATTAGATGGCGGCACAAAATGAAAGTAAAAAGTACAATTCACACAGCTACACAAACTGACAGAGCGGCTCAATATTTTTCTAATAAAGACCAATTGAAAAAAGCCTGATATAACATGATGGGTGGTAGGCAGACAGACCACGCCGTTGGCATGATCAGGCTACCGATGACAATGGCAGATGTATTCATGAGCCAAAAGTGGTCTGCAATGGCAAAAGGGGCCACGGCATAGGTTTTGTAATGCCGATGTATTGCTATGCACTGCAGAGGGGATCAGACCCCCAAAAGTTGAAGTCCCAGAGTGGGACAAAAATGGTAAGTGTCAAATAAAAACAAAATGCCTCTTTCCCCTGATTTTATAATAAATAGAAAAAAACACACATATTGGGTATTGCCACGTCCGTAACAACCGGCTCTATAAATATAAAATGTAAAAATTAAACTGCGAAAATAGTCAATTTTGTCACCTTTCATCACAAAGTGATCAAAAAGTCGTATGTATCCTACAATAGTACCGATCAAACAGAGACCTCATACAGCAAAAAATGAGCCCCTACATAAGACAATCCTCCAAAAAAATAAATAAATAAATGGCTCTCAGAATTTGAAGACACTAAAACCATTTTATTTTGTTTCAAAAAATGTTATTGTGTAAAAGTTTAATTTATTAAAGTGTATACATATTAATTATTGCCACGTCTGTAACGACCTGTTCTATAAAAATATCACATGACCTAACCCTAGGTGAACAAAAACTGTGCCTAAACAACCAAATTTTCCATTTCATCCACCATGACGGCCCACATTGAGATTGACCCTTGACCTCTGTAGGGGCAGGAACACATAGAGAGTTTAAATTCCCCCCACCCCTCCACCTCCTCAGTGCTTTCCTGCCCCTACAGGGGCCAACATGTAGAGAGAGCCGTCCTTCCAGGAGGGTAGTAGCTTTAGTCTCTTACAGGAATCTCCTGCTGGCCTCCCACGGCAGGGGCTAAGGCTGGCCAGCTTGGAGCAACAAGGACCCTCGTCTTAGCTTATGCTGAGGCCTGCGGTCCTTCCCTACCTCAGACTTCCTTCCCTCCTCTGGGTAATAGTCGGGGGTGCCGGCTTCACAAGGCGCCTCGCGCGCGGCGCTTGGCGTCCTTCTCAGGTGACCGGCAGGAGGAGTGGTGCGGCGCATGATGCGCTTTAGAGGCGGGCCGGGCGGCGCACGTACCTTTTTTCTACAAGCTGGTGCGGCACAGGCTCGCGCTGTCAGTCGGGGCGCTGCTTGATGACGTCAGACGCCGGGACAAGAATTTTAAAAAAGCGCGGTTGTCAGCCTTTGCCTGCTGCACCGCGATGTCTGAAGCACCTACTCCTCGCCAGGAAGGCTCTGATCCTTCGGCCATCAGTACAGTGAGTCCCCTCTGGGGGGAAATTGTATTTTGAATTTTACTTCTGTTTCAATTCTAAGCATGGCATATCTGGTTGCTTCCTCCAGGGCAGCAAAGAAACTAAAACTAAAGCAAAGCTCTCAAAGTGCTGTGCATGCTCAAGAAGGTTACCTGAAAATTACAAAAAGAGGCTGTGCAAGCCTTGTACTGCCGAAATATGGAAGGAAGAGCAACCAGATATTCTGTCCGAAATGAAGACTTTTATTACGGACGAAATCAGATCTTCTTTGGCCACTATGTCTGTCCCCGCTAGTGTCCCCAACCCTCCCAAGAAACGCAAACTGTCGGTCGTCTCCTCATCTGAGGGCGAGGATGTAGAGGAAGCTTCCGTCACATCCAGACAGATTCCTGCTGAGGACCCCTTGTCAGAGGGGGAAATTTTGGAGGAGGACAAAAAATATTTTTTCTCCACAGACGAGATGGAGGATTTACTCAGAGCAGTCAGGTCCACAATGGGAATTGAGGATACCCCTAGACCCCGGACCGTCCAGGATGAAATGTTTGGCGGCCTTAGATCCAAGACTTCCATCGTCTTCCCTATAAACGAGAATATACGGGAAATGATTATGGAGGAGTGGTCAGATCCTGAGAAGAGATTAGGTGTCCCCAAGGAGTTCAGGAACCGACTCTGCTTTGATCCAGCAGAAAGCAAAATATATAATCGGACCCCCAAAGTCGACATACAGGTGGCTAAGGTTGTAAAGAAAACCGCTCTTCCCTTTTGAGGATTCCTCCCAACTGGGTGATCCAATGGACAGAAAGGCAGACGGGCTCCTTAAAAGATCCTGGGAGTCAGCAATGTTTGGGGTAAAAGCAAACATTGCAGCAACTTCTGTAGCCAGGGCTATGTATATATGGCTGGGGGAATTGGACGAACACCTAAAAAATAAGACCCCAAGAGAAGAAATCAGGGAGTCTATTCCACTCCTTCGTTCCGCCACAGCATTCTTAGCGGATGCCTCTGCGGAATCCATCCGTTTCTCAGCCAAAGACGCTGCTCTCTCTAACGCAGCCAGGCAAGCATTATGGATGAAAGCATGGTCAGGGGACAAGGCTTCCAAAGCCAAACTCTGTTCTATCCCATTTTCTGGGGAGTTTGTCTTTGGTCCCACTCTAGATAAGATTGTAGAGGGAGCGGCGGATAAGAAGGGATTTCCGGAGGACAAAGAGTCTAGAAAGAAGCCCTTTCGTCAGTTCCAGCCCCAGCAGAGATCCTACAGGGGGAAAGGAAAATCTGGCAGGTGGAGCTATCCCAAAGGGGGAAGAGGGAGAGGCTTCATTCTCAATCCCCAAAACCGTCAAAATAAACAGCAATGACGTCAGAGTAGGGGGGAGACTGAAGGGGTTCTTACCATCTTGGGAGCAGATCACCTCAAATCCCTGGGTTCTAAACGTAGTCTCTCAAGGCTACAAGATAGAATTCACATCAATCCCCCCAAGAAGATTCTGCATCTCATCCCAGAACAAAACAGAGCTTCCAAAAATATGGCAGGGCGTCTGAGACCTCTTAGATCTAGGGGTAATTCAGAGGGTCCCGCAACTAGAACAAAGGAGAGGTTTCTACTCCAACCTCTTCCTAGTAAAGAAACCAGACCAATCCCTGCGAACCATCATAAATCTAAAACCTCTAAACAGATCCATCTTATACAGGAAATTCAGGATGGAAACCATCACATCCACTATTCCCCTAATCCAGAAAGGAGCGTTTATGGCGTCAATCGACCTCAAAGACGCATACTACCATATTCCTATTCATCATCTTTCTCAAAAGTACTTAAGATTCTCCCTAAAAGGGCCGGACGGCTTGATCCACCATTTTCAATATGTCGCCCTCCCTTTCGGCATCTCCTCGGCCCCCAGGGTCTTCACAAAGGTGGTAGTGGAAATGGTGGCCTATCTTCGTCAGGAAGGTATAACAATTATCCGATACCTAGACGACTTCCTTATTCTTGGCAATACAGAAGCCGAAAATCTGTCTGCAACTCAGAGATTCTCAGAGTTGCTAAAAGATCTGGGTTGGATCATAAATATAAAAAAATCCACTCTGATCCCGTCCAGAAGAATAAGATTCCTAGGCGTAGAACTGGACTCAGCCCTGTTTAAAGACCTTTCTTCCTCAGGACAAAACAGTGGCGCTAGTAGAGAAGATCCGAATGTTTCAGAGTTCTCACAGGTGCTCCATCAGACGGTCCATGAGTCTTCTCGGAAGTCTAACTGCTTGCATCCCCTCAGTTGCCTGGTGCCAAAGTCACACAAGGGTAATCCAGAGTTGGATCCTAAGTGTATGGGATGGAAGACAGACAAACCTAGACAAAAATGTATGGATTCCTCAGTCCGTAAAATCGGATCTAAGCTGGTGGAAAGAAAGAAGACTGCTTGGAGGTCTACAGTGGCGGAACTACCCGGCCGTTCAGGTAATAACAGACGGAAGGCTGGGGAGCAAAAATAGGAGACCATCTTCTACAGGGTACTTGGCCAGAAGACATAAGGAAAAGATCCTCCAATTACAGAGAGCTGTACGCTGTCCTCGAAGCATTAACAAAAGGAGAAGACCTACTGAGGGGTTATCATCTAAAGATTCTATCCGACAATACCACAACTGTGGCATACCTCTGACACCAAGGAGGGACAAGGTCATGCCTGTTGGGCGCTGTAGCAATGAAAATCTTCTCCTGGGCAGAAGAGAACACCCTGTCGCTCTCCGCCATCCATTTAAAGGGCTGCGAGAACACAGTAGCAAACTACCTGAGCAGGGAAAAAATAGATCCAGGGGAATGGTCCCTGAACCGAAAGATCTTCCAGAGGATCTCAAAAAGATGGGGTCATCCCGAAGTAGACTTATTCGCTTCAAGAAAAAATACGCAGGTAGAATGCTTTTGCTCCCTAAACCAGGAGGACGGCCCGTGGGCAATAGACGCCCTATCAATTCAGTGGAATTGGAGACTGGCTTATGCATTTCCCCCGATACCACTATTACCGCGAGTCATCCAGAAGCTTCTAGGAGAACCAGCTACTCTCATCCTAATAGCCCCCCTATGGCCAAAGAGGAGCTGGTTCTCTACTCTAAGACAGCTATCGCTGGAGGATCCCTGGGAAATTCCTTTTCAGAGAGACATCCTAGTCCAGGGCCCACTTCTGCATCCAGACCCAGGAATCTTCAGACTGGCAGCCTGGATCCTGAGAGCGAAACCTTAAAGAACAGAGGCCTGTCAGATAAGGTGATTCTCACGCTCAAGGCCAGTAGAAAAAAAAGTGACATCTTCCATCTATTTAAAGATATGGAAAAGATACTGTTCTTGGTTAGGAATTGATCACCCGGACACCTCTTCTCCTCCCATCAACAAGATTCTGGACTTCCTCCAGAGCGGTCTGGAATTAGGTCTGAGACCTAGTACTCTGAAAGTACAAATATCAGCCCTCAGTACCTTCTACGACTGCAGCTTAGCCAATCACAGATGGGTCAGGAGGTTTATTAGAGCAGCTTCAAGGTTAAGACCCACCCTTAAATCTAGAGCTCCAACTTGGGACTTGAACATCGTCCTAGAAGGCCTAACAAAACCTCCATTTGTACCGTTATCAGAGATCTCCTTAAAACACCTTTCTCTGAAAACTGCTTTCCTGATAGCAATTACTTCAGCCAGACGTATTGGAGAACTTCAGGCCCTCTCCTGCAGGGAACCATATCTCCAAATCTGTAATGATCACATCCGCCTAACGCTCGACCCTGGGTTCCTCCCTAAAGTAGTCTCCTCCTTCCACCAGGAACAGGAGATCTTTCTACCTTCTATCACTAGGTCCGAAGTTGCAGGGTCTAGTGATAACATGTACCTCCTTAGACGTTAAGGATACAGTAATTCAATACCTGGAGGCTACCAGGGCTCTTAGGATAGATAATAATCTCCTAGTTCAGTTCTCTGGAAAAAATAAAGGGAAGAAGCTAGCTAAATCCTCCATAGCTAGATGGATCAGGTCCACCATCGAGTGTTGCTACAGGATACAGGACAAGCCCAGTCCCGGCAATATTAAAGCCCATTCCCCTAGGGCCACTGCCTCCTCTTGGGCTGAAAAAAGAGGCGTCTCACTAGACCAGATTTGTAGGGCCGCAACCTGGGCTAGCACAAACACCTTTGTAAGACACTATCGCCTTAATCTTCCAGACTCGAATGAGGCTCTTTTTGGTTGGAAGATTATACAGGCCATATCCCCACCCATGTAGTCATTTGATACATCTCAATGTGGGCCGTCATGGTGGATGAAATGGAAAAACCGCAATTAGACTTACCGGTAATTCCGTTTCCTTGAATCCACCATGACGGCCCCGTACTATTCCCATCCCAAATCATATGTGTAATAAAAAAAAAAAGAGAAAAAAAAAAGAAAAAAAAAAATATATATATATATATATATATATATATATATATATATATATATATATATATACACGAGTTTAAGGGTATGAATCAATATCTTTTACACTCTTTTCCACCTTTCGGATAATTTGTAAAGCACTGAGGAGGTGGAGGGGTGGGGGGAATTTAAACTCTGTGTTCCAGAGGTCAAGGGTCAATCTCAATGTGGGCCGTCATGGTGGATTCAAGGAAACGGAATTACCGGTAAGTCTAATTGCGGTTTTTTTTATTTATTTTTTTGGTCGCCTTGCCCCATAAAGTGTAATATTGATCAAAAATTGTATGTACCCAACAATGGTACCAATAGGGTCAACTCTTCCTGCAAAAAATGAGCCCCTGCGGAAGACTATCGGCAGAAAAATAAAAAGACGTTGAGAAAATAGAAACAAAAAAATTTTTTTTTTTTTTCAAAAATGCTTTTATGTAAAACCGAAACAAACTAAAAAAATAGACATATTTTTTATCATCACAATGTAACAATCTGCTCTATAATGATAGTACATGATTTAACCTGTCAGATGAACATTGAAAAAAAAAAAATGTGCCAGAACAGACATTTGGGTTACCTTGCCTCAAAAAAAGCGTAATATAGAGCGATCAGAAATCATATGTACTCTAAAATAGTATCAATAAAACTGTCACCTTATCCCATAGCTTCCAAAATAGGTTAACTTTTTGGAAGTTTCTACTCTAGGGGTGCATCAGGGGGGGCTTCAAATGGGACATGGTGTCTAAAAACCAGTCCAGCAAAATATGCCTTCCAAAAACTATGTGGTGCTCCCTGCTGTGTACCTTTTTTACATTAGTTTAGTTTACCACCACATATGGGGTGTTTTTGTAAACTGTAGAATCAGGGTAATAGATGTGTTTTGTTTGGCTGTTAACCCTTGATGTGTTACAGAAGAAATGGAAAATCTGCCAGAAAAGTAAAATTTTATCTCCATTTTCCTTTTTAATTGTTGTGGCATACATAAAGGGTAGGGATTGGTGAATTTCATATTTTGAAGTGCGAGTTTGTGTTGTGGTATTTACTGAATTGCGTTGTGGATTCCTTTACCACGAACCATAATGCAATTCCATGACGGAATGCATAACTGAATGCCTTTTTAGAGGCATTCCGTTATTCATTCCGTCATAATAGAAGTCTATGGCATGCATAACGGATCTGTCTGGTTTACGTTATGCATGGAGTCCATGTTCATCTGACAGAAAATCTCAATTTTCTGACAGCCGTAATTTTTTTTTTCACTTTAACTATTGGCCCCCTTGGATCCCTTGTCCTATTCACCCTAATAGATATCTATTGGGGTGAAAAGGATTTTGAAACTCTCTCTCCCTTCTGAGCTCTGCCTCATGCATAGGCAGGCCTATGAAGCTTTGGAAGGATCCAGGCTGCCATGGTAGCAGATTGGAGCCATGAGAATTTTCACTGCTTCATTCATCTGCAGCATCTGTGAGGTAAAGCAATCTTTGTTGAATGCGGCCATTCCCTGTCATTGCGGCCTGGTGCTTGCTGTGGGCAGGCACCCGCCGCATACGGAGTGGGCTCATTGCAGTAGCCCACTATATACAAATGTGGGCTCATAATGCCATATCTGGTTAATGGCACCATTTTGGGTTGCACAACTTACAATTTTTTTAAATTGGTAATTATTATTAAGAAAAAATGTGGGGGGTTCAGTCAGCACAACCCTGTATGCAGGTGCACATCGCTATGGCAAAATACATATACAAACGCAAAAACACAAATGCAATAGCACTCTGATTGTCCAGATTTACTTTTTTTTTTTTTTTTTTTTTTTTTTTTGCTGGCTTGTTTCATTCTTCCATCACCTTATACACTATTCATATCCAGGGGTTATGACCACCCTGCAGTCCATCAGCAGTGGTCGTGCTTGCTATAGGAAATTCTTAAGCCAACCTTGCCAGGGCATAGTGGGTGTGAGCTGTAGGATTGACCTTGACACATTTACCATTATAGAAATCAGAGAAAAAAGACTTTTCATATAAAACATAACTTTTACTATTGTTGGTTAAAATAATACCCCATCTTAGTATGTATGTTAGGCTACGTCAAATGAAATAGACAAGGCCTTACTTGGACGTATCAGGATAGTTAAAGGGCTTCTGTCACCCCACTAAAGTGATTTTTTTTTTTTTGGGGCTAGTTAAATTAGTTATATAGCGATATATGAAAATATAATTGTGTTCCTTACTTTGATCCAGCAGTTTATTCAAAAAACTAAGTTTTATCATATGCAAATTCGGTCTCTACCAGCAAGTAGGGCGGCTACTTGCTGGTAGCTGCTGCAGAAATCCGCCCCCTCCTCTTGTTGATTGACAGGGCCAGCCGGGATCTCCTCCTCCGGCCAGCCCTGTCGGCGTTTCAAAAATCGCGCGCCTGTGTTGAATCGGCCCAGGCGCTCTGAGATGACTTCTTCTATTTCAGTGATGTCATCGGCGCAGGCGCACTGAGGGAGTTAGGAGGAGACAAGCCTCCTCATCTCAGAGCGCCTGCGCCGATTCAACACAGGCGCGCGATTTTTGAAACGCCAACAGGGCTGGCCGGCGGAGGAGATCCCGGCTGGCCCTGTCAATCAACAAGAGGAGGGGGCGGATTTCTGCAGCAGCTACCAGCAAGTAGCCGCCCTACTTGCTGGTAGAGACCGAATTTGCATATGATAAAACTTCGTTTTTTTAATAAACTGCTGGATCAAAGTAAGGAACACAATTTCATGATTTTCCTATTGCATGACGTAAAGTCATGATTTTATTAAAGACACGGAGGCGAGTATTGCTTAAACTTCCTTTACTGTTACCATAGCAGCAAAGAAATGAGCATGTCAATCACAAAGAAAACACCATAGTAACCGACTCCTCCCCCTTTATCCCAGTATATATAGACTCCACACTCTGGGATCATCCTCTTTCTTTGAACAGCCACTCAAATCGCTGACTCTTCCGGAAACTGGATCTTCCTGAACGAAAACAACAGTCCTGAACCTTAGGACGAACTCGTCAACCGACCAGACAGCCGAACTTTAGTAGCCTTGAAAAGCAACATCGTGTGTGTTTAGTCCAACAACACTGAGGAGGACACACTTCAACCTGCGAACGAGAACACAAAATACGAGGTAGTACCGTAAGGATAGATCATGAGAAACGAGAAAAACATACCAAGTACACCAAAATCAAAATAACCAAAAATGCATAAATAAGCAACATAAATTGTAATAAATAACATAACTTGTAATAAATTCTTCTGAAAACCCACAGGGTGGGTAAGGGCGGGCAATACTCGCCTCCGTGTCTTTAATAAAATCATGACTTTACGTCATGCAATAGGAAAATCATGAAATTTTAGCACAAGACACGGAGGCTTCGTATTGCTAGTTTAAAGCTGAGAGATAACCGAGTTAAAAGCATGAGACTCCGGGCGAAAGTAAAATTCCCGGAAAGTGGAAACCCTAGACCAATCCGCTAAACGCATCACATCCTCCAGACGGGCCCCAGAGACCGACATAGAAGTAGCGGAAGCACTGCGGACGGAATGAGCCGTAAAGATATTGGTGTCGATACCGGCCTGACTCATAATCTCCTTAACCCAGCGAGACAGTGTCACACTGGCGACTGGAGCATAGGGTCTCCGAAAAGAAATAAACAAGTTGGGAAAAGTAGAGACACGTAAAGGCGCAGTACGAGATTCGTACTCTTGAAGGCATGCAACCGGACACAGTTGTGGGGACTGAGGGAAAGCGGGGTAAGCAACAGAATGAATGTTCGTCTTAGTGCGTCTGGAAATGTTAAACACGACCCCTTCCGGTGTAAAGGACCGTGCATCGTGATCTAATGCCCGCACATCCGACACCCGCTTACACGAAATTAGGCAAAGCAGTGTGACTAACTTAGCTGATAACTGGCGTAGTGATAATTGGTCATTAGAAGACCAAGAAACCAGAAAATTTAAAATCAATCCCACATCCCAAGTCGCCGAGAAACGAGGTCTGGGAGGTCGAGACAAGCGAGAGCCCTTCAAGAGACGACACACCAAAGGATGTTGACCCGCCGGAGTACCCTCGAAACCTTCGTGTCGGGAAGATATAGCCGATCTGTAAAGATTAATAGTACAATAGGCCTTACCTGAGTCATATAAAAAAGACAAAGGACAAAACCGATATTATAGGGGCCCGAAAGGGATCCAGGTCCCTTCCTCCGCACCAGCGAGCCCAAGCGTCCCAGGCGGAGCGATAAGCCCGTCTAGTTCCTGGGGCCCATGAGCTCTCCAGTAAGAAAAGAGTCGTGTCCGAAACTCCAGACAGTGAGATGGGACACCCGAGATCCTGCAAGCGAGAAGCCGAAGTCCGCCTGTCCGAATGAGGGGATGATGTGCTCCCAAAGGATCCCGCAAAAGCCCGGGGAAATCCGGGAGGAGGATTGGAAAATCCACTAATAAGTCCAGAAGTAGTGGGAACCAGGGTTGAGACCGCCACAGCGGGATGATCAGGATCAGATCCGCCGACTGGAGTTGGGCTTGGAGGAGAACTCGGGGAATTAAGGCAAAAGGCGGAAACGCATACATCAGTGCTCCCCCCCCCAGTCTTGCAGAAAAGCGTCTACTGCTTCTGCCAGCGGGTCCGGACGCCAGCTGAAGAACCTGGGAGTTTGGGCGTTCAAGCGGTTCGCGAATAGGTCTATCGATGGAGGACCCCAGTGAGACGATAAGGTTAGGAATACCCCCTCGTCTAACTTCCAATCGCTGGAATCCGAAAGATATCGAGAATTCCAGTCTGCTACTACATTGCGGAGACCCGGAAGGTGCTCCGCTATAACTACAATGCCTTTGGTAAGGCAAAACTCCCAGAAATCTTGAGCTAGTTAAGTCAGAACCGAAGAACGAGTACCGCCCATCCCGTTTACGTATCGGACCGCGGAGACATTGTCCATCCGTAATCTGATACAGGTCGTGACTGTGCCGTTGGCGAAACTGCGAATCGCCAACGACCCTGCCAATAATTCCAGGCCATTTATGTGGAGGCGGGACTCCTCTGGGGACCAAGGACCTCCGATGGATATCCCATTGCAATGTGCCCCCCAGCCGTGTAAGCTGGCGTCGGATTCTATAACCAGATCCGGAAGGGGCCCGAGCAGGGCTTTGCCATTCCAGACCGATAGATTCTGGATCCACCAAAGAAGCTCGTCTCTCGTTTCCGAATCGAGAGTGACCATGTCTGAGTATGTGGCTCCGGTCCGGAGGTGTGCAATTTTGAGTCTCTGGAGAGCTCGGTAGTGCAAGGGAGCCGGGAAGATGGCCTGGATGGACGATGCCAGGAGACCTATCAGGCGTGCTAAGTGACGCAGAGATAGTTGGGGTCGAAGCAGTGCATGTCGCAGCTCTTTGCGGATAGCGCGGACCTTGGACAGAGGAAGGTGAAGGGTAAGAGAAGAGGAATCTATCCTGAACCCCAGGAACTCTATAGAAGTTGAAGGATTGAGGCATGACTTCTCCTGATTTATGATGAAACCCAACCTGGACAAGAGGTTGGTGGTCATGGACAGGTGTAAGTGAAGAAGGGACGGGCTCCGTGCCATGATAAGAATATCGTCTAGATAAATTATCATGCGTACCCCTCTGCTGCGGAGCCAAGAAACTACGGGCTTCATTACTTTGGTGAAACACCAAGGGGCGGATGAGAGACCGAAAGGCAGGCAGGTGAAGCGCCAAAGTTGGTCTCCCCAAGGAAAGCAAAGCAAGTTCCTGGAGGTTGGAGCCACCGGGACCGTGAGATAGGCATCCTTGAGGTCCAGTTTGACCATCCAATCTCCTGGAATGAGCATATCTCTCAGAAGATGGATGCCCTCCATCTTGAAATGGCGATATTGGACTATAGAGTTGAGGGACTTTAAGTTGATGACAGGGCGCGCCTGGCCACCCTTCTTTTGCACCAGAAACATACTGCTGATAACCGCAGCTGAAAGGGGTGAGGTGCGTTCTATCGCCTGTTTGAGGACGAGTTCCTTCAGTTCTCTGTGCAGTTGTTGTTGTACCGATCCAGTCACAAGAATGTGTCTGGGGATAGGTAGAAGGCTTGGAGGGGCTACCAGGTCTATAGTGAAACCCATGATGGTGTCTAAAACCCACCGGTCTGAGGTGATCTCGGACCAGGCATTGGAAAAGTGACGGAGTCTGCCCCCGACACATCCTGTTGAAGAAAACAACGGTATGGGGGGAAGGGCACTTACCAACTGGTCGTCGATAGGATGGGGCTCCACGGTAGCTTCTGGAACGTCCTGAAAAACCCCTGGCTGGGAAGAAGGAGGGTTGATGTCTGGCATCCTGAAGGGAGGATCTATAATTGAAGGAGCCTCTTCCCGAACCACGGGAATGGAAATCGGACCGGCCGGACAGACGGCCCCTAGAGCTGCCAGCCCTGTTGGAAAAACGGGTGTTAAAAACCCTTTTCATGGAAGTCTGGGCTTTATCTAAAGCCGTAAAGGCCCCGACATATCTGCCCAGCTCCTTAATAAATGAGTCTCCGAATAGGAGGCCCTGAGCATTTTTGCCTGCTTCTGACAGCGCAAGGTTGGAGAGCTTAGGCTCCACCTTCATCAAGATGGCTTTACACCGTTCGATGGTTAAGGAGGTATTCACATTGCCTGCAATGCAAATGGCCCTCTGCACCCATCCTCCTAGCTCGACAGGGTCTACCAATCTACCCTCCGCCTTGGCGGACTCGGCCATGTCAAAGATTTTTGCCAGAGGGCCCGTGATGTCCAGAAGCTTATCCTGAACTGCTCGTAAAGCTGAGTCCAGCCCTTTTTTAGGGTTAAATTTAGTTTTAGTAAGGAATTGAACCATCTTCGGGTCCACGGTCGGTGTTTCACACACCTTTATTAGGGATCAAAGGGCGAGGGCATTCCGCCCGCAATTTACTGCGGGACTCCTTGCTTAAGGGAGCACGGATCTTCTCCTCTAAATAATGTGCTACATGAGTGGCAGGGAGCCATTCTGCTGATCTGGGATGATGTAGCTCATCTGGATTAAATAGTGGGGCACCTAGCGGGTCAATCATAAGGTCGTCAGGTATAGGAGGGCCTGCCTGAAAGTCGCCCGTAGGCGTGGGTGGGATAGGAGCTGGTAATAAATCTAGAGGGTCAGTTTCGACGTCCTCAAGCTCCTCCCCTGAGTCATAATGATACTCATTCTGAACCTCCTCAATGGATTCTCTATCAGAATCGGACAAAGGCTCAGGTAAGGTCCTGGCCGATTTCCAAGCACGAGAATGTTCTGCCTGTCATGCGCAGGCTCTTTTCCGCGGGACAACCGCGTGGTCATGTGATGGATTACCATCGGTTCTTAATGTTCTGGAGGCAGATGGCCTTTCAGTGTCCAAAATTGGATCCTGTGTGGCCCCAGGGGGCTGAGCACATAAGGCCTGAGATATAGACTGCGATAACACTGAGGACATGGAGCCCATAGCAACCATGATCGCCTCAGAAATAGACTGCTGCAGCGCAGCATTATGTCTCTCCTGTGTGGAATCATTAATTAGGCTGAGCGCATTAGGGGGGCTGGGGGAAGGGGCAGCCCTGTCCTGCCTAACTGAGGAGGAACTACTGCGGCGGGACATTATGAGAGGAGTGGAAGGAGTTAGTCACCCCAGACCACAAGAAAAAAAAACTGAAAGAAAAAGAGAGGAAAACATCGAGGGCCAGAGGTGCAAAGGGTACAATGTAGGGCACAAAGATAGACACTCACCTAAGAAGATTCGGCACCGGGTGAGAAGGGAGCTGCAGGAGCACAAGCGGTGACAAAACGGCGCAAAAATCCTGAGGTAAAGGCCGAGATCTCGCGAGATCTCAAGTGGCCGCAGTTCAGGATAGGAGCGCCGATGCTTAGAAGAGCGGAGGCCGAAATCTCGCAGATCGCGAGACTTCGGCCGTCACAGCAAGTGCCGGGAGCTCCGGAAGGCAGGAGGAAATCTCGTGCGTCGCGATATTATGGCCGGAGCGTGCAGGAGTAGGCCGAAAAGGATCGGGAAGAACCGGTAAGGAGCAAAGGGAAAGGAAGTCTGAGGCGGCAAACGAATGAACAGGGAACTGGGGAACGGACCCAAAAGGGGGATGAAAGAAAAGCAAAAATTACCGATACTAGGTAGAACGTAGCAATGAAGTGGGAAGGGGCAAAAAAAAACCACAGACCAACCTGAGCGATGTAAATTACACCTAAAGCGCAATATAATCAAAACAATGACAAGACAGCATACTATAGGTAAAGAGGATACTTATCTGCCATGGCAGCAGCAAAGAAAGAGGATGATCCCAGAGTGTGGAGTCTATATATAATGGGATAAAGGGGGAGGAGTCGGTTACTATGGTGTTTTCTTTGTGATTGACATGCTAATTTCTTTGCTGCTATGGTAACAGTAAAGGAAGTTTAAGCAATACGAAGCCTCCGTGTCTTGTGATAAAATTATATTTTCATATATCGCTATATAACTAATTTAACTAGCCCCAAAAAAAAAATCACTTTAGTGGGGTGACAGAAGCCCTTTAAGTCTGATATATAGAAAATTTTTAATTTACAGCAACTTACAGTTAGATGACTGCGGACCTGGCCAAACGGTGAAAAGAGAGGAGGTGGATAAGGGGAAGGGAACAATATCCCTAATACAACCCTCAATGTACCCCTGCCTACAGGCGGAGCACCCGCCCCGAAAGGGGCGACCCCACCTCTCGGTGGCTAAGCCCTCGCTGTCGCCTAATGTTACCCTGCCTGTAAGGATCGATGATGTTCGTCCCTTCTTTAGCAGTTTGTCCCGATGCGTTTCCCCAGACGTAATAAAGGCTGGTTCAGCAGGGGACTCAGGATAGTTGATAGGTTCTTGCAGGTTTCATTAGATGAACGCCCAACTGATAATGGTGGGCAAAACTCTGATAATTGCATAGCAGAGCTCCTGGTATAGTAAGGTGCAGTGGTATTGCTGGGTAGGTGATTAAAATACCTGTTTTTGGCGCCTAGAATTGAGCCCCGCCTCCTAGATAACCCTATTAATGCCTTGGAATTGAAAAAAGCCCCACTTCCGGTGTTTGGAACGCACGCAGCGCCAGGTGGAACGCACATGTGATTCCAAAACCGGAAGTGAGCCGGCATTTACTCGCATCATCATATCCTGCCTGTGAAACGCATGCAGGGAGGAGGGAGGAGAATCAGGACGGCAGATAAGGATACTGCCACCATGATTGTAAAGGGGGAGGGGAGTAATAATAGATATATAAGTTCTTGGGCCATATGTTATAAAACTGCATCTTTGAAGCGATCATCCCACATGCATATAGAGGGGGTGTGTAGAGAGGCTGGATATAATAAACTGTATTAACATAAGGTTATGTCAAATGAATAGGCCCCCCATATTGAGAGATAGATATATATAGATAGATATAGATAGAGAGATATATATATATATATATATATATATATCTATCTATATATATATCTATCTCTCTATCTATCTATCTCTATCTATATCTATGTGAAAAATGGCGGCACTGGCTCCAGAGAGAGAAGGCGGGTGCACGTCCCAAAGGGAATGGACTGGTTTCCCTGGTGGATATATTCAGAAAAATGAGCGGCACTCCAAGAATAAAAGCAGTGAACCCTTTATTCACACCAGTGGTGCAACGTTTCGGCTCTGGTCACGAGCCTTTCTCAAGCAAAGATACAACTCAAATGACAGTGATTATATAGGGGATACAAGTCACGTGGTCACAACCCAGTGGGTGTGTTCAATAATTCATAAAAATACATAACAATCATTAATAGTGAATATACATCGTGCCGTTGGTACAGAAAATTATACTGATCATCATTCTAAGCAGTGACAAGTATTGAATACAAGACAATATATGGATCAGGTACATAAACATGATCGGATAATGTGCCAACATATGGTGTATACATCATAAATAAGTATATGGGGGAGGAGCAACAAAGTAGTATCGCAGAACATACCTACTGAGCGAGGAGGCTCATTCAGCGCCGTGAAGTCGGCGTTGTGGATGTCTTACTGCGCAGGCGTGGCAGCACACCAATCGCGAGTACTCAGCAAGCCTGGAATACTGCACGTCATCGCAGCGGGCCGGCTTCAATACGTCACTACAGACGTCCTCCCAGAAGAACACAGTGTATAATCCTGTGCGCATGCTCAGTAGAGAATCGAGCTAAACACGCCATCTTAGTTACTGGAAGACTGCCCCTGAACCACCACTCTGCATATCGCACCCCACCACAAACAAAAGCGGGCATAGGGGGTTAGAAAAGGGCAAAGGGAACCCCATGAAACAGGGTACCCATATACCCCGTCCTGGCAGAGAACCCAGCACAACCACGGCAACCGCAGTATCTGCAGGGATAACGCCAGGAAATCCAACCTCCCCACCTGCCCGAGAGGGATCTCCTCTGTATGGTCCACGGATGCTGCAAAAGTGTGTACAGTACAGATCCCAATATAAAAGGAAAAATTGTAAAAAGGAGGATTTTGATGGAATATCATAGTGCGGTGTCTGCCATGCCTGTCAGCAACAAAACTAAATCAAGCATAAGTATAAAATGTAAACTATAATAGAATGAACCCCTTCCATGGTATGCTGCGTATACTCCAGCCATATGTTCCATACCCCAATGTGCAAGGTGAAAGTGATCTAAAAAGAAAGAGAAAAAATGTTAGAGTAAGAGAATCATGAGTTATATAAATCTCAGCGTATGTACACAATAGTGCAAAACAGTATCGAGCAATGAAGAGAGGGCAAACCAACCCTCACAGAACATCCCCAAAATTGTAATCAGCGTTCAAGCCCTTTGGCTTCAAGCTATCCAACTTATGGATCCAGCTCAACTCTCTGCGTTTAAGTATCCTGGATCTATCCTCCCCTCGCCGAGGCTGGGGTATATGATCCAGGATCCAACACCTCAGATCACCTTCTTTGTGCATGGCCTCAGTAAAATGTTTCGCTACCGGCAAATCTAGCCGTCTTTTGCGTATACTGAGGCGGTGATTATTGAGGCGGGTCTTTAATTCAGTTGTTGCCTCACCCACATAAAGCAAATTACATGGGCAAGACAACACATAGATGACATGATTAGAATCACAAGTCAGGTGAAATGAAATAGCATAGGACACACCGGTGTTGGGGTGTACAAAATACCTTCCCTTACGAATGTATCTGCAATTAACGCAGTTTAAGCAGGGAAAGCAGCCTAAGCCAGACTGAGTCAATTTGGTTTGCTTCAAAGATACCCTGGAGCCAATATCGGCCTTGACCAACTGGTCACGCAGATTCCGTGATCGACGATATGATGCCAATGGTGGACGTGAGAACTCAGGGATATCTTTGAAGCATGTACCCAACAGTCCCCAGTGTTTGTTCAGTATCCTGTTGATTGAAGGACTGAGTTCAGTATATACTGAAACAAACGGAATCCTGGCCTTTTGCTGGACAGTGTCCCGTTTTGTCAGTAGCTCAGTCCTATCAAACATACGCACTCTGTCCATGTGTTCGTTCAGCAGTGGTTTAGGATAACCCCTGTCGCGGAACTTAACAGCCATGGAATTCAGAGTCGCATCCAGTTTGCTCTCATCAGAGACAACACGTTTGACACGAAGAAATTGGGAGAAGGGTAGCGACCGGATCATTCTCCGAGGGTGTGAGCTGTTGTAACACAAAAACGTGTTGGTGTAAGTGGGTTTTGTGTACAGCTCAGTATGCAACACACCCTCGTTGAACACTACTCGTGTATCTAAAAACTGGATCTCAGTACGCTTTTGTTTGTGGTGGGGTGCGATATGCAGAGTGGTGGTTCAGGGGCAGTCTTCCAGTAACTAAGATGGCGCGTTTAGCTCGATTCTCTACTGAGCATGCGCACAGGATTATACACTGTGTTCTTCTGGGAGGACGTCTGTAGTGACGTATTGAAGCCGGCCCGCTGCGATGACGTGCAGTATTCCAGGCTTGCTGAGTACTCGCGATTGGTGTGCTGCCACGCCTGCGCAGTAAGACATCCACAACGCCGACTTCACGGCGCTGACTGAGCCTCCTCGCTCAGTAGGTATGTGTAGTATACGGGAGTTGTAATACCCGTTACTACCAAAGGTCACTTGGTGTGCTGTCGTCCCTCCTTAATATTGGGGAGTTGTTGTATGTCAGTTTTATAAAATGTAATGTAATGTGTGTATTTCCCTGTCATTGAAACGTGCATGCACAGGCCTGCTAGGGGTGTAATTACAACTTCTAGTCCATAGAGGGAGCTAGGGAGCCCTAGTTTATATAAGGCTCAGACAGGGAAGTGCAAGGCAGTGTAACCTGATCTAGTGTGGAGTGCAGAAGCAGCCTAGACCAGAGCTCAGAAGTTTCTAGAGCCTGAGGAAGCTGGGAGAGACTGAGGCAAAGATCAGAGAAGCCAGAGGTACTGAGAGAAACAGAGGAGGTACTTATTTAAGCCATAATCAAGGATATAAAGCCAGACTTAGGTTAATGGGCCTTGGTGAAGAATTGCTACATTCCAGGATCAGACAGAGTTAGAGTGCAAGCTCCTTTGCTGCAAATCCTGTGTTTAACACTCTGTAATTACCCTGCTTTACTGAATTGCCTGCATCGACCGAATTGCAAAATCGACTGTATGCTGAGGAACTGCGTTTCCAATATTGTCTCTGCCTGCAAACTACTAAAGTTGGAGTTCTGTTTTAACACCACGTTTCCTCAAATTATTCCTGCATCCGCAAACGGCGTGCCACCGTTACTTGGCACTGGCGTCACGAACTATTCCTACCTATACCTGCCCTTGCAGAGAGTCAGCTGTACCAGGTTAGTTTATATTGCACTACTACACCCAGAAACACCTACTACGCACAACTTGAGTACACTGCACCTCTCTTTTGGCGTCACGAACAGGATTCGCACGCTTTATAGTGCAAGAAGCGTGAACTTTGTGCCTTATACAAGTGCCCTGTGACCAAAGTGACAATTTTCCTGTTTATTTAAAGTGAACTTTGTGGACTGAAAATCGTACCCAAAGTGTTCCAAAAACTTCCAAAAAGCGCTGTGCAGTGTTGCGCTATATAGAGGAAGAAAATCGCCGCATTGGAGTGTGGATTTATAGACTTTAAACATTCCTGCTTGCTGTCAGTGAATAGACAGCGTTTGTACCTAAAGATGGCCGCCGAGCTTGCTGAATTTACTGCTGCGTCACCTTCATCCCGAAAAGGCGGGAAAAGTTGGCGCCTTTCTGAGGAAAAAGCGGGAAGAAGGTCAAGGGCAGGCGCCACGGCTTATCTGGACATTTGCATGTCTGCCAGCATGGACACCGCCCTCCATATACTGGAATACCTGGGGGGCGGCTCCCCAGTGCAATGGGAGGAGCTGGCTACTCTAATTGACGCGACCCTATCGCTCTCCTCAGTAGGATCGAGCATGTTGGATTGTGAACAGAGTGTTGCTGCAGCGTCCGCACCTGTAATTGACATGATGACTGACACCGGTGTAGAGCCAGAGGAGGCTCCACCGGCCTACGCTCCGGGACCGGAGCAACCTGCCTGCCGCACCAGGGAGAAAGAACCCGAGCCCTACTATGGCTCATGGAGGGACTTTTTTCAGCCATCGTTTAAATGGTCTTCCCTGATGGCGGAGATTCGGGAGGCCGCTATCAAGCGAAATACCCAGCCAAAGATCGTGTATGAGGAGCTAACTAAGACCATACATGAAAGACATACGCACACCCAACCCCGCCTGGAAAGGAGAAAGGGAGTGGTGCTGTCGTTTGACAAATCCCGTGGCTACGGGTTTATTCAGGACTATCTTACTGGCAGAGACCTCTATGTCAATCGAAGGTCTGTCAAGAGAGACTACCTCCCTTCGTACCAGCACAGCCTCCGCGAGGGAGAGGAAGTGGAGTACACCCCTGCCGAGGGCCTGCGAGGCCCCTATGCGACTGCTGTGACCCGTCCGAAGCGAGGACCTGAGGATTGGGAGGCAGAAGAAGAAGACCACTCTGGCTGCGAGCGAGAACCGGAACGCTCTCCAGAGCCGGCCCATCACGCCTTTCAGGAGCGGAGCTCCTTCATCGGGCCGAACGTCTTCTGGCAGCCAACCGTGTTGGAGAAATGGGTGAGCCCCTATCCTTCCCCCGAGCTGCCTCGTCGGGAGAAGACAATATCTGAGCTGGAGCAGTTGAAAGGACTGAGTGCTACCTTCCAGAACATCCGGATGGGACGGAGACCAGATGCAAGTCCAGAACCTGAAGAGGCCGAGTCTGCGTCATCGGTGACTGTACCTGCGCCGGCGGCGCCAGCAGAGAACAGCGATTCCGACACAGAGAGTATCGGTGAGCAGATCGTCCGGCTGGAGGAGAAGTTGCGGGAGCTGCGTAAGACCTACACCGCCAGGATCCAGACGCCGCCGAAGAAGGATGAGGTAAGGGTGCCTGTCACCACCCGCCGACCACCTTCTGTTGTCACCGCTCCGTCAGTGCCCCAGACCGGACCCGCGATTGCCGTGAATTGCTGCACCCAGAGCACCGGACCGCTTGCTGCGGCGGTGCCAAGCACGTCACACCCTGCAGTGATCATGCCAGGGCCGGCACGGTCCACCAGAGGGTTCACCCCTAGGCCTATGGGGCCAATACCTATTAGGGGCCCCTTTACCCTACAGCTGCCCCCTGACACTGTTATGTGGGCCCATCCTCCTGTAGAAGAATACTACAGACGGTACTTGCCAGCGGAGCCAAGTGGATATGATGTGCCACTGTAATCAGCCTGCTAGGCCTTTGATTTATTTCCTAAGAAGTTAATGTTAACCCTTCCAGGACAGGAGTCCTATGTTGCTGGCCCTTTGTTGCAGCTGCCAGTTTGTCCACGGCTCAGTGGTAGGTGTTGACCACTGAAATCAGAAAGTCAGCAAGGCCACGTTTGTTTCCAGGACCTCCTGCCTGCTTTTGTTACCCCACACCAAGTTGTGCCTGTTCCTTTGTTGCACCTTTTACCCTTCACCCCCTTTTCAGGTTGATCAGGGGTTTTACAGCACTTTTCTTGCTGTCCGTTATTGTGCAACTTCATACTAAGGAACCGTGCCCGGAGACAGACTCAAAAGGTACCTGAGCCTCTGAGATTCTTACTCTTTTAAAAGTATTGTGCCCAGAGATGGACTCCACCGCATGAGAGCCTCTGTGATTTAATAAGAAATAACCTGGGTACGGACTCATGTTTGTTATTTGAGCCTCCAAGAACTTTTATACCGTTTTCTACTGTTTTATCATGGACTTATTCATTGTCATGGACTATCCTGGTTCTAATGTTACGCTGTGCCAGGTCAGCGCCCCCGTTCCATTCATTATCCTGAGAGAAGAGAACGACGCCCCTTGTCACTGCCCTGCACCTTTGCCAATTGGACCTGATGTAAATGCAGTTGAATTGCATATATGTATGCCTGCATGTCTCTTTTTCTATTTCAGGTAGAGATTCCAGTTGGGCGACCCATGATGGAGTACGAGGGCGTACTCAGCTTAAAGCAGTGGGGTATGTAGTATACGGGAGTTGTAATACCCGTTACTACCAAAGGTCACTTGGTGTGCTGTCGTCCCTCCTTAATATTGGGGAGTTGTTGTATGTCAGTTTTATAAAATGTAATGTAATGTGTGTATTTCCCTGTCATTGAAACGTGCATGCACAGGCCTGCTAGGGGTGTAATTACAACTTCTAGTCCATAGAGGGAGCTAGGGAGCCCTAGTTTATATAAGGCTCAGACAGGGAAGTGCAAGGCAGTGTAACCTGATCTAGTGTGGAGTGCAGAAGCAGCCTAGACCAGAGCTCAGAAGTTTCTAGAGCCTGAGGAAGCTGGGAGAGACTGAGGCAAAGATCAGAGAAGCCAGAGGTACTGAGAGAAACAGAGGAGGTACTTATTTAAGCCATAATCAAGGATATAAAGCCAGACTTGGGTTAATGGGCCTTGGTGAAGAATTGCTACATTCCAGGATCAGACAGAGTTAGAGTGCAAGCTCCTTTGCTGCAAATCCTGTGTTTAACACTCTGTAATTACCCTGCTGTACTGAATTGCCTGCATCGACCGAATTGCAAAATCGACTGTATGCTGAGGAACTGCGTTTCCAATATTGTCTCTGCCTGCAAACTACTAAAGTTGGAGTTCTGTTTTAACACCACGTTTCCTCAAATTATTCCTGCATCCGCAAACGGCGTGCCACCGTTACTTGGCACTGGCGTCACGAACTATTCCTACCTATACCTGCCCTTGCAGAGAGTCAGCTGTACCAGGTTAGTGTATATTGCACTACTACACCCAGAAACACCTACTACGCACAACTTGAGTACACTGCATATGTTCTGCGATACTACTTTGTTGCTCCTCCCCCATATACTTATTTATGATGTATACACCATATGTTGGCACATTATCCGATCATGTTTATGTACCTCATCCATATATTGTCTTGTATTCAATACTTGTCACTGCTTATAATGATGATCAGTATAATTTTTCTGTACCAACGGCACGATGTATATTCACTATTAATGATTGTTATGTATTTTTATGAATTATTGAACACACCCACTGGGTTGTGACCACGTGACTTGTATCCCCTATATAATCACTGTC
This sequence comes from Bufo bufo, assembly GCF_905171765.1. NCBI lineage: Eukaryota > Metazoa > Chordata > Amphibia > Anura > Bufonidae > Bufo > Bufo bufo. Next base: position 232,477,976 of record NC_053391.1, read on the forward strand.
ATTTGAGTTGTATCTTTGCTTGAGAAAGGCTCGTGACCAGAGCCGAAACGTTGCACCACTGGTGTGAATAAAGGGTTTACTGCTTTTATTCTTGGAGTGCCGCTCATTTTTCTGAATATATATATATATATATATATATATATCTATATCTATATCTATCTCACTTTTCGTAACCCTATAAATTCCACTGTGATACATTTACCATTATGCCAGAAACTGGCATAAATTAATGATTAAAATTTCAGTCTTGCGTATTGACTGCTGGAGGAAGCCTTTAATTTATAACATAACATTTCAATTAAATTGCCTGCTCCAGCAGTGCAGGACCCATCAACTCTGGCATAGGAGATGCTGGTCTTGATAGACTGGGGTGTATTTTTCTATAAGAGAAATCCACACTAAATGCTTTAACGTCCTGTACAGATTGTTTATACCGTACTTAGCAGCCAGTCTGTCGGACACGCAGGGATCTAGTATAAGGCCTCTTGCACACGACCGTATGTATTTTGTGGTCCACAAAAAAATATGGTTGACATCCGTGTGCATTCCATTTTTTGCAGAACAGAACAGCTGTCCCATAATAGAACAGTACTAGCCTTGTCCGTAATGCAGACCATAATGGGACATGTTCTATTTTGCGGAACGGAAATACGGAAACGGAATGCATTGAAATGGTTCCGTATACGGTCCGCAAAAAAAAACAACTAAATGAAAATATGTGCAAGAGGCCTAAATCAGAGGCCGCAGCATGAGCCACTGACGAGAGGCAGTGCAACTAATCTGGAGTCATGGGTCAGAACTCTGAAGTGTGAAAAGCACCCAACAGCATAGTCACTTATGGTATAATATGTGATAAACGTAAAACTGGTGTAGCTATAGGTGAGGTAGGGTTGTCAAACCCATGTCCTGGTGTCTACATTGTAGGTGGGGGAGGTCCAGTTACACATTTTGCATTGGAGCCAAGAGACTTTTCTCAAGTTATGCCTCTGACAGTAATATCTTACACGAATGAATAATTTTATTTATCCCATTTGTTTTTTCTCCTTACCAGAGATATGTTGACGGTGGGATTACAAACTTCCACCCATTCTTCGATGGAAAGTCTATGATAACGATATCCCCGTTCACAGGGGAGATTGACATCTGCCCCAGAGATTGTCCTGTCGGCCATCTATGCGTTAATATTTTCAATACCAGCTTCTTGTACTCGATCCAGAACATGTGTAGAGTGGTCCAAACTTTATTCCCACCAACAACAACTGTAAGTATTTTTATATAATCTTTTAAAGCATTGACTCCACAATTGATATGGGTTTGAAAGTACCCAGCAATATTGTAGTCAGGACAATGAGACAATAGATACTGTAGCTCAAATCTGACATGCATGTAGAAAAGTCCAGCTTTTGCAGGTGGGAGAGTTGCAATCCAATTCAGCTACGGATCCCAAATCAGTCCAGACTCTAACATGTATCCAACAGAAACGAGCAGGATCCAGCGAGTAAAATCCAGTTTGCTTTATTTCTTATTAAAATATCATGACGATACCGCATTCAACTGAATATTCACATCTTTTGGAAGATGTGAGTATGTAGACGTACTGTATGCGGTACTGACTAAGCAGAATATATATACAGTAATGTGCAAAGGGGTATCTCCCAAGAAAGTATCTTCTAGGGGGCCACTTCCAATAGGTGGCACTGGCAAGGAGTCAAGATCCAACTTTCCAATAAGCCTTGGGATTTGACAAAGGAAAAAAGGTTAGCCAGATGGTTCTTTGCTTCTTGGCAATGCTCCATGGGAAATAAACAGGTCTCCATACAGGACTAGTCTATTTAATGAGATTCAGCAACCTGCCTACAGTACTGTGCAAACTACATAATACTGTGTTTTGCATTTTGTTAATTGATGAAAAAGTAAAGTGACTGAACGAGAGAAAGCTGAAACTATATTTGATGTGACTACCCTTGCCTCTCTGTTTAAAGGGGAGGGGGACTGTGCAGGTCTGTTAAGGCTGCGGGCCACTGTTGGGGGGGGGGGGGGGGAAGAGAGGTGTCACTGTTAATGGGGCGGGCTGCTGTGAAGGTCAATGTTAAAGGGGTAGAGGTTGCTTTCAAGTGGGCGGGTCATTGTGAGGTGACTTAAGGGGGTGGGTCACTGTTAAGGCAGCAGGCTGCTGTGGAGGGTAAGTGTTAAGGGGACGGGCTGCTGTGGAGAACACTGTTATGGGTGCAGGCGGCTGTGAAGGTTACAGTTAACAAGTTGAGGTGCTGTGGAGGTCACTTAAGAAAGGGTTACTGTAGAGGTCAATGTTATGGGGGACACATTATTTTTTTTTTATTATTTTTTTTACCTCAAACATTAAATGAAATAATCTAAATAAATCTGTGCAAAGCGGGGTCATCCTGCTAAAAGGAGAAGGACCTGGCTTCGCACGGGTATACAGTCAGGTCCATAAATATTGGGACATCGACACAATTCTAACATTTTTGGCTCTATACACCACCACAATGGATTTGAAATTAAACAAACTATGTGCTTTTAACTGCAGACTGTCAGCTTTAATTTGAGGGTATTTACATCTAAATCAGGTGAACGGTGTAGGAATTACAACTGTTTGCATATGTGCCTCCCACTTGTTAAGGAACCAAAAGTAATGGGACAATTGGCTTCTCAGCTGTTCCATGTCAGGTGTGTTATTCCCTCATCCCAATTACAATGAGCAGATAAAAGGTCCAAAGTTCATTTCCATTGTGCTATTTGCATTTGGAATCTGTTGCTGTCAACTCTCAAGATGAGATCCAAAGAGCTGTCACTATCAGTGAAGCAAGCCATCATTAGGCGGAAATAAAAACACAACAAACCCATCAGAGAGATAGCAAAAACATTAGGAGTGGCCAAAACAACTGTTTGGAACATCCTTAAAAAGAAGGAACGCATCGGTGAGCTCAGCAACACCAAAAGACCCGGAGGACCACGGAAAACAACTGTGGTGGATGACCGAAGAATTATTTCCCTGGTGAAGAAAACACCCTTCACAACAGTTGGCCAGATCAAGAACACTCTCCAGGAGGTAGGTGTATGTGTGTCAAAGTCAACAATCAAGAGAAGACTTCACCAGAGTGAATACAGAGGGTTCACCACAAGATGTAAACCATTGGTGAGCCTCAAAAACAGGAAAACCAGAATAGAGTTTGCCAAACGACATCTAAAAAAGCCTTCACAGTTCTGGAACAACATCCTATGGACAGATAAGACCAAGATCAACTTGTACCAGAGTGATGGGAATAGAAGAGTATGGAGAAGGAAAGGAACTGCTCATAATCCTAAGCATATCACCTCATCAGTGAAGCATGGTGGTGGTAGTGTCATGGCGTGGGTATGTATGGCTGCCAATGGAACTGGTTCTCTTGTATTTATTGATGATTTGACTGCTGACAAAAGCAGCAGGATGAATTCTGAAGTGTTTCGGGCAATATTATCTGCTCATATTCAGCCAAATGCTTCAGAACTCATTGGATGGCGCTTCACAGTGCAGATGGACAATGACCCAAAGCATACTGCAAAAGCAACCAAAGTTTTTTAAGGGAAAGAAGTGGATTGTTATGCAATGGCCAAGTCAATCGCCTGACCTGAATCCGATTGAACATGCATTTCACTTGCTGATGACAAAACTGAATGGAAAATGTGGTGAAAAATCAGGTGAATGGTGTAGGAATTAAAACAGTTTGCATATGTGCCTTCCACTTGTTAAGGGACCAAAAGTAATGGGACATAATAATAATCATAAATCAAACTTTCACTTTTTAATACTTGGTTGCAAATCCTTTGCAGTCAATTACAGCCTGGAGTCTGGAACGCATAGACATCACCAGACGCTGGGTTTCATCCCTGGTGATGCTCTGCCAGGCCTCCACTGCAGCTGTCTTCTGTTCCTGCTTGTTCTTGGGGGATTTTTCCCTTCAGATTTGTCTTCAGCAAGTGAAATGCATGCGCAATCGGATTCAGGTCAGGTGATTGACTTGACCATTGCATAACATTCCACTTCTTTCCCTTAAAAAAAAAAACTCTTCGTTGCTTTTGCATTATGCTTTGGGTCATTGTCCATCTGCACTGTGAAGCGCCGTCCCATGATTTCTGAAGCATTTGGCTGAATATGAGCAGATAATATTGCCCGAAATACTTCAGAATTCATCCTGCTGCTTTTGTCAGCAGTCAAATCATCAATAAATACAAGAGAACCAGTTCCATTGGCAGCCATACATGCCCACGCCATGACACTACCACCACCATGCTTCACTGATGAGGTGGTATGCTTAGGATTATGAGCAGTTCCTTTCCTTCTCCATACTCTTCTCTTCCCATCACTCTGGTACAAGTTGATCTTGGTCTCATCTGTCCATAGGATGTTGTTCCAGAACTGTGAAGGCTTTTTTAGATGTCATTTGGCAAACTCTAATCTGGCCTTCCTGTTTTTGAGGCTCACCAATGGTTTACATCTTGTGGTGAACCCTCTGTATTCACTCTCTGGTGAAGTCTTCTCTTGATTGTTGACTTTGAAACACCTACACCTACCTCCTGGAGAGTGTTCTTGATCTGGCCAACTGTTGTGAAGGGTGTTTTCTTCACCAGGGAAAGAATTCTTCGGTCATCCACCACAGTTGTTTTCTGTGGTCTTCCGTGTCTTTTGGTGTTGCTGAGCTCACCGCTGCGTTCCTTCTTTTTAAGAATGTTCCAAACAGTTGTTTTGGCCATGCCTAATGTTTTTGCTATCTCTCTGATGGGTTTGTTGTTTTTTTTTCAGCCTAATGATGGTGACAGCTCTTTGGATCTCATCTTGAGAGTTGACAGCAACAGATTCCAAATGCAAATCGCACACTTGAAATGAACTCTGGACCTTTTTTATCTGCTCATTGTAATTGGAATAACACACACCTGGCCATGGAACAGCTGAGAAGCCAATTGTCCTATTACTTTTGGTCCCTTAATAAGTGGGAGGCACACATGCTAACTGTTGTAATTCCTACACCGTTCACCTGATTTGGATGTAAATACTCTCAAATTAAAGCTGACAGTCTGCAGTTAAAGCACATCTTGTTTGTTTAATTTCAAATCCATTGTGGTGGTGTATAGAGCCAAAAAAAATTGAATTGTCGATGTCCCAATATTTATGGACCTGACTGTGTATATGTATATAAATATATTCTACATAACCTATGACAGGAAACCGGACAGCACTCCAGATAAAAAAAATAGTGGTTTATTCACCCATGTGGTGTAGGCCTACACCACATGGGTAAATAAATCACAATTTTTTTATCTGGAGTGCTGTCCGGTTTCCGGTCTATGATATTGGGTAAGCAGCTATACCCTTGGACCTAGCACCCGTTTTCTTCATCTGTCCGGTGCCGCCATCGTGTTTCATTTGTGTGTGTATCTGTATCTATATCTATATCGCTTTGCACGGGTATATTTCATCTATTTAATTTAATGTTTCCGTTTGTCGTAAAAAGATATCGACCGTTTTCCCCATAACAGTACCCGCCCCTTTAACAATGACCTCCACTGTGCCTGCCACTTTAAAATTGACCTCCACAATGCCCACCCCTTTCAGTGACTGCCCCTTTAAAAGTGACCTCCACATAGCCCGCCCCTTTAAGCAGTAAAGAAAAATGGCTGGGTTGTTATGGAAACCTGGAGTAAAACTGTTTTATAGCGGTTGGGATTTGAAGAGAATGACTTGCAGGCTTGTATTTGGGGGGGCATCTTTTGGGAATATCTCAGGAACGGTACGTCCTAGAGAGCTGATACCCGGTCTAAAACCTTCCCGGACACCTGATGTACCGGTGTGAAGATCGGTCCAGTCGTTTGGTCGTGCATAAAGAACGTCTAGACAGACAGACAAACTAATAAAAAATAAAAAAAATAAAAATAAATATACTGTGTATATATATATATATATATATATATATATTATATTATAATATAATTAGCATATATGCATATACGCATACATACTAGCAGAAGGACCCGGCTTCGCACGGGTATATTTCATCTATTTAATTTAAAGTTTCTTTGTGTTGTAAAAGATATCGACAGTTTCCACCATAACAGTGACTTCTACAGCACCCGCCCCTTTAACATTGACCTCCACAGTGCCTGCCCCTTTAACATCGACCTCCACAGTGCCTGCCCCTTTAACATTGACCTCCACAGTGGCTGCCCCTTTAACAATAACCTTCATAGCGCCCGCCCCTTTAATAACAGTGACCTACGCTGTGCCCGCCCCTTTAAGCAGTAAAGAAAAATGGCTGGGTTGGTATGGAAACCTGGAGTAAAACTTTGTTTATGGCAGTTGAGATTTGAAAAGAAAGGCTTGTATTGGGTAATCTGGGTAATTTTTTGGGAATATCTCCAGAATGGTACGTCCTAGAGAGCTGATCTGGTCTAAAACCTTCCCGGACACCTGATGTACCTGTGTGCCAAATTTGGTAAAGATCGGTCCAGTCGTTTGGTCCTGCATAAAGAACGTCTAGACAGACAAACTCATTTTAATATATATGAGATAAAATTGTATATGTGTATATGTATATATATGTGTGTGTATATGTTTATATATATATGTGTATATATATATATATATATATATATATATATATATATATATATATATATAATTTTTTTTTTTTTTTTTTTTTTTTTTTTCTCGTCCATAACTGGCTGAAGTCCCACTCAATCTGGGTGCTTTCTGTAGCTCATCCATTTAAAGGTTGAGAGGTAGTGCCTACAGATAAGCTTTTTCTGCTTACCACTGTTACATGGCAGGACTACATCTGGTCATTCTATGGCTACTTTCACACTTGCGTTCGGAGCGGATCTGTCTGGTGTCTGCACAGACGGATCCGCTCCTATAATGCAAACGATGGTATCCGTTCAGAACGGATCCGTCTGCATTATATTTCACAAAAAAATTTAAGTGTGGAAGTTAGTCAGACGGATCCGTCCAGACTTTACATTGAAAGTCAATGGGGGACGGATCCGTTTGAAAATTGCACCATATTGTGTCAACTTCAAACGGATCCGTCCCCATTGACTTACATTGTAAGTCTGGACGGATCCGTTTGGCTCCGCACGGCCAGGCGGACACCCGAACGCTGCCAGCAGCTTTCGGGTGTCCGCCTGCTGAGCAGAGCGGAGGCTAAACGCTGCCAGACTGAGGCATTCTGAGCGGATCTGCATCCACTCAGAATGCATTGGGGCAGTACGGATCCGTTCGGGGCCGCTTGTGAGACCCTTCAAACGGAGCTCACAAGCGGAACCCCGAAGGCAAGTGTGAAAGTAGCCTATGCTGGGCTTTCCCCTCAAATAAGCAGACTTAATTCATAGACTTGTTACTTGCAAGGTTTTTCATAGTTTTTTTGCACACAAATAAGATATAATCCCCGGGAAAATGTGGCCATGTGGTAATTTTGCTGTAAAACAATTCGACCAGTGATGCAGCAGGTACTCCAGGTCTGGCATGGTGTAAAAATGGATATATTTCAGATGACACTTCTGTCATTTTCTTTTTTTTTTTTTCTACTTTGGTGTTTTGGTCACTGATCTTCTTGAACTCACTTTTTTTTTTTTTTTTTTTTTTTTATTAATTTTAACTATGATAAAACATTTGCATGAAGTAATATGATGGTAGGTACTTACACCATGTATGCAGATGTGTACACATGCAGTGGGTTTATGTAATTAGCATTTTTAACGAAGACCATTCATACTGTTATACATTTTTATTTGCACCCACAGGTACTGAAGAGTTTTTACTTCCAAGGTTATAAAGATGCATTTCTCTATCTAATTTCCATTGGCAAAATCGATCAATCCACGCCTTGTATATACAACCACATAAAGGATTCACGAAGCGTACATGTTCTAAAAGAAGACCAAAATGATAATTGGAAAATGGTTTATTGATCTCTAAATCCTTAACTTTCACTCAAAAATCCAAACCTTTTGCATACAGCAGGATGCTGAGCAGTGCAACAGGTATCTTGTGTGCAAGCCATGAATATGCAATACTGACACAAACTGTTGTACATAATTTATGTTCTATTTGCTCCATATACTGAGAATCTGTTCTACAGTTATCTACTGGTCACTCACTGTATTATAAGACTGGTACTATGGTAATGGTGACAGCACTGATGTTTCTTTAAAACCTATAAACTATTTTGAATCCTCAAATCTTGCCTGAGTAATTTATTAAATACAGTACATGGCTACAGGACGAATGGGACAAAATGGCTGTCTCTGTACTCTGTAACACCCTCAGTAGTGGGTTTGTGTACATTAAACAAACGCACCCCCTACCTATAGTCTTGTAAATGAAGGACCCTTATGAACAAATATTTTGGGAGAGGTAGGTTAAGGTGCTTTGTTTTTAACTTAAATTTGACTATTTAAGAATAAATAGGCTTAAGCAGGCTAAATGATAAAAATAATTACTAAATGTTATTAAATTTACAAATCGCATACAGAATAAAAGATGATTAAGAACACTTGCACAATAAAATATGGGGGGAAACTCTTGTCACCACGTTGTAGCCCATTGCCAACATCCCATGGTGATACAAGAGTGGCCTACAACATCCTACTTGGATGATGTCCTCAGCGGAGTTCCAGTTACTTGTCTTTGTGCACAAAAGTTTATACCTCCTCACTGAGAATGTCCAGTCTGCAGTATGCATGTCTCTGAGATAATACTCAGGAATGTGGCCTTCACAGCACAATGGGAGGTTAGTATATGTTATCTAACTATCCCTAACTTGCTACATTACAAGCAGGGGCGTACATAGAAATCAATGGGCCCCATAGCAAGAGTCTGAATTGTCCCCCCAGCTCCGGCCACTACCCACCTTTGGCTCATCCCACTAACTGCCCTGGCTCCTCCCCCACCACCTCCCCTCCTTTTCCTCTGGATAGGGGATAACTTCAAACAACCGGAATACCCATTTAAAGCTGGAATATCCAACCTGTGGCCCTCCAGCTATTGCAACTACAAGGCAGGGCATGCGAAGAAGTTTAGTTTTGCACCAGCTGGAGGTTGGACATCCCTGACAGTGTATTAAAACCTATTGTAAGTACCTTTTAAAACGACGTTTAATAACACTTTTTTTTTTTTCTCTATGAGAAATAGTGCTGTATTCAGCGGCGTATAATGCTTTATAATCTGTACTCTCATAAACCACTGATATTACAGTGGTGTATGGGAGTAAGGATTTCACACGGGCTGCTGTGAGCGAGGTACAGCACACATGATTGCTCTTGCCTGTCTGCTTTGGTAGAGCTGGGCATAGATGGGCTGTCAGGTTTTAGCAGAGTGAGCACAGAGTGCCATATGTATGCGAGCACAGCTAAGCGAGTGCAGGGCATGGGCCCGCATACACATCAGTCCTCTTGCCTGTGCCCACTGCGCTAAAGCCTGACATCCCCCATCCCCCCCACCCACACCTGAAGTATTTTTGCTGCTGATACTTGGTGTGCACCAGCCCTCCCCTACAGTTCATGGTGAGGGGAGACTGCCCTATGGCACACTGTCCATATGAGTATGAACAGCAAGCAGAGTTCATGGGAGGGGGGAGGGGCACACTGTTCTGTATATAAGGCTCATCATTCATCATATAAAGAACAGTGCGACACTTCCTCCCCCCCCCCCCCCCCCCTGATCAGGAACTCTGCTTGCTTCTGCCCCAGAAGAGCCCCCTCTTCCCACCACTAATCATCTATCCATTAACTTTATTTAACCCCTTAAGGACCGGGCCATTTTTTTCACCTAAAGGACCAGACTGATTTTTTGCAAATCTGACATGTCACTTTGTAGTAACTTTAAAACGCTTTTACTTATCCAAGCCATTCTGAGATTGTTTTCTCATCACATATTGCACTTCATGACAGTGGTAAATTTGAATCAAAATATTTCATTTTTATTTAAAAAAAAAAAAAGCCAAATTTTCCAAAAATGTTGAAAAATTCTCAACTTTCCAAATTTCTATTTTTCTGCTTTTAAAACGGATAGTGATGGGGACGTTATAAGGCTTAAGTTTAGAAGCATATCTTGAAATTTTTCAGAAAATTTCCGAAACTCACTTTTTAAGGACCAGTTCAGGTCTCACTTTGTGAGGCTTACATAATGGAAACCACCCAAAAATTTACCCCATTTTAGAAACTACACCCTCAAGGTATTCGAAACTGATTTTACAAACTTTGTTAACCCTTTAGGTGTTCCACAAGAATTAATGGAAAATGGAGATGAAATTTCAGAATTTCACTTTTTTGGCAGTTTTTCAATTTTAATCATTCCCCCCCCCCCTGTTTACAAAGCAAAGGTTAACAGCCAAACTAAACTCAATATTTATTGCCCTGATTTTGTAGTTTACAGAAACGTCCCATATGTGGTCAAAAACTGCTGTATGGCCACACGGCAGGGTGCAGAAGGAAAGGAATGCCATATGGTTTTTGGAGGGCAGATTTCACTGGGATAATTTTAACTTGCCATGTCACATTTGAAGACCCCCTGATGCACCTTTAGAGTAGAAACTACAAAAAGTGACTTTATTTTGGAAACTACGGGATAAGCTGGCAGTTTTGTTGGTACTATATTAGGGTACAGATTATTTTTGGTTTCTCTATTACATTTTTTGTGAGGCAAGTTAACAAAAATTAGCTGTTTTGCCACGGTTTTTATTTTATTTACAATGTTCATCTGCTATTTTTATAGAGCAGGTTGTTACGGATGCGACCATCCCAAATATAATGATATGTTTCAGTTGTTTCAGTTTTACATAATAAAGCGTTTTTGAAAAAATAAAAAGGATTCTGAAAGCCATAGTTTTTTTATTTTGTTTTTTTGTTTGTTTTTTTAGCGAATGTCATATGTAGGGGTTTTTTTCAGTATGAGATGCAATCTTGGGGTACATATGACTTTTTGATCGCTTGCTATTAAACTTTTTGTGATGTAAGGTGACAAAATGGCTTTTTTACATTTTTTTTTAATTTATTAATTTTTCTTTTTTTAAGGTGTTCACCTGAGGGGTTAAATCGTGTGATATTTTTATAAAGTAGGTTATAAAGTAGGTTTATACGGACGCAGTGATACCTGTGGTTTTTTGTATGTTTTATTTACATTTAACACTAAGCATTTTTTTAAACCAAAAAAAAAAATCATGTTTTAGTGTCTCCATAGTCTGAAAGCCATATTTTTTTTTTCTTTTTTTTTTTTTTTTTTTTTTTTTTTTTGGGCGATTCTCTTAGGTAGGGTATTATTTTTGCGGGATGAGATGACTGTTTGGTACAATTTTGGGGACATGCGCCTTTTTGATGGCTTGGTGTTGCGCTTTTAGTGATGTAAGGTGACAAAAATGGCTTTTTTATTTTTTATGGTGCTTATCAGATCATGTGATATATTTATAGAGCCGGTCGTTACGGACGCAGCGATACCTAATGTGCGTTTTTATATATTTTTTTATTTCTGTCCCACTCTGGGAATTCAACTTTTGGGTGTCTGCTCACCTCTGCAATGCATTACAATACATCTGTATTGTAATGCATTGCCTGTTCATGTACTACAGTGAGTAGTACACAAACAGGTTGCCTAGGAGACCCAGCAGGAGGCTGGATCTCCTCTGCACCCCTAGAAGGCAGGTCCCTTGTCAAGGGCTTCCTTGTCACGCATCAGATCCAAGCCATAGCAGTGCGGGGACTCTATGCTTTGCTTCACCCGCCGCAAACCACTTCTATGTCGTCGTCAGCGCGGACCGCGGCATAGAAGGGGTTAATCCGCCGGCATCGCTGTAAACAGCGATGCTGGCAGATACAGCAGAGGCCCGGCTGCAGTGATCGGGCGTGCATTGCTCCGGTGCCCGCCCAATCATCCCGCCGTTCATGTACATAGAGGCACTCACTTCTGTGTGTTCAACTTGCTTTGTCTGTGGCACACAGTGGCAAGTCTCAAACTTGCTGGGGGCTGAATTCCAGTGGCTTCACTGAGCAAGGCAGTGCAGTATCACACTGAAGACTGCCGCGTCCCGCCCGTTCAGTTCTGTCTGCTCCTGCAATACACCAGCCAATCAGCAGCAGGAGCTTAGCACTGCCAGTGCAGCACCTAACAAAGGAGAGCGAGCGCTCACCTGGCTGCAGTGGTGGCAGTCTGAGTCGGGGACATCGCCATCTGTGCACACAATGTATGTAAGGGAGGAGGGGGAACTTGAGCAGAGTGGAAGCAGGGATGTCCGAGCCCCAGATAGGACTGTGGCAATAGCATAATGCACAAATGGAGACATTGGGCAGGGCCTTCTATCCATTCCGGGCCACCGTAGCAGGTGCGTGGCCTGCCTGATTACAAGGGATATCATTACAAAAAATAGACAAGATATAATAATTAAAAATGCATAATCAATCAGTACTTGATTGCGTAAAATACCCTTACAACAAAGGCTCAAATTAGATTGACTATCTCTTTGCTTCCGGTTTCAGCAAATGTTAAAGGGGTTCTGCACTTTGTTTAAACTGATGATCTATCCTCTGGATAGATCATCCGCATCTGATTGGCGGGGGTCCGACACCCGGGACCCCAGCCGATCAGCTGTTTGAGAAGGCAGTGGCGCTCCATCAGCGCCGCGGCCTTCTCACTGTTTACCGCTGGCCGAGTGACTTCACGACTTGTATCAACTGGTCTGGGCGTGGCTAAGCTCTATTCAAGGGAACGGAGCTTACCCACGCCCAGGCTAGTGATGCTAGTCGTGACGTCACTGGGCCTGCAGTAAACTGTGAAAAGGCAGCGGTGCTGCTGGAGCGCTGCTGCCTTCTCAAACAGCTGATCGGCTGGGGTCCCGGGTGTCTGACCCCTGCCAATCAGATGCTGATGATCTATCCAGAGGATAGATCAAAAGTTTAAACAAAGTGCAGAACCCCTTTAAGTTTTTATATAATTTTCAAATGTTCTTATTCATTCTTTTAAGATCTCTGCTTGTAGCTATTCAATAAGAACTTTCATTGTACATCCATGACCTAACCAGGCAAGATTTCTATCCAGAAAAATCAAACCATGAAGGTGCCCATTGACTGACAATAATCTTGTCCAATAGTCTTACTCTAAACAATTTGATAGCTTTTCATATATAAAGAATATTTGCCAACTGAAATATGCCTTTAACAAGATGTGAATGAATATGGGAGTGGCTGGTGATGCCCTAACTGTCATGGTCCATGTTGGAACCAATCAGTGACAGTGGCAGGTCTTTAAGCATAATTTCAATGAACTAGGTTGTAGGCTTAAAAGCCATGGACACCTTTTTTTGGAGGCAATATTTTGGGCTAAATAAATATTTATTAAAAACTCCCAGCAGTTGTTGTACTACAGAGGTTGAGTTTGCATATCTGCAGACTGTTTTCCAGTTACCTCAGTCTGGTTATCCAGCAGAGCTGCCTGCTCAGTCTGTAGCCCTGCTCTTTGAACTCTTGACAGCTCATTAATACTCATTACAGCTCAATTATTGTTAAATTGACAAAAATGTGGCTTAAAAAAAAGAGTTTGACCTTCAGGAGATCACAGATGAGGCTACTTTCACATTAGTGTTTTTGCAGATCTGTCATGGATCTGCAAAAGCGCTTCCATTACAATAATACAACCACATGCATCCTTCATGAACGGATCCGGTTGTATTATCTTATATACAGTTGCAAGAAAAAGTATGTGAACCCTTTGGAATTATATGGATGTCTGCACAAATTGGTCATAAAACGTGATCTGATCTTCATCTAAGTCACAACAATAGACAATCACAGTCTGCTTAAACTAATAACACACAAAGAATTAAATGTTACCATGTTTTTATTGAACACACCATGTAAACAGGGCAGGTGGAAAAAGTATGAACCCTTGGATTTAATAATTGGTTGAACCTTCGTTTGGCAGCAATAACTTCAACCAAACGTTTCCTGTAGTTGCAGATCAGACGTGCACAACGGTCAGGAGTAATTCTTGACCATTACTCTTTACAGAACAGTTTCAGTTCAGCAATATTCTTGGGATGTCTGGTGTGAATCGCTTTCTTGAGATCATGCCACAGCATCTCAATTGGGTTGAGGTCAGGACTCTGACTGGGCCACTCCAAAAGGCGTATTTTCTTCTGTTTAAGCCATTCTGTTGTTGATTGGGTCGTTGTCCTGTTTCAACACCCATCTTCTGTTGAGCTTCAGCTGGTGGACAGATGGCCTTAAGTTCTCCTGCAGAATGTCTTGATAAACTTGGGAATTCATTTTTCCTTCGATGATGGCAATCCGTCCAGGCCCTGACGCAGCAAAGCAGCCCCAAACCATGATGCCCCCACCACTATACTTCACAGTTGGGATGAGGTTTTGATGTTGGTGTGCTGTGCCTCTTTTTCTCCACACAGTGTTGTGTGTTTCTTCCAAACAACTCAACTTTGGTTTCATCTGTCCACAGAATATTTTGCCAGTACTGCTGTGGAACATCCAGGTGCTCTTGTGCAAACTGTAAACGTGCAGCAATGTTTTTTTTTGGACAGCAGTGGCTTCCTCTGTGGTATCCTCCTATGAAATGCATTCTTGTTTAATGTTTTACATATTGTAGATTCGGTAACAGGGATATTAGTGTAACGGACTGTTCAGCACACAACTCCGTTCAGACGATATCCTCCTTTCAGATTGACAGGCAGTTACTGCAAGCACCAATTTCCTGAACTGTAACAGCATACACTCCTATCCTCCCACAAGAACGAGACGACCCTTCGCTTGAGGGTTAAGCAGAACTCACTGTACTTACACGTACAGCCTCTTTTATTCACAATCCACAAACATAGTACTGCCCACAGGGTTTTGAAATACAACCAATTAATATATTACAACACTTACAATGTAAGTACAGCAGCAAATCGGACACAATGGGACAATAGAAACACACCCAGCATATTCCTCCCCTCTGTCTAGGAGATAATTGAGTCAATTTCTGTATCTACACAACTATCTCCTAAGCTGAAAAGTTACACTTCTTATAAATTGTTACAACTTTGGGAGTTTACATTGTACATACATATAACTTATATCAATTTAACCAGTATAACTTGGGGCCAAACCTATCCAAAATTCACTTGAATAGGTTCAGGGGTTTAAAAGTTAGTAAAAGTATCTTAAAGGGCCGTAATCCAGGGGCAGGAGGCTGGCAAACAGCCCCCTCCAAAACACCGTGGTGAAGTGGCTTTCGCCACAATTAGCATATGCCAGAGAATTTTGTAAGTATTTAGCTGACACTCTAGGATTCTTCTTCACCTTATTGTGCAGTCTGCGCTGTGCTCTTGCAGTCATCTTTACAGGACGGCCACTCCTAGGGAGAGTAGCAGCAGTGCTGAACTTTCTCCATTTATAGACCATTTGTATTACCGTGGACTGATGAACAGCAAGGCTTTTGGAGATACTTTTATAACCCTTTCCAGCTTTATGCAAGTAAACAATTCTTAATCGTAGGCCTTCTGAGAGCTCTTTTCTGCGAGGCATTATTCACATCAGGCAATGCTTCTTGTGAAAAGCAAACCCAGAACTGGTGTTTGTTTTTTTTTTTGGTTTTTTTTATAGGGCAGGGCTGCTGTAACCAACACCTCCAATCTCATCTCATTGATTGGACTCCAGTTGGCTGACACCTCATTCCAATTAGCTCTTGGAGATGTCATTAGTCTAGGGGTTCACAGACTTTTTCCACCTGCACTGTGAATGTTTACATGGTGTGTTCAATAAAAACATTTAACATTTTTGGCTAGGCCCAGTGGCTGGACTCCGGTCTGTGCAGCCAAGATGAGGATGTTTTGGGGCCTTGTGCTGCATATGGGCCTAGTCAAGAAACCTAGTGTCAAGCATTACTGGAGTGAGGATGTCCTCTACCAGACCCCACTTTTCAGTACGGCCATGACACGCCCCCGGTTTGAGGCCATCCGGAAATGCCTGCATTATGCAGATAATGCAGCATGATCTTGCCTATGACCGCCTGTACAAAATCAGGCCGGTCATCGATCACTTTGGGGGCAAATTTGTGCAGGCCTATGTACCTGGAAGAGAGATCGAGGTTGATGAGTCTCTCGTTGCTTTCAAGGGGAGACTCATTTTCCGCCAGTATGTTCACTCTAAGCGGGGGAGGTATGGCGTGAAGCTGTACAAACTTTGTGAGTACCTCAGGGTACACTTACAAGTTTTGTGTGTACGAGGGGCGAGATTCCCGTATTCAACCCCCAGAATGTCCCCCCACTCTGGGTGTTAGCGGGAAACTTGTGTGGGACCTTATGCACGTTGCTAGATAAGGGTTAGCACCTGTACGTGGTTAACTTTTATACTAGTATCCCCTTGTTCCAGTCCCTCGCCGCCAGATCCATGTCTGCTTGTGGGACCGTGCAGAAAAATCAACGCAGCCTCCCTGCCTACCCCCTCCAGGTATTTATCCCCAGGGGTGCGACCCATGCCCTTACCAGTGGAAACCTGTTGCTGGTCAGATATAAGGACAAGAGGGATGTCCTTGTACTGTCCACAATTCACGGTAACGGCATCACCCCTGTCCCTGTGCAAGGTACCGCAGCAACGGTCCTCAAGCCCGATTGCATCGTCGACTGCAATCTGTATATTGGAGGAGTTGATCTATCTGATCAAGTCCTCAAGCCATATAACGCCATGCGCAAAACCCGGGCATGGTACAAAAAAGTTGCAGTCTGCTTGGTGCAGGTTGCCTTGTACAACTCTTTTGTGCTGTCCCGGAGCACTGGCAACACAGGGACATTTCTTCAGTTCTATGAGGCAGTCCTCAAGGACCTGATCTTTTCTGACCGGGAAAGAGCAGGCCAGAGTACCTCGGGAACTGGAGGCAGGGCCGGCGCCACCAGTAAGGCGACTTAGGCAGTCGCCTAGGGTGCCATTTAGCAGGGGGCGCCTGTTGCGGTTTAAAAAAAAAAAGAAAAAAAGTTGGTTATATAAGTTCGGGCGGCCTGCGGCGCCCCTCATGTTGCGCCGCCTGAGCGGCTGAAGCTGAGCGCTTGCCGCTCTAAAGAATCCTGCCTGTGCCTGCTGTGTCTGCTCTGTGCTGTTGTTAATGTAGCGTGGCCGAGCTCTGTTCGGTCCGTGGTACAGGAGCTTTTGTTTCCTGTACCCGGCCGGACTGAAAGGAAGTGCTCACTTAGTGTGCACTTCCTGTCAGTCCGGCCGGGTACATGAAACAAATGCTCCTGTACCGCGGACCGAACAGAGCTCGGCCACGCTACATTAGAGGTGGGGGTAGAATGAGAGTGACGGGGGTGGGGGGGAATAATGAGAGTGACAACAAGGGAGAGGGGGGGTGGAATAATGAGTGACAAGGGGGGGGTGGAATAATGAGAGTGACAAGGGAGGGGGGGGATTTTTATCTTGCCTAGGGCGGCAAAAATCCTTGCAGCGGCCCTGACTGGAGGCGCCTGGATCGTCCCTGGCCAACACTTTCCAGGTGTGGTCCCACATACTGGAAAGAAGGGACGGACCCAAAAAAGGTGCAGTGTGTGTCACAGGAAGGGGATACGGAAGGACACCACTACTCAGTGTGACACGTGCCCGATCATCCGTGCCTCTGCATTATTGGTTGCTTCAGGGAGTACCACGCTTCCATAGAGTACTAAATTTATGTTCCCCTTCCCCAATTTAGCCACTGACAATCGGATAAAAAACTATGGTTCTCAGACTTGAGACACTGAAACTAAAAAAATATTTTTTCAAAAATATTTAGTAAAACTAAAATAAATTTTAAAAAAGTAGACATATTAGGCATTGCCGCGTCCGTAAGAATCTGCTCTATAAAAATACCCCATGACCTAACCCCTAAGATGAACACGGTCAAAAAATAAAATAAAAACGGTACAACGTCTGAAGTTGATCAGCGGTGGGGAGTGCAATGCGCTAAGTGGCCAGACACTAAGAGTCCCGGCCAGTCAGCGTACGCAGAAAAAATAATAATATGCTTGTGCCCCAAAAAAAGTTGTGGGGGGGCAGGAGGGGGGCAAGCTGCAGCACACCAGGGGGTCTAGGGTCAGGGTTAAAAACATGGGGTGGAAAGTGGGCGGGGTTTCAGCAAATCAAGCGCGCAATATCTCGGAAACCAAAGCGGCGCAAATGTAAATTTTTGCGGCACAAACGCAGCACAAATGAATGGTGTATTTCTTTTTGAAATTTAAGAACATGGGGTGCCAACTAGAGTTAGGCGAACACCTGGATGTTCGGGTTCGAGAAGTTCGGCCGAACTTCCCGGAAATGTTCTGGTTCGGGATCCGAACCCGATCCGAACTTCGTCCCGGACCCGAACCCCATTGAAGTCAATGGGGACCCGAACTTTTGGGCACTAAAAAGGCTGTAAAACAGCCCAGGAAAGAGCTAGAGGGCTGCAAAAGGCAGCAACATGTAGGTAAATCCCCTGCAAACAAATGTGGATAGGGAAATGAATTAAAATAAAAATTAAAAAAATAAAAATGACCCAATATCAATTGGACAGAGGTCCCATAGCAGAGAATCCGGCTTCACGTCAGCAGAGAATCAGTCTCTTCATGCCATAGCAAAGAATCTGGCTTCATGTCATAGCAGAGAATCAGGCTTCACGTCACCCACCACTGGAACAGGCCACTGTCACACATTTAGGCCCCGGCACCCAGGCAGAGGAGAGAGGTCCCGTAACAGAGAATCTGGCCTTATGTCAGCACAGAATCTGGCTTCATGTCATAGCAGAGAATCAGGCTTCACGTCACCCACCACTGGAACAGGCCACTGTCACACATTTAGGCCCAGGCACCCAGGCAGAGGAGAGAGGTCCTGTAACAGAGAATCTGGCCTTATGTCAGCGCAGAATCTCAGAATCAGACTTCTTTCTGCACGGTAGCGTGTGTCTTAGGTTTTTCTGAATGACACTATCAGTACCTTCAATGTAAGATATCCTTTTTGAGATAGATTTCAAGTAGGCCTCAAATACCAGAAACTAGTTATTTGGAGAATGGCAAATTTGGGAATAGTTTTTCAACCCAGAAAAAAGTGTGCTTTTACGTCACTACAAATAACTTGACCAGCTAAAACAGTACAGATTTGGTTGAATAGAAATGTCAGGTCTATTTTTTAGGCGCTGGGTGACAGGCTCAACTTGCCCCTGATGTAATATATGGCCAAAAAATAACCACACTGTTGATGGTTAAATGCACTTGGGTGACACAGGCTCAGCCTGCACCAGATGTAGTATATGGCCAAAAAATAACCAGACTGTTGATGGTTAAATGCACTTCGGTGACACAGGCTCAGCCTGCAGCTGATGTAGGATATAGCACAAAATAACCACACTATCAATGGTTAAATACACTTGGTGATAGCTTGTGCTGGCGCACCACAAGTCACAAAATGGCCGCCGATCACCCCAGAAAAAATGTGATCTAAAAACGCTCTGGGCAGCCTCAAAAAAGTGAGCAAGTCAATAATAGCACTTCAATGATCCACAGCTGCAGATCGATCACAGAATGAAGTCTTTTGGAGGAGTTAATCTGCCTAATCTCGCCCTAACGTCGCAGCTGCAACCTATCCCTACACTGATCATAGCAGAGTGACGTGCGGCGCTACGTGACTCCAGCTTAAATAGAGGCTGGGTCACATGCTGCACTGGCCAACCACAGCCATGCCAATAGTAGGCATGGCTGTGATGGCCTCTTGGGCCAAGTAGTATGACGCTTGTTGATTGGCTGCTTTGCAGCCTTTCAAAAAGCGCCAAGAAAGCGCTGAATACCGAACCCGAACACAGACTTTTACGAAAATGTTCGGGTCCGTGTCACGGACACCCCAAAATTCGGTACGAACCCAAACTATACAGTTCGGGTTCGCTCATCCCTAGTGCCAACTTCACACAGGTGATTTGCATTGCTTTTTGCTTAGGTTTTTGTTGTATGACAAACAGTTGCTAATTGGGCAGGGTGTAGCTATTAATTCCTAATGTGTGGATTGGCACATTAGAGTATTGAACCAACCATTTTCAGATAATGACAGGGGACATTTGATCTTTGTGTTTGCTTAGGAGATAAGCAACCAAAGATGTTTGGCAGCAGTTTCTCCTCTCTTCCCTTTGACAACACATACACCAGCTGAGGCTACTTTCACACTAGCGTTGTTTTAATCCGGCAATCAATTCCAACACCGGAACTGCCCGCCGGATCCGGAAAAACGTGTGAAAACTGATTACATTTGAATCCTGATCAGGATTTTGATGACAATGAAAAAATGCATTGGAAAAAACGGATCCGCCATTTATGGACTTTAACTTTTTTTTTTCACATTTTTCGGGTTTAACATGCAAAAGCCGGATCCGGTTTGACTGAACACACAGCGCCAGATCCGGCGTTAATGCAAGTCAATGGGAAAAAGACCGGATCCGGCATTCAGTCAAAGTGTTCAGGATTTTTGGACGGAGGTAAAAATACAGCATGCTACGTTTTTCTGAAAAGTCTGATCAGTCAAAAAGACTGAACTGAAGACATCCTGATGCATCCTGAACGGTTTACTCTCCATTCAGAATGCATTAGGATAAAACTGATCAGTTCCGTCCCTAGGACGGAACTCGGCGCCGGAAAAGAAAAACGCTAGTGTGAAAGTACCCTGAACCTAGAATGTATGTGTATGGAGGACTTGGGAGGTATAGCTTACAAAATCCAGATTGACGGCAGCATCTCTATACAAAAAGGTTCATTATTCACAGTGGGTCCATGAAAAGCATGTGTACCAACGCACCAGTAAAAAATGCAATGTTTCGGCTACATGGCAGCCTTTTTCAAGCATAACAAAGTGAAATACAGGGGTTTAAATAGTGCTTATACTCCTCCCCAAAACTAATTATTCAAATTATGTTAATATACATAAAATCACTGCCTCCAAACAGACATAGACCAATGCCAGTGTATCTTATCCTATCCACTTACCAATAGTGACTCAGTGCATTAAAATCAGGTCTTGTGGGACACAGTCATAGGTTCCACATCATGATGTACATCTGTTGAGGAACGGTTGAGACGTATGCATATATCCATGCATGCCTGCAAACACGTGCGGTCATGTATGGTATATATCTGCATACATTAACCACAGCATCATGGGACGATGTGCGCAGATGTGCCCAGCATCTGCGCACGTCTGCCCATGGTGATCCCCAGGGGCTCATGGTGGCCCTTGTGGGAAATATGTGGTCCCTGGAAGCTGTGCCCCCTTATAATCCCCCTTATATTAGTATATATATGTGCCCCCTTATATGTGTCCCCTTATAGTTAGTATATATTCGTGTATATATTGGCCCTGTATGGCAAGTGGGGACATATGCATGTCCCCTGTATGTGATGCCCCAGATATATGCGAGGGTGTGTGTATATATAGATATGTGTGTATGTATTTGCACACGTGTCTATGTATATACACTTATGTCAGCATGACCGTATGTATGTGGGCTTATTGCTGCCCATTCATACCCCCGGTTTTGTATGTGTTTATAGATGTGCCCCAAGCATCTGTGGATATATATATGCAATTCCAACTGTTATCAACAGAGTTGTTCTGATAGCCTGTAGGATAACAGCTGATTAGCATCTAGTCCCCTTTTGTTCAGGCCCCTTACAATCAGACTCTCTGGCACCGTTCGTGAGAGGGCCTTCTAACCAGAGACATCATAACCTGTTTTCCACACCTCTGCCCCATGGCCATGCCCATTACTCCCAGCATTTTTGGGACTAGGAGGGGGGACTAAGGCACACTATGATGTCACATGCCTGAGGAAGGAGGAGGGGGTTGCTTTTGGGCTATAAAACCCCAAACCGGACAGAGGTGCCTTCTCTTGCAACCAGACTAGATACATGGGAGAGTGCAGCTCCATTATGACCGCCTGGAAATGGCCTACTAACGCTGGAAGGATTAAGTATATCCCCTGACCCCCGACCGCTATATATCTCCCCTGGTTAACCCACACCCCTGGTCCTGTAACCAGTATATTTGTGTCCCTGATGTGTACCCTGGGCCCTGATTTACCCTTGCCGTGTTACTGGACACCCTGATCCCCCAAACTCTTGCCTTATTGTATCCTTATTTGTACCCCTGATTACCCCCACTCCCTGCTGTATCCCTGGTTCCCTGTGTGCCTGCTCTCCCCTGGTACACCCCCCATAGACCCCTGAACCCTGGTGGCCCTGGTTCCCTGCCTTGGTTCCTCTGTAGAGCATGCTTCTGCTCTGCAACCAAATCCTTATAACCCTTCGTCATACCCCGTAGGGACAGTGTATAGTCAGGTGGGGTGGATTGTTAATATACTTGTATGTGTGAACTGTGTAGTTAGTTTATGGGTGGAATTGGGAACGTGTAGTGTAGTTTAGGATTGTATATTTAGTGCTGTATTGTAGTGTACTGCGTGCGTAGTGTACTGCGTGCGTAGTGTACTGCGTGCGTAGTGTACTGCGTGCGTAGTGTATTGTTAGTGTATTGCGTGGTGTAATAAATACCGTTATATTTGTACCCTTTTGTGTAGCGTGTACTTGTTAGCGGTAGCGAGTTAGTAAGGCGCATGCAGCTAGCATTAGCGATCAGTGTAGAGCATAGTGAAAGTATTGTTAAAATATAAAGGCATAAATAGGCGGAATT
Source organism: Bufo bufo (assembly GCF_905171765.1). Taxonomy (NCBI): domain Eukaryota; kingdom Metazoa; phylum Chordata; class Amphibia; order Anura; family Bufonidae; genus Bufo; species Bufo bufo. Next base: position 232,500,677 of record NC_053391.1, read on the forward strand.
ATCACTAGAGGGCTCCTATTTATGAATATTAATTCTCGATATTTGCATAAATATTGGTGATTAATATTCCCCCTTTACAACATCTCAGCGTTCCCTTGACGCCAATGCGCATGCCCAAGTGCTTTCTCCACCTCTATTGGACATGTGACAAGTTCCGATCACGTGACTCATAACGTGAATGTAATTCTGTAATGTGAGCGCCCATACACATCATTCCTAACCTGACACACCTCCCTACGTGTCAGCACACTCCTCCCTATCAAGGAAGCGTCCTACATCCAAGGAAACGCCCCACCATGCGGCACAAACACTGACTGATTACATCAGTCATTGTGTTGTATAGTAATAAAATGACAGCTCAAGGGAGTAGTGTTATTATAGGAAAAGATGACTATTATATATTGCCTTATCCCGGGCTTTTTTCAATATAGCTTCTTTATTCATGATGTAAAACACCCATGGCAGTATTCCACCTGTCATTAAAAAAATATATATGAACTCAACTAGACTAAATATTAAAAACAACTTTATCATACTGGCACTAGATTAGACATATAGACATTATTCAATTCCACTTACATTAAAATTCATTACAACCCCATGGATTGAACATTATCTCAAATTATAAATCCATCCCTATTCATTCTTCCTCAATACCATATCTTTGTTCCCTCCTCTCCTCAGTTGACCCACATTGTCAATTACCCTATACCTTAACTGATTAATCGAATGGCCTTTTTCAATAAAAGGTTTAGCAACCGGTTTATCCCACATGGTTTTTTTTCTGATCATACTCTTGTGTTCATTTATTCTTTCTCTTACTTCCATAGTGGTCTCACCCACATAGATCAGGCTACACGGGCACTGTGTCATGTAGATGACCTGCATGCATAATAGTTCTTAATTTTATATACATACCCTGTATAAGGATGATTGAAAGGGTCACCTTTGATCATATTGCTGCAGTTCCAACAGTTCAAACAGGGGAAATTCCCCATCTTCCTCGGGGCCAAGTATTTTTGTCTCTCTAGCTGTTTACCCCCAATATCCGCTTTAACCAGCCTATCACGTAAATTGGTATTCCTCCTGTAAGCCATCAACGGAGGTATTCCAAACTCTCCCAAAACGTAGATACAAATGGAATCCTCCGTACATCTTGTTTGATAATTTGTTTAGTCTGCAGTATGGTTTCTCTTTCAACATCCTTAACCTTTTTGCTCGATCTCTGCAACAACCTCCGAGGATAACCTCTAACAATAAATTTGTGACATATTTCCTCAACTTGAGCATCAAAAATCTGATCACCTGAAACCACTCTCCTAACTCTAAGGAGTTGGCTCCAGGGCAGTAAAAGGTATGTATAGCTGTCATGAACGAGAACCAGACAGACACACACAATCAGTGCCCTCATTATAAAGTGTTGATACCTTTCAGTGAAGAAATTAATAAAGCTTGTGCATATGTTGTCTACATGAAATAGGTAGAAGCACAAAGAGTTAAAAGAACAGATTCTTGCTTTATAACTGTGACTTAATACCCTATGAATGTAATAGACATCGATGGGCGCAGATTTCCTTGTTTCGCTGGACTATACCATGTCCATAATAATGTGATGTTTACTCTTTTTAGCTCCAGTTCCTCCTCTGTATCTACATGCAGACTCACTGAGTCATCAGCACTATGTAGTCTGTGTGTATATCTATGATGACATGCCAGATAATGCAGATTCCACAAGGAGATTACTCAGTGCTATAATCAGACATGCAGCAATACCTACGTGCTAGAGGTTTACATTTTGAAATTGTCAACTTCCAAGACTTAAAGGGATTTTCACGGATTTTGAGAATGATTGCCTTTTCTCTGGTGAGTGCTGTTGCTTCTTGATAGGCCAGTGACATCATGTTCATTGGTCACATGGTCTAGGATGACGCTGTGTTTGGCAAGCTGTGAGCAGGCCACGGCACTCACAGAAGTTCAAGTAGATGATCTCCAGGAGTGCTGGGAGTCAGACCCCCACAGATCTCATATAGATGATCTATCCGTATAAAAATTCTGGAAAACCCCTTTAACCACCTGTTTTGCCAGAGTCCAGCTCAGGCAGTGGGAAAAGTAGCTAACTGGAGGGGGAAGAGCTGCTTTATATGCTGCGATCTCCTGAATGGCATTAGCATTAGCCCAAGCAACAGAGGAGAAATCACTGTTAGAAATCAAGTTGGGAATAATCACAGGTAAAACCTAATTTTTACTTTCACTTTTAGCTGCATTCACAGCATCCCGATTTCTATCAGTGATATCTTCCCCTGTCCTGAACATATTGCTGTCATTCTGGTATTGTCATTCAGGAGGTAGCAGCATCTAAAGCAGCCCTCCCCCTCCATTTAGCTACTTTTCTCACTAATGGATCTGGACTCTGGCAAAACAGGTGGTTAAATGGAACATTTCAGTTGATGTGGAGCCTCTAAATGACCAGCATGCTGTTATGCACCTGGGATTTAGCTTTCTAAACATGTCAATGTGATGCCAGCCATTGTGAGATTACCTAAATCATACCTCCCAACTTTATAAACAAACAAAGAGGGACATATTTTTTTCTGCACTAGGCCACGCCTCTAATTCCACCAAAAACATAACTATACATCAAATCCCACCCAGTCCCCTTAATGCCCCCACATAGTAATTATTCCCCCTTTATGCCACTACACAATTTTTTTGCCCACATTGGGTCTTCACAAAATTATACCAATCTGTGCCCCCAGTAATATGCCCAGTTATGTTCCCACATTGTGCCTCCAGTAATATGCCCACATTGTGCCTCCAGTAATATGCCCACATTGTGCCTCCAGTAATATGCCCACATTGTGCCTCCAGTAATATGCCCACATTGTGCCTCCAGTAATACGCCCACATTGTGCCTCCAGTAATAGGCCCACATTATGCCTCCAGTAATAGGCCCACATTGTGCCCCCCAGTAATAGGCCCACATTGTGCCCCCCAGTAATAGGCCCACATTGTGCCCCCCAGTAATAGGCCCACATTGTGCCCCCCAGTAATAGGCCCACATTGTGCCCCCCAGTAATATGCCCACATTGTGCCCCCCAGTAATATGCCCACATTGTGCCCCCCAGTAATATGCCCACATTGTGCCCCCCAGTAATATGCCCACATTGTGCCCCCCAGTAATATGCCCACATTGTGCCCCCCAGTAATATGCCCACATTGTGCCCCCCAGTAATAAGCCCACATTGTGCACCCCAGTAATATGCCCACATTGTGTCCCTAACAAAGTTAAAAAAATAAACACCACATACTTACCTTCTTCCTAGCAGCAGCAGGACATCAGCTGCTACAGTCTGTGAAGGAGGTGGAGCCAAGGCTGACTGTCGGCTGGCCCTGCCCCCCCCCCCCCCCCCCCCCCCCCCCCCCCCCCCCCCCCCCCCGCACAGACAAGAGGTGTGGATAGCCGACAGAGGGAGGGATGATGAAGCAGGAAGGCAGGAAGCAGTCTCTCTGCTTCATCATAATACAGGCAACTGTCTCTGCTTTCTATGGATGCAGAGACAGCTGCCAGAAAGTAGGACATACCTCCCCCGTAACGGGACAGCCACTGCAATCCGGGACTGTCCCGCCGGATGTAGTGGTTGGGAGGTATGCCTAAATACAGAAGTTGAAATTTAATAGAGATGAGCCAAGGATAGTTCACTTTGCTTCAAAGCATATGTACAGTTAAAGTGGAAACTAGGGTGACCATATTTTGGTTATATCAAAAAGGACACTTGGGGCAGGATGGTTGCCAGCGCTGCACTACATGCTGACGTGGCGTCAGGTTATAGTGGACGCCTACACGCACTACATCGCAACGCTGTTGGCATCAGCAGAAGAGGTCCAAGGAGCAGTGAAGGTAAAGCGCATATTCACCACTCCCTGGGGCCTGGCCTCCTGTTCTCTAAGGCTATACTAATGAATAGAGATGTCGCGAACATAAAATTTTCCGTTGGCGAACGCGAACTTCCGCAAGTGTTCGCGAACGGGCGAACTGCCATAGACTAAAATAGGCAGGCAAATTTTAAAACCCACAGGGACTATTTCTGGCCACAATAGTGATAGAAAAGTTGTTTCAAGGGGACTAACACCTGGACTGTGGCATGCCGGAGGGGGATCCATGGCAAAACTCCCATGGAAAATTACGTAGTTGACGCAGAGTCTGGTTTAAATCCATAAAGGTGTCACCACCAGCTCTCTGAGGAGGTCTGGCAGACGTTCTTCTGTACCTCTTGCATGATGTTCTTTGTTTTGGTTTCACTTTGTCATCTCCTTTCCTTCTCCCAGCTGTCACTTATTTACACTAATTGCCTCCCTATATATCCCCTCCCATACTGCCTCACTTTGCGGTTTATACTACTTCCTGGATTGGAGTGTTCACTGCTGGAGATTTCTGTTACTGCTTGTTCAGATAAGTCCTTTCATGTATTGTGTTTCCTTGCTGGCTTGATTTTAGGTGACCCTGACTCCCTCCGTATTAAGTGCAGGGAGCTGGTGGTCGTGTCCCCTCACTAGTATAGGGTTTTCAGGTGTCACACAGTCTAGGTACGAGGGCATGCAATCGTCTACCTCTGAGACCCTTGTATGGGCTTAGCAGTCAGGGTGAGCTCTTAGGGTTTTATAGGGGTCACCTTTATGCTCCTTAGTTTGGGATCAAGCCAGTCGGATGTTTATCCTTAACTTCCAGCTATTTGCAACATTATCTGTGACAAAAGGGCATAAATCACCTAACATTCCTAAATTGTTTGGAATAACGTGCTTTAAAACATCAGGTATGATGTTGTATCGATCAGGTAGTGTAAAGGTTACGCCTGCTTCAGTGACAGACCAAACTACCCGTTTAACGCACCGCAAACAGTCCATTTGCACAAGGTTGGATACCAAGCTAGCCATGTCCCGTTCCTTGTCCTCACTGACGTCATTGAAGGTCTCTTCCTCCACCCAGCAACGTACAACACCAAGGGTCCCCGAAAGGTGACAACAAGCCCCCTGGGACGCCTCCTCTGACTCCTCTTTTTCAGAATCCTCTCTCTGCAATCGACGATGACAAGGCTGCTTCTGGTGGTGATGGTGACCACAACTCTTCCTCTTCATGCTCATCTACAGCCTGATCCAGCACTCTGCAGAAAAAACGCATATGGGATGAGGTTGATGATGTTGCCTTGGGTTTGACTGACCAGGTTTGTCACCTCCGCAAAAGGACGCATGAGCCTACAGCCATTGTGCATGAGTGTTCAGTAACATGGCCAAAAAATACCTAGCTCCGCAGAGGTTGTCCTCTTTTTTTCTTTTTTTTTTTTTTTATATAAAAAAAATATATTATAATCTGTTCTTACCAGTTTAATCCCTGGTAAGTCCCCTATCAGGGGCCGGTGTATGGAATAGATTTTAGGAACCGGGAGATGGAAAAAGATGGTTGGTCGGTCCTCTTACTTCCAATTTGGGGCACTGCGCGTGCGCAATGTACTGTGCTACCCTATATGAGTGGTATGTTAAGTAGTACTATTCCTATCAGGGGCTGGTGTATGGAATAGATTTTAGGAACCGGGAGATGGAAAAAGATGCTTGGTTGGTCCTCTTACTTCCAATTTGGGGCACGGCACATGCGCCGTGCAATGTACTGTGCCACCCTATATGAGTGGTGTGTTAAGTAGTACTATTCTTATCAGTTTAATCCCTGTTACGTCCCCTATCAGGGGACGTTTATCGAATAGGATAAAACTTACCAGGAAAGATTAAAGGACCTTAACATGTATAGCTTGGAAGAAAGACGAGACAGAGGGGATATGATAGAAACTTTTAAATACATAAAGGGAATCAACAAGGTAAAAGAGGAGAGAATATTTAAAAGAAGAAAAACTGCTACAAGAGGACATAGTTTTAAATTAGAGGGGCAAAGGTTTAAAAGTAATATCAGGAAGTATTACTTACTGAGAGAGTAGTGGATGCATGGAATAGCCTTCCTGCAGAAGTGGTAGCTGCAAATACAGTGGAGGAGTTTAAGCATGCATGGGATAGGCATAAGGCCATCCTTCATATAAGATAGGGCCAGGGGCTATCCATAGTATTTAGTATATTGGGCAGACTAGATGGGCCAAATGGTTCTTATCTGCCGACACATTCTATGTTTCTATGTTTCTATGAATAGATTTTAGACAACCGCAAAGAGTTGTCAATAGTTGACACACATGACATAAATTTTATTCCTCTATGCGTCAATCTTGGTGTAGTGATGACTGTGCTCGTGCGCACGTTTGGGAGCTTGCAGGCGATGGCGGTCTTTCAAAGCCTATGGTCATGCTGAGGTAGTTCAACGACAGTTAAGTGACCCAGAAAACAATGATTCTGCAGTGTGGGCCCATTGTTGGCCTAGTAGGCTTTAATGATCACCTTAGATGATCACAAAGAAAATTAATGTTTTTTCTATGCAAAATTATCCATTATCTGATGTACTAGCCCTAAAAAGGTTTTTTTGGGGTGCTGTCAGGACGCTGTCCTTACAGCAGATCAGATGAGTCTTTGAGGACTGGAGTGGACACAGAAAACGCTCTCCTGGTCCTCACACCTTGGCACTACCACATAGCTGCTTCTGACTTCACTCACTACTCTGTGATGTGGAGTCTCAACTGAACTGAATCACTTTACTAGCAACCACAACAACTAACCCCCCACACTAGGCCTGACTAAGGTATTTATATAGACTAAGTGCTATCCCCCTCTAGTGGTGGGATGTATAAAACACACCTAACCAGCCTATGAACAGAGATACAAGTGATGTAATGCAGAATGACACGCAACACAGTAATGCAGTTTTACAGTAATTTTGCAGTTCCCACGTGTCCTGAGTGGGACTCTGCACTCCCAGCAGGCAGACATGTCACTCAGGGCAGCTCTTGTATTCACCCCCTTAGCAGTGTCATTATACAAGTGGGACTTGTAGTCCTACACATACAACATGCTGCAGAGTCTCCCAGCAGGCAGACATGTCACTCAGGGCAGCTCTTATATTCACTCCCTTAGCAGTGTCATTATACAGCTGGGACTTGTAGTCCTACACATACAACATGCTGCAGAGTCTCCCAGCAGGCAGACATGTCACTCAGGGCAGCTCTTGTATCCAGGGGCAGAGATTGTTTTTATTGCATGTAAACAAAGGGCCAGAAAAGAACCAGGGAAATGAGGAAATGTATTATTTATTTATTTTTCCATAAAACTTGCTTAGCTTAGTTATATATTGCTGCCCATCAGATTTTCAGTGCTATATATTTTTTTTTCATAACTCAGACAACCCCTTTAACAGTGACCACGACAGTACCCCGTTTCCTTAACAGTGACCTCCACAGTACCCCGCTCCCTTAACCGTCCCCTCACAATACCCTGCTGCCTTAACAGTGACCTCCACAGCAGTTGCCCCTTTAACAGTTGCCCCTGCCCCCTTAACAGTGACCTCCACAGTGTCTGCCCCTTAACAGTGACCTCCACAGTGCCCGCCCCTTTAACAGTGACCTCCACAGCAGCTGCCTCTTTAATAGTGGCCTCTGCCCCCTTAACAGTGACCTTCACAGCGCCCTAGCCCTTTAATGCTAGGGCTACACTACGACATGTGTCTCGTGACATTTTGTCTCAACAATTTTTATAATGATAGGTTATGGTGTTGCACTGTGACATGCGATATGCTGCGACATGACGGAAAAAGATGGATTTGTTGCGTCACAGTCGCAGCATGTTGCATGTCACAGTGCAACACCATAGACTATTATAAAAATTGTCGCGCGACACATATAGCATAGAATTGAGCAAAACTGAACTGCAAAGTTTGGGTTCGTACCGAACTTTGCGGGTTCAGGTACCCGGACCCGAACCGGGACTTTTTCACAGAAGTTCGGTGTTCGGGTAATTTTATTATTTTCCGTTTATAACATGGTTATAATGAAAAATAATAGCATTCTTAAAACAGAATGCTAAATAAAATGTCTATTAAGGGGTTAAAAAAACAACTCCCATCCACTTGATCGTGCAGCCGGTATCTTCTTTTTTTCAGGACCTGCAAAAGGATCTGCGGTGATGTCACCGCGCTCACCACGTGGTGAGCACGCTGACGTCATCGCAGGTCCTGCTGAATGAAGATAGAAGGACCTTTGCAGGTCCTGAAGAAAAGAAGATACCGGCTAAGCAATCAAGTGAATGAGGTGAGTTTTTTTTATAAAAATTTTTAACCCCTCAATAGAAATTTTATTTAGCATTCTGTTTTAAGAATGCTATAATTTTTCATTATAACCATGTTATAACGGAAAATAATAAAGTGAAGGTCGGGTCCCCATTGACTTAAATGGAGTTCGGGGTGAATTTCGGGTCAAGTTTGGGTCCCGAACCCGAACTTTGACCTGAAGTTCGGCTGAACCTGGTGAACCCGAACTTCCATGGGTTCGCTCAACCCTAATATAGCAGTGTAGTTGTGCCCTATGTGTTGTGCGACTTATTGTCGCGTAACACATGTCGTTGTGTAGCCCTAGCCTAAAGCTGACCTATAGCAGTAAAGAAAAATGACTGGGTTGTTATGGAAACCTGGCGTAAAACTGTGTGTATGTGGAGACTAAGAGCCTGCGAGCTTCTATTGGCCGAGAAGGGACATGTGACCGTGTGTATGGCAGTTGGGATAAGAGTGAAAGACTTGCAGGCTTCTATTGGCTAATGCAGGTCATTTTTTGGGAATATCTCAGGAACGGTACGTCATAGAGAGCTAAGACCCGTTCTAAAACCTTCCTGGACACCTTATGTACCTGTGTGCCAAATTTGGTGAAGATCGGTCAAGTCATTTGTAGTGTTGAGCGCGAATATTCAAATTTTTTTTAGCGAATATCAGCACTTCGCTAATTCACGAATATTTTGAATATAGCACTATAAATTCGCTATTTCGAATATTATTTTTTTTATTTTATTTTATTGTTATATTTTTTTCTTTCCCACTTCCCAAAAGTAGTTCTTACCTGTCCTGAGGATTCCTGGCTTCCTGGCTGCTCCAGTCAGTGCCCGTTGCCGCTTCTGCCGACTTCCGTGCTCATGGAGCGTCCCCATCACCATGGGAACGCCTCCATACTAGAATGTACTGTCGGATTTGAGAATTACGTTGAAATCGCAATTCGATTATTATAACTTGAATTAATCGAATTGCGATTTCAACTTAGCACTGCTATATTCCATATTCGTTAACTTCGTTAATTCTAGCAAGCTGACCCATTAGAAACACAGCTCTAAGTTAAAATCGCAATTCGATTATTATAACTTGAAGTAATCGCATTGCGATTTCAACTTAGACCTGGTTTACTATGGTTGGCTTGGTAGAATTAGCGAAGATGACGAATGTATTCGTCATATTCCTCAAAACGAAGATAACGAAGTATTCTCCATCTTCGTTTTAGCTCCATATTCGTCAACTTCGCTAATTCTAGCAAACAAATAGGAAGGTTGACTATAGAGACAGCTGTGTTTAATTCGCTATGCGATTATATTACTTTTTTTTTTTTTAATAAATAGAATAATTATAATTATCAAGTATTATAATTATTTTATTTATTTAAAAAAAAAGCAAAGTAATATTATCGCATAGCGAATTAAAAACTTAGCTGTCTCTAGTCAACTTTCCTATTTGATTGCTAGAATTAGCGAAGTTGACAAATATGGAGCTAAAACGAAGATGGAGAATACTTTATCTTCGTTTTGAGGAATATGACGAATACATTCGTCATATTCGTCACCTTCGCTAATTCTAGATATCGAACCAATAGGGAAGTAACCTTAAGTTAAAATCGCAATACGCGATTATTTTAATCGCGATAACTAGAATAATGACGAATTTTCGATTTCGAAGAATATGAGACGAATATTTAAGCGAATATTCGCGAATTTCGTCGAAATCGAATATGGCACCTCCCGCTCAACACTAGTCATTTGGTCGCGCATAAAGAACGAACAGACAGACAGTCAGATGGACGGACAGACAAACTCATTTTTATAATATAAGAGATAGGCTTCTGCTTTGCCTACACTGTCTGTTCTAACCACTCCCTGGGGAGAGTGAAAACAGCCATATCAAGCAATTGGTTACTAAGGCCTGTTAACTGTTTACTGATTAGTGTACAGAAAATGTATAAGTACAAGACAAAGAACATGTTTAACCAGCATAAATGCAAGGTCTGCGCAGAATATCCATTTGCAGTAATTCATTGAGATATATTAAAGTGTGTCCCACTGACTGCCCATGAACAGTAAAGTTCCTTTTACATGGACCAATGTTTGAGGCAATTAACGGGTACAAACCAAATGCTCCCAATAATTGCCTGATCATCAGTGGAAGATGAAAGTTGCAGTTATATGCAGTAATCACCTTTGCTCTATGGGAACAAGTGATCACTTGTCACCATAGAAAATCATTGTTCCTGTGCTTCACAGAAAGAATTCTAGGTGTCAACCTAAAGACAGGATCACTTGATGAACAAGTGTTTGCTCATTCATCAGGTGATAGCTGGTACTTTTTACATGAGACAATTTTTTGGTAAAAAGCATTTCTATAAGCTCTCATACCCAATAACTGACCTAATTATCCATCTGTGTAAAAGGACCTTTAGCTAGTTTTTGTCAAACCACAACTTTCTTCACATTTATGTGGTTATCGTCATCCAAAACCAGAATTGCAATGTGTGAGTGTCATCACTAAAAAGTAACTGTCACGAAAACCCATCAGTACATACCTTAGCTTCAAAATGCTCCACAATGACCCTGTCTTGTTATGGTAGAGGGCAGGTGCCCCAATGCATATGGCCCAATTCTCTAAGTCGACCAACCGACCCCCCCCCCCTTCCGCAAACACTAGCATTGAAGGCATTTTACTGTACTTGCTATACAGCAGCACATACCTCTCACATCCAGTGCCTCCCAGGTGACGTCTCCTCTGATGTAGATCTTCTCTGTCATCATCTTCCCCATTCAGTCCGGACAACTTCTCTCAGCCGCCCCGTCCCTGCAGAGTGTAACACACAGACATCTTAGCTTCCTCACTTTTCTGTACCCCCAAATACTATCCTGAAGAAAAATTAGAGCGCCCCTCCATAGTAATAGTACTCCTCATAGTCCCACCAATAGTAATTCCCTTCTATAATACCCTCATTAGTAATACTGCCAACAACAATGATAGTGCTCCCCAAGAGTGCCCCCATTAGTAGAAGAGCCCTCCAGTATTAATAATGCCCTCACAGAGCCTCCAATAGAAATAAGGCCCCCTATTGTTCCCCCAGTGGTAATAAAGCTCTCTGCAGACCCCTCAGTAGTAATAAGACCCCCATAGTGCTCTTAGAAATAATACAGATCTAGAAGTCCCTCCTATAGAGCCCCCAGTAGTAAAAAGAACGCCTAATGTCACCTGGCTTTAAAATGCCCCCCAGTGCCCCCAGTATTTATAATGCCCCCTACTGGTATAATGCTCACCCTGAAGTGCCGCAGTATTTATATCGCCACCTACTTTTATAATGCACCTACATTGACCCTAGTAATTATATTGTCCCCTACTGTTATAATGCTTGCCCTGAAGTGCCCCCTGTAGTTATATTCCTCCGTTTACTGTCCTCAGAAAATATAATTCCTCAGCCCCTCTGCCATACAGTCCCATGTAAATAACATTATTTCCCTCCTCCGCCGTAGAGTCCCATGTAAATACCATCACACCATCTCTCAACCCCCTCCAATATACAGTCCCATGTAAATAACATCACACCATCTCTCCTGCCCCCTCCAATATACAGTCCCACGTAAATAACATCACCTCCTCCCCGGCCCCCTTCAACATATAGTCCCATGTAAATATCACCCCCTCCCCAGCCAACACCAACATACAGTCCCATCACCCCCTTATTATTCTGTCCCATGTAAATAACATCATTCCTCCAAACACCTTCAACATACAGTCCCACGTAAATAACATCATTGTGCCCCAGCCACCTCCAACATGCATTCCCATGTAAATAACATCACCCCCTCAACTTTCAGTCCCATGTAAATTACATCAATCCACCCCACTGTCTCATGTAAATAACTTCCCTCCCTTTAGCCCTAACATACAGTCCCAGTTAAATAACTACAACTCCCAGCATTGCTCTGCCTCTCCCTTCACTTACCTCTCCTCATATACAGACATCACCACAGCTTCTTCCCAGGACTTCTCTTCACTGCTGAGCTGTCCTCTCCTGCACTGGTCACATGATGGTGACATCATCGCAGGTCCTTTTCAGCTACTGCATTAAGAACTGATCACATGGACTGTGATGTCATCACAGGTCCTTCAGCTCTTGCAGGGCATTAGATTCAATTGTATTGCCGTCCTGAGGATGGCAATACAGTTTTATCTATCTGGCAGGCAGTACATTTGGGGCCTGGGACAAAACATCAGGGGCCCAGGCCCCGAATGTTTTACCCTAGCAACGCCCCTGGTAGGGGATCATTTATTTTGGTCCAAATATTTGCATATTCATTTATATAGCAAATGCAAAATCAGTACATTGTTTTTGCCTTGTGCATATGGGAATGTGGCTCCACCCTGACCACACATCCGAGTTTTTTAATTTGAGCAGAATATGGCTGGAACCAACTTTCCTTCACTTCATTTGGAAGCATAGACCCAAGGAAAGGTGATTCATTTTAGCATAAGGACCCATGTATAAGAGATCCCTGGGGACCAATGGGCTTGTTCATTTTTATTTAGTTTTTGTCTCTGTAAAGTAACTTTTGGCCTGTTCTCACATCTTTATTCAAAACCAAAAATATCTGACAACAAAATCTTCGCTGCGCAGTGGTGCCCAAGGGAGCACCCAGAAATTTTGTCTAGGGGAGGTCCAAAGAAAAAAAAATGTGGCGCGCTCAGCGCATAATAAAGCCCCCCTGAAAATACTAGTACCACACAGATAGTGCCTTCAATAATTATTGGCCCACAGTGCTCTAAAAAAAGAAAAATAACTGCTCCCAGTAAATAGTGCCCCTGACACTAATAGTATAAACATAATGTCCCTCAAAAATAATAGTGCTAAGCTGATACTGTGCCAGGGTGCCCACAACTGTAACAGTGCTTCCCAAAATCCTGCCAATAGAAATAACTCTCTGCCAGAGCACACTTAGTAATAATGCCCCCGTAGTGCCCATACTAGTAATCATGTTCCCCATAGCCCCCAGTAGTAGTAAAGTCCACCATAATACCCCCTAAGGCTTCATTCACACGTCCGCATCCGTTCCACAAATTGCGGAAAGGGGACGGAATGCATCCGGAGAGCACACTATGTGCTCTCCGCATCCGCATTTCCGGAGCGCGCCCCCGATCTTCCGGTCCGCGGCTCCGGAAAAAAAATAGAACATGTCCTAGGCAGTTATATGGGGGATGCCGGCCGGGTGTATTGCGGATCTGCAATGCACTATGGACGTCTGAATGGACCCTAATAGTAATAATTCTCCTTATAATATGACCGTACAAGAAATACCCCCTCTTAGTGCCCACAGTTGAGCTAATGTCCCCATAATGTATGCCAGTATAAAATATCCCTATATTGTGCCCCTAGTATTGTGCCAATATAAAATACCTGATCTTAGTGCCCCAGCACATGCCTCCATTGTGCTCCTATCCCCCTTCCCCATAGTGCCCCCCATAATATGCCAGTAAAAAATGCCCCTCCTTAGTGCCCCCAGCAGATACCGCTATAGTGCTCCTCTCCCCCATAGTGCCCCCATAATTTGCCAGTAAAAAATGCCCCTTTCTTAGTGCCACCAGATGCCCCCAAAGTGCTCCTCTCCCTCATAAAGTGCCAGTAAATATGCCCCTTTAGTGCAAGCAGATGCCCCATAATGTGCCAGTAAAAAAATGCCCCCTTAGTGCCACCAGATGCCATAGTGCCCACCATATTGTGCCAGTAAAAAAAGGACCCTTTAGAGCCACCAGATGCCCCATAGTGCTCCTCTCCCCCATAGTGCCAGAAAATAATGCCCCTCCCTATAGTGCCACCAAATGCACCATAGTGCTGCTTTCCCCCATAGTGCATTCCATAGCGTGCCAGTAAATAATGCCCCTATAGTGCCAGCAGATGTCCAATAGTGTCACTCTCCCCTATAGTGCCTCCTATAATGTGCCAGGTAAAAAATGCCCACTTAGTGCCACAAGATGCCATAGTGCCCCCCAAAGTATGCCAATAAAAAAGTCCCTTTAAAGCCACCAGATGCCCCCATAGTGCCCCCCCCCCAAAAAAAAAAATGGGCCAGTAAGAAGTGGCACTTTAGTGCCACCAAGTGCCCCCTATAATGTGCAAGTAAAAAAAAAAATGTCCCTAGATGCCCCATGGTTCTTCTTTGCTATCTTGTGCAATCTATAAAAATACACTAATACTTACCTCTATGCGGGTGTCAACGATGCGATGCAGGCCTCTTCCGGCCTGTCCCGTGCTGTATGCTGCCCGGCTCAGGCAGCGCGATGATAATGACATCATAGCACTGCCTGAGCCGGCCTCTGATAGGCTGCAAGCACAGACTGAGCAGTGAGCTGCAGCACCACTCTTTCATTTAAACAGAGCTCTGCTGAAGTTTCCAGCACCGCTTGAGTGCCACTGTGCAGGTTTAAACAGTGAAGGTCTCTAAAACTGTTATGTGGCCCTTCATTTTTAGAATCTATAGAGGTACCATAAGTTGTCAATCAAAAAGGGGTGTCATATCCTATGCCATCACTCTTTGAGTTGGCCCTGATGTAGAATGCCTTCACTCCAAACTTCTGGCTTCATAAAGTCGCAAAATGGGGCATTTGCAACTTTTTGGGCTCACTAGTAGTGTTGAGCGCGAATATTTGAATCGCAAATTTTAATCCCGAATATTGCCACTTTGAGAATTTGTGAATATTTAGAATATAGTGCTATATATTCGTATTCACAAAAAGTGTTGATTGCGAATATTCTAATTGCGAATTTATCGTGAATATCGGCACTTAGCAACATCCCTAGCAACTGTAGGAAGGCGCAGGGGTCAGTGATTGACGGAAGGTACGTGTCACCGAGGTTCCTGGCCTCGGTGAGATAAGAACCGGTTATTTTGTGTGTCAGCTGCAGCTAGTGCTCGCTGACACTGTTTTACTTAGTGTGGCTGTAAAGCCTATCCGGGCCGGTTCTTATTGGGAGCAGCCAAAGAGCAGGGTGGGTGGCTGTTCCCCACGTCCAGGCCAGGTTTTGGGCTGGGGTTTAAAAACCCAGCCAGCAGCTCAGCTGGGTGTGGAATGAACCTCCAGGTGATAGTGGAGCTCTGTGTTTTGGGAGCTGAGGAGTTCTGCCATACTGCAAGGCTGAGAGCTGCATGAGAGCTTCCAGCTGGAAGCCAGGGGTGGACTGCCAGGTGACTTGTTTTTTAGTTCTGTGGGCTTTTGCTGTGTGAATTAACACGAGGATTCCTGCGGTGTGAATTAACACCAGGGCCCTGCCAAGTATTTGTACTTTTTGTGTGAATAAACACTGACTTTTGCTTTTCAACCGTGGTTTTGCCTCTGTATTGCGTCCGCTTACCCTGCCTACCAGAGCAAATCCCTACACAACCAATAGGAAAGTTGCCTACCCCTTAGTGTTGATTGCGAATATTGTAATCGCGAATTTTTATTGCGAATATATTACATTGCCGATTTTTTGCAGTCAAGTAAATGACTGAAGATCTCTAATTTGTGAATTCATGGCAAATATTTGGCCAAAAATTTGCGAAATATCGCGAATTGGAATATCGCCTATGCTGCTTATCACTACTCACCAGCTCACCAGCCGCACACTGGCCACCAATAATATTAATACAATAGAGGGGGGGGCCGGGGGGGCGCACATTGGCCACCAATGATATTAATACAATAGAGGGGGGGCTGGGGGGGTGCGCACACTGGCCACCAATGATAATACAATAGAGGGAGGGGGGGTCGCACACTGGCCACCAATGATATTCAAACTGGGGAGGGAGGGGGGTCTGCCCCCTGCTGCCTGGCAGCCCCTGATCTCTTACAGGGGACTATGATACGCACAATTAACCCCTTCAGGTGCGGCACCTGAGGGGTTAATTGTGTGGATCACAGCCCCTTGTAAAAGATCAGGTGCTGCCAGGCAGCAGGGGGCAGTCATGTACACAGTTCGTAGTATATTCTAACTTGAAGCGTCCCCATCACCATGGGAACGCCTCTGTGTTAGAATATACTGTCGGATATGAGTTTTCACGATGTAACTCAAATCCGTTGGTATATTCTAACATAGAGGCGTTCCCATGGTGATGGGGACGCTTCAAGTAAAAATATACCATCGGATTGGAGAAAACTCCGATCCGATGGTATATTAACTCCTGACTTTACATTGAAAGTCAATGGGGACGGATCCGTTTGCAATTGCACCATATTGTGTCAACGTCAAACGGATCCATCCCCATTGACTTGCATTGTAAGTCAGGACGGATCTGTTTGGCTCCGCACGGCCAGGCGGACACCAAAACGACTTTTTTTTTCATGTCCGTGGATCCTCCAAAAATCAAGGAAGACCCACGGACGAAAAAAACGGTCATGGATCACGGACCAACGGAACCCCGTTTTGCGGACCGTGAAAAAATACTGTCGTGTACATGAGGCCTTTCTCTGAGATGTATAGCGCAGGGCAAGGGCTTTTTCTTCAGATGCAGTGACGCACCGGGATATGCTAGGTGGAGACTTCCGTTTAGCAGTGAGCTCGGTGATGTCGCCAGCACTAATGGGTAGTCTTTAGCGCTGCCCTAACCCATTAGTGCTGGTGATGTCACCGGGATCACTGCTAGGCGGAAGCCTTCGCCTAGCAGTGTAAGGCTTCATGCATACGACCGTAGTTATGGTCCGCAAAAACTGCGGCTCGGATGCGGACCCATTCACTTCAATCACCGCCCGTTCCGTTCCCCAAATTGCGGAAGGCTTCCGTTTTTTGCGGCTCCGCAGTTTGCGGACCGCAAAAAAACGGCACGGTCGTGTGCATGAGGCCTAAAAAGGTAAACAAACAGCCCTTGTCCTGCATGATACAGTGCAGGGCAAGGGGAACATCGGAGCATGAAATGCTCTGATGCTCAAATCAGAGGGCTGAGTGAGGAAAGAAAGGGTAATGCCCGTGTTCAGCTCTGAACCCAGACAACACCTTTAAGGATAAGACAAACATGTGACATTTGATAAATGTGCCATAAGGTAAGAAAATGCAGACTGACTTCAAATATTCCCCTCATAATAAATTCCTGCCTTTGAGTTTGCCATAGCCAACTGCTCATACATTAGAATTAATAAATGCCTATTAGTGGCCGAACTGTGAAAATCACACTTTCGCAAACTGTTAGAAACATTGTTTATTTTTTGGATTTTCTGTGAACTCAACAACATTTCAACACATTTTATGGTCATAAAATTGTATGCAAAATACATTCTATATACAAAATATTTTATGTACACAAAAATGTATCTAATGTAAACACTGTGGAGGGATGAGGGGAGACAAAAGATCTCAATATAATCAGATAAAGTGCTTGATTTTATCATATGAAAATTTAGTACAATTAACCCCACAATTTTGTGAGTCTTTCTCAAAAAGCAAATGTACTGCAAGAAGGCTACATATAAGGCACTGAAAAGGCTACATTCACATCTGCAGCCAGTTTCTGGTATTATGTTCCAGCACAGAAACTGAATGCTGGACTCCCCAGATCCAGCAAAAGTGATCTGTAAAAGATTATTAGGCTAAGGCCTCATGCACACGACCATTCAGTTTTTTGCGGTGCGCAAACCGCGGATCCGCAAAAAACGGGAAGCCGCCAGTATGCCTTCCGCAATTTGCGGAATGGAAGGGGCGGCCCATTGTAGAAATGCCTATTCTTGTCTGCAAAACGGACAAGAATAGGATATGTAAAAAAGTTGAAGTGAATGGGTCCGCATCAGAGCTGCAAAAACTGCGGCTCAGACCAAAACAACAGTCCATGTGCATGAGGCCTTAGTGGCAAATAGGGAAATTGCAGGAATTTTTGGGGAATATAGATAGTAACATAGAAAATCAGAAATTAAATCAAAAATTATTTCAAAATATGTTTAACATAACAACTTGATTTACACATTCTTTTTAATGAAAAAAAGGGTTTAAAAATAGCATACAATTAAAAAATAACCAATACTTGCATATTAAAACCCCCACCTCCCCAGCACCACTGATCCCTACAGTGAACATGTGAATGTAGTACATTATGTCATTACTGTAGGAGCAGGGGCAATGAAGCTACAGGTGATTTAACAGTTTTTTTTATTTATTTTTTATTTAAAGGGCATCTGTCAGCAGATTTGTACCTATGACACTGGCTGACCTGTTAGATGTGCGCTTGGCAGCTGAAGACATCTGTGCTAGTCCCATGTTCATATGTGCCCGCATTGCTGAGAAAAATAATGTTTTAATATATGCAAATGAGCCTCTAGGAGCAATGGGCTCAGCTCTCTCTGCAATGGTAACGCCCCCATTGCTTCTAGAGGCTCATTTGCATATATTAAAACATCATTTTTCTCAGCAATGCGGACACATATGAACATGGGACCAACACAGATGCCTTCTGCTGCTAAGCGCACATCTAACAGGTCAGCCAGTGTCATAGGTACAAATCTGCTGACAGATGGCCTTTAATGCTATTTACTGCTCATTGGCCATTTCTTAAAATTCCAGACAACCCCTTAATGCCGGAAAGATATCAGGTGAACAAGCTCATAGGAAGATATGGGAAGTAGGTCAGCTGATCCACAACATGGCAAAAGAGACATGCAGTGTGAAATCAGAGGAAAGGGAGAAGTTGAAGTTCCATATGAAAGGCTGTTGATGTCACTTAAATTTGAAAAACAAATGACATCATACAGTTTTACATGTTTTCCACATGCAAAGGGATTTGTAATTAGTGGAATGTAATAATTCTTAACATATCAACATTTGCCAGGTCTTCCACAAAAAAAAATAATTTAATACCCAACAACTTTAGTTTATTTTGGAATATTTACAATCTAAAATCCTTATACTGATCCAGCAGTAGTATTACATAGAATATAATGATTATATCACATATAAAGAAGTCGCCGTGTGCCAGCATCAGGGCGGTTAGTAATGAGTGCTGTTCTCAGTCAGGGCTGATACATTCTTCTGGATCAGCAGTGAGAGTCTGAGGAGAAAAAGGCAAAACAACCAGAAGGTAAGTAAATATTTAAAACATTTTTTAAAAATACAGTATTTAATAAAGTGAATAACTATAATATATGCAAATGAGCTCTCTTTAAAAAAAAAAAGTAGGAGGTGAACCTCTGTAAGTCAATGTTGACCTTGTAAAAGTAATTTTTTACAATTGCTCTTTATTAAAAAATATTCATCTGTTCTGTCACAGAGGGTTAATTATTTGTCTAGCTGTGTGAATCCTACTTTCACTTTCATTTTGTCCCAGTCATCTAATAACCCTTAGCTCTAAATTACTAAAAGGTCATAAACACTTATTAAAGCCATATTCTTATCACTAAGATAAGAATTGAGCTATAATAAGGTCAGAGAAAAGGGGCCATCGGCTGAGCTTCCTGACGGAACAGAGTGTAAACAGCTTGCTACTAGAGAATCTCAAGGTCGTACACAGGAAATGGCTCAACATTTTTAATAAAACCAATTGAAAAAAATGATTTTCACCTCAAAAGGAGTACAATGCAAATCAGTCAGTAACTCATATACAGCCTTTTCTCTTTGCTCTGCACTGATGAGAGGCAATGACCCTGAAACAGCTGTCTGCAGATGAGGTACTGGCTTAGTTATAATCCTAAATTATGTCTCAAGGCCTGTTTAAAAGGTGGTGCATTGATAGATAGCTTACATCTGGTGGCATCCAAGGTTCAGCTTTCTTTTTCTTTTTTTAAAAAAAGGCAAATTTGCATATCTTTTTCCTGAAGGAGCATTGCCTGGCCCATGAGACTCCTTATGCCTACTAGGTGCTCTCATTAAGGAGAAATAGCACCTTAAAACATGGAGCTGTTATCCGTGAATAACGCTCATGGCTGCCCACTACAGACTATCTTGTGACAATTTTATGATGGTACATAAGTAGCTGGAAGGACTTTTGCCAACCCCAGGATGCTGTAAAACTACTGCCTGCATTACGTTAGATAGGGGTTGTATCTGATCAATGGGGGCCTTTCGCTGGGACCCAGAGGGTCCATGAAAATGGAGGTCCTGGAGTCTCTTATGAAAATGGAGTGATGATGCACATGTAACCACTGCTCCATTCACATCTATAGGACTGCCAAATACAGCACTTGACGTTTTTTCAGAAGTGAAAGGAGCGGTGGTCACACATGCACACCCCCACTTCATTCTCATAGGATACTATGGAACCTAGGTTTTCATGATCCTTGGAGGTCCCACCAGTCGGACTCCCAAAGATTAGAGGCTTGAAGGAATCCTGTCACCATGAAAATGTAAAGTATTCTGCAGGCAGCTCGCTATAGAGCAGGAAGAGCTGAGTAGATCGATATATAGTTTTTTGAAAATAGATTCAGTATAACTTGCATTACATTGATTTCAATTCCTGCTTATTCTTACTTTGAAGTCCAGGGGGCAGTCCTATCACTGATTGACAGCCTTCCCTCTTTGAATGTGTATACAGCAATAACTGTCGATCACTGATAGAACCATCTCCTTGACTTCAAGGACCAGAATGAGCAGGAATATAAATGAATAAAATGCAACTTATACTGAATCTTTTCCCACAAAACGATATAGCAATCTGCTCAGTATCTCCTACTTATAACATGCTGCCTGCAGCTCACCATGTTCAATGTGACAGGTCTCCCTTTAAATTCTATCCCCTATCCACAGGATAAGGGCTAACTGTCTGATTGGCGGGGCTGCTGCTGGTCCATTGAAATCTATAGAGCTGCTGGAGATAGCCAAGTGCTTGTACTTACATGACATTTTATTACACTGAATATATCAGCCAATGCAGGCACATAAGTAATTTGCCATTATAATTGCTATGCACAGTATAGTATAGCAGGCTTTTATAGTTCTATAGCCCTTAGTTCTCTATCACTTGCTAGAAGTCAATGCTGATTCTTGTAGAACCGGCATGTGCTTCAGTAAATCTTTGGATAAGACCCTGTTTTCTACTCATAGGCGGAGTTGAGTTGCTTAGATCATTTTTCATCACATAATTAATAGGTCTATCATTACATTGAGGCTGACACATAGATACAGTATCTTAATTACAATAATAACCTTGACCTATTTTCTTCTGCCATTCTATTCCTATTACCATTTAACATTTGCTGACCTCACGTTACTTGGAGGTTTATGTTGTGTATATAATATCATGTTACAACATGTAGGAAGAAGTGGCAGTGTGATTTGTATGTGGTTGACTCAGTGATAATTTCAGCTCATATGGCAACTACACTGCATAAGACAGAAGCTCTTCATATTAGTGCATAGCCTCTAATACAATAATGACCATGAGGAGTGAGCTATGACAAAGAAAACCAGTAAATTAACATCACTTTTTGCATCAGTATTGAATATTGTAGCAAACTATTATAAGAACCTGTTACAGGCTTAGGGCTCATGTACATTGCGGATCTGCAAAACACGCATACCGGCCGCGCGCATCCCGTTTGCGGAACAGAAGCAGTGGCCCCTAATAGAACAGTCCCATCCTTGTCCATAATGCGGACAGTAATAAGATATGTTCTATTTTTTGCGAAACGGCCATGAGGACATACAGACACAGAATGCACATAGAGTAAGTTCTATTTTTTTGCATCCGCCTTTAAATGAATCTTTCCACATACGGGACCGGTCATACATACCTGGTCCCCAGCGCTAGACCCCGGCTTATTCATTCCCCAGCCTTCACTGCTTGTTTTGGGTTCCTCCATGTAAACTTCTTGTTTAATGCTGCTGCAGCCAATCACTGGCCACTGCTTCTCTTGCATCATGTCAAGTGGTCACGTGACATAAGGGGAGCAGATCACCAATCACAAAGCGTCCAGTGATTGGTTGTAGTTTACACGCAGGGACCGGAGACGAGCAGCGTAGGCTGGGGAGTGAACCAACTGGGACGCAGTGCTGGGGATTAGGTAAGTATGAAATTAGGTCTGGAAGTTAATCAGATATCTAGCACTGGATGGTCCTAGGATATTTCAACAACTAAGGGCTATTTCAACTGAAAGATCCTTCCCAACATATGCACACATGGACCTCCTGAAATTAATTATGGATGGTAATCGGAGTAGTATTAAAGCCTGGTTTATATACATGAGAGAGCTGTTTTTCTTAACTTCACCATAAACATTCATCCTCAGGGTGACCAAGTTTGCAGGTTCATTATTGAAATAAACTGCTTTCACACATCTTATGCTGGCTAACCAACCATCTTGGGTGTACAGAGACCTCTAAAATCTACCTTGACAGTAGATGTCGGGGAGAGTAGTGTTAGGCAATTTGATCCCCGATCATTTGTTCTCAGGGAGTTAACCCACCATTAAAGGTGTCTGGTAGCAGCTTACTCAAATGTTCTGATCTGAAATTTAAATTTGGGCAACTGTTTAACACCCATGAGGGAAGACCAGGCATACATGAGGGAAGATCAGGCATATTGAAACCCAACATTCTCCAGCTTTATTTTCCATACCTTTGCCACTGGGTAAAATTAGCGCACCCCCCCCCCCCTTACTTACACATTAGACTGACAGTCGATCAAGCCAAAATCTTTTTTTATTTAATCTTGTGTATGGCCAGGTTTGGAAAAACTCCAACTCGTCAACCACTACTCTGATAGTACCCATAGACAACTTCTTGGGATTATTTCATATAGATCACTTACCAGATTTTCTCTACTGTATGAAAGCCATGTAAGAGTGTCCTGAAGATATTTGGTCCCAAAGCCCATGATCCTGTTTGCTGGGTGAGTAGAGAGTCCCACAACTTGTTTTGTAAAGTGAACAGAGAATGCAAATTTCATATCCTCGGGAGTTACATCTGGCTCTCTCCTTTTGATCCCTTGATCTACATAGACGTCAGCAAGCTGCTTGAATGAATTGTAGGAAATATCTTTGAAAAAGTTGTTCAGGGCAGGGTCTTCTTTAATCTGCAGATGATAAAATATATATAGGTATGCTTTAGTAATTCTTCTAGATGAAAACTATATACTCCTAATTGTCACAACCAGCGTTTAGATCTTGTCGATATGCGATATCTAGTCAATATACAAAATCTTTAACTGGAAACCCCCATCTATTGTGTGCCATTTAGGTGTCATATATGTAACAGAGGAGCCTTTGTGCGATCCACAGGACTCGAAGGCTGACATTTGTGAATATCATACAATGTGTTCCTT
Source organism: Bufo bufo (assembly GCF_905171765.1). Lineage (NCBI taxonomy): Eukaryota > Metazoa > Chordata > Amphibia > Anura > Bufonidae > Bufo > Bufo bufo. Next base: position 232,524,146 of record NC_053391.1, read on the forward strand.
TACTTCTACCTATTAAACTATAAATATACTAGAAGTGACTACTATAAAAATCCTAACCAGTCTCTGAAATAACATAGAAAAGTAATTACATATGGTAAAAATATGTAGATGGTAACAGACATGGTCATCAGATTTCACAATATTTATTCCATACCTTTCTGTCATAGGCATCACCTTCCTTTTGAAGAATAGCAACAATCTTCTTAATCATAGTTTCTGGAGGAAGAAAAAAAATCAGACAAATCTTAATTAACAAACTGTAATAAAAATGTTGCCCACTTCACCCATCGGAAAAAGTGGAACAGGCACAGGTGCTACACTTCATAAATATGGTGCTCATCTTGAACACATTTGTTAATGTATTAGACAACTGGCATAAATACAAATTTATCACAAATGTTTTAGATGAGCAAATCAATTCTATGTATTTATAATTCATCACGACCCCCCCCCCCCCAAATTTTAATTCTAACAAACCCACATTTCTTGTGATTCATTTCTCACAGAGAGGGAGCCACATGTAATACTCCACTGGAAAAAAAAGATGTGCAAGCCAGTTCTCATTCCAAAAGGATAAATGTACGAGGTGTCTCAGTATTACACAATTATATTCAGTACTATCTGAATGAGACATATGAACCAGTTCTCCTTTCAAAAAATTGCCCTGGTTAACAGAGTGGCCTTGGGAGTACTCTTGGGGCGCTCTTTCTCATTAGGGAGACTAGAAGTATGCATGATGAGTATTGTAGTCCAGCCAACACTGCTCTGACCTTTTAAAAGAGACTTTTGCCTGTGAAAAATACACTGACCTAATACAAGGAAATTATTTTTCCATCATAGCTTCTCTTACTTAGGCCTCATGCACACGACCGTATTTTTTTGCGGTCCGCAAAAACGGATTCAGTTTTTCCGTGATCCGTGACCGTTTTTTCGTCCGTCTTCCTTGATTTTTGGAGGATCCACGGACATGAAAAAAAAGTTGTTTTGGTGTCCGCCTGGCCGTGCGGAGCGTCCTGAATTACAATGCAAGTCAATGGGGACGGATCCGTTTGACGTTGACACAATATGGTGCAATTTCAAACGGATCCGTCCCCCATTGACTTTCAATGTAAAGTCAGGAGTTAATATACCATAGGATCTGAGTTTTCTCCAATCCGATGGTATATTTTAACTTGAAGCGTCCCCATCACCATGGGAACGCCTCTATGTTAGAATATACCGTCGGATTTGAGTTACATCGTGAAACTGAAATCCGACAGTATATTCTAACACAGAGGCGTTCCCATGGTGATTGGGACGCTTCAGGTTAGAATATACTAAAAGAACTGTGTACATGACTGCCCCCTGCTGCCTGGCAGGTGCTGCCAGGCAGCAGGGGGCAGCCCTTCCCCCTGTAGTTAACACATTGGTGGCCAGTGCGGCCGCCCCCCCCCTCCCCTGGCCACCAACGAGTTAACTACAGGGGAGGGAGGGGGGCCCACTGGCCACCAATGAGTTAACTACAGGGGAGGGAGGGAGGGAGGGGGGCCCACTGGCCACCAACGAGTTAACTACAGGGGAGGGAGGGGGGCAGGCCACACTGGCCACCAATGAGTTAACTACAGGGGAAGGATGGGGGCAGGCCACACTGGCCACCAACGAGTTAACTACAGGGGAGGGAGGGGGGCCCACTGGCCACCAACGAGTTAACTACAGGGGAGGGAGGGGGGCCCACTGGCCACCAACGAGTTAACTACAGGGGAGGGAGGGGGGCCCACTGGCCACCAACGAGTTAACTACAGGGGAGGGAGGGAGGGGGGCCCACTGGCCACCAACGAGTTAACTACAGGGGAGGGAGGGGGGCAGGCCACACTGGCCACCAACGAGTTAACTACAGGGGAGGGATGGGGGCAGGCCACACTGGCCACCAACGAGTTAACTACAGGGGAGGGAGGGGGGCCCACTGGCCACCAACGAGTTAACTACAGGGGAGGGAGGGGGGCCCACTGGCCACCAACGAGTTAACTACAGGGGAGGGAGGGGGGCAGGCCACACTGGCCACCAATGAGTTAACTACAGGGGAGGCCCGCTGGCCACCAATGAGTTAACTACAGGGGAGGGAGGGGGGGCCGGCCGCACTGGCCACCAATGAGTTAACTACAGGGGAGGGAGGGGGGGCCGGCCGCACTGGCCACCAATGAGTTAACTACAGGGGAGGGAGGGGGGCAGGCCACACTGGCCACCAACGAGTTAACTACAGGGGAGGCCCACTGGCCACCAATGAGTTAACTACAGGGGAGGGAGGGGGGGCTGGCCACCAATGAGTTAACTACAGGGGAGGGAGGGGGCTTCCGGCCGCACTGGCCACCAATGTATTAACTACAGGGGGGGGGGCTGCCCCCTGCTTCCTGGCAGCACCTGCCAGGCAGCAGGGGGCAGTCATGTACACAATTCGTAGTATATTCTAACCTGAAGCGTCCCCATCACCATGGGAACGCCTCTGTGTTAGAATATACTGTCGGATCTGAGTTTTCACGAAGTGAAAACTCAGCTCTGAAAAAGCTTTTATGCAGACGGATCTTCGGATCCGTCTGTATTAAAGTAACCTACGGCCACGGATCACGGACACGGATGCCAATCTTGTGTGCATCCGTGTTCTTTCACGGACCCATTGACTTGAATGGGTCCGTGAACCGTTGTCCGTCAAAAAAATAGGACAGGTCATATTTTTTTGATGGTCAGGATACACGGATCACGGTCTCGGCTGCAAAACGGTGCATTTTCCGATTTTTCCACGGACCCATTGAAAGTCAATGGGTCCGCGAAAAAAAAACTGAAAACGGCACAACGGCCATGGATGCACACAACGGTTGTGTGCATGAGGCCTTAAGGTGATCTTACCCAGGTCATGTGTACATACCGTCTGTATCTAAATCTCCAATCAAGCTTTGCTTTCTTCCACCAAGTTCCAAGTTTTCAGTTTCCTTCACAAGTAGCTCAATCTCTTCAGATACTTGTTCATAATAGCTATCTTCATTCTTCTCACCTAAACAGATTGTGTTGTGTAAATGTTGAGATATTTGGCATGTTGAGATACTCTGTGATGAAAGCAGCATGTTAAAGTTTTGAATGCACTCAGACTCCTGAAAACCCTAGCTAGTGTACTGTAACATATGGCATATGTTTTTCCCATAATTGTAATATATTTTCTCTCAACTAACATAAAAAAAAAATATCCAAAAACTAAATCCATTGCCCTGATTCCTCTATGAACTAATACCTAACATTCTCAGCGGTTCCACATGACTTGTGGTTTTAGAGCTGATATTAATGCATTAACTCTCTCTGTCCTGTATACAGTCCATCTTTTTAAGAATATTACTGGAAAAAAAAACAGAATGGCTATCCTTAAAGGAGTTCTCAGAGATCATTAATATATCTTGGACAACACCTAAAATGTGTTTAAAAATAAATAAATCATATACTCCCCTCTTACTGAAAGTACCAGAAGAGTGCTGCAGAGCACAGGGCTAGAGTAAGGGGTGAACATATGATTGTTTTAATTTTAACACGTTGTAAGATTATTAATTCCATGTTCAGGTTTTTTAATGCAATTTTTGAAACTAAAGTCTGAAATAGATCATAAATTGAGCACACTTTTATTAAGTCTTTTTCACTTTGTGAATGCAGTCCTAGCTCTGGCTTCAAAACTGCAACAAAAAACCTGAACGTGATAAGCCAGCCAAAATATATGCATTGCATAGTCTGCAGTTTCCTGTAAAAAATAAATCCTTAGTTTGACAGACCCCATCATAAGACTACTTTTACATTGTCAGTATTTGGTCATTATATGACATCCATATTTGTGAGCCAAAACCAGGAGTGGGTCCAAAACATAGAAGAGGCACAAATGAATCCATTATATTTTTTCTGCAGTTTCTACTCCTGGTTTTGGCTTACAAATACTGAGGCGAAATACTGACCATGTGAAAGTGGCCCGAGTCAGGTAGATAAGCCAGGATTTATTGAGATCTTTTGTAAAAACTATTGGGGTAATTTATCAAACTGGTGAAAAGTAGAACTCATAGCAACCAATCAGATTCCACCTTTCATTCTTGACAGCTCAATTTGAAAATGAAAGGTGGAATCTGATTAGTTGCTGTTGGTAACTAAGCCAGTTCTACTTTACAGTTTGATAAATGACCCGAAATAAGTCTTTGACATTGCTCAATTCAAAAGATTTTTTGGGAGTTTAATATTGATGGCTTATCTTCAGGATAGGTGATCAATATCTGATTGTGGGGGGACTGATACCAATGAACCCCACTGATCAGCTGTTTATAGAGGTCACAGCACTGTAGTGAGTGCTGAGGCCTCCCCACAGCTTACCAAGCACAACTCTGTACATTCTATAGTAGCTTTGCTTGGTATTACAACCTAGGCCAGGGATCAGCAACCTTCGGCACTCCAGCTGCTGTGAAACTACAACTCCCAGCATGCAAACATGGTCGGCTGCTCTGACAACTCACATAGAAGTTAATAGAGCATTCTGGGAGTTGTAGTTTCAGAACATCTGGAGTGCCGGAGGTTGCTGATCCCTGGCCTAGGCCCATTCGCTTGTATGGGATTGAACTACACCTAGGCCATGTGACCGATGACCGGGATAGCACTGTCTTAGGAAGATGCCACGGCGTTCACCAGAGCACAACCAGGAGTCTGACCTCCGCGATCAGATATGGATGACCTATTCTGTTGATAGATTAATAGAAGGGGTCCACAGCACTCGTCAATTCCAAAACACTTGTGGTTTATTTAGAAGGCAACAAACATAGCGACATTTCAACCTGAAGTATTTATTTTTGATAAAGACATCACGTCGCTAAGTTTGTTGCTTTCTACATAAACCACAAGTTTTTTTGGAATTGAGGGGTGCTGTGGAATCCTTCTATTAATCTACTGACTAGGACCCTCGAGCCTGGGTCCTCATCTGTGTGCACCACTTGTTCTGTGGACTTTCATCAGGTACCCAGAGGAATATAATGAACCTTACCGAAGTTGGGTTTTGGAGTGCTGCTTAACATTTGTTACTATCCTGAGGATAGGCCATCAATATTAATATCTCATAAAAACCTTTTAAGAACAGATACCATGACAGTTATATGAACAGAGCTTAATCCTGATTTAAGTACAATGGGAAGATGAGAAACTGAGGTACAAGATGGCTGGTAGTTAATACTTCAGCAGAGAACTAGGTGGTCTTCAGACCAGTGGATGCTCCACCTATAAATTTTTCCCCTATAAAAGCAGACCTACCCAGTCAGTAGTGATTGGCCAACAGCTACTTCTCCCCACTCCCCCATACAAAATTTTTTAATACATGTGTATATAATGAGGAGAGAGGACAAAGGATCAGTGTGTTGAAGTTCAAAATGTGAGATCATTCTTTTCTCAATCATCGTCTGTCAGGGCAAAGCTGATACGCATAAGAGAGTCGGCTGGCCGCGCCAAAACAAAGAATTGCTGGACTTTGCTCTTATGTGTATGTACTCCTCGAATGTTTTTCTCATCAGACAGGAGTATGTCCATTTATAATGTATCTTGAATACTTACATGGTTGAAGTGGTAGTGGTCTAGCGATATGCTTCAATGGAAGATTAGTGGGTCTTTTCAGCTTTTCATCTACATTATTCTTCTTAAAAGAAAGTGCTTTTCGCATTTTAGCTTTTCCAAAGCTGTTTTTTTTTGTAGTCTGATCTGAATGTCCTTCATTAGTAGAGGTTGCTGAGACTTGGCCTACTTTACTGACCACAGATACAGTTTGATCAGAAATGTTCTCTTCTTTTTTAAATAGCTGATTTAGAAAACTCTTGAACCATGATTGTTTTTTTACTGTTTTGGCTTGGGGCTCACTGTCTTTCTTCTCCACTTCCTGTACTTCAGGTTCAGGTACCACAGTGGTCTTAAGTTTACTTACTCTATTTTTGAACCTGGTGACATCACTGACTGTCCTGTTCACCTTTCTCTCCTTCTTATACTCTGTGCTTTTTGATTCACGGTTGCTTAAGCTTCGTTTTATGTATGTTTCCAGCACAATTTTAGCATCCTGCTTGCTTAATGAAACAAATTTCCCTCTTTGTTTTCTCTCCATCTTTGGGCTGTTGCTCGCTGCCTCTTCTTTATTTTGCCTGTATGAAAAAGAAACCAAAATATGTTACTACTCATCATGTGTATCAAGGGGAAATGTGGAAATTGCTTCCTGATAATGGGTTAACATTGTTGCTTACTCACTTAGGCAGCAAAATTAGACATTCACATAAGGTTTATATCCTATATATTCACTTTGGTTTCTTTCACTAGCTTTGGTTTCCACCCAGTATCCTTAACCTTAAAGGAGTTGTCTCACTTCAGCAAATAGCATATAGCATATGTAGAAGATGTTAATACAAGGCACTTACTAATGTATTGTGATTGTCCATATTGCTTCCTTTGCTTGCTGGATTTATTTTTCCATCACATTATGCACTGCTTGTTGGTTACGACCACCCTGCAATCCATCAGTGATGGTCGTGCTTGCGCACTATAGGAAAAAGCTTCTATATTGTGCAAGCACGACCACTGCTGCTGGATTGCAGGGTGGTCTGTAAACATGGAAACGACCAGTGTATAATATTATGGAAAAATGAACCAGCCAGCAAATGAAGAAACATGGATAATCACAATACATTAGTAAGAGTCTTGTATTAACTTTCTCTACATAATAAATGCTATTTGCTGAAGTGAGACAATGTAACTATGTAACTATAAATTTTTGTCCAATGCCATAGGTCTACACTACACTAACATTATAGCTGCACAACACCTAGGCCTATCCTTAAGGCTACTTTCACACTAACGGCACGGACCTCCGGCAGGCTGTTCCGTCGGGTTAACAGCCTGCAGGATCTGTCCTGCTGCTAGTGACCGTGTGCCCCCGGAATACCGCTCCATCCTCATTGACTATAATGGGGGCGGTGCAAAGTTCCGGTGGAGGCACGGCAGCGCATGGTGAGAGGCTGCCGGAATAAATGTTGGACATATAGTAGTTTTATTCCGGCAGCCTCTCGCCGTGCGCTGCCGTGCCTCCGCCGGAACATCGCCCCGTCCCCCATTATAGTCAATGGGGACGGAGCGGCAGTCCGGTGGCACATGGTCACTAGCGGCAGGACGGATCCGACAGGCTGTTCACCCGACAGAACAGCCTGCCGGAGGTCCGTGCTGCTAGTGTGAAAGTCGCTTTACACAGAAAAGTTACTGTTTGCGAAGACTATTCTTTCATCCAGATCTGATTCCTGTAACAGATTTTTAGTTTCATCATAAATTTATATATTTACTGTCAATTTTTTAAGGCTGATATGTAGATTGCATTCTCTGTACACTTATGCACAACCTATGTGATTCTCCCCCTGCTTTCCTACCTATCTATAGTCCTATCTATCGCTATCCTCCTTGGATGCTTTCTTCCTTCTCCACTCTCGGATCTGCTGTGTACAACCTCCTCTGTTTATGTCAGATTTGGCAGCATTACCGCAAGACTGCAGGACTTAGGGCCCTTTTACACATGCACTGACTAGGAATGAGGAAATTCCCAATCGTTGCCTAATTGTTATCGGCATTTACATATCACAAAGATTGGTGATCGTTTCTGCAATCATTAATCCCCATGCAGTTTCCTTGTTTGTTGGCAGCACATTCCATTTTATATAGTACAATGTACTGCCAATAAACAAGAATTTTTGGTACCACATGGTACATGAAGTTGCAGTCACCTGGCAAACAAGAGTTGTGCTCATTTGTCGGGTTTTCTGTGGCACCTTTATATCTTATGCAGAGCAATTATTGGAAATTAGTGTTTTCATGTAAAGTGTCCATGATGATTTTCCTGTTCCTCGACCTATGTAAAAGGGTCCTGCCACACACTCTACAGAAGCAAAATCGTAGGAAATTTTTATTTAAGATCATTTAAAAAGTTATTTAATATTGCATTTAGGATGCAAATTAACAATACAAAAATTCAGTGCGAAGTTTTCAATAGCCTTTAAATAGATTGTCCAATGAAGGCAACTTATTCTCTATCCACAGGATAGGGTATAGATGTCTGATACGTGGAAGTCTGACCACCGATCATGAGACCCTGTTCTCTCCCATTTGATTAAGCGCTGGTCACGCATGTGTGCTGCAGCTCCATTTATCTCTATAGGGATACCAGAGATGGCTGAATGATTGCACTTGGCTATTTCCAGTAGTTCCATAGTGTGGAATGGAGCAGCGAGCACGCACACGTGTCTGCTGCTCTATCCAAGTTGGGGGCACAGGCTCCAATCTCATGTTCGGCAGGGACCTTAGCAGTCAGACCCCCGACAATCAGACACTTGTCCCAATCCTGTGGATAGCTGATACGTTGGCATCATGGGACAACACATTTAAGAGAATCACTACTCTAGAAAACCCATTTTCGATTTACATTTTGGATAATGATTCAATGAATTTTCAATATATTTCTTTGACTTTGTTAGGCGGTGCTGAGGAGGGCTATTTTCACCCCACATCTGTTTTTTTGTTTGTTAATGTACTGTACAGCTAGGAATATGTAGCTGTATACCTATAAAATTGCATATGCATGTCCTTGTATGATGGTCAAAATTATGCAAAATAAAGTTATTACATTCACATTGCTTTGTTGCGTAGACATATACAAGTGAGTAAACATGTCAAAAGGGTGTTTTGGGATATGTTGGACTCGGATATGTTAGGATCCTGCAGTCTAGACTGTAATAAAAAGCATAGTTGACTACAGGATCCTAACATATCCGGGTCCAACATATGCCGAAATACCCTTTTGGCATGTTTACCCACTTTTATATGTCTACCTAACAAAGCTGTGTGAATTTAGCTACTGTATTTTGTAAAGGTTTTGACCATTGACCACCAAGCAAATAGAAATTTTGAGCCATAGCGTTTATTTTTTATTTATTTATTTTTTATTATTGGTAAATTTATAGAAATCAAGTTTCAACAAAAAAGGGAATATATAAACCATCCTACATCATTGTTTTACGGGTATTTAATAAAAAGAATTCTTGTGTTTATTGCCGTTATATTAATATTCAGTTTAGAGGGGTCGTTGGATTTTAGATGGATAGCAATCCAGAGGCAAACAAACCTGCATATGTGTAGCCAGCTTTCACCATAGAAATGTCAAGTTTTAGCTATTGTAAGGGCACCGAGCTCAGCATAATGGCCATTATATTTGTCTTGCTTAGTAACTAAAAAACACAACACTGTAACTAAAGCTCATACTCGCTATATTATCCACATGGAAGACAGTTCACATGACTTGACTGAATCATGAACGGCACTGGAAAAAGGGGTGTGTGTAGCTTGTTTTTTTGTTTGAAGCACTTGTAGGGGTTGTTTGAGATTTTTACTTACTGTATCTCGGACAACCCCTTTAATAAAAGAAACATATATAATCATTTATATTTAAATTAAAATTTAAAGGTGCACTATCTATATATGATAAAAGTAAAAGCTGAAGCCATGACGTTTCGTTGTCATGATCAGTGAGGGTGCCAGTTGCCCCAATCCTTAATCACATACTTGTGGCATACATTATTATAACGTAAAATTGCTTATATTATTTGTACTGAAAATAATAGCCAATGGGCGACATTTACTAAGCATGTTGCACCAGAATTATGGCGTAAAATGCGCCAAAAACAATGGCGTTTTGATTTGCGCCAAATATATCAATTATTTTCTCCCAAATTTTAACCATAAAGAATGCATCACGGCAGAAATTAATTATAAATGTCAATGCGAGCGGGGCTATCAAATTAGGGCATATTACGTCTCATTTATCATCCTCTTATCAGCAGAAATGGCTCAAATTGTTGCGGACAATTAAGCCAGCTTGTGTGGTGGCGTTTTCTGTAAAAATTTGCATTTATGGCATAAAGATGCGAGTTTTTGTAAAAAAAAAAGTCGCATTTATAAAAAGAAAACCAACTCGTTGGGGGAAAAAGTGATAGGTAAGTATAAAAACAGGATGCATTTATTTTTATCTAATATAAATGAGCTAAACAGCAGGGTTTTGTCAGTAAATTGACATCCAACAAAAACAAAACAATAAGAAAACACATCCTGAGTCTGAGACAAAAGTTGCAATTTACAGTGGAAATGTCACAAATATTCTTCAAAAGTCAAAAATATGTTTCAAAAGTCGCAAGTGTGGTCTGGCAGGGGTTGGCTGAAATAGAGCACTTCTGTTTAAAAAAAAGTCGCACTTTAGTGCTATTGGCGTTAAAATGTCGCAAATTGAGAGAAATAGGCGGTTTTCAAGTTTATATTTTAAACAGTCACATTTTAAAAGTGGCGTGCGCCTTTTGATATGAGGTGAAACGAATCTCCACTTTTGATTTGTAATGTTGGCATTTTTTTCCCCGCAAATTATGCCATTATTGATAAATGTTCCCCTTTGTGTTCAGCTATACACTGAATTTATAACTACACCCTCTCATTTCTCTCTTATTAACAGTATATGAAGGAAAGGAACAAATATTCTGAATGTAAAGCTATTGTTCCATCAGTGGGACTTACCTGTCTGCTTCCATCATAACACGTGGAATGTGTTGGTTTCGCTGCTGCTAGCTTTGTGCTTCCTGTCTGCACAGTAAAACCTGACTACTTCATGCTGATCTCATTACCTATTTATAAGCCACCAATCAGCAGGTAGAGCACAGAGTAGAAGCTCGGCCTCCTGTGGTTTCCCAGTCGTGACGGGCAGCCCTTTGGAGCTACCTTCATTAGCACTTCCTTATTGCTATTGGCTTAGTTCCTTAGAACTGTAAAGATAACTTGAAACCTGTTTTACTGGATAGTAATAAATGAGAGAAGCTGTTTAGACAAGAGCATCATTTCTAGGAAGCCAGTTTGGCCCCGCTCTCTACATTGTGCTCTTTTCACCTAGACAAGTATTGTTTTGTCACCACACACAGCGATAAGCCTTAATGCTTCCAGGAAACCATTCAGTCCGAAGGAAAAACAATCTGACCCCCTCAGATGCTGCGTTCATCGCTGGTCTGAGATCAATATTGAGGCCTTTCAGGGGTTAATCATTTCAAATAAATAAAATTGTACTTACCTTATCCATTTGAGCTCTAAGAGGCTGCCAAGGCCATCTTGTTGAAGAAATCTTCACGCTGCGTGATGACATCATCACGCTGGCCGGCGTGGTGACGTCATATGTCTCTGCGCACAAGATTTCACACTGGATCTTCAAGAAATATGGGCGCTTCAAATTAATGAAGTATGATTTTTATTAAAAAATTTTAAGAAAAGTTGATTCGTTCCCACGAAGCATGGGGAAATTCGGCTTCACGGCGAATCAAATTTTCCCTGAAATTTGGATCAAAGTCCATTTCGGATACTTCGATTCGCTTAACATTAACTGTCATGGTGCACTCAACTGTTTCCATAATCCTGGCCACCCAGGTCCCGGCTGTCAGTCACGGGCTGGTTGCAGTGACCAGTCCCAAGACAGGTATGGGTGCCAGAAATGGGACCCACATCTATCAGATATTTCTGGCATATATTGTGGATATGCTATACCTGTCTGTCACGTGATGCGCAGTATACCAGGGACTACCTGTTCCTACAGCTCTCTGCCGATTCATCAGCAGGGGTGATCAGAAGTAGAGATGAGCGAATAGAATTCCACGAAATAGAATTTGATCCGAATTTCAGGTTAAATTCGATTCGCCTTGAAGCCGAATTTCCTCGTCGATTTAACCGGAAATAGTGTAAAAAAAAATAATAATATATATATATATATATATATATATATATATATATACATACTGCCTCCATTTGCTCGCAATGAGTCTGCCAGCCTCCATCTTGATTGAAGATCTCGGACGAAATCCCGTGCGTGGTGACATATGACGTCACCATGCCGGCTGGCATGATGATGTAATCTCGCGCGAGATTTCGCTCCTGATCTTCAAGCAAGAGGGAAGAGGCCAGACTGTTACGAGCAAATGAAGGCTGTAAGTTTGATAAAAAAAATTTTTTGCTTAATTTCACACTGTTTTTACACTCATGTATGAACACGGTGTCTGAGGGGTACAATGAAGGGGCGGTGCTATCGCTGCTCCCTGTCATTGCAGCCGCTACTTATGAAGTTTTTTGTCACTAAGCAAATTTTTTTGTAAGGTTCGGCGAATCTGAATTGAGACATCAAAGAGGTGCAGAAATGTGTAGTGGGTAAATTAGGGACAAGTAGACACCCTCACACTTTGGACTTTATGGCTTTTGGCCTGGGACAGCGCAAATTTCAGGGACTGCAGAAAATCCCTGTAAATTTGCAGCTGTTGGCAACTATGCTATTTAAAGGCGTTGTGTCATAAAACATAGTCTACATTTTTCAAACCAGCACCTGAATCTGAATACTTTTGTAATTGCATGTAATAAAAATTTGAGTATAGCCAGTGAACTATTCAAAGAATTGTATCTGTATAGCGCCATCTGCTGTTTTCCATATTTTTTTTGTCCGTCTCACTGAGCTGGTCGAACATGCTCCGTTGCCAGCGGTTTAGACATTAATGGTGTGGCGTTGTTTTCAGGGCACACCAAATTTACACTGTTATACAAGCCGTACACTGACTACTTAACATTGTATCAAAGTGTCATATATTCAGCGTTGTCCCATGAAAAGATGTGAGGGGTGTACTCACTTTTATGAAATACTGTACATGTTTCTGTCTCTATTAAACATAGCATCTAGGGGGTTAAACTGTCCAGAACTGAGTTATCTCCGAACCCAGCAGTGAGAGCAGGATGCCAGCTGTATAATACCACTGGCTCCTGCAAAACATGGCGCAGACATAGCTCCTGAGCCCACGCCATTGTCTTGATGTACTATTATGGGACAGACCATTAATTACCTCCACTCTGTGACATAATAGTACATCACTGAGCGGAAAGGAGTTGAAGCGACCCTCTGATTCAAGGGAAAATACAGTATTCATGTTAACTGAGGAACAAACAGAACACATGGAGTCTTTTTAGTAAGAAATCTACTAATTCATACCAACATTTGAGTTGGTAAAATCGAGGCATATAATCCTTTGCCCCCGGGAATGCCCCAGACCCACCCATTTGTGGGCAGGCTTTGCATCAGCCCATCCCATTTTTCAGCCATGCAGTGCAAATTTGCCAGGACTGTCTCTGAAAATCAGTAGCAGTTATGGCAAATTCAGGACAGTTGGCAGCAATGCTAATTCTCAGGCTCATAGTCTGATGGCAGACTATCTGATACACACTGTGCATTGGCAGCCCAAGACACTTTCTTTTTATCCTGTCCTGCTCTTGGATTGGCCAACAATGCTCACATAAACAGTGCACATTGTGCTACAGGAAGTGGTGTGGCCATCTTGGATGGCAGGAAAGGAGCCCAGGAATTGGCAGATTTGAAGCTAAAAAGATGAAAAGGAGGGCACCATGTAAGTGTTATATTCATTTCCCAATTAGGGCTCATGCACATGAACGTATTTTTTTGTCCGCATCTGATTTGTAATTTTTGCGGGTCAGATGCGGACCCATTCGGTCGGAAGGAGTCGCAAAAGATGCAAACAGCACACCGTGTACTGTCCACATCTGTATGTCTGTTCTGTGGCATATGCAAAAATACAGAACTTGTGCTATCAGGGGCGTTGCTAGGGTCTCAAAATATCAGGGGCCCAAGCACCAATGAATATTGCCCAATTCTCTAAGTCAACCAAAGCCCTCCCCCAACCCCTCCCCCTGCAAACACTAGCACTGAAGACATTTTACTGTACTTGCTAAACAGCTATACAGCAGTACATACCTTTCACATCCAGTGCCTCCCAGGTGACGTCTCCTCTGATGTAGATCTTCTCTGTCATCAACTTCTCCATTCGGTCCGGACAACTTCTCTCAGCCGCCTTGTCTATGCAGAGTGTGAAACAAAGGCATCTTAGCTTCCTCACTGTTCTCTACCCCCAAATACTACCCTGAAGAAAAATGAGTGCCTCCCATAGTAATAGTACTCCGCATAGTCCCACCAATAGTAATTCCCTTCTAGAATACCCTCATTAGTAATACTGCCTCCTACAGTGCCCCCAATAGTGATAAGGCTCCCCAAGAGTGCCTCCATTATTAGAAAAGCCCTCCAGTATTAATAATGTCCTTACAGAGCCCCTAGTAGAAATAAGGCCCCCCTATTGTTATCCCAGTGGTAATAAAGCTCTCTACAGACCCCTCAGAAATAATGTGGATCTAGAAGTCCCTCCTATAGAGCCCCCAGTAGTAATAAGAACGCTTAATGTACCCTGGATTTAAAATGTCTTCACAGTGCCCCCAGTATTTATAATACCCTCTACTGTTATAATGCTCTCCCTGAAGTGCCCCAGTATTTATATCGCCCCCTACTGTTATAATGCCCACACAGTGCCCCCAGTATTTATATTGCCCCTAGTGTTATAATGCACACCTTAAAGCACCCCCAGTATTTATAATGCCCCCCTGCAGTGCCCCCGTAGTTATATTCCTCAGTTTACTGTCCTCAGAAATTATAATTCCTCAGCCCCTCCACCATACAGTCCCATGTAAATAACATTATTTCCCTCCTCCGACATAAAGTCCCATATAAATACCATCACACCATCTCTCCAGCCCCCTCCAATATACAGTCCCATGTAAATAACATCGCTCTCTATCTACAGCTTCCTCCAAAATACGGTCCCACGTAAATAACATCACCCCCTCCCCAAACACCTTCAACATACAGTCCCATGTAAATAACATCACTCCACCACACTGTCCCACGTAAATAACTTCAGCCCTAGCATACAGTCCCAGTTAAATAACTACAACTCCCAACATTGCTCTGACTCTCACACTGAGTAATCTACCCTTCACTTACCTCTCCTCATGTAGCAGACCTCACCACAGCTTCTTCCCAGGACTTCTCTTCACTGGTGAGCCCTCATTTCCTGCACTAGTCACATAATGGTGACATCGCAGGTCCTTTTCAGCTACTGCATTTAGAACTGATCACATGGACTGTGATGTCATCACAGGTCCTTCAGTTCTTGCAAGGGATTAGATTCAATTGTATTGCCGTCCTGAGGATGGCAATACGGTTGGATCTATCTGGCAGGCATTACAGCCGGGGCCTGGGACAAAACATCAGGTGCCCAGGCCCCGAATGTTTTAACCTAGCTACTATTGTCTGCATTAAAGACAAGAATAGAACTCCTAAAATGTCTTAAGACTGTAGTATTCATATAATAGGCGTTATTCACTTCAGGTATATTATTCACTGCAGGAGGCGAATAAGAAAAAATATTTTTCATCAGACCCCCATATCAGACCTCAGATCAGACCCCCATATCAGATCCCCTTTTGTAGTTTCCTCAGCCGCCACTGCTTCATCGCAACAGCGGCGTTCAGTTGCTGGGGAAACTATGCTCTCTGTGGCTCATCACGCCGGTCATGTGGGGTACGATGAAGCCAGCTTGCAATCCAAGCTGGCGGGGTACTTAAGTCAGGCACTTACATTTGCTAGTGATTGTGAATTTCATGATTGCTGGCTCCTCTGCCTGCCATTCTGTTGTTGTACCTGGTTTTGACTCAGTTTTTGCTTATCTGACTCCCTGTGTGTTGCTAAAGTTGGTGTGGTTTTGACTCTCTGGTATCTGACCCTTGGCTTTCCTCCTCACATCATTCTGCCTCTGGTGATTTGTTATTATTGCATCCTTCTAGTTCTTTCCCGGCTTGACCATTCTTGTCTCGTCCTCCGTTGTGACAGTCTGTGTCTTTCCCTGCACTTGTTCAGCGTAGGGACTGTCGTCCAGTTGAGTTACTATTAGGGTGATCGTGCAAGTAGGTATGGATTGGGTTTTGGGTGAGACTAGGGTTGCACCTATAAGGTGAAAAATACGGTAAATCTGCAATCAGAAAATAAAAGATTAGCAAAAAAATTGTGTTTCTATATGGTTTTAACTGGCTAAAAAAAATTGGTGAGACATCTTCTTTAAGTGCATACAACTGGAAAGGGAATGTCCGCTGTTTATTTATCTTTCCAGAATATATTGTTTGTCTTTAGTGTGACGCATAGTACTGGAAACGTGTAACTGAATTTGAATATATCACTCTTTTCTATTACATACAGTTTTATTAGTGGTTCTTGGTTGTTCATTGCACAAAGCCTGCTATCTATGTAAATAGGTCATGATTAATCCTTAGTGATAATGCAGCGATCCCATTCTACTGTCAGTGAGCCGTTTATATGAAATGTGTAGCAGTTTATTTTGTCACGTAAAGATGATTAATATCAGTGGGGAAAAAAGAAAATAGAAAAACAACAACTTCATGACAAGGCAAAATGTCACTATTTAGCCAGGTTAAATGAGTTGTTTGAGGATATAAAAAGTACTTTGGTTGTTTATCAATTAATAAAACTGACTAATATCGTTCAATTGTGAAAGGTTGGTCACGTTTCAGTGCTGATCCCAGAAATGTAGCTTGTGCTTTCGTTCTGACACAGGCAGAGAAATGTCTCCCCCTTTCTGTGTCGATGATGTATATGAAGGGGGCTGTCTGTCTAGTTAACCGCCTCACGTCCGCCCATAGACTATAAACGTCCTATGGGTGGACGTCTATTTCTGACAGCACGTTTTAAAACGTCCTGTCAGAAATAGCAGCTGCACGCTAATCGTGCAGCTGCTGATCGGGTTGCCCGCTGTCAGTGACAGCAGGGCAACCCTAAGACAAGGCAGGGACAGTTCCCAGGTGTCCCTGCCTTCACGATCGCTGCAGACACAGCGCTCACCGAGCGCTGTGTCTGCAGAGCAGGAAGCGCTGTGCGCTTCCTGTTCCGGCCCGGCGGTCATGTGACCGCCGTGACCGGAGTGTGCAGGAGCTGTGTGAGGTCTCTCAGAGACCTCAATCAGCCCTGCTGTGAGGCTGTACAGCGCAGGATTGCTGCTGTACAGCCTCTATAGGGGTGCATTTGTCCTGTAACTGGGGCTACTATGTCAGCCCCAGTTACAGGAGAAATCAACAGTGAAAAAAAAATGAAAAAGTGAAGTAAATGTCCCCCAGAGGTCTTGTATGACCTTATGGGGGACGAAAAGTGTAAAATAAAAAAAATAAAAATAAAAGGTTGAAAATAAAAAAATGTTTCACATGTAAAAAAAAAAAAGTCCCCAAGTAAGGAATGAAAAAAAAAAGTTAAAAATGGAAAAAATAAAAAAAAGTATACATATTAGGTATCGCCGCGTCCGTATAAACCAGCTCTATAAAAATATCACATGACCTAACCCCTCTGGTGAACACCGTAAAAAAAAAAAAAAAAAAAAACTGTGTCAAAACAAGCAATTTTTGTCACCTTGCATCACAAAAGGTGCAACACCAAGTGATCAAAAACGCGTATGTCCCACCAAATAGTACCAATAAAACAGTCACCTCATCCCGCAAAAAATGAGCCCCTACATAAGAAAATCTCTCAAAAAATAAAAAAACTATAGCTCTCAGAACATGGACACATTAAAACATAATTTTTTTGTTTCAAAAATGCTATTATTGTGTAAAACTTTAATAAATGAGAAAAAGTATACATATTAGGTATCGCCATGTCCGTAACAATCTGCTCTATAAAAATGTCACTTGACTGAACCCCTCAGGTGAACACTGTAAAAATAAATAAATAGAAACTGTGCTAAAACAACCAATTTTTTGGTCACCTTGCCCCATAAAGTGTTATAATGAATGATCAAAAAATCATATGTTCCCAAAAATAGTACTAATAAAACTGGCACCTTATCCCCTAGTTTCCAAAATGGGGTCACTTCTTGGGAGTTTCTACTGTAAGGGTGCATCAGGGGGCTTCAAATGGGACATGGCATCTAAAAACCATGTGGAGTTCCTTTTCTTCTGCGCCCTGCCGTGTGCCCATACAGCACATGTGGGGTGTTTCTGTAAACCGCAGAATCTGGGTAATAAATATTGAGTTTTGTTTGGCTGTTAACCATCGATGTGTTAAAGAAAAAAATTGATTAAAATGGAAAATCTGCCAAAAAAGTGAAATTTAAAAATTTGATCTCCATTTTCCTTTAATTCTTGTGGAACGCCTAAAGAGTTAACAAAGTTTGTAAAATCGGTTTTGAATACCTTGAGGGGTGTAGTTTCTACAATGGGGTCATTTATGGGGGTATCCACTATGTAGGCCCCACAAAGTGACTTCAGACCTGAACTGGTCCTTATAAAGTGGATTTTGGCAATTTTCTTAAAAATTTGAAGAATTCCTTCTAAACTTCTAAGCCTTCTAACGTCCTAAAAAAATAAAATGACATTTCCAAAATGATGCCAACATAAAGTAGACATATGGGGAATGTTAAATAATAAATATTTTATGAGGTATCACTTTCTGTTTTAAAAGCAGAGAAATTGAAATTTAGAAAATTGCGAATTTTTCAAATTTTTGGGTAAATTTGGGATTTTTTCATAAATAAAGGTGAAATATTTTGACTCAAATTTATGACTATCATGAAGTACAATGTGTCACGAGAAAACAATCTCTGAATGACTTGGATAAATAAAGGCGTTCCAAAGTTATTACCACATAAAGTGAGATATGTCAGTTTTGCAAAATTTGGCCTGGTCAGGAAGGGGGCAAAGGGCCAAGAGGGGAAGTGGTTAAAGGGTTGTCTCACTTCAGCAAGTGACATTTGTCATGTACAGAAAGTTAATACAAGGCACTTACTAATGTATTGTGATTGTCCATATTGCTTCCTTTGCTGACTAGATACATTTTTTCCATCACATTATGCACTGCTCATTTCCATGATTATGTCCACCCTCCAATCTATCAGTGATGGCCTGTGATGCTTGCACAAAATAGGAAAAAGTGCTGGAAGCAGTGCTCTCATAGAGTGCTGTCTCCTCTTCAAACAGCTGATCGGCGGGGGTGATGGGTGTTGGACCCCACTGATCAGATAATGATGATCTATCCTGAGGAAAGGTCATCAATACAAACAGGCTGCACAACCCTCTTTGCATAAAGAGACACAACTTGTATCTTTTGGGCTTCTTTCGTAGTACCATAGAAAAGCAGTACTTTGGAGTACTTTGCCCCTATTGCTAATATGCAAAGCCTTTAACTCCCTACTTTATTACACTTTAGAGGGTTAACTTGTACTATGATTATTCATAAACTGATTTTTACAGTCAGGTCCATAAATATTGGGACATCGACACAATTCTAACATTTTTGGCTCTATAGATCACCACAAAGGATTTGAAATGAAACAAACAAGATGTGCTTTAACTGCAGACTGTCACCTTTAATTTGAGGGTATTTACATCCAAATCAGGTGAACGGTGTAGGAATTACAACAGTTTGCATATGTGCCTCCCACTTGTTAAGGGACCAAAAGTAATGGGACAGAATAATAATCATAAATCAAACTTTCACTTTTTAATACTTTGTTTCAAATCCTTTGCAGTCAATTACAGCCTGAAGTCTGGAATGCATAGACATCACCAAAGATGCCCTAATATACTGGAGCTAAACCTGTTGGAGGGGCCGAAGTCATGCAAATGCGGCAGGGCCGGTGTGGTCACTGTACTCCGGCCCCGCCGCTCACTCATTTCCTTAATGTCTAAACCTTTTATAATTATAACTTTAATTTAAGTTCCGATCCCCAGCCCCATCTGTACTACTTACTAAGTGTCCTGTAGCAGACAGAGCATGGCAGGCGGCCTACCGTAACTCACTGATGTCACGTGCCTGCGCCGCCTACTTTATGAATGAAGTAGGCGGCGCAGGCACGTGACATCAGTGAGTTCCGGCCGGCCGCCCGCCCTGCTCTGCCTGCTACAGGACATTTAGTAAGTAGTACAGATGGGGCTGGGGATCGGAACTTCAATTAAAGTTATTATTATAAAAGGTTTAGGCATTAAGGAAGTGAGTGAGCGGCGGGGCCGGAGTACAGTGACCACACCGGCCCTGCCGCATTTGCATGACACCGGCCCCTCCTACCTCCCCCCTCCAGCTGATACATCTCAGACTGCGATGTAAAATGGCAGCATTCGCCCCATAAGATGCAGGGGCATTTTCCCCCACTTTTGGGGGAAAAAAGAGCGTCTTATGGGGCGAAAAATACGGTAATATCTCAGTCCAGTCAATAGGTCTCTCAGTATTAGCTGTCTTTGTCCATTTCTACAGCACAATGCAAATATTGTGCAATAACAGTACAAATGAAAATAAACATATACAGTCAGGTCCATATATATTGGGACATCGACACAATTCTAACATTTTTGGCTCTATACTCCACCACAATGGATTTGAAATGAAACAAACAAGATGTGCTTTAACTGCAGACTGTCAGCTTTAATTTGAGGGTATTTACATCTAAATCTGATTAACGGTGTAGGAATTACAACAGTTTGCATATGTGCCTCCCACTTGTTAAGGGATCAAAAGTGATCGGACAATTGGCTTCTCGGCTGTTCCATGGCCAGGTCTGTGTTATTCCCTCATTATCCCAATTACAATGAGCAGATAAAAGGTCCAGAGTTCATTTCAAGTGTGCTATTTGCATTTAGAATCTGTTGCTGTCAACTCTCAAGATGAGATCCAAAGAGCTGTCACTATCAGTGAAGCAAGCCATCATTAGGCTGAAAAAACAAAACTAACCCAACAGAGAGATAGCAAAATTAGGCGTGGCCAAAACAACTGTTTGGAACATTCTTAAAAAGAAGGAAACCATCGGTGAGCTCAGCAACATCAAAAGACCCTGAAGACCACAGAAACTACGGTAACTGTGGTGGATGACCTAAGAATTCTTTCCCTGGTGAAGAAAACACCCTTAAAAGAGTTGGCCAGATCAAGAACACTCTCCAGGAGGTAGGTGTATGTGTGTCAAAGTCAACAATCAAGAGAAGACTTCACCAGAGTGAATACAGAGGTTTCACCACAAGATGTAAACCATTGGTGAGCCTCAAAAACAGGAAGGCCAGATTAGAGTTTGCCAAACAACATCTAAAAAAGCCTTCACAGTTCTGGAACAACATCCTATGGACAGATGAGACCAATATGAACTTGTAACAGAGTGATGGGAAGAGAAGAGTATGGAGAAGGAAAGGAACTGCTCATGATCCTAAGCATACCACCTCATCAGTGAAGCATGGTAGTGGTAGTGTCATGGCGTGCCCCTGCGCCGCCTACTTTATGAATGAAGTAGGCGGCGCAGGCACGTGACATCAGTGAGTTCCGGCCGGCCGCCCACCCTGCTCTGCCTGCTACAGGACATTTAGTAAGTAGTACAGATGGGGCTGGGGATCGGAACTTCAATTAAAGTTATTATTATAAAAGGTTTAGGCATTAAGGAAGTGAGTGAGCGGCGGGGCCGGAGTACAGTGACCACACCGGCCCTGCCGCATTTGCATGACACCGGCCCCTCCTACCTCCCCCCTCCAGCTGATACATCTCAGACTGCGATGTAAAATGGCAGCATTCGCCCCATAAGATGCAGGGGCATTTTCCCCCACTTTTGGGGGAAAAAAGAGCGTCTTATGGGGCGAAAAATACGGTAATATCTCAGTCCAGTCAATAGGTCTCTCAGTATTAGCTGTCTTTGTCCATTTCTACAGCACAATGCAAATATTGTGCAATAACAGTACAAATGAAAATAAACATATACAGTCAGGTCCATATATATTGGGACATCGACACAATTCTAACATTTTTGGCTCTATACTCCACCACAATGGATTTGAAATGAAACAAACAAGATGTGCTTTAACTGCAGACTGTCAGCTTTAATTTGAGGGTATTTACATCTAAATCTGATTAACGGTGTAGGAATTACAACAGTTTGCATATGTGCCTCCCACTTGTTAAGGGATCAAAAGTGATCGGACAATTGGCTTCTCGGCTGTTCCATGGCCAGGTCTGTGTTATTCCCTCATTATCCCAATTACAATGAGCAGATAAAAGGTCCAGAGTTCATTTCAAGTGTGCTATTTGCATTTAGAATCTGTTGCTGTCAACTCTCAAGATGAGATCCAAAGAGCTGTCACTATCAGTGAAGCAAGCCATCATTAGGCTGAAAAAACAAAACTAACCCAACAGAGAGATAGCAAAATTAGGCGTGGCCAAAACAACTGTTTGGAACATTCTTAAAAAGAAGGAAACCATCGGTGAGCTCAGCAACATCAAAAGACCCTGAAGACCACAGAAACTACGGTAACTGTGGTGGATGACCTAAGAATTCTTTCCCTGGTGAAGAAAACACCCTTAAAAGAGTTGGCCAGATCAAGAACACTCTCCAGGAGGTAGGTGTATGTGTGTCAAAGTCAACAATCAAGAGAAGACTTCACCAGAGTGAATACAGAGGTTTCACCACAAGATGTAAACCATTGGTGAGCCTCAAAAACAGGAAGGCCAGATTAGAGTTTGCCAAACAACATCTAAAAAAGCCTTCACAGTTCTGGAACAACATCCTATGGACAGATGAGACCAATATGAACTTGTAACAGAGTGATGGGAAGAGAAGAGTATGGAGAAGGAAAGGAACTGCTCATGATCCTAAGCATACCACCTCATCAGTGAAGCATGGTAGTGGTAGTGTCATGGCGTGGGGATGTTTCATCCCTGGTGATGCTCTGCCAGTCCTCTACTGCAACTGTCTTCAGTTCTTGCTTGTTCTTGGGGCATTTTCCCTTCAGTTTTGTCTTCAGCAAGTGAAATGCATGCTCAATCGGATTCAGCGCAGGTGATTGACTTGGCCATTGCATAACATTCCACTTCTTTCCCTTAAAAAACTCTTTGGTTGCTTTTGCAGTATGCTTTGGGTCATTGTCTATCTGCACTGTGAAGCGCGGTCCAATGAG
Source organism: Bufo bufo (assembly GCF_905171765.1). NCBI lineage: Eukaryota > Metazoa > Chordata > Amphibia > Anura > Bufonidae > Bufo > Bufo bufo. Next base: position 232,547,084 of record NC_053391.1, read on the forward strand.
TTCTGAAGCATTTGGCTGAATATGAGCAGATAATATCGTCCGAAACACTTCAGAATTCATCCTGCTGCTTTTGTCAGCAGTCACATCATCAATAAATATAAGAGAACCAGTTCCATTGGCAGCCATACATCCCCACGCCATGACACTACCACTACCATGCTTCACTGATGAGGTGGTATGCTTAGGATCATGAGCAGTTCCTTTCCTTCTCCATACTCTTCTCTTCCCATCACTCTGTTACAAGTTCATATTGGTCTCATCTGTCCATAGGATGTTGTTCCAGAACTGTGAAGGCTTTTTTAGATGTTGTTTGGCAAACTCTAATCTGGCCTTCCTGTTTTTGAGGCTCACCAATGGTTTACATCTTGTGGTGAAACCTCTGTATTCACTCTGGTGAAGTCTTCTCTTGATTGTTGACTTTGACACACATACACCTACCTCCTGGAGAGTGTTCTTGATCTGGCCAACTCTTTTAAGGGTGTTTTCTTCACCAGGGAAAGAATTCTTAGGTCATCCACCACAGTTACCGTAGTTTCTGTGGTCTTCAGGGTCTTTTGATGTTGCTGAGCTCACCGATGGTTTCCTTCTTTTTAAGAATGTTCCAAACAGTTGTTTTGGCCACGCCTAATTTTGCTATCTCTCTGTTGGGTTAGTTTTGTTTTTTCAGCCTAATGATGGCTTGCTTCACTGATAGTGACAGCTCTTTGGATCTCATCTTGAGAGTTGACAGCAACAGATTCTAAATGCAAATAGCACACTTGAAATGAACTCTGGACCTTTTATCTGCTCATTGTAATTGGGATAATGAGGGAATAACACAGACCTGGCCATGGAACAGCCGAGAAGCCAATTGTCCGATCACTTTTGATCCCTTAACAAGTGGGAGGCACATATGCAAACTGTTGTAATTCCTACACCGTTAATCAGATTTAGATGTAAATACCCTCAAATTAAAGCTGACAGTCTGCAGTTAAAGCACATCTTGTTTGTTTCATTTCAAATCCATTGTGGTGGAGTATAGAGCCAAAAATGTTAGAATTGTGTCGATGTCCCAATATATATGGACCTGACTGTATATGTTTATTTTCATTTGTACTGTTATTGCACAATATTTGCATTGTGCTGTAGAAATGGACAAAGACAGCTAATACTGAGAGACCTATTGACTGGACTGAGATATTACCGTATTTTTCGCCCCATAAGACGCTCTTTTTTCCCCCAAAAGTGGGGGAAAATGCCCCTGCATCTTATGGGGCGAATGCTGCCATTTTACATCGCAGTCTGAGATGTATCAGCTGGAGGGGGGAGGTAGGAGGGGCCGGTGTCATGCAAATGCGGCAGGGCCGGTGTGGTCACTGTACTCCGGCCCCGCCGCTCACTCACTTCCTTAATGCCTAAACCTTTTATAATAATAACTTTAATTGAAGTTCCGATCCCCAGCCCCATCTGTACTACTTACTAAATGTCCTGTAGCAGGCAGAGCAGGGTGGGCGGCCGGCCGGAACTCACTGATGTCACGTGCCTGCGCCGCCTACTTCATTCATAAAGTAGGCGGCGCAGGCACGTGACATCAGTGAGTTACGGTAGGCCGCCTGCCATGCTCTGTCTGCTACAGGACACTTAGTAAGTAGTACAGATGGGGCTGGGGATCGGAACTTAAATTAAAGTTATAATTATAAAAGGTTTAGACATTAAGGAAATGAGTGAGCGGCGGGGCCGGAGTACAGTGACCACACCGGCCCTGCCGCATTTGCATGACTTCGGCCCCTCCAACAGGTTTAGCTCCAGTATATTAGGGCATCTTTGGATGCCACTATTATGGGGTGGGGGATATGTGGATGGCACTGTTATGGGGTGGGGGATCTGTGGGTGACACATATATAGCAGTGCCATCCACAGATCCACCCCCCATAACAGTGCCATCCACAGATCACCCCCCCATAACAGTGCCATCCACAGATCACCCCCCCATAACAGTGCCATCCACAGATCACCCCCCATAACAGTGCATTCACAGATCTCCTCCCCCCATAACAGTGCCATCCACAGATCACCACCCCCATAACAGTGCCATCCACAGATCACCCCCATAACAGTGCCATCCACAGATCCCCCCATAACAGTGCCATCCACAGATCCCCCCCATAACAGTGCCATCCACAGATCCCCCCATAACAGTGCCATCCACAGATCCCCCCCCATAACAGTGCCATCCACAGATCCCCCCATAACAGTGCCCCATAACAGTGCCACCCGCAGATTCCCCTATAACAGTGCCACCCGCAGATCCCCCCCATAACAGTGCCATCCACAGATCTCCTCCCCCCATAACAGTGCCATCCACAGATCTCCTCCCCCATAACAGTGCCATCCACAGATCACCCCCGCCATAACAGTGCCATCCACAGATCACCCCCCATAACAGTGCCATTCACAGATCCCCCCATAACAGTGCCCCCCTCAGATCCCCCCATAACAGTGCCATCCACAGATCCCCCATAACAGTGCCATCCACAGATCCCCCCATAACAGTGCCATCCACAGATCCCCCCATAACAGTGCCATCCACAGATCCCCCCATAACAGTGCCATCCACAGATCCCCCCATAACAGTGCCATCCACAGATCCCCCCATAACAGTGCCATCCACAGATCCCCCCATAACAGTGCCACCCACAGATCCCCCCATAACAGTGCCACCCACAGATCCCCCATAACAGTGCCACCCACAGATCCCCCCATAACAGTGCCACCCACAGATCCCCCCATAACAGTGCCACCCACAGATCCCCCCATAACAGTGCCACCCACAGATCCCCCCATAACAGTGCCACCCACAGATCCCCCCATAACAGTGCCACCCACAGATCCCCCCATAACAGTGCCACCCACAGATCCCCCCCATAACAGTGCCACCCACAGATCCCCCCATAACAGTGCCACCCACAGATCCCCCCATAACAGTGCCACCCACAGATCCCCCCATAACAGTGCCACCCACAGATCGCCCATAGTAGTGTCATGCACAGACCACCATTAGTTCAAAACCCACCAAAAGCCCACCTTTTGGTTAAAAATATATATTTTCTTTTTTTCCTCCTCTTAAACCTAGGTGCGTCTTATGGGCCGGTGCGTCTTATAGGGTGAAAATACGGTAGTAATTTTCCACAGTCACTATAAGAGAATATGCAGATTTAAAGGCTATGTACACCTTCGGGGGCAATTTTATGATTGCATTTCACTCATTTTGGGCTAAAAATCTTTTTTTCAACTGGTGTTTATTAAAAAAAAAATTTGAGCCATTCTGTCAAAAGATTAACAGTTTTTCTTGCTATGTGAATTGTACTTTTTACTTTCACTAAGTGCTAGTAATTTAATAAAAGCTATCTCTAAATTACTAAAGGGTCATAAACACTTATTTAAAGGGAACCTGTCATGTGGATATTTGATTATAATCTAACTAATTATATACAATCATTAACTACTAAAAAGTGCCTTAGATGTATTCACTTACTGGTGTGACAGATGGTTATCTCATAATATACACACAAAGATGCCGCATGCCAATGAACTGATTGGAGTGCGGCGTGATGTCATTGAGTCCAGCGTATATTTAATTCAGGGCTATAGCCACTCCCCTGCCCACCTGCTGCTGATTCATATGGAAACAAACTGTCATTCAGCAGCAGGTGGGCGGGGAGAGTCAGGAGCTCATGAATATTCATGACTCATCATTATCAGCTGGAGCTTTTCAATACAAGATGTTGGCAGATTGACTGGGTCAATTAAAGAAAGTGACCCAGCATTGTGCTAAGAGAATCAATCACTTATTTATGTTGCAATAAGTTAGGACACCATAAAACTGGTGACAGGTTCCCTTTAAGCCACATTCTTATCAGTAAGATAAGAACTGAGCTACAATGAGTGTTTATAATGTCAGAGATAAGGAGCTAGTCAGCTAAGCTGCCTGACGGAACAGAGTGAAAATTCAGATCCTGCTACTAAATAAACTCTGTTTAGACTGTTATTTACATCTGAAAACTGTTTGGTTATCCCTATTGACTGGTATTGAAGCTCAATATAAGTCTATTGCAGACTAAGATTGCAACATTTCTGTTTAGGCTGTGATTCTCCACTCCACCCCTCCCACTAGAAGGTTCTAGTTCAGTTAGAAACTGTATGAAAGGAGAGCAGTCATAGTCCCTAGTTGTCAGATAGGAACAATGTGCTTAGTAGGAGAGACTGAGTGACCAGAAGAAGATGATCAGAAGAAGATGCTGAGACAGGAATACTCTGTCACAGACCCTGGGTCACTAGCCCTTTTACCCAGGAGCTAGCCAGATGACTGAGCCACAACAGACACAGGGCCATGGGCCTTTTGGCCAGGCTACCAGCCTTCTGAGAAAGAGCAGGGGTGGATTGGCCATAGACATTACAGGGAAATTTCCTGGTAGGCCGATGCCTAGGAGGGCCAACCAAGCCGTCCTCATGGCCGTCAGCCAGGTTTATAATGATCTGATTCTCTCTTACGCAGATGGCAAGCAGCCCCTGGTGCCCTCCTGAATTCAACTATATCGACGTCCTCAGGACAGTGATACAGTTGAATATTGTGGTGTGGCATTATTTTCTTCTGTACTGTGGTATTTGGTTCAGTTGGAGTGCTATATTGCTCTGCACTACGGTATTTCTGGCCCTACTTACATATGTTAGCCCTGTCTAATTATGTTGCCCCACATTCTGTCAATTTGGACTCACGTGCAACATGGGGTCACTTTTTACCTTTTTTCCAGGTCCACTTTTAGTTCCCAGTCTGCCCCTGAGAAAGAGGGACAGCTAGCTCAGGCCTTTCATCGGCACAAAACCTTCTTCAGCCAGGGAGAAGACTGGAAAAGTAAGTTCAGTGCCTTGCCTGTATTGTCTTGCCTTTGAGTTCCTCCAGTAAGGAAGCAAGCCGGTTTACAGCAGACCCTGGCTTCTGGATTTATTTTCTATTGGGTGCACCATGCCTTACCAACCCCTCTGGAGAGCAGCAACGCATAATCTTTTCTGCCTGACCAGGCCTGCAGAACATAAAGAAGAGCATATAACGTACCCCTTCATATTGAGGACTGCTGCTTTAACTAATAGAACAACCTCTTGTGTCTAGTGACATTTGTTTGGCACATGCTTCACACTAATAAGGTGTTGGCTGTCAACAAAAGAAACTGATACTCAGCTTGTCTGACTGGTCTAATGAGAGAGCTTGCAGTGATCAAATTCAATTATAGTCATTGCCTCTTCATCTTCAAGCTGTAGTGAATGTGTAGTAGTTGTATTATCAGGGCTCAGTTACATGGGCTAATACTCAGGGTAATGATCAGGAATGTAACAATTATCCACCCTCTATGGGGATGAACGATTGGTTGTACAATCTGTTGTGCTACTGACAAATTATGATCTTATGTACCACAAAAATGATAGATCACCTAATAAATGAGCGTTGAGGTTGGTTGTCAGGCAGTTGGCGGCACATTTAAAAGAATCAATTATCTAGAACAAGTGTTTATTCCTGATAATTAGTTATTACAAGTTGCACATCCTATGGATGTAAATGTGAGAAGGTTGGTGCTTGTCCCTCTGGTGTCCACTATCAAGGATCAACAATATCATCCAAATTACATAAATCAATGGACATCACTCAAAGAGAATTTATAATGCAGTTAAAGGGGTTATCCGAGTTATTTTTTTGTTCTTTCTATGTTCCTAACTAAGCAAATGTAACAGCTTTCCAATTAACTCACTTTATCTGCAGTGGCTGGTTTCTCGGATTTCACTGAGGGTCACATGACCTGTGATGTCAGCTTCTCTCCCTGCTCTGATAAAGGTCGTTTACAAGCCTGTAAACGAGACATCACTGTTCTGGCCACGCCCCCTTCACTGCCGTCTACTCTCTGCTAGGATTCTTAACCCCTTCAGCTGCACAGCTCTGCAGGCAGTGAGGAGACAATGCTGGGCACTGGAGCTGACATACTAGAGAGAGCATTGCACAAGAAGGTAGGGGAAGATCCTATGTATTAGCAGTGTCATTATACAGGTGGGACTTTTAGTTCTACACTAAGTTGCTGTTGATTCTCCCAGCACTCAGGGCAGCTCTTGTATCCACTCCATTAGCAGTGCCATTATACAGCTTGGACTTGTAGTCCTACACATACAACATGCTGCTGAGTCTCCCAGCAGGCAGACATGTCACTCAGGGCAGCTCTTGTATTCACTCCCTTAACAGTGTCATTATACAGCTGGGACTTGTAGTTCTATACATACAACATGCTGCAGAGTCTCCCAGCAGGCAGACATGTCACTCAGGGCAGCTCTTGTATTCACTCCCTTAGCAGTGTCATTGTACAGCTAGGACTTGTAGTCCTACACATACAACATGCTGCTGAGTCTCCCAGCACTCAGGGCAGACATGTCACTCAGGGCAGCTCTTGTATTCACTCCCTTAGCAGTGTCATTATACAGCTGGGACTTGTAGTCCTACACATACAACATGCTGCAGAGTCTCCCAGCAGGCAGACATGTCACTCAGGGCAACTCTTGTATTCACTCCCTTAGCAGTGTCATTATACAGCTGGGACTTGTAGTCCTACACATACAACATGCTGCAGAGTCTCCCAGCAGGCAGACATGTCACTCAGGGCAGCTCTTGTATTCACTCCCTTAGCAGTGTCATTGTACAGCTGGGACTTGTAGTCCTACACATACAACATGCTGCTGAGTCTCCCAGCAGGCAGACATGTCACTCAGGGCAGCTCTTGTATTCACTCCCTTAGCAGTGTCATTATACAGCTGGGACTTGTAGTCCTACACATACAACATGCTGATAAGTCTCCCAGCAGGCAGACATGTCACTCAGGGCAGCTCTTGTATTCACTCCCTTAGCAGTGTCATTGTACAGCTGGGACTTGTAGTCCTACACATACAACATGCTGCAGAGTCTCCCAGCAGGCAGACATGTCACTCAGGGCAGCTCTTGTATTCACTCCCTTAGCAGTGTCATTATACAGCTGGGACTTAGTGTTCTACACATACAACATGCTGCTGAGTCTCCCAGCTCTCAGACATGTCACTCAGGGCAGCTCTTGTATCCACTCCCTTAGCAGTGTCATTATACAGCTGGGACTTGTAGTCCTACACATACAACATGCTGCAGAGTCTCCCAGCAGGCAGACATGTCACTCAGGGCAGCTCTTGTATTCCACTCCCTTAGCAGTGTCATTATAGAGCTTGGACTTGTAGTCCTACACATACAACATGCTGCAGAATCTCCCAGCAGGCAGACATGTCACTCAGGGAAGCACTTGTATTCACTCCCTTAGCAGTGTCATTATACAGCTGGGACTTAGTGTTCTACACATACAACATGCTGCTGAGTCTCCCAGCAGGCAGACATGTCACTCAGGGCAGCACTTGTATTCACTCCCTTAGCAGTGTCATTATACAGCTGGGACTTGTAGTTCTACACATACAACATGCTGCTGAGTCTCCTAGCAGGCAGACATGTCACTCAGGGCAGCACTTGTAGTCACTCCCTTAGCAGTGCCATTATACAGCTGGGACTTGTAGTTCTACATATACAACATGCTGCAGAGTCTCCCAGCAGGCAGACATGTCACTCAGGGCAGCACTTGTAGTCACTCTCTTAGCAGTGTCATTATACAGCTGGGACTTGTAGTCCTACACGTACAACATGCTGCAGAGTCTCCCAGCAGGCAGACATGTCACTCAGGGCAGCTCTTGTATTCACTCCCTTAGCAGTGTCATTATACAGCTGGGACCTGTAGTCCTACACATACAACATGCTGCAGAGTCTCCCAGCAGGCAGACATGTCACTCAGGGCAGCTCTTGTATTCACTCCCTTAGCAGTGTCATTATACAGCTGGGACCTGTAGTCCTACACATACAACATGCTGCAGAATCTCCCAGCAGGCAGACGTCACTCAGGGCAGCTCTTGTATTCACTCCCTTAGCAGTGTCATTATACAGCTGGGACTTAGTGTTCTACACATACAACATGCTGCTGAGTCTCCCAGCAGGCAGACATGTCACTCAGGGCAGCACTTGTAGTCACTCCCTTAGCAGTGCCATTATACAGCTGGGACTTGTAGTTCTACATATACAACATGCTGCAGAGTCTCCCAGCAGGCAGACATGTCACTCAGGGCAGCACTTGTAGTCACTCTCTTAGCAGTGTCATTATACAGCTGGGACTTGTAGTTCTACACATACAACATGCTGCTGAGTCTCCCAGCAGGCAGACATGTCATATGGGCAGCACTTGTATTCGCTCTCTTAGCAGTCTCATTATACAGCTGGGACTTGTAGTTCTACACATACAACATGCTGCAGAGTCTCCCAGCAGGCAGACATGTCACTCAGGGCAGCTCTTGTATTCACTCCCTTAGCAGTGTCATTATACAGCTGGGACTTGTAGTCCTACACATACAACATGCTGCTGAGTCTCCCAGCAGGCAGACATGTCACTCAGGGCAGCTCTTGTAGCCACTCCCTTAGCAGTGTCATTATACAGCTGGGACTTGTAGTCCTACACATACAACATGCTGCAGAGTCTCCCAGCAGGCAGACATGTCACTCAGGGCAGCTCTTGTATTCACTCCCTTAGCAGTGTCATTATACAGCTGGGACTTGTAGTCCTACACATACAACATGCTGCTGAGTCTCCCAGCAGGCAGACATGTCACTCAGGGCAGCTCTTGTATTCACTCCCTTAGCAGTGTCATTATACAGCTGGGACCTGTAGTCCTACACATACAACATGCTGCTGAGTCTCCCAGCAGGCAGACATGTCACTCAGGGCAGCACTTGTAGCCACTCCCTTAGCAGTGTCATTATACAGCTGGGACTTGTAGTCCTACACATACAACATGCTGCAGAGTCTCCCAGCAGGCAGACATGTCACTCAGGGCAGCTCTTGTATTCACTCCCTTAGCAGTGTCATTGTACAGCTGGGACTTGTAGTCCTACACATACAACATGCTGCTGAGTCTCCCAGCAGTCAGACATGTCACTCAGGGCAGCTCTTGTATTCACTCCCTTAGCAGAGCAGGGGGAGGGGCAGAGATTGTTTTTATTGCATGTAAACAAAGGGACAGAAAAGAACCAGGAAAATGAGGAAATATATATATATATATATATATATATATATTTTGCATAAAACTTGCTTAGCTCAGTTATATATCAGATTTTCAGTGCTATATTATTATTTTTTTCATAACTCGGACAACCCCTTTAAGGTTTTTATTGAAGGAAAAAAAGAAAATGTATTTTATTTTTTCTCAGATAGTGGAGGAGAATGAGGTTGTTGTAGTTTTTTTGGAATGTATGCTGTGTTAAACGTAAATTATAGAGTTTAGCAGTTTTTAATGTATTAAATAATTATAATCTTGCAGTAATTTACTTGTCTGAAACTCCGTTAACACCAGAAATGGTTAATCTTTTACATAAACCTTGGATAGGCAAGTCATATCATTCAACTTATTCTTCTTTTTCTCAAGGAGTAAATATCTTAATCATTAGATCCTTAAGTGTAGATGTTTGCCTGATTAAATAGGCAGAATTGGGAAGATTTATAAGAATCCATGGAACTTTTTAAGAATTAAAAATTACACAAATGGCAATATACGGTATATTCCACCTCCATTTTCCTCCTCTGTACTAAACCAGGTCCTGTTTTACTAATTGGTGACTTTAATAACTTCATAGATTGACATTTATATAAAATAAGAGAGGTGAAGGATGGGAGTCATTCAACATCAGGCTTTGGAAGTTTACTGGTTGAGCTGGCCTGGGCAGACATTTGGAGGAAACTAATTTCAAAATGTTTTTTTTTTTTTTTTCTTTATATAATTCTACTTTTAAGATAGATTTGGTGTTGACCATGAGTTTATGATCCCTTTAATTGCTAATGTTAAATATGGGTTGAGGTGTTTATCAGATCATTCCCTGGTGTCCGTCTACGTCAGCTTGACCATAGGAGGATATGGCATGAATGTTTTTAAAATAGATCCAGAGTGGCTATCAACAGAAGTGGCCAATAATTACATTTTATCTTTCTGTCAGCAAAATTCGGTATGGGAATAAATGAAAGCTTATGTTAAGGGGGGGGGGGGCAAGATATCAATATAAGAAATGAACTGAATTGCCTTTATTAGGGGTGGGGGAGGGGAAAAAAAGTGATTCAAGGAACACTAGTCATATATTGAAAGACTTTTTCGCCACTAGTTATCACTCTACCCTATTAAGGTTGAGGTGTTGGATCTTGATACCTTTTTGGATAGCATTAATGTTCCAACTCTATCTGTAGAGCAGGTTAGGTATTTAGTTGTGCTGATTACTGTATTAAACTTGAAGGGAATGTGTCATCACAAGATAACCTAAGACAGGATCCACAATTCACAGTAGGTGATATTCAGATCTTATCTATTCTTTCCTTGTACAATGACCTCTGCACAGGTCACAGAGGATGCCTACAAAACTCTCCTGTCCCTTGTGTCTATGGCCCATGTGGCTGCCATAAAGCAATTTCTCTCTCTAAATGCTGTTAAGAACAGCTCAGGTAAAATTTTTGATGACAGATTATCTTTAAAGAAACCTTGGTTAATTCCCCCATTAATAAAGCACTAGGCCCAGATGGTATATCCTTTGAGGTTTTGTCTAGAAACCAAGATGTGGCACTTCCTTTTTTTATGAAATACTCCAGGAAATATTTCAGGATTACCTCCTTACCCAAACCTCCACCCCCTGCTCTGTCATGGAGCAAGGTATTAAAAACTCATATTCCCAAACCGCATAATTGTAAAAGTGACCTGGGATTTTCTTTTACAAAGCTGCAGCTTTTTTGGTGTGGACTTTGTTGTGGATTTCCTGTATGAGAACCTCTACATTCAATTCAATGGTAAACTGATTCTGCAGTAGAAAACACTGTGGAAATTTCTGCAACAAAATCCGCATCATGTGAAGTCACCCTGAAACTGAACTAAACCAAAAAAGACTGCGCCGCCCAGGGCTGTGATCAAGAGCTGCGTGCATATTTTATTACAGAAAGACCAGTTCACATAAGCGCGTGTGGTTAGGAGAATACAGTCCGTGTGGTCGTGGCCATCACCCATACTGTATATCTCAGACCACACGTATTTATGTGTAAACTGATCAAAGTGTTTACTCCCGGGTGCCTTCAGGACAGGGTAAATATGGACAGGTTTAAGAGACACAGATTTAGACAAAGCAGTGTATGAATAGTGATAAACGGCAGGGGCAATATTCGAATTCGTGATCGGTAAAACTGCGCAAAAAATTTAGACTTTTTCTGGCTCTGCGCTATGCTCGCCAGTTTTCTGAAAGTGGGCGTGTTTTCTTATGTAAATCAATCTGTAGACAGATTTACTATTGCGACAATAAAATAAAAGTCGTAAAGAATTGTGCAATTTCACTCCAGTAAGGACCATGCTTATGTTGGGAACATTTGATATATGTCCTCCGCTTATAACATTGGCATCAAACAGAATACTGTTTTTACCTTTTTTATCTTTTAACCTTTAAAAATGTTGAATGTTAAATGTAAAAATGTTCATCAAAATAAATGTTTTCATTATTTTACAAGAATTAATAATGTTTTATTAATGTATATTTGGTTAAATATACTGTAAAGTATAACATGTAGTTGGTTTTTTTTTTGTTTTGTTTTTAAAAGCAAGTCTTTTTAGTTTCATAAGAATATATTCCAAAATATTATTTTTGGTTTTGCACAGTTTTTTTCAAAAAATTTTAAAAATTGTTTTCTATAAATGTGGACAGTCGGATGGGTATCACATCCACATTTAAAGTCAATGGGTCCTAAATCTGCATGCGACACAATGGATGTTAAAAAGGGACACACATAAAAAAAAGACTAAAAAAATGCACTGTACATTCAAATATTACACTATACACACTTATTACATTTTCTTTTCCTGATTACTTTTTTATTTTTTCAACTATTTTTTTCTTCTTTCTGTAAAATTTTTCTTTTTCCTTTTTTTTCATCATCAAAAAGATCTGTCATCAAAGATGGGTCCATGTTTGCCATGTTCTCCCAGGCACAACTGATAATGAAGTAAATCTTGCGACTTTTCTGTCAGAAACCAATAAACGTGCGACTTTTTCAGGAAGACATGCAACTTTTTTTAAAGCCACTTACTGAAGGATACCGTCAAACCAGATACAAACCATACTGCTACCGTCAAACCACATTTATCACAGTATTAAAGGACCATTAATAAATCTGACTTAGCCAAAAGTGACTTTGGACATATGTAAAAGTGGAGTAGGATGCAACTGTAATGATAAATCTGGCCCTATGTCTATAGCATGTATGTATGTATGGACAGCAGAACCTATCAGCTACACTATCTGTAATATATATATATATATATATATATATATATATATATATATATTAGTACAGACCAAAGGTTTGGACACACCTTCTCATTCAAAGAGTTTTATTTATTTTCATGACTATGAAGGCATCAAAACTATGAATTAACACATGTGGAATTATATACATAACAAACAAGTGTGAAACAACTGAAAATATGTCATATTCTATGTTCTTCAAAGTAGCTACCATTTGCTTTGATTACTGCTTTGCACACTCTTGGCATTCTCTTGATTCAGTGTGAATCTACAATTTTCATAGTCATAAAAATAAAGAAAACTCTTTGAATGAGAAGGTGTGTTCAAACTTGTGGTCTGTACTGTGTGTATATATATATATATATATATATATATATAAATATTCTAAGCTTGTACATTAGAGGCAAGGACGTTAACCACTACACTATACAGCTATATGTAAACCTCCACAGAAATATAAAATAAGTCTTCTGCTGAATAGGAATACTCACTAAATCAGAAACTACTATGCGGTTTTTCTGACACAGTTTAGCATTCAGATTTATAGCTGAGTGGATAAGGTCCTTGCCTCTAATGTGCAACGTTGGGCTCCCGGCAGAAACTTTTCAGAAATTAGATTTAAATACACTGGGGTGTCGCCAAGTACTGACTCCATATATGGATATAGCTATATATGGAGTCAGAGCAGGGACTCCTAAGCCAAACTAGAGTCCCAACACCCTCCCCTCTTCAGAGAAGGGGGCGCCTGGGGTTCTCCCATTGACTTCCATTGTGCTCGGTAGAACACCCGAGCATCGCGTAGTGTTCTACTCGAGCACACGAGCGCTTTGGTGCTCACTCAACACTAATATAGAGGACATTAGAGGTCAGAACAAAAAGCTCTCACCAGCTCTCCTTCAAAATTTTTAATTTAATTTTAAATGGCATAGTACTTACGAAATGAAAAAGACAACAGCCAAACATTCAAAAATTAAAATTAAAAAGTAGCTGTTTATTTAAATTGGGAGTCATTAATCAAGCCCTGATCTTATAGAATAGGTCTTGTTTGAGAGTTTTGGGGCTTATTTGTGCAAACATTTTGCGACATTTTGCATTTTTACGCCACTTACTCCAGATTTGAAAAGTGGGTGGGAAAGTGTGCAAGTTTACCCTGTCAAGTTGAATTAAGACAGATTTATTCAGTAACCTTACTCCAGTAAAGGGGCCGTGTAGAAAGAGGAATAACATCTGAAGACAGAGCTTTTAGTTCTGATGCACTAAATTTATCTAACATTGTCAACATTTGATACATTTTGCTCCGTTGCGGCAAAGCAGATTTCTGCAAAACTGACTTTAAAATTTCATGTTATGATAAATCTCCCCCACCTATTTCTGATAGAAGTGCCCATTTAAGGTTGACGTCCACTGCTTGCCTTTGGCCATTTGTGTAAAATGAACACTGCCTTGCCTTGTAGCTATTGACATGTTTTCCTTGTCTATTTGTTCATCTTGGAACCTAGTCTGCTCAGTTATTGGATGTAATTACAAGACATCTGATGTAGGGAAAAGGCTATATAACGAGTTACTACAGGATAATCTATTTTCTTGTAAGTCACCTTATCTACTTGAAGTGAGGCTATGAGTAGCATGGTGACTGCCTGTATCCTCCCTCAAGCATTTAGCCTTTCTGACCACAAGCACTAATTCCAGGAAGAGAGCAAATACTAGAAACTATGTCACAATGCATAACTTCATATCCAAACTATGATATCAGTATCTCAGACCATATTATTCTGATGAATAATGAATTGAAATTAATTTTCAGTCCTGAATGTGAACACTAAGTTCACCAATGTGGAAAATGTCATATAGTAATGGGCTGATAAGAGACATAAAGCTATCACATTCAACCAATTATACTTACAAAACCCCTGATGATCCAGAGGAAAGCAAAATTACCCTTGAATGGCATACATTAATGTGCCATAAAGTGGAAAAATCCTTGCTGACTGCAATTTGTAGAAGAGAGAGTAATATTTGCAGAAACATCACAATTTATTCTTAGCAACTAGTTTTTTCGTTTAGACTGCGTAATGACCGATCCCCTTATTTAAGTTCTACATTAATACTGTTATGGTTCACACACGGTTCTGCATATAGTCTTCTGACAAGTACAGAAACATATAGCCCTAACATGCAACTGGCTCCAATTAATATAATTTTTTTTTTTTGCGTATGTGATCCATTCGTAGTTGGATTCTTAAAAAAAAAGGACATCTTGTGGCATGCACTGAGCTGATTATAGGTTATGTCTACAATATATTGGACATAAATTGGTTGTTTAGTGGAGTGCATGAAGCACGGTGGCTCAGTGGTTAGCACTGGTACCTTGCAGCACTGGGGTCAGGGCCGTCTTTAACGCGGGGCAAAAGCGCCAGTGCCCCGGGCCCAGTTGCTCCTGGGGGGGCCCAAGGCACCTTCCTCTTCAGCCCCGCTGGCCAGTGGCATAGCGCCGTATAGCGCAGGACACAGGCTAGAAGAGGCCTGCATCGCATCTCTGGCAGCCTGATGGAGGTAAGTATAAGTGTTTATTTTTTTTATATGGTACTACTTACTGGCACATGATTGGGGGGCATCTATGGTGGCACTTGTTACTGGCACATGATTGGGGGGCATCTATGGGGGCACCTGTAACTGGCAAATGATTAGGGGGCATCTATGTGGGAACTTGGTACTGGCACATGATTGGGGGCATCTATGTGGGTACTTGTTACTGGCACATGATTGGGGGAATCTATGGGGGCACCTGTTACTGGCACATGATTGGGGGTCATCTCTGGGGGCACTTGTTACCGGCACATGATTGGGGGGCATCTATGGGGGCACTTGTTACTGGCACATAATTGGGGGGCATCTATGGGGGCACTTGTTATTGGCACATGATTGGGGGCATCTATGGGGGTACTTGTTATGGGCACATGATTGCGGAGGCATCTATGGGGGTACTTGTTACTGGCATATGATTGGGGGGCATCTATGGGGGCACTTGTTACTGGTAAATTATTGGGGGCATCTATGGGGGCACATCTTGAACATTATTGGGGGACACTGGGGGCATCTATGGGGGCACTTCTTACTGGCACATATGTGGCACTTTTTACTGGCACGTTATTGAGTGGCTCTATGGGGGCACTTCTTACTGGCACATTATTGGGGGCACTATGGGGGTATCTACTGAGGCAACAAAGTAGGGGTATTTTATATGGGGGTAGGGGGAGAGGAACACTATGGGGGCTTCTACTGAGGCCACAAAGAAGGGGTATTTTATGTGGGGGGCTCTGTATAGGGGAATTTTATACTGGGGCACATTATGGTGGGTACTATGGGGAAGGGGAGAGAGGAGTACTATGGGCTCATCTATGGGGGCACTAAGAAGGGGTATTTTATACTTGCAAATTATGGGGGACACTGAGGGCATCTACTGGGGCACTATATAGGGCATTTTATACTGGTACATTATAGCGGCACTAGGAAGAAGGGGGAGAGGAGCACTATGGGGCATTTACTGGGGGCACTATATAGGGGTATTTTATACTGGCACATTAAGGGGCCACTATGGGGCATTAAAAGGGGGTAGTTTTTGCACTGGCACATTATAAGGAGAATTATTACTACTGGGGGGCATTATGATGGGCTTTATTACTACTGGGGGTCTAAGGGGAACATGATTACTAGTATGGGCACTATGGGAGCATTATTACTTCTGGGGCACAGTGGGGACATGTTGGGGGCACTGTAGGAGCACTATTACTACCATGTGTGCTCTAGCAGAGAATTATTCCTTTTGGTGGGACTTTTGGGAGCACTATTACTGTGGGGGGGGGGGCACCTTGGCACAGTATCAGGTACCACAATTATTTTTGGGGGACGTTATGTTTGCTCTATTAGTGTCAGGGGCACTATTTGCTGAGCACAGTTATTTTAGGGCACTGGGTGCCAATAATTATTGAAGGGCATTATCTGCATGGTACTACTATCAGGGGGTTTATCTGTTTCTGCAGTATAGTATTGGGGAGCACAGCGGCATAGTATTGGGGGTGGTAGGATGATTTGTCCAGAAGATGGGAGGATGATGGAAAAGTAGTAAACTAAGATTTTGTTTGGCAAATTGCAGAGACGAGAAATGGCTGAAAAATGGTGGTCTGGTCTGAAGGTCTGAAAGGAGAAGATTAGGAAAGAGAACATCTACATCACAGAGACGTCACTGGATGTAAGAGGTATGTGGCGCTGTAGTACCCTGTATGTAGGGGTGGATGTAGGGGTTAGTAGTACTATCTGCACATTGTAAAAAAAAGTAATCTGCAAAATACTATATATATGTGTCAGAAGTTGTGCTTTTTTTTTTTTTTAGAATAATGATACAGCCATTTTATTTGATACTTTTGTGCTGATTCTTTTTCCCCCCTCTATATTAAGGGACACTATAGTCACCAGAACCACAACAGCTAAACGTAGTAGTTCTGGTGTCTATAGCATGTCTCTGCAAGCTTTTTAATGTAAATACTGCCTTTTCCAGAAAAAAAGCAGTATTTACATTACTGCCAAGCAACACCTCATTACATTATTACAGTTTACTACTCCACGAGGTGTGTGGATTTTATTTTTTTGTGTGTGTGTTGTGGTGGAAGGTGTGATTGCATGCTAGGGTGTGGGAAGGTGGGATCCAGGGGGCCCAGGTAAATTCTTGCCCAGGGTCCAATCAATATTAAAGACAGCCCTGACTGGGGTCTTAGGTTCGAAACAGACCAAGGACAGCATCTGCATGGAGTTTGTATGTTCTCCCCGTGCTCACATGGGTTCTTCCCATTCTCTGGTTTTCTCCCACACTCCAAAAACATACTTATAAGGAACTTAGATTGTGAGCCCTATAGGGACGGTGAGTGATGCTACTGTCTGTAAAGCGCTGTGAAATATGTTAGCGCTATATAAGTTTAAAAATAAAATTCAAAAATTGCAATGGATAAAATCTGCACAAATCCACACCATGCTAAATCTTGTGCAAATTTTCACGCTTAGTTTTAATAGGGTTTGTTAAAACCTCATTCACTGACATTATAATGTACTTTGTGTAGATTCCGCAATCGACTTGGATGTGAATACAGACACCAAGGGGGAGATTTATAAAAACTGGTGCAAAGGAAAACTGGCTTCACCTTTCATTTTTCAGAGTTCCTATGGAACATGAAAGATGGAATCTGATTGGTTGCTATGGGCAACTAAGCCTGTTTTCCTTTGCACCAATTTTGTTAAATCTCCCCCAAAGCATTTGGTATCCTTTAATCCCAGCTAAGGAAAGTCTGATAGAGAGCAAATATAAATATTTGTGTTATGGAGCAGACTTACAGTTATGTGCAAAATAATAGCAGTCTAACATCACCAATGTGTTTAATTACTGTTTTTGGCAGAAAAGCAGGGGTGCACCTAGCCTTTCTGCTGCCTGAGGCAAAAACTGAAACTTCCCTTCTGCCCATGGCCCTTTGGCTGCCCCTCTTTTGCCCCTACCTGGTGCTGGGGATCGCCTCACCTGCCCTTTTGTAAAGTACCATTGCTGAGAAAAAGATGTGTTGAAAAGGTTGGTTTGTCAAAGAACACACTGACTGTTTATGGACAGATGAGAGCAAGATTGTTTTTATTGGGTCTAAAGGCTGCAGACAGTTTGTGAGATGACCCATGAACACTGAATTCAAGCCACAGTACACTAAGAAGACTGTAAAACATGGAGGTGCAATCATAATGGTTTGAAGATGTGTGTCATACTGTGGAGTCGAGCCCATTTATTGCATACCAGGCACCATTGACCAGTTTGAATATATCAAAATACTGGAAGACGTCATGTTGCCTTATCCTGAAGAATAAATGCCCTTGAAATTTGTGTTTCAGCAGGACAACAACCCCAAACACACCAGCAAGTGGGAAACATCCTGGTTCCAGACCAACAAGATTGCTCTGAGGAAGTGGCCCAGCCCAATCCCCAGATCTCAATCCGGTTGAGAATCTGTGAAGTGACATCAAAAATGCTGTTTGTGATGCCAAACCCAAGAATGCAGAAGTACTGTGGAATGTAGTCAGCTTGGCCTGGCATATCTGTTCGCAGAGAGGCCCAGAGTGATAACGTCCTGACGCTTGAGTCAGGATGTTCTGCACAGGACTTTGTCAGCACCACCTCCTTATAGGCTGAAAGCACAGGAGCCTCACGGCAAGAAGAGAAGATGGAGGTGATGGGTGACGGCTTTTTTGAGGGTGAGCACAGTGTTCGGAGCGCGGCACGGAACGTGGATCGCTCCCTGGGCAACTTCAGCAGGCAGGCACTGTCCTGACACAAGTGCAGCTTCTAGCTTGCAGATCATGAGTGCTCCCTGGAGGCTGCAGCTTGAAGTGTGAGCAATGTGGGGTTGGGAGTTAACCCTGTGGCTGAGGGGACATTTTGAATGCCAGTCAGCCATACAGCCATACTGTATGTGTATTTCTGCAGTTACATAACCACTGAATTTAGTGACTTTTCAAGAAACCGCATGACCAAAGGGATTAAAGGGGTATTCCCATCTTAGACAATGGGGCATATCGCTAGGATATGCCCCCATTGTCTGATAGGTGGGACTGGGACCCACACCTATATCGAGAACGGAGCGGGGAGCGATGTGTCTGGAGGACCCCAGATTTCCCAGGGTCCGTCCAACACCAAGCGCTATTTCCCGCCTCTCCCATAGAAGTGAATGGGAGCGGCCCATGCTCCCATTCATTTCTATGGGGCAGACGGCAATAACGAGCCAGCGATTGGCTATTTTCAGCATCCCCCATAGAAATTAATGGAGGGCGGCTGCGCATGCGCAGTGAGCTCTCCTTCACTTTCAGGGCTCCGTTTTCGATAAAGGTGTGGGTACCAGTGGTGGGACCCGCACCTATAAGACAATGGGGGCATATCCCAGCAATATGCCCCATTGTCTGAGATGAGAAAACCCCTTTAAAGGCACTTCTGGTCTTCTTTCCTGTTGGCTATGCAGTTTCTTGGGAGGCAGATAAGTGGCAATGCAAAATGGCCACAAAATTTACTTTTTATGTAATTGTGGATTGTCATGCAAAATTTTCTACAAAATGATAATGACAATGTCGCTTATTTGAAGTGATGTTTAATCATCCTAATAGTAACCCTTAAATAGACTAATTATCCACTACCCTACCACTGTACTACTCTATATGGCGGCGACATTGTCTTTAAAAACAGCAGACACCTGGCCAATTTGCTGTTTTTTCATCTCTTCATCTGCCTAAAAAAAATGTAAGTCTTCCAAAATTTCTTCATGGCACTTTGCTTGGTAATGCTAGGAGTCGGGTTCCCAGCCCATTTAGAGTAGAAGAAATACTGTCACGGACGTTCCCATGGCAGGTACCAGGAGATCGGAGAGACTGGCAACTTGTGGGTTAAATTGACAAGTTCACTGTGGATCTTATTGTTTGTGTTTTGGTGAATGCTACACCCCTTGCTTCAGGTGTTGCTTGTTGGTAATTTACCTTTCCCATAAGTAGACGCTTTTCACTATTGGAGGTGCGGTTTATAGATTTTCTTCCTGCCTTCTAACTAGCTGGTCGGTTGTACTGTGTGGTGCTTCTGGAGTTGCCAATTTTCTACTTTCAGATAAGTCTTGTCTTTTCTTATTGTTTTGTGTTTGTTATATTCCCTGCTGTTGTATCTGGGCCTGAGACAGAGACTTCTATTCATCCATCTGGGAGGAATGGGTTGTCTCTGGTCCTAACCTTATTCCAGGGCGTATAGGGAAATAAGGGCCTAGGTATCCTGCATATGAATATTCCTACCTTCAAGGTCTATTCATATTGATAGGTAGTTAGAGCCTAGATTTGGGTTGTTTAGGAGGTGACCTGTTCCTTCCCTAGTTTCCAGGCCCAGTTACTGTTCCCCTTCCCTCCTGTGTTTAGTGTGGAGTTTTTCCCCCACATTGATCGTGACAAATACTCTAGCAATGTGTTGCCAAAGTCGTGAAAATGTATTGAAGGAGCAGCTGTATACAACGTGATGTTTCGGCCTCACTTGGCCTTTATCAAACTACAGCAAAAAATTGAATATATCACACATACAGTAAGTGAATAAGGATACAACAGGTGAAATGGTTACATGCATGCACAAATGTTTAAAAAAAATTATGGAAAAAAATAATAGAGAAAATAGTAATAGTCAATTTTATCTTGGTGTTTTAAAGTCTGATCCCCCATGGATACTTCAAGTCAGGTAAAGCTGTGTTCAATTGCAGAATCCATAGGATGAATCCATGAGTGGAGAGAATAATCAGGAAAATAGTCTAAGCTTAGGATGTTGATGTTCTACATATTGGGATTTTACATACATGTTAATTTTCTACATACAGGTGAAACTCGAATAATAAGAATATTGTGCAAAAGTCTATTTCAGTAATGTAAATGAAAAGGAATTGCATTAATGCAGCTTAAATTTAGAATTTTGTGAAAAGGCTCAATATTCTAGGCTCAAAGTGTCACACTCTAGTCAGCTAATTAATCCATACCCCCTGAGCAAAGGGTACCTCAAAATTGTGACTTTGGGGTTTCATAAGCTATAAGCCATAATCATCCAAATTATAACAAATAACGGCTTAAAATATCTCGCTTTGCGTGTAAAGAGTCTATCTCATATATTAGTTTCACGCATTATTGAAATAAATGAACTTTGGACGATATTCAAATTTTTCGAGTTTCACCTGTATTTTGCTCATGGTAAAAAAAAAAGGGGGAGAGAGAGAGTGAGCCCCACAATGAAAGTAGGTAACAAAATTACATGCAGTAATATCAGCAAATACCATACTTAGCAAAGAGTCCCTGCTTTTAATTACCTTGTGCCGCAGTAGATAGGGATCACAGAAAGCGTGCGCAGTATAGAGATGTGCAACAGCACTATAGGAGATGCGCCACCTGTTATGGTACAGCGCACTCTTGAATGTGCGCGCGGGACGTGGGAGGAGGCTGCGCGTGCGCGCTAGCAGGGTGAGCGTGTCAAGCCTCGTTCTGAGAGAAGCAGGAGCCGGAGCTTGTCAAACCTCGTTCCAGAAACGAGTGTGAGCCAGAGCGCTCCTATTGAAACAGATTCTTTGTGTAAGGGTCCATTCACACGTCCGTAGAATGTGTCCACATCTACGGGTGCGGACCCATTAATTCTCTATGGGGCAGGAATGGATGCTGACAGCACACAGTGTGCTGTTTGCATCCGCATTTCCAGAGTGCGCTTACAATCTTCCGGTCCGTAGCTCTGGAAAAAAATAGAACATGTCCTATTCTTGTCCGCAATTTCCCATTGTGCCCCCTTAATAGTAATAATGCCCATTGTTCTCCCTTCACAGTAATAATGCCCATTGTGCCCCCTTCACAGTAATAATGCCCTCTGTGTCCCCTCCATAGTAGAAATCCCCATCGTGCCCCCTTAATAGTAGTAATGCCCTCTATGCTAGTAATGCCCATTGTGCCCCCTTCACAGTAATAATGCCCTCTGTGCCCCCTTCAGAGTAGTTATGCCCTCTGTGCACTGTGCCCCCTCCATAGTAGAAATGCCCATTGTGTCCCCTTCACATTAGCAATGCCCTCTGTGCCCCTCCAGAGTAGAAATGCCTATTGTGCCCCCTCCATAGTAGATATGCCCATTGTGCCCCCTTCACATTAGCAATGTCCATTGTGCCCCCTCCAGAGAAGAAATGCCCATTGTGCCCCCTCCAGAGTAGAAATGCGCATTGTGCCCCCTCCAGAGTAGAAATGCGCATTGTGCCCCTCCAGAGTAGAAATGCACATTGTGCCCCCTTCACATTAGCAATGCCCTTTGTGCCCCCTCCAGAGTAGAAATGCCCATTGTGCCCCCTTCACATTAGCAATGACCATTGTGCTCTCTCTGTGTTAAACAAAAAGCAAAAAAAACACAGTAACTACTCCCCTTGTCCCATTCCTGAAGCTCACAGTCCTCTCTCTCATGCAGGCACAGATCTCTTTGCAGCACTGTGTGGGCGGAGCTAATGAATATTCCCAGGCTGCAGTCTAGACCCACACATGTTGGCAGCGCGATCTGTGCCTGCAGGCTGAATGGTGGAGCGGGGAGAAGTCTTCCTGCTCTATCATTCAGAGCGCCGCTGGCCTGAAGGAGGGGAGGAGCGCAGGGAACTGAGCGGTGAGTGACAGGACCCTGCACCCGGGACAGACCCCCCCCCCCCTCCTTAGTACGTCACTGCTGCAGAGTGCTACTTGAGGAGAAGGCAGAAGCGCTGATAAACTGCGCCTGCCTTCTCCTCGGCTCCCCCACTCTCACTAAACCTTTCATGACTTTGCAAACACATTGCTGGAGTATTTCTTCTACAAAAAAATGAATAAAAATGCCATACACACCAAATTGATATTAAATTATATCAATAAAAGTTACAGATCACCCCACAAAAATGAGCCCTCACACACAACTATAAAAAAAAAAGTTATGGGGGTCACAATATGGTGGTACAAAGAAAATTATTTTTTTTCCAAAGCTTTTATTTTTTTCCAGTATTAAAATTAAACAAAAAAGGCTGACCTGGAGACTGACCTGGAGAATGATGGTAACAGGTCAGTTTTACTGCATAGGGAACGCTTTAGAAACGAAACCCATACAACTATGGCGCAATCAATTATTATTTTTTTTTTATATCTTCATCCCATTTAAATTTGTTTTCCAGTTTTCCCCTACATTGTATGCCACATTAAATGGTGCCATTAGAAAGTGCAACACGCCCCACAACAAACAAGCCTTCATATGTCTATGTAGGGCAAGAAGCACTATTGGGGGACATATGGGACAATAAGCACTATTGGGGGACATATGGGACAATAAGCACTATTGGGGGACATAAAACTACTGGGAGCACTATTGGAGGCGTCATCGGGAGCAGTGTAACTACTGGGGTTTCTATAGGGGGGCATTATAACTGCTGAGGGTACTTTAGGGGTGGATGATGGAAAACTGAGGAAAGTAAGATGTCTGTGTGGTAAACTCTGCAGAGACCAGACGAGGCTAAAATAACATGGTGGTCTGCTTCCAGTGGAGAAGATGAGGAAAATGAACATCTACATGAGAGGAGACATCACTGAATGTAATATGTATTTGGTGCTGTGTTATCCTCTATGGGTGACCATGTGTAATTTAATGCCCATCTAAATATGTCTTTAGCACTATGGCTTGGGAAGGGGGGTATACTGGGTAGCATACAATTTTTTTTTTTCTCATGGGGCCCAAGCTTGAGGAACAGCCCCTGGCCTTTGGGCCACATAATCCGCCCCTGACTCCATGCCACACAGATGTAAAGCAGTTAAAAATAAAAAGGGTATACAACTAAATATCAGTTCAGTGATTAACAGAAAAGCTAAACCTATAAGCACATTTTTGATTATAGTGGAAATATTCCAGTTTGTAACTGAAAATGCAAACACTGCTATTTGTTTGAACAGCCTATTATTCCTTTTTCTTCATTTTCAGTTTAAAAATTGATATTTTGATCATGACTTCATTTGGAATTGAATGTGCCGTGCTCCCAGTGCCTTTGTGTATACGGAAATAAATGCTATTATGATGAATGAGCTTTTTCTCAGTTGTCTTAACCACACTGCTATTATTTTGCACATAACTGTAGTTCTCAAGATCATCTGTGCGTGATATTTTGAGTATATTAGCCAGCAGAATCACTTGATAGAAAACTATAAAACAATGTACAGTCATTCACATATAATATCAAAATAATTTACAAGATGATGAACAAATAAAGGAATAAGAGCTTTAGAGAAAAGTGATCTTACCAGTTCATGTTGTCAGCTTGCTATGCTGGTGCGGTCGGCCATCCACTTCAGATGCACATTATAAATTACCATCTACTGCAACATGTATAGTTTATACAATAATTATAATTACTCCTTGGGTAGAATATTCTGTGTTGTTTAGAAAACCAAAAACCTTATGATAGCTGAGAAAACGTTCACAGCTACAGTGGTGTAAGATAAGCTTCCTTGACAAGATGATGACATGGCATTCTGGGGATGTGTCAGCTAGAAGACTATAGATAAAGTGCTTCTGCTTTTTTTTTTTTTTTTTTACTTTTAAAGAAGGTAGAACAATACCAATCCTTACCTCAAAATAACAATTGTGAAAGAATAGTAAAAAAATAATAATAATAAAAACCCTCAAGAAGATGCTCCACTACTCCATTACATCACAAAAATGTGTTTATAACTAGTAGTATTTTGGATTTTTTTTCCACTGGGACCATATCTTAAGTAGTTCTTCATATATAATAAGAGGTCAATTCCTCGATCCTCCTTATCTCATTATCATTATTGATCCAATGAGAAGTTTAGGAGATGTTGTTTATCTCTAAAGCTGGTATTAATGCTCAAGCTCCCATAATCCTGAAACATAGTAAAGCCCTTTTATATGGTCCTAACGCTAGTTTCACACTAGCGTTGGGGAGATCCGGCAGGCTGTTCTAGCAGGGAACAGCCTGCCGGATCTCTCTGGATCTTACATTGCCAGAAGCTACATGAATGCCGTCCGGCCCCATAAACTAAAATGGGGATCGGCAGAGATCTGGCTGCAACCCATCAAATATGACGCAAATTGGCCGGACAAATACCGCTGCACACAGAAGTATTTATCCAGCCAATTTTCATAATATTTTGCGGGTTGCTAATGGATGTCCACCTGTCCCTATTATAGTTCATAGGGCCGGATGGCATTCATGTAGCTTCTGGCAATGTCAGATCCAGAAAGATCCGGCACGCTGTTCTCTGCGTTACAGTGATGGCCGTTAAGGTGCAACAGAACATAGACTATTAAATAGTCTGTAAAATGAGGAGACCAATTGCTGAAGTGTTGTCCCATTCTTGTCTGATGTAGAATTTTAACTGTTCAGCATTCCTGGGTATACTTTGCCAGATTTTTTATTTAATCAGGTAGGCCAATTCAGCGCCTGGACTCTTCTTCTGTGTAGCCATGCTGATTTAGCATTGTCTTCCTGAAATGTAAAAGTCCTTCCATCGGAGCATAAGTTGTTCTAAAACCTCTATATATTGTTCAGCATTGATAGTGCCTTCCCACATGTGTAAGCTGCCCACACCATAGGCCAGTGATGTCGAACCTTTTAGAGGCAGAGTGCCCAAACTGCAACCCAAAACCCACTTATTTATCGCAAAGTGCCAACACGGCAATTTAACCTGAATACTATAGTTCAATATAGTACCATGTACTTTATCATTTAGCTATTAAAGCCTGCCTACATTCAGTGCCCTGCCTGTGCTGTTCATAGTGCGCCCTGCGCTGATGAATGGCAGGAAAAGTCTAAGGCATATTGGTACACCATAGACTTTTTTCACAGTGCGGGTGCCCACAGAGAGGGCTCTGAGTGCCGCCTCTGGCACCCGTGCCATAGGTTCGCCATCACTGCCATAGGCACTAATGCCACCGCATACCATCAGAGATGCTGGCTTTTGAACTGTGTGCCGATAACAAGCTGGGTGGGTACTCTCCTCTTGTGTCTACTGAACCGTCCTTTGTTTCCAAAAATAATTTTACATTTTGATTCATCTGACCACAGAACATTTTTAGATTTTGCCACTGTCGATTTTAAATGAGTTTTGGCCCAGAAAAGATGGCGGCTACAGTTTTAACGTGCAGTGAGCCCAGGAAAGGAGTAGGGTAGAGGACAGGAGTGGTGGTAGTGGCACTGAAGGTGGAAGTAGAACTTATAGTGGCAGTCCACGCACAGGTGCTCTCTGGACAGTGTGCTGATGGAGAGCCGCACTCTTTGTTCCACCTTTCATTTTTCAAAGGAACTGAAAAAGATTGATTAGTTGATTGCAACTAAGCCAGTTCTACTTTACACCAGTTTGATAAATCTCATTCAATGTGTTTACTAAAACTGGTATATGAATGCAGTTATAGTAGTACAATGCATTCACTAAAACTGCATAGCATCTTGACACAATACAATGCTTGACACAATACAATACAATGGAATGAAACTGCTATATTAACCCCTTAAGTACGAGGCCCATTTTTAGTTTAGCATTTTCATTTTTACCAATAGTCATAACTTTTCAAATTTTCGGTCCATATAGCCATATGAGAGCTTATTTTTTGGGATAAGTTGTATTTTAAAGGTACCATTTAATTTACCGTGTCAATCAATGGAAAATGGGGAAAAAAAATATTTGTAGGGTTAAACAATAGAGTTGAGCGGCCGAACTTGAAAAAAAAGTTCGGGTTCGGGACTCGAACTTGACCCAAACTTGACCCGAACCTGACCCCGAACCCAAACCCCATTGAAGTCAATGGGGACTCGAACTTTTGGCCACTAAAAAGGCTCTAAAATAGTCCTGGAAAGGGCTAGAGGGCTGCAAATATGTGGATAGGGAAATGACTTAAAATAACATAAAATACAGAAAAAATAAATAAATAAATCTGGATCTAGGAGTAGGAGGTTGAGGAGGCGGTGGATGGGTGGATGTGGCGGTGTAGGTTGACGTGGCTGTGTAGGTGGAAGCGGCGGTGAAGGAGGAATAGGTAGCCAACACTGATTTGTGTTATTTTATTTTTAAATTGGGGTATCCCCCAAAATATTGGGACATATAACAAAATAAAACAAAGAATAAGTGCACTTGAGTACAAGAATGGATGGTTGAGGCTGGTATAAATGTCTATTCTGCACAAGGTACGGGCAAGTCCTGTGGGATCCATGCCTGGTTCATTTTAATAAACGTAAGCTTGTCCACATTGGCTGTGGCCTGTGATAATGCTCTCTGCCGTGCTAAACACATGTTCACACTATACACTGGCTGCAGGGCAGGTCAGCACCTCCAAGGCTGACAAAGCTTTTCCACATTTTGGCCATGCTAACCCTGCCTTCTCGGGTGCTTGTGCAGTAAGCCGGATTGGGACAGATGCACACTGGCGCAATATTAATCGTTTTTAGTTCGTGACGCCAATTGCAGCTTGCGCAGGTACTGTAACAGGGCCCTTTAAGATGTAATAGCTCACGTACCAGGTGAGGAATGCCAGAGGGGGATAATGTCTCTATGTAATGTCAACGGTGTCTCCTACCTTGGTACGGCTGGACTCCTGGATCTTGGCTCACATGCAATAAAATTTGCGTTGTCAGTAGGAGCAACTGAGGAACTTGGGTAATAGTAAATGAGATCCAGACTGGTGATATAATCCAACTTGTCTTTACTTAATGGGTGCAGCATAAATCCATATGAGTACAGCAATAGTCTTTAGGTCCCAGCAGGTATTGGCAATGTATGGCAGGGGTTAATGCCTCTTCTGCTCCTATACTATATGCCTGGAGAATCTGGCAGGTATTTATCTTCTGCTCTGTCTGTCTTCTGCTTGGTGTGGGCCTGACTAGCTGAGGAGGAATTTGGCTTCTCCTGGTCTCTGGATCTGTACTCACAGCTTGGCTCACAGGGAATGCTTCTTCCTGGAGGCTGGAGATGGCTGCTTTTCTTGTCAACCAGCTGAGGCTGATGGCTCAGGCTGGGAAGAGTGATCTTGGCCTCAACCGAGACTTGATCCTGTCTTGGGATCCCTGTTTCTGGGAGCTCCTACTAACAGCCTAAAATGTCACCCGACAATTGAAAATAAGATTTTTTTCAATTTAGGGCACTAAAATTGGCACTTTTTTGCATTAAAATGGCTCTAAAATAGTCCTTGAAAAGGCTAGAGGGATGTAAAAGGCAGAAAAAAGTGCTTAAGAGCATGGCAACTGCTCTGCAAACAAATGTGGATAGGGAAATAACTTAAAATAAAATAACTAAAAATTACAAATTATTAACCTGCAACTCAGAGAAGGAGGTGGATATGGAGTCGGAGGTTGAGGAGGCGGTGAATGTGGTGTTGTAGGTGGAGGCAGCAATGGAGGAGGAGGAGATAGCCAACAATGTTTTTTTATTTATTATTGGGGTAGGTAGCCCCCAAAATATTGGGACAAATAAAAAAAAAAAGAAAACAAAGACTCATTGCACTTGACTTGAGTACAAGAATGTATGTTTGATGGTGGTATAAATGTCTATTCTGCAAAAGGTACAGACAAGTCTTGTGGGATCCAAGCCTGGTTCATTTTAATGAACGTGATCTTGTCCACGTTGGCTGTGGACAGGCGGCTGCATCTGTCTGTAATGACGCCTCCTGCCGTGCTAAATACACGTTCAGAGAGTACACTGGCTGCAGGGCGGGCCAGCACCTCCAATGCATACAGGGCAAGCTCTGGCCATGTGGACAATTTGGAGACCCAGAAGTTGAATGGGGCAGAACCATCAGTCATGACGTGTAGTTGTGTGCACAGGTACTGTTCCACCATGTTGTTCAAATGCTGCCTCCTGCTAACATGCTCTATCAGCAGTTGGGGCCGGTTGTTGTGGCGAGGTGACAAAGCTTTTCCACATGTCGGCCTTGCTAACCCTGCCTTCTGAGGTGCTGGCGCTGACACAGCTGTGTTGGCAACCTCTTCCTCCTCCCCTGCCTTCGCCTTGTGCTTTCACTTGTCCCCCGGCGTCAGTCGGGAATGCTCTCAGGATCGCGTCTACCAGCGTGCGCCTGTAGTCGCGCATCTTCCGATCACGCTCCAGTGAGGGAATTAAGGACGGCACATTGTCTTTGTAACGGGGATCCAGCAGGGTGGCACCCAGTAGTCAGCACATGTTAAAATGTGGGCAACTCTGTTGTCGTTGCACAGGCACTGCAGCATGTAGTCGCTCATGTGTGCCAGGCTGCCCAGAGGTAAGGACAAGCTGTCCTCTGTGGGAGGCGTATCATCTGCGTCCTCCATATCCCCCCAGCCACGCACCAGTATTGGGCCCGAGCTGCGTTGGGTGCCACCCCGCTGTGAACATGCTTCATCCTCATCCTCCTCCACCTCCTCCTACTCCTCATCCTCCTCCTCCTCCAGTAGTGGGCCCTGGCTGGCCAAATTTGTACCTGGCCTCTGGTGTTGCAACAAACCTCCCTCTAAGCCACTTCTAAAAGACTGGCCTGAAAGTGTTAGAGATGACCCCTCTTCCTGATCCTCGTTCTGGGCCACATCCTCTTCCATCATCGCCCTAAGTGTTTTCTCAAGGAGACATAGAAGTGGTATTGTAACGCTGATAACGGCGTCATCGCCACTGGACATGTTGGTGGAGTACTCGAAACAGCGCAACAGGGCACACAGGTCTTGCATGGAGGCCCAGTCATTGGTGGTGAAGTGGTGCTGTTCCGCAGTGCGACTGACCAGTGCGTGCTGCAGCTGAAACTCCACTATGGCCTGCTGCTGCTGCTCGCACAGTCTCTCCAGCATGTAGAAGGTGGAGTTCCACCTGGTGGGCACGTCACATATGAGGCGGTGAGCGGGAAGGCCGAAGTTACGCTGTAGAGCAGACAGCCGAGCGGCGGCAGGATGAGAACGCCGGAAGCACGTACAGACGGCCCGCACTTTACGCAGCAGCTCTGACATGTCGGGGTAGTTGTGAATGAGTTTCTGCACCACTAAATTCAGCACATGCGCCAGGCAAGGGATGTGCGTCAAACCGGCTAGTCCCAGAGCTGCAACGAGATTTCGCCCATTATCGCACACCACCAGGCCGGGCTTGAGGCTCACTGGCAGCAACCACTCATTGGTCTGTTGTTCTATACCCCGCCACAACTCCTGCGTGGTGTGGGGCCTGTCCCCCAAACACATCAGTTTCAGAACAGCCTGCTGACGTTTACTCCTGGCTGTGCTGAAGTTGATGGTGAAGGTCTGTCGCTGACCGGATGAGGAGGTGGTAGAAGAGGAGGAGGAAGCAGAGTAGGAAGAGGAGGCAACAGGAGGCAAAGAATGAAGCCCTGTGATCCTTGGCGGCGGAAGGACGTGCGCCAAATAGCTCTCCGTCTGGGGCCCAGCCGCCACTTAATTTACCCAGTGTGCAGTTAGGGAGATATAGCGTCCCTGGCCAAGCTTACTGGTCCACGTATCTGTGGTTAGATGGACCTTGCCACAGATGGCGTTGTGCAGTGCACACTTGATTTTATCCGATACTTTGTTGTGCAGGAAGGCACAGCTCTCTTGGAGAAGTAGTGCCGGCTGGGAACAACATACTGTGGGACAGCAAGCGACATGAGCTGTTTGAAGCTGTCCGTCTCCACCAGCATGAATGACAGCATTTCAAAGGCCAGTAGTTTAGAAATGCTGGCATTCAGGGCCAGGGATCGAGGGTGGCTAGGTGGGAATTTACGCTTTCTTGGTTTTGAAGGTGCTTACTCCACTGCAGCCCGTGCCTCGCATGTAGATGCCTGGTCATGCAGGTTGTGCTAAGGTTCAGAACGTTAATGCCTCGCTTCAGGCTCTGATGGCACAGCGTGCAAACCACTCTGGTCTTGTCGTCAGCACATTGTGTGAAGAAGTGCCATGCCAGGGAACTCCTTGAAGCTGCCTTTGGTGTGCTCGGTCCCTGTGACAGTCACCTATGCAAGTGTAATCCCAAATGTGCAGTATATCAGAGGGATTTTTCACCACAGTATCCTAAAAGCCTTATTTGTGGCCTAAATGTGACAGTCACTTATGCACTATATGAAAAAAAAAGTTTTTTTAAGCACAGTAAGCAAAACGCTGTATTTCTGGACTAGCAGACATGCAGATAGCCTGTGCTGGTGCACTATCGTTGCATAAAATGACTGCCGATTATGTATTGATATTGACAAACTGAATAAAAAAAAAAAATCGTTTTCAATAGTAGTTGGCTCAGTACAGGCTTAAAAAAATTGTGCACTGCACCCACAAAACACATTTGATGTAGATCGCTAAGTAAAAAGGCAGTTCTTGATAAGATTTCTCCCTGATCTCTCCCTCACAGCAGCTGCATCCTCTCCCTACACTAATCCGAGCAGAGTGACGGGCGGCGCTACGTGACTCCAGCTTAAATAAAGGTTGGGTCACATGCTGCAGTTGGCCAATCACAGCCATGCCAATAGTAGGCATGGCTGTGATGGCCATTTGGGGCAAGTAGTATGACACTTGTTGATTGGCTGCTGTGCAGCCTTTCAAAAAGCGCCAAGAAAGCGCCGAACCCCGAACCCGAACTTTTACGTAAATGTTCGGGTCGGGGTGCCGAAAAACCTAAAGTTCGGTACGAACCCAAACTTTACAGTTCGGGTTCGCTCAACTCTATTAATCAATTCTGCCAAGGTTTTTGGGGTTTTGACATCACGGCTTTCACTGCAAGCTAAAAATGAGGTGACATCATTATTCTGTGGCTCAATATGAATATGGCAATACCAAACTTGTATACTTTTAGTCTTTTTTTTGTTTTACTACTTTAAAAAAATAAAAACCTTTTAAGAAATGTTTTTCTTTGAATCGCTATTTTCTGACAGTCATACATTTTTTATATTTCCATCCACAGAGCTGTATGAGGGCTTATCATTTTGTGGAATGAACTGTAGTTTTTATTGGTATCCTTTTTGTGCAAGGTATGACTTTTTGATCACTGTGAAGAACTCCCCAGTAACCGTTCCTTTAATTTACCTTCCTGCTACTTAATCCCCGTGGATACCTACTCCTAACAATGGACGTAGACATCTATGTGTATCAAGGACATGTGTACACACACTTCCGAGACATTCAGTCTGTTTCTAACCACAAGACTGATCTACTTAAAGGGAACCTGTCACCAATTTTATGGTGTCCTAACTAAGGGCAACATAAATAAGTGATTGATTCTCTTAGCACAATGCTGGGTCACTTTCTTTAATTGACCCAGTCAATCTGCCAACATCTTGTATTGAAAAGCTCCAGCTGATAATGATGAGTCATGAATATTCATGAGCTCCTGACTCTCCCCGCCCACCTGCTGCTGAGTGACAGTTTGTTTCCATAGGAATCAGCAGCAGGTGGGCAGGGGAGTGGCTATAGCTCTGAATTAAATATACGCTGGACTCAATGACATCACGCCGGACTCCAATCAGCTCATTAGCATGCGGCATCTTTGTGTGTATATTATGAGATAACCATCTGTCACACCAGTAAGTGAATACATCTAAGGTACTTTTTAGTAGTTAATGATTGTATATAATTAGTTAGATTATAATCAAATATCCACATGACAGGTTCCCTTTAATTAAAATTCACAAGATAAAACTTTTGGCCATTCTCTTGGAAAAGACTTAGTGATTGCTTGTAAGCCATGTGACCAAGCCCCTGTTTTGTAAATTGAGTTTCCAAAACTCCATTGTCTCGCTGGCTCAGAGGAGGAGTTTGATGCTGTTTAAATTGAATCCCCTTGCTTTCCATTAAACGTGTTTTGTTCCAGCAGTAAGCTTTGGCTCCTGTGTGGATTATTATGCGACACCAGCGATATTTTACTCTGTGGATTCTTGGCGATATTATTTCATGGCAATAAGGGAATGACAGATGGTAACTCATATTCAGACCGTCACAATCACTGTTATTCAATTTTTGGGGGAGGAAAAGGTAACATAAAAATGGCCAATCATGTGGTTTTCATTTTTTTTCCACTACGGGATTCACCACACGGAAATTTTGAAAAATATTTTAAAAGTTCAGACATTTTTGGACGATACCTGATATGTTTCCTTTTTTATTAATATATTTTTATATGTATATTGTATTATTTTTTTAGTAATAACTTTTAACCCCCTTAGGGGGCTAGAACCCGGGATATTTTGATCCCTTGTCCTATTCACACTAATAGAGATCTATTGGGGTAAATGGGATTCAGACGGCCTTCCTGCTAAGCTGTGCTTGGCAGGGAACTCACTATGGCAGGCATGGGAAGCTTCAGAAGTGTTCAGGTTACGATAGTAACCGATCAGAGCTCCACGATTTCACTGTGTGGGCTCAATGGAAGGCAAAGGGAGCCGCATCCCTCTGCCTAACTCCACAGATACCATGATCAGTGTTGATCATGGTATCTGTAACGGCACCCTGGGCATAAAAGGGGGTAAAAGCTGTTTAAGAGATATTCCCTTTCCAGATGCAAAGGCAGCTACTAAAGAAGCCAATCTCCCGAACTAGAAACCATATGAATGCTGCATACAGCCGAATAGGAAAAACCATATGAAAGGTTTACACTCCTAGCAGTCGAACTGGAACAACATACAATAAATCCCCACAAGAACGAGACCAAGCTCTGTGTTGAGGGTAAATCAGAATCTCCCTTTACTGAGGGCTACCCGCCCGTATTTATGCAGGTCCCCATCTGTTGGACACTCCCCTAGGGGGACCAGATGGAAGACTGTGACACAAGACAGATAATCAGCAATTCAGGATACACAGAGACAATACATCCCCACAATGCATCCTGGTTTCCTCCTCTCTGCCCTGGAGACACCCGAGGAGTAATTCAATTATCTCTCAGGACAAAGGGACATCACCATTGTACACATGGGGACAACAGGACAGAAATCACTATTCAAATATACAATGTCACAACCCTTACAGTAAACACAGACATTTAACATATCTCCAGATAGCTCAGGTCTGAGTGCATTTTATTAGGTGAATGGCACTCAGACTACACAAATACAGTAGAATCGCCATGGAGCCAATTTCTTTCACATAGTCTTTCGTTATCCGAATGGGCTCCATGGCATAGCTATCTGGGGTATTACTGTTCAAATAGGGCAAGTACCAAATGACCCGGCTTTGATGTCTTTGCAGGGGAAAATCAAGCGTATCAACATGGAGTCATAGTCTAAAGAGAGCAGGCGGGCAACCAGGCTTCTCCAATGCAATGTGGCGAGATTGGTCTCGTCACAGCATCTGGGGGGTTAAATGACAGGGTTCGGCACAATCACCGTTCCCTGTCATTGCAGCCGGACGTCTGCTTTATGATGCAGCCGGAACCCGATGCATATGGAGCGGTCTCTCCGCCTGCCGGATCCATACATTCCCTCAACCACCATTGGTTGAAAGGGTTAATGCAGTTATGGCAGTATAATGCATTCAGTAAAACTGCACAGTACAATACATGGAATTAAACTGTTATATTAATGCAGTTATGGCAGTATAATGCATTTAGTAAAACTGCATGGTATATTGACACAATATAATGCATTGAATGAAACTGGTATATTGATGCACTGAAATGCACTAAAATGCTTAATTAGAAACAGTAGCTAAATTGAAACTTTTTTTGTAATTATACACAATTTTGCACAATTGTATTTTCTAAGTGCATTTTTCAGTAAAGTAGGATTGCTCAGATGCTCATAAATGGGCATTCCCCATGGATAACAATTCTGGAGCATCTATTCTTATTACTCTTTGATATACCATTCCTTTATTATTACTGCTAGATGTTATGAGTAGGGATGAGCGAACCCGAACTGTACATTTTCGTAAAAGTTCGGGTTCGGTGCTTTCTTGGCGCTTTTTGAAAGGCTGCAAAGCAGCCAATCAACAAGCGTCATACTACTTGCCCCAAGAGGCCATCACAGCCATGACTACTATTGGCATGGCTGTGATTGGCCAGTGCAGCATGTGACCCAGCCTCTATTTAAGCTGGAGTCACGTAGCGCCGCACGTCACTCTGCTCTGATCAGGGTAGGGATAGGATGCAGCTGCTGCTGTTAGGGCGAGATTAGGCAGGGATTTATTTACTGAAGTGATCGATATACAGCTGTGTATCATACAACCTCAGCTATTCAATTGCTCACTGTTTTTAGGCTGCCCAGTCACTTTTCAGTCACTTTTTTCTGGGGTGATCGGCGGCCATTTTGTGTCTTGTGATGCGCCAGCACAAGCTGCCACCAAGTCCATTTTTAACCATCAATAGTGTGTTGTTTTTTTTTGCTATATCCTACATCAGGGGCTTGGCTGTGCTTGCTATTTTATTGAGGGGTAAAATACAATTGCCAAAATAGCAGTACCCTAAATCTGGTGTTTCAGCTGTGGCTAGCCAATTGTAATACTGTCTGCTGTCTGCCGAAGCACAGTTTTTGTTCTGGGTTGAAATACAATTCCCAACTTAGCAATTCCCTAAATCAGTGGTTTCTGCTGTATCAGGCCAAGTTTAAATCTATCCATAAAAGAGTATATTACATTGAAGGTGCAGATAGGGTCATCCTCAACAGGCTAACTTACAGGGTTATCGCGTGATTTCTCAAAAATGGTTTTTTCGCAGGGGAGCATGTTTTGGGACCCCCTGATCATTCTGGACTATAAAGTTTTGTATGGGATTTCGGGGTGACCTGAAGTCGGTAATCTGTGCCATATATGGCGCAAACCCCCAAAGACTAACTCGGCCAAAATTGCTCAGATTTTTGTGAGTCGATGTGGAGTGGAAACTTCGCGCAACCCTTAGCTTAAGTTTCCGTTTTGCAAACAATCGCACAGACGGTGACCGTTTTTCACATTTTGCCAAATTTGGCAACCAGTTGAGAATTTTTTTTTTTTTTAATCTGAAGGTGAAGTTTCGAGGGCCTTCGAAGTCGAGCGTTTTGACACTTGACTCACTCCGTTGCCTTAAAGGGCCCCTGCGCAATATGCAAATTTAGCCGACTCAAAGCCGCGTTTTCCAAAACCTACTTGTGTTTTAGGGCCAATAACTAAAAAACTATGCTTCTTAGACACATGAAATTTCACACAGACACAGAAGACACAAGCTCAAACTTCCATTCCAATTTCCGTGAAATGTGGACAAAAGGGGACCGCGCAGGAATTTTTACATGAAGCCTCATTTTTAACTACATATGATTTTATCCGCTTTATGTTTAGTATTTTTCAAAAACTATAAACCACAGACATGTGAGATCTTTTCCCACAGATTTAGGACACCCTGAAGTACATTTATGCCAAGTTTTGTCATCCTACGCTCTATAGTTTTTACGCAGCCCCCTATTGAATCTTGCTTTTTCGCCTTATAGGCAATTTTGAGGATAATGGCTATTTTTTTTCTCAAAAACGCTGCGGCGTAGAGGCTTGAAATTAATCACAGTTGTTCAACATATTGTAAAGTACTAGCATGAAAAAATTCAGACTTCTATCTATAAAGCATTTTGAAATGCACATTTTGAAATGCACCTCTGATAAAAGCAATTTCTTACTGATTTCCCATGTTAAAGCATAGGCCCCACTAAAACACATATATCTCACAAACAAAAAGTTGAAAAAATCTATAACTTGCAGGTCTTAGAGGGCTAGGTATAACCTTCAAGCATTGTAAAGGGTTTTACTAAGTTGCCTTTAAGTTGTGAGATATTTGGATCAGAACCGGAGCACTTTTCCCATTGACAATAATAGAAAAATAATAAAAATTATGCCCCACTTAAGCACTCATATCTCCCTAGCCAAAGGTCCTAAAAATCTAAAACTTGCAGATATTAAAGAGCAAGGTAGGACCTTTATGCTGTGTAAATGGTTCTTCTGGGTTCTTTTTGACCTCTGAGAAGTCTGGATCAGAACCAAATCAATTTTCCCATTAACATTAATAGGAAAATCATAAAAATAACTTCACACGCTACCGTGCATTTCCAAGTCGAATTCTGTTTGTAAAAGGGATACCTGTCATCCAGGGCCTAAATACTAGGCCTATAATTTATATTCAGCTAAATTAAATGTCGTTATTGCTGTGCCTGTATTAGTGTAATACGGTACCTAAATAGATAGCCAGATAGTGTTAGGTGCCTGTAAAAAGAGGCCTGAATTTGAATTCAATACATTGGGCCAAATAATTTTTTTCTTATTGTGGTGAACGGTAACAATGAGGAAAACATCTAGTAAGGGACGCGGACATGGTCGTAGTGGGGTTAGTGGACCCTCTGGTGCTGGGAGAGGACGTGGCCGTTCTGCCACAGCCACACGTCCTAGTGAACCAACTACCTCAGGTCCCAGTAGCAGCCAGAATTTACAGCGATATTTGGTGGGGCCCAATGCCGTTCTAAGGATGGTAAGGCCTGAGCAGGTACAGGCATTAGTCAATTGGGTGGCCGACAGTGGATCCAGCACGTTCACATTATGTCCCACCCAGTCTTCTGCAGAAGGCGCACAGATGGCGCATGAAAACCAAGCCCATCAGTCTGTCACATCACCCCCATGCATATCAGGGAAACTGTCTGAGCCTCAACTTATGCAGCAGTCTCTTATGCTGTTTGAAGACTCTGCTGGCAGGGTTTCCCAAGGGCATCCACCTAGCCCTTCCCCAGGGGTGGAAGACATAGAATGCACTGACGCACAACCACTTATGTTTCCTGATGATGAGGACATGGGAATACCACCTCAGCACGTCTCTGATGATGACGAAACACAGGTGCCAACTGCTGCGTCTTTCTGCCGTGTGCAGACTGAACAGGAGGTCAGGGAGGAAGACTGGGTGAAAGACGATGCAGGGGACGATGAGGTCCTAGACCCCACATGGAATGAAGGTCGTGCCACTGACTTTCAGAATTCGGAGGAAGAGGCAGTGGTGAGACCGAGCTAACAGCGTAGCAAAAGAGGGAGCAGTGGGCAAAAGCAGAACACCCGCCGCCAAGAGAGTCCGTCTGCTACTGGCAACCGCCATCTGGGACCGAGCACCCCAAAGGCAGCTTCAAGGAGTTCCCTGGCGTGGCAGTTCTTCAAACAATGTGCTGATGACAAGACCCGAGTGGTTTTCACGCTGTGCCATCAGAGCCTGAAGCGAGGCATTAACGTTCTGAACCTTAGCACAACCTGCATGACCAGGCACCTGCATGCAAAGCATGAACTGCAGTGGAGTAAACACCTTAAAAACAAGGAACTCACTCAGGCTCCCCCTGCTGCTGCCGCCTCGGCCTCTTCCTCCGCCTCTGGAGGAACATTGGCACCTGCCGCCCAGCAAACAGAGGATGTACCACCAACACCACCACCTCCGTCACCAAGCATCTCAACCATGTCACACGGCAGCGTTCAGCTCTCCATCTCACAAACATTTGAGAGAAAGCGTAAATTCCCACCTAGCCACCCTCGATCCCTGGCCCTGAATGCCAGCATTTCTAAACTACTGGCCTATGAAATGCTGTCATTCAGGCTGGTGGACACAGACAGCTTCAAACAGCTCATGTTGCTTGCTGTCCCACAGTATGTTGTTCCCAACCGCCACTACTTCTCCAAGAGAGCTGTGCCTTCCCTGCACAACCAAGTATCCGATAAAATCAAGTGTGCACTGCGCAATGCCATCTGTGGCAAGGTCCACCTAACCACAGATACGTGGACCAGTAAGCACGGCCAGGGACGCTATATCTCCCTAACTGCACACTGGGTAAATGTAGTGGCGGCTGGGCCCCAGGCGAAGAGCTGTTTGGCGCACGTCCTTCCGCCGCCGAGGATCGCAGGGCAACATTCTTTGCCTCCTGTTGCCTCCTCCTCCTACTCGGCTTTCTCCTCCTCTTCTTCCACCTGCTCATCCAGTCAGCCACACACCTTCACCACCAACTTCAGCACAGCCCGGGGTAAACGTCAGCAGGCCATTCTGAAACTCATATGTTTGGGGGACAGGCACAGGAGTTGTGGCGGGGAATAGAACAACAGACCGATGAGTGATTGCTGCCGGTGAGCCTCAAGCCCGGCCTGGTGGTGTGCGATAATGGGCGAAATCTCGTTGCAGCTCTGGGACTAGCCGGTTTGACGCACATCCCTTGCCTGGCGCATGTGCTGAATTTGGTGGTGCAGAAGTTCATTCACAACTACCCCGACATGTCAGAGCTGCTGCATAAAGTGCGGGCCGTCTGTGCGCGCTTCCGGCGTTCACATCCTGCCACTGCTCGCCTGTCTGCGCTACAGCGTAACTTCGGCCTTCCCGCTCACCGCCTCATATGCGACGTGCCCACCAGGTGGAACTCCACCTTGCAGATGCTGGACAGACTGTGCGAGCAGCAGCAGGCCATAGTGGAGTTTCAGTTGCAGCACGCACGGGTCAGTTGCACTGCGGAACAGCACCACTTCACCACCAATGACTGGGCCTCCATGCGA
Source organism: Bufo bufo (assembly GCF_905171765.1). Classification (NCBI taxonomy): domain Eukaryota; kingdom Metazoa; phylum Chordata; class Amphibia; order Anura; family Bufonidae; genus Bufo; species Bufo bufo. The sequence continues at coordinate 232,586,552 of NC_053391.1, forward strand.
GACCTGTGTGCCCTGTTGCGCTGTTTCGAGTACTCCACTAACATGGCCAGTGGCGATGACGCCGTTATCAGCATTACAATACCACTTCTATGTCTCCTTGAGAAAACACTTAGGGCAATGATGGAAGAGGAGGTGGCCCAGGAGGAGGAGGAGGAGGAGGAGGAGGAGGAGGAGGAGGAAGAGGAAGAGGGGTCATTTTTAGCACTTTCAGGCCAGTCTCTTAGAAGTGACTCAGAGGGAGTTTTTTTGCAACAGCAGAGGCCAGGTACAAATGTGGCCAGACATGGCCCACTACTGGAGGACGAGGAGGACGAGGATGAGGAGGAGGATGAGGATGAAGCATGTTCACAGCGGGGTTGCACCCAACGCAGCTCGGGCCCATCACTGGTGCGTGGCTGGGGGGAAACGCAGGACGATGACGATATGCCTCCCACAGAGGACAGTCCTTACCTCTGGGCAGCCTGGCACACATGAGCGACTACATGCTGCAGTGCCTGCGCAACGACAGCAGAGTTGCCCACATTTTAACGTGTGACTGCGGACTACTGGGTTGCCACCCTGCTGGATCCCCGGTACAAAGACAATGTGCCCACCTTACTTCCTGCACTGGAGCGCGATAAGAAGATGCGCGAGTACAAGCGCACGTTGGTAGACGCTCTACTGAGAGCAGGAAAAGTTTTGTCACCATGCCACAGCTAACTGCACCACCACCTGATACGGAACGTGTTAGCAGGAGGCAATATTTCACTAACATGGTGGAACAGTACGTGTGCACACCCCTCCATGTACTGACTGATGGTTCGGCCCCATTCAACTTCTGGGTCTCCAAATTGTCCACATGGCCAGAGCTAGCCTTTTATGCCTTGGAGGTGCTGGCCTGCCCGGCGGCCAGCGTTTTGTCTGAATGTGTATTCAGCACGGCAGGGGGCGTCATTACAGACAAATGCAGCCGCCTGTCTACAGCCAATGTGGACAAGCTGACGTTCATAAAAATGAACCAAGCATGGATCCCACAGGACCTGTCCATCCCTTGTGCAGATTAGACATTTATTACTACCTCCCCTTAACCATATATTATTGTACTCCAGGGCACTTCCTCATTCATTCCTCTTTTTTTATTTTCATTTTACCATTATATTGCGGGGCAACCCAAAGTTGAATGAACCTCTCCTCTGTCTGGGTGCCGGGGCCTAAAAATATCTGAAAGTGGCCTGTTCCAGTGGTGGGTGACGTGAAGCCTGATTCTCTGCTATGACTTGAAGCCTGATTCTCTGCTATGACATGAAGCCTGATACTCTGCTATGGGACCTCTCTCCTCTGTCTGGGTGCCGGGGCCTAAATATCTGACAATGGCCTGTACCAGTGGTGGGTGACGTGAAGCCTGATTCTCTGCTATGACTTGAAGCCTGATTCTCTGCTATGACTTGAAGCCTGATTCTCTGCTATGACATGAAGCCTGATTCTCTGCTATGGGACCTCTCTCCTCTGTCTGGGTGCCGGTGCCTAAATATCTGACAATGGCCTGTTCCAGTGGTGGGTGACGTGAAGCCTGATTCTCTGCTATGCCATGAAGCCTGATTCTCTGCTATGGGACCTCTATCTGGGTGCCGGGGCCTAAATATCTGACAATGGCCTGTTCCAGTGGTGGGCAGCGATGGACTGGCCATCGGGAGTACCGGGAGAATCCCGGTGGGCCGATCGAATTATGGGCCGGCCAGGGCCGCCATCAGGGGGGTAAAGCCGATACCCCAGTAAGGGGCCCGGACCCCGGGGGGGCCCGGCCGGTCCCGAGCCATTTTAATTTTTTTGCTGTCAGTGTGTTAACTAAGTTTAAAATCAGCGCTCATCTCTTTACTATCTTACACTGACTCAGCTTCAGTAACAGCAGGCAGTGTGGGGGCGGTGCTCACTCACTGACGTCACAGGCCTGCTCCTCCCATTAGGCGGCGCAGGCGCGTGACGTCAGTGAGTGAGCGCTGCCGCCCGCACTTGTTACTGGAGGCTGGAGGCGGGAGCTGAATGTAAGGTAGTAAAGAGATGAGCGCTGTGTTAAAAAAAATTAAAGTTACTGTCTGCAGCCTGCAGCCAGGATACCGATTTATTAATGTATACTACTGTGAGTGGCGGGGAGGGGGATCTATGGATGACGGCACTGTTATAGGGAGGGGGAGATCTGTGGATGGCACTGTTATGGGGGGGGGGGTCTGTCATGTGGATGACACTTATGGGGGGGGTCTGTGGATGACACTTATGGGGGGGATCTGTGGATGGCACCATTATGGAGGGGGATCTGTGGATGACACTGTTATGGAGGGGGATCTGTGGATGACACTTATGGAGGGGGATCTGTGGATGACACTTATGGAGGGGGATCTGTGGATGACACTGTTATGGAGGGGGATCTGTGGATGGCACCGTTATGGAAGGGGATCTGTGGATGGCACCGTTATGGAGGGGGATCTGTGGATGGCACCGTTATGGGGAATCTGTGGATGATACATACCGTATATAACATCTTATGCTATATGTGTCATCCACAGATCCACCCCATGACAATGTCATCCACAGATCCCCCTCCATAACAGTGTTCTGTGGATGACACTATTATGGGGGGGATCTGTGGATGACACTATTATGGGGGGGGGATCTGTGGATGACACTGTTATGGGGGGATCTGTGGATGACACTGTTATGGAGGGGATCTGTGGATGACAAGTTATTGGTTGAACTGTTTCTTGTTGTTATATTTAAAAATAAGATGTTATTTATAACTGTTTTCCTTATTTATGACACCCGCCATTGAATGGAGTGTAACTTACACATGTCATTCTAAAGGCATCTGTAATGTTGGCATGCATTTTTTTTTTTCTAAATTAAGAGTAAAAATAAAAAACCTGTTTATACTTACAGTGGAATGTTTTTACTTATGTTTTTTTTTGAGTGTGTTTGGGAAAAATAAAGTGGGCCGGTCTGGCTGAAGTCCAGGGCCACTTTATTGTCCCAGTCCATCCCTGGTGGTGGGTGATGTGAAGCCTGATTCTCTGCTATGCCATGAAGCCTGATTCTCTGCTATGGGACCTCTCTCCTCTATCTTGGTGCCGGGGCCTAAATATCTGACAATGGCCTGTTCCAGTGGTGGGTGACGTGAAGCCTGATTCTCTGCTATAACATGAAGCCTGATTCTCTGCTATGACTTGAAGCCTGATTCTCTGCTATGACATGAAGCCTGATTCTCTGCTATGGGACCCCTCTCCTCTGTCTGGGTGGCGGGGCCTAAATATCTGACAATGGCCTGTTCCAGTGGTGGGTGACGTGAAGCCTGATTCTCTGCTATGACATGAAGCCTGATTCTCTGCCATGAGACCTCTCTCCAATTGATATTGGTTAATTTTTATTTATTTTATTTTTATTTTTATTCATTTCCCTATCTACATTTGTTTGCAGGGGATTTAACTACATTTTGCTGCCTTTTGCAACCCTCTAGCCCTTTCCTGGGCTATTTTACAGCCTTTTTAGTGCCGAAAAGTTCGGGTCCCCATTGACTTCAATGGGGTTCGGGTTCGGGGCGAAGTTCGGGTCGAGTTCGGATCCCGAACCCGAACATTTCCGGGAAGTTCGGCCGAACTTCTCGAACCCGAACATCCAGGTGTTCGCTCAACTCTAGTTATGAGTAAATTACTAGCAGTTTTCAGTAAACGTCCGGCCTTTATTTCCACCTCCTATGAACCTGCAAGTGCAATAAAAAGGATTTTAACTATATGGTGAGTGCCATCTTTTTAAATTTTTCTGGGACTGCAGGGTCCAGATGGGTGTTACCATTTGTGGGTGTGTCTTTGCACAGTATGACACTGGCAGCACTGATTGATTAGTGTCAGACTGTGCAGAGACACAGTCTAATGAAGGGGTAACATGATAAAAGTACATGGACACCCCACCTTCTGGGGTCACTGAAGCTGTACAGAGGAAGAGATGAGGTTGCAGGCTGTGATTATTCCTCCTGGTGCCATATGCAGCTTTTCCCCTCATATGCATTTCTTACAGACATACCTACACACACACCCACAGCAAAGAAGTGTGCTCTCCCATTTCAAACTACTGGAGTGCACCTACAATATGGAACCTATTTTAACCTTCATGTGATCCATAATGTCCTTGGCAGTGAAAGGGTTACAGAATATGTGTGGTTTTCTATGGTTATTCCAATGCATCTAAAATTAAGAAAGTTTGCATCCATAGTTTCTAAGCAGACTAATGTGTGTCCATGGTAACAGACTACAAACAAACCACTTGTAGTCTGATCCTACAGTCATAATCCTTTTCATTTGCCTTCTAGCTTGCTACTATGCACTCTGTATTACTCCATTAATAACATGAAATTAGTCTACATTTTCAAGGTATTTATTCAAGGCATTTCACATGTCACATTCATATGTCTCATTTCAACATGGTTAAAGAAGATGGAAAGGATCCCCAATGCGTTGTGAATTCATGCTTGAACAATGCCATTCATGCATGTTATGTTTGGTATGACATTAAATAAAACTCTAGAGCAAAGACATCTTCTGATGCACCAGTACTTAAAGGGAACCTGTCATCAACTTTATGCTGCTCATACTAACGGCAGAATAAAGTAGAGACAGGTGAGTTGATTTCAGAGGTCTGTCATTTAATAGTTAAATGTAAGTTGTTGCTGAGAACCAACATCACAATCATTGCAGACTGGGCCTGGAAAAGAGTCACTGCCACCTGAGAAGAGTCATGGTTATTCATAAATTCCTACTCTCCTGCCCACCTGCTGATGATTGACAGGCTTCTACCTAGTTTTCTCCCTTTCTGCCTAGGAGAGAACTGCCAATCAGCAGCAGATGGGTGAGAGTGAAGGAGATTATGAATAACCATGACTCTTCTCAGGTAGATTTGACTCTTTTCAAGGCCTGTGCTACAATGATTATGATGCTGGTTCTCGGCAATCGCTTACTTTTAGCTTATGAGTAACTCACTGCTGTGACACATTTCTGTCATTATTTTATGCTGCCTCCTCAATGAGGTCAGCATAAAGTTGATGACCGGTTCCCTTTAACCTCATTTTATCAACATATGACCCACATTTATTAAGACTGGTGTACGAATGGACTGTAATGAATTCAGAATATGGAATCAGTCCCTGCTATCAGTCTTTTTGATAACTAGTAGTTTGGTGAGCTAAACATTTCTATATCTGTTAGTATCAATGGAATTGTACATTATGTGCACTTTGCCCCAGAACTGTCTTCTTTGATAAGCTCAAAGCCCACTATCCAGAGATCAGTCTTTCCCATAATCTACTGTACGAAATTTAGCCAAGGGCTTTGGAGTTTCAAATCCTAGAACCCTCCTAGCTGAACGTCAGATATCTTGACCCACATCACCCTCTCATTTTAACTCTATCCTCTCCTGTTTTCTTCTTGAGTTTACATACTTCCAATGTAGTAACTCCAGTATAAATTTTGTAACCAGTATATCTCCATTACATTGTCAGTTTACCATTGCTCAGGAAATCATCTTGTGTACACTTTTATGTAATTCGGTCCCTATGTTACTGGCATTTAGTAGGTATGTAATGAGTTAAAGTTGTTGTTCCATCAGAGACAATCCATTTCAAAATGCGGCATGGGGGAGATCAGCTCATCACCCTGCATCCTACCCTCTTAAAGTGTCGAAAGGGTTTTCCAGAGTGGGAAATGGTATAGCGTAAAAAGTAGCCTTAAATCGTGTAAAATCCCCATCCAACCTGTGGTTGTCCCTGGTCTGGGAGCAGTGGCATCCTGTACATCACTTCAATCACCGGTCTCAGTGCGAAAGTGCCATACATCCAAGAATCTATCTGCAGCTAAGGTGAGTAAACGGCTAGTGGTGGTTGGCCACCTCCTCTCTGTGCGCTGCCCATCTCACCGCCCGTAATACCAATCCTCCGGTCTCTTCAGCTGTGCCGGGATTTCGCACATGCGCGCCGACTTAGACATTTACTTCAAAGCTAAGCCAGTACTGCGCTTGTCCTGGAACTTCATATCTCTTCATTGCAACTAGCCTTACAGAAACTAGCTTTGCCAGAAAGAAATGCAAACACTGTGAGGGGGCACTGACATGTCCTGCGGGCAGATGGAGATCAAAATAAAGTAATTTCTACTAATCCTACAATTATCTACGGGAGAGGGAGAAACCTAAAAGAGATGCTGGTGCATAGTCACTTCCAACAGAAAAGAAAAGTTGAAACATGGCTAACCACTAAGGGATCATACCCCTGTGGGAGTTGCACTTTTTGCACACTCATGAGTCCTATAAAAGCATTTATAAACCCAGTTGATGGGAAAAGATATAAGATAAGAGATTTTATCAATTGTGAAACCATGGGTGTAGTATACGCTATCCAGTGTAACTGCCCTAAATTGTATATTGGAAAAACGGTCCAAGAACTAAGGAGACGCATCTCTAAACATCTGAGCAGTATAAATACCAAAGATGACATCCCCCCCCCTCTCTAGACATGTAAGGAGTTGCAATCAAGGAAATTCCTCTAGTTTGAAAGTATGGGGAATACAGCGAGTTAAAACAGGCCCAAGACAAGGAGACATTGATACAAAATTGCAACAGGAGGAAACTAAATGGATCTATCGCCTGAAATTCCTGTCACCGTCAGGACTCAATGAAGGCTTTACCTATTCATCCTTTTTTATAAATCTTTCTTTCTTTCTTTATTTTTTATTTTATTATTTTCACCTATTAGTCATCGAAATGAATTAACACCAACTATAGCTGTCATAATGAAATGAGAAGTATTATAATACTTTTACTGTCCAAAACATCAAATAGTAGATTAATAACAATGAATTATACCTACTTAGGGTAAATGTTTTTTGCTTTTATTTTCCTTTCATTTTTAGGTCAACAATTCCATTTTTTGTGTAATATTTTTAATGATAACAAGGTGAGGTAATCAATAGGAGGGTACCTATGATTATGAAAATGCTGGTTTGTAAATAATATGAATAAACGCATGAAATTATTCCTATAAAAAGGTATAATCTGGTATACCATTGACTTCCACTAGCTATTTAGGCCCTTACAACAACTAAATTAATTTGTAAAAATAATTAATCAAAAAGAAAGAATTGGAGCTGTTGTTAAGGGGGAATAATAATCACCAATATTTATGCAAATATCAATAATTTTCATAAATAGGCGTGAACCGTCTAGTGATGACTCTGCCTATTTATGCCTAAATCATAACATAAATAAACTACCTAACCTATTTAGCTATGTTAACTAGCTAACTACCTCTGTTACCTATACACTCCACTGAACTACACTACGTGCAACTATTGATGCAGCGCCTTTCTACTACAAAAGACTACACACTGTGCTTAAATAAAAGGTATTTATTAACACCCTATACGTCAGTCTAATATTTGCTTATAATTATATGTATCTATATCAATGGAATAGATACATATATTTATAGCAGCACACAGCAATATAAGTAAACACACTATAACAATACACTAATACGATCCTAACTACAATTACAATAATACACTTTCAATACAGCACTAAATATACAGTACTAAACTACACTACACAATCCCAAGTTCCACCCCACACTCTAGCTGTACAATACACATACATACATTCCTTAGCAGCCCACCCAAAACACACACTCAGCTGCTACTGGGGTAAGCAGGCAGCAGTGAAGGGGTAAGATTACAGGGCAGCTACAGGGGTATGAGTTGGTGGCAGGCAAGGGGTGAATCAGGGCAGGTGTATTAGGGGTCTGGAGGGAAACTGTTACTCAGCCATCTACAGGGCCATGTGGCCTCTCTTCCTTCAGGGAGCAGTCCCCATGTGTCTCTGATTGTAGTCCAGGTTCCAAGAGGCCGCACCTCTGTCCGGTTTGGGCTAATATAGCCCAAAAGCAGCCCCCTCCTCCTTCTTCAACAGGAGGGTTATGACATCATCGTGGGGGCGTGTGACGGAATGCTAGAACTGAAACAAAGGACTTCCTGCCCAAGCTGTAAGCCTCCCCCACCAGCTGCTACAACATAACATCACACACTCCCACGAACCAGGCTGATCAATATATATATAATTTATATATATATATGTACACATATACACACTACACAACCTGGGGATACTTAGGTATATACATCCATATAGATGTTTGGGGCACATCTACATGCATGTACATATACACAATATCATAAATGGGCAGTAATAAGCCCACCTGCATATGGATTCATTATACATAGAGATGTATGCTGACAAGGGGGCATACATACATCTCCATGTATACACCCATACCACCTGGACCGGCCCATAAAAAGGGCCAATATACATGCATATATGTAAGGGCATATATACATATATATTTAAATCCAAACCTTCCCTCAACAGCTGTATTAAAAAAAATCATTAAAAATACATTTATATGATAATGATGGCATTTTATTTGATTTGATAAATCTACTATATATCTATGAAGTTATCTTCATCATCATTTCTAGCATGAAGTACAGTACTGTTCAATGATTTATAATGCTAGAATAATCAAAGTTTTAAAACTAAAATATAACAATGGAACCATATAATCATGATTAATTTAAGTTAATAAGTTTAAAGCGAATAGATTTTTATTTTATTTTATTATTTTTTTATCTTTATTTGAAGCATTAGGAATTATATGTAAGGGTGTAAGCATGATTCACCAATGCTATTGAATGTAAAGTGCATTATGCCTGCAATGTCTCTTTTCTGTCAGTAGATGGCGTAGACAAAGTACATATAAAGTTACAATGGAGTTGTTCAGTATAGAAAAGTTTATATATGTTTTACCTTTCAAAGTTCAAATAATGTCAATTTTGAGACTTAGTAGGACCCTCAGGAGGGTGATAGCGAACTATAATTGCAGATTTGAGGCTGCACAAAGATGTTAACTTACTGTATCATACTCTCCCTGGTAGGGGAGGAGTTCCGGTGCAGAGCAGGAAGTGGAGAGATGGGTACTGCCTCGTGCTGCTGAGGACTTCAGGAGAGAACCCCTGTGGAGCCAGAAAGGGATTTGCAGCTCACAGGGGAGACGGACATCAGCCCCAAGGAGACACTTGTAGTGTCGGCCCCGGAAATAACGTGACTGTGCGGTCCGGTTCTGAGTGGACCGTGGATCAGGGAGAGAACACCAAGAGTCCACCTAAGTATCCAAGGAACTGTATATGTGCAGCTTCACTGCGTCACATCACATTATATGAAAGCTGCAGGATACAGACTTCACCTTCTTTGGATTACAAATAGTATTGCGCAATACTTAGGGTGCACCCCAACGTTAAAGCTTGCTCAAAAACATTTAGGGAGCAGCCAGGCTGTTTTATAGACATTGGGGAAAATTACGCAAGTACTGGGTTAGTGTTAGGCAGTATTATCCTTAGTGTGTGTTTATGCTCTGTTACCATTCTGTTTATGTATGCTCAGCTACTTGTTTACTATAACTGTTCAGTAAACGTAAGCGTTGTAAAAGAACCGCTGTCTGTGTAGCATCGTGTACCCTCTGAATCTGTGGGCCCAGCCCTCGGCCCGCTTTCATTTGGCGCTGCAAGCAGGGTATATTGATCACCATGCAGAACCCAACCGGTTCCGAGGCGGCTCTGGCGGTGCCCCCCATCACTCCTCCTGCCGAAGCTCCGACCATGTGTTTGCCCGCAGGAGCAATATTGAACCAGCTAGTGCAGTTTGACTGCCAAAATATGCTGTTAGAAGACTGGGCCCCACATCTTAAAAGCACCCTAAGGTTGTACAATTTGACTCTGCATCTACAATCGTGCCCATACGGCACAGGTAAGTGAGTGTTAGGACCCGAGCTACTTGAGAAACCTTGGTGCGGTGCTCGGGCTCAGACATGTCCTCCACAGTAGGATATGTTGGCTAATCTCTCAATTTTAACATCAGTTTGAGGGTTTAGGAAGACCGCAGAGTGCACCTGACTTTGCTAATATTATTATTTTGCTATATTGGTTATCACATCCACATAATTGCTATCTTGTGTAGGATGTTTATTGTGGTACTTGTGGTCCGCTGCGGGCATCCTCCACAGTATGCATTTTTGCTGGGGATCGCCATTAGCAACGGGCCACAAGTGCAGGATTTGCTCCCCTGTATATACATGCACAACTGCATGTGGGTTTGAGCATTTCCTGTTAGAGTTGAGCGAACCCGAACTGTAAAAGTTCGGGTTCGGTGTTTGGCGATTTTTATGGCGCTTTTTGAAAGGCTGCACAGCAGCCAATCAACAAGCGTCATACTACTTGCCCCAAAAGGCCATCACAGCCATGCCTACTATTGGCATGGCTGTGATTGGCCAACTGCAGCATGTGACCCAGCCTCTATTTAATCTGGAGTCACGTAGCTCCGCCCGTCACTCTACTTGGATTAGTGTAGGGAGAGGCTGCAGCTGCTGTGAGGGAGAGATCAGGGAGAAATCTTATCAAGAACTGTTTTTTGTACTCAGCGATATACAGCAAAAGTGTTTTGTGGGTGCAGTGCACAATTTTTTTAAGCCTGCACTGAGCCAACTACTGCTGAAAACGAACTTTTTTTTCTTCAGTTAGTCAATATCAATACATGATCGGCAGCCATTTTATGCAACGATAGTGCACCAGCACAGGCTATCTGCATGTCTGCAAAGTCCAGAAATACAGCTTTGGCATACTGGGGTGAAAAAAGCCTCTGATATACTGCACATCTGGGATTAGGCAAGCATAAGTGACTGCCACATTTAGGACAGAAATACCGCTTTTTGGTTAGGGTGAAAAAACCCTCTAATATAAAGCACATCTGGGATAAGACGTGCATAAGTGCCTGTCACATTTAGGACAGAAATACAGCTTTTTGGTTAGGGTGAAAAAACCCTCTAATATACTGCACATCTGGGATTAGACAAGCATAAGTGACTGTCACATTTAGGCCATAAATACGGCTTTTTGGCATACTGGGGTGAAAAAAGCCTTTGATATACTGCACATCTGGGATAAGACGTGCATAAGTAAGTGTCACATTTAGGCCACAAATACCACTGTCATATAGAGTTTTAAAAAAATAAATTGAGTGCAATACACTACATCAGGGTTTTTATTGGCGGTTAATTATTTTTAACAGACTTAACCACTTTTTACTTTGCTTTGTAAACGCTAACTATGAGGAAAACATCTAATAAGGGACGCGGTCGTGGTGGTGGTGTTGGTGAAGCCTCTGGTGCAGAGAGAGGACGTGGCCGTTCTGCCACAGCTACACATCCTACTGAATCTACTACCTCAGGTCCCAGTAGCCGCCAGAATCCACAGCGATATTTGGTCGGGCCTTATGCCATTCTAAGGATGGTAAGGCCTGAGCAAGTACAGGCGCTAGTCAATTGGGTGGCCGACAGTGGATCCAGCACGTTCACATTATCTCCCACCCAGTCTTCTGCAGAAAGCGCACAGGTGGCGCCTGAAACCCATGCCCATCAGTCTGTCACATCACCCCCGTGCAGATCGGGGAACCTGTCTGAGCCTCAAGTCATGCAGCAGTCTCTTATGCTGTTTGAAGACTCTGCTGGCAGGGTTTCCCAAGGGCATCCACCTAGCCCTTCCCCAGGGGTGGAAGACATAGAATGCACTGACGCACAGCCACTTATGTTTCCTGATGAGGACATGGGAATACCACCTCAGCACGTCTCTGATTATGACGAAACACAGGTGCCAACTGCTACGTCTTTCTGCAGTATGCTGTCACGGCTGAGGATGGGGGAAATCCTCAGCCGTGCGTGCCAGGTGATGTTATGGCTGCTCAGCCAGGACAACAGGATAGGGAGCAGGTCACCTCCTAACAGCGTCCCTACCCTGACCCTAACTCCATGGGCCGACCTTAAAGGTAGGAGGACCCATGCGCAGGAACCTCGGATCCCTAACTCACCCTCCGTCCGGTCCCTGCACTAGGAGTCAGGGTAAGACGACCTACTCCTCCTAGGCACGGAGGAGCAGGAGTCTCACTGGCCAAGCTGTTGGGAAAAGGGGAACAAATGCAAGCCTATGTATATGGCAGGTGCTGCTCTAGTTCCAGCCACCTGCCACAGCCCTGCTGACTGGATCCGTGTGCAGGAAAGCTGAAGTCTACAAATAGCAAACAGAAGTCAGCACAAACTCATCCACACACCGGAACCCAGATACATGGCAGCACTGAATAATACAGGAAAACATAAACCGAACATCACACAGACTTAGCTAAATTTAAACTTAAACTTAAACTTATGACCACAGTGGTGGCTCTCACAGGCGGATAGAAAAGACAGGAGGCTGCTCCAGCTAGCAAGACTGAAACAACCTACTGAGCCCTGCTAAAGAGAGGGTCTATATAGGCCCAAGTGGCCACACCCAAGGGTTGGACACACCCAGTGACATCACACACACACTGGGAAGGAAGTTAACCCTTCCAGTACCACAGAAGGGAAAGACACATAAAGGGGAAGTGCACACAATGCATAATACACCGTGCACACAACACACACACACCTAACATAAAGAAAGTCAGGTGAGACCGCATGCCAGGGCAGCAAGCTGCCTAGCGACGCTCAGGCTGCTCTGCTGCTAAATACAACACTAGTTGCCCGCGGCAACCACAAGTGAGGCCACACACAAGCGGCCCTCACCCGTGGTTGAACACCCATACAAAACCGCAGGCAACTGCATGCGGTAAAGAAGTCACGGTCATGGGCATGGCAGTGACATATGCAGACCGAAAAGGAGGTCATGGAGGAAGACTGGGTGGAAGACGATGCAGGGGACGATAAGGTCCTAGACCCCACATGGAATGAAGGTCGTGCCACTGACTTTCAGAGTTCGGAGGAAGAGGCAGTGGTGAGACCGAGCCAACAGCGTAGCAAAAGCGGGAGCAGGGTGCAAAAGCAGAGCAGCCGTCGCCAAAACAGTTTGCCTGCTACTGGCCACCGTCACCAGGGACCAAGTACACCAAAGACAGCTTCAAGGAGTTCTGTGGCATGGCACTTCTTCACACAATGTGCTGACGACAAGACCCGAGTGGTTTTCACGCTGTGCCATCAGAGCCTGAAGCGAGGCATTAACGTTCTGAACCTTAGCACAACCTGCATGACCAGGCATCTACATGCGAGACACGGGCTGCAGTGGAGTAAGCACCTTCAAAACCAAGAAAGGGCTCAGGCCCCTCCTGCTCCCTCTTCTGCTGCTGCCTCGGCCTCTTCCTCCGCCTCTGGAGGAACGTTGGCACCTGCCGCCCAGCAAACAGAGCATGTGCCACCAACAACACCACCTCCGTCACCAAGCATCTCCATCATGTCACACGGAAGCGTTCAGCTCTCCATCTCACAAACATTTGATAGAAAGCGTAAGCGTAAATTCCCACCTAGCCACCCTCGATCCCTTGCCCTGAATGCCAGCATTTCTAAACTGCTGGCCTTTGAAATGCTGTCATTCAGGCTGGTGGAGACGGACAGCTTCAAACAGCTCATGTCGCTTGCTGTCCCACAGTACGTCGTTCCCAGCCGCCACTACTTCTCCAGGAGAGCCGTGCCCTCCCTGCACAACCAAGTATCGGATAAAATCAAGTGTGCACTGCGCAACGCCATCTGTGGCAAGGTCCACCTAACCACAGATACGTGGACCAGTAAGCACGGCCAGGGACGCTATATCTCCCTAACTGCACACTGGGTAAATGTAGTGATGGCTGGGCACCAGGCGGAGAGCTGTTTGGCGCACGTCCTTCCGCCGCCAAGGATCGCAGTGCATCATTCCTTGCCTCCTGTTGCCTCCTCTTCTTACTCGGCTTCCTCCTCCTCTTCTACCACCTCCTCATCTGAGGAGGTATTTGGCTTCTCCTGGTTTTTGGATAAGTACTCACAGGACTGCTCGCAGGGGATGGTTGTTTTCCTGGAGATCTGTAGTCTTGGAGGTGCTGCTTGCTTGTCACCAGCTGAGGTAGATGACTCAGGCTGGGAAGAGTGATCCTGGGCCTCAGCCAAGGCTGGATCCTAGGTTGGGATCCCTGTTTCTGGGAGCTCCTACCAACACAGCCTTCCCCAGGCAGGGGGCTGGTACACACTGGATCTAACTTCCTCTCCTCCCCATGAGGTAGGATGTGGGAACATTCCACTCCTCCTCAAAGAGGGGGGAGCTAGACTGGAATGGACTATTCCAGTCTAGCAATACTAAACTGGCTAAGATCCTGTTACATACTGCTGCCACCTGCTGGTGTACATGGAAATTACAGCATGTTATATCAAACAGGCCTGGAAAATACATACAATAATGAATGCAGTGTTATATTACACAAGATGACAATACATATGCACCTGACATGATGCAGCGGGGAGACAGAAGTTTAGTGACATACTTCACGATGTTACATATGGATGAGAATGAAGCTATGCGAAAAAGATGTCGGCAAGAAGGTGTTGGTGCTTGAAGAGAAACCAGCTCTGTGTGGAGCTCCCGTTGTATTGGGGATGAATGTCCTGCGGGAACTAGACCAACTCATGTTTACAAAGGACGGCCCAAGCTATTGGAAGAAAATGACTTCCCACCAGTCTACATAGAGGGCATTCCAGAGATTGATACAGACGTGCAAAAGCACCCCTGAAGATAAGCTGGTGGGAGCAGTGTATTACCCATATGGAGGAGCCTGTAATGGACAGGAGAAGATGATACGGATGTCTGTCAGAAGCCAGCGGAAACTGAATGGGATAAGGGTGCTGATAGAGCCTCTAGGCGTGTCAGAAGCCGGACGGAGCCCAGTGGTCGCCAGGACCATTTTGACAGTAATGGACAGCCATGTGTTAGTCTGGTGTGTCAACATACACGACCATGAAGTTACCTTCCATGCTGGGGAAAAAGTGGCTGAGTTATATGTGCTGCAAGGAAAACCACTCGCAGGTAGCCCATTTGCCCTACGGGCTGTTGAAAATGACACCTGGACCTTGGCAGTGGTCCAGATCTCGGTGGAGGAACCCACACCGGAGTGGAATGGCCAGCAGATCATGGAGCAAATGGAGATTAATGCAAAGCAATTCACCGCTGAACAAATGGAGAAGATTGAAGTATATTAAAAAATAATATTGTCCATAAAAAGACAAGCTTGATAAAGACTGCAATGAGCAGTTGAAACGTTGCAGAGGGGAATAAAGCAGGTCATTTCACTTTTACATTGGAGTGCTGCCTCTTTTTTGGAGAACTACTACCATTGATGACCGTCCTGCCTATGGTCTGAGGATTTTGCACCAGGATTTACCATAGAGTGCTGCTGTTTATCTTTGTTTGATATATATATAGTATACCTGCATACCTCGGTTGTAACGAGTGGTTATTTCAATCAACGTTGCTCTTCTATCAGCTTGAATCAGTCGGCCGATTCTCCTCTGACCTCTAGCATCCACAAGGCATTTTCGCCCACAGGACTGCCGCATACTGAATGTTTTTCCCTTTTCACACCATTCTTTGTAAACCCTAGAAATGGTTGTGCGTGAAAATCCCAGTAACTGAGCAGATTGTGAAATACTCAGACCGGCCCGTCTGGCACCAACAACCATGCCACGCTCAAAATTGCTTAAATCACCTTTCTTTCCCATTCTGACATTCAGTTTAGAGTTCAGGAGATTGTCTTGACCAGGACCAGCCCCCTAAATGCATTGAAGCAACTGCCATGTGATTGGTTTTACTACATAATTGCATTAATGAGAAATAGAACAGGTGTTCCTAATAATTCTTTAGGTGAGTGTGTATGTGTGTATATATATATATATATATATATATATATATATATATATATATATACACACCGTATTTTTCGCCCTATAAGACGCACCGGCCCATAAGACGCACCTAGGTTTTTCAGGAGGAAAATGAGAAAAAAAATTTTTTTAACCAAAAGGTGTGCTTTTGGTGGGCTTTGAACTAATGGTAGCCTGTGGATGACACTGTTATGGGGGTCTGTGGCTGACACTGTTATGGGGGGGTCTGTGGCTGACACTGTTATGGGGGGGTCTGTGGCTGACACTGTTATGGGGGGGTCTGTGGCTGACACTGTTATGGGGGGGTCTGTGGCTGACACTGTTATGGGAGGTCTGTGGCTGACACTGTTATGGGGGGGTCTGTGGCTGACACTGGTATGGGGGGGTCTGTGGCTGACACTGTTATGGGGGCGTCTGTGGATGGCATGACACTGCTATGGGGGGATCTGTGGATGACAGATAAATAGCATCTTATGCTATTTGACATCCACACATTCCCCCCCATAACAGTGTCAGCCACTGTGAATGACCCCCAATACAGGGGGTGGGGGCTGGCATCTACACTAGTTTTTAAATGGCAGCGGGGGCCCAGTGCAGTCATTGTGTTCTATTGCACCGGGCCCCGCTCACTGTACTAATAGTATCTACTTTAACTGCAGGCAGGCAATGTTTAACTATAAATGTGTTCGATCCAGAAGCCTTTACTTACGATCATAGCAGGCTGGAGGCAGGGCGGGTGGGCACTGGCAGTGTGACGTAGGAAGTTACGCTGCCAGTGCCTGCCCTGCCTCCTGCCTCTAGCCTGCTATGATCGTAAGTAAAGGCTGCTGGATCGAACATATTTATAGTTAAACATTGCCTGCCTGCTGTTACAGTAGATACCATTAGTACAGTGAGCGGGGCCCGATGGAATAGAATACAATGACTGCACAGGGCCCCGCTGCCAGTACGAAAATAAAGGCCGGCCCCCAGCCCCTCCTCCCCCCTTGCTGATACACACGCCGGCCGCGCTGTGCAGCTTGAGGTCGGCGGTGTATCAGTGTAAAAACTGCAGCATTCGCCCCCCCATAAGACGCACTGCCATTTACCTCCTACTTTTTTGGGGAAAAAGTGCGTCTTATAGGGCGAAAAATACGGTATATATATATATATATATATATATATATATATACAGTACAGACCAAAAGTTTGGACACACCTTCTCATTCAAAGAGTTTTCTTTATTTTCATGCCTATGAAGGCATCAAAACTATGAATTAACACATGTGGAATTATATACATAACAAACAAGTGTGAAACAACTGAAAATATGTCATATTCTAGGTTCTTCAAAGTAGCCACCTTTTTGTTTTGATTACTGCTTTGCACACTCTTGGCATTCTCTTGATGAGCTTCAAGAGGTAGTCCCCTGAAATGGTCTTCCAACAGTCTTCCTCAGTTCCCAGAGATGCTTAGCACTTGTTGGCCCTTTTGCCTTCACTCTGCGGTCCAGCTCACTGCAAACCATCTCGATTGGGTTCAGGTCCGGTGACTGTGGAGACCAGGTCATCTGGCGCAGCACCCCATCACTCTCCTTCATGGTCAAATAGCCCTTACTTTCAAAGTTTTCCCAATTTTTCGGCTGACTGACTGACCTTCATTTCTTAAAGTAATGATGGCCACTCGTTTTTCTTTACTTAGCTGTTTTTTTCTTGCCATAATACAAATTCTAACAGTCTATTCAGTAGGACTATCAGCTGTGTATCCACCTGACTTCTCCTCAACGCCACTGATGGTCCCAACCCCATTTATAAGGCAAGAAATACCACTTATTAAACCTGACAGGGCACACCTGTGAAGTGAAAACCATTTCAGGGGACTACCTCTTGAAGCTCATCAAGAGAATGCCAAGAGTGTGCAAAGCAGTAATCAAAGCAAAAGGTGGCTACTTTGAAGAACCTAGAATATGACATATTTTCAGTTGTTTCACACTTGTTTGTTATGTATATAATTCCACATGTGTTAATTCATAGTTTTGATGCCTTCAGTGTGAATCTACAATTTTCATAGTCATGAAAATAAAGAAAACTCTTTGAATGAGAAGGTGTGTCCAAACTTTTGGTCTGTACTGTAATATATATATATATATATATATATTTATATGCAATCATTTTTTAACTTGATTATATCATACAACATAAGCTGGTCTTATGGCACCACAGCCACATATTTGAATAAATCGCATGCTCCCTTCCACTACTAGCCGACACCCCCTAGGCACGAGTAAGTACAGACCTCCTCCATGAGGTGTGCATCCTCCAGCTTGGGTGAATAGTACTATTTCCACTATCAACACCAAACTGATCCCAGTGGACTGGCGCTGATGTTGGGGTTATAGGAGCAAGTGGTGTTGAGTGTGATCCCATCACACCCAACCCACCTGTCTCCCCTCTTATTATATGCTCAGTATGACAGGCCATTCACACTCTACACGGATGGAAGTCTGTATGGATTGGGAGCAATACTAGCCCAAGAACAAGATGGGCAGGAACGAGTCATTGTGTATGCTCGACGATCCCTATGGGACTCTGAGCGCAATTATATGGAAAATTATAGCTCCTTAAAACTAGAGTTGTTGGCGTTAGTCTGGGCAATGACTGAAAAATTCTCAGGGTATCTCACCGGGGCACAGATCCTAGTAAGAACAAACAATAACCCATTGGCCCACTTGCAGAATGCAAGCTGGGAGCCTTGGAGCAGAGATGGATGGCTAGACTGGCGAAGTTTGACTATACCATCAAATACCATTCCGGTAAAGACCCAGCAGGTGAGGTGGACGAAGAGGATGAAGGGACTGAGATACCCGATCTTGGCAGAGTGCCTTAGCGGTCACCCGTGGCCAGCTCAAGTGGGCCGGCCACCGTTAACACAGTGTTGCTGGAGAAGACTGAGGAAGAATGGGCTCAAGTGCAAGATGATGATCCTAATATAAAGAAGATCAAACATTGGGTGAAGACTGGGCTATGGCCCAAGATTGATGAGAGAAGTTGCTTGTCCTCAGACGGATGGAAGCTGTTGCAGCAGTGGGATCGGCTGTGAATTCGAGATGGAATCATGTCTTGGAAGGTGTTTCTGCCTACCGATCTTGAAGAGAGGTGGCAAATAGTTATACCCAGTAGCCTGGCCCGTAGAGTGGCCCTCGAGGGACATGAAAAGGGTGCCCAATTTGGAGCGGAGAAGACATACAAGTGGATACAGAGATTCATATATTGTCCGCAGTTGGAGCAGATTGTCCGTGAAGTGTGCCAGAAGTGTCGAGCATGTGAGCTGGTGAAGCCTCCTGAACAGAGAGCTCAAATTCAAGTGATTAAAATGTCTGCACCACTGGAGATCCTAATGATCGATTACATTTTGATCGGCCAGTCGGTGAGTGGCCACCAATATTGCCTTGTGATGACTGATCACTTTACAAAGTGCTCTGTGGCAGTACCTACACGTGAACAGACGGCGGAGTCAGCTGCCCATGCAGTGTGCCAACACTTCATCCAGGTGTACGGATGCCCGAAGCGGATTCATTCTGATCAAGGAGCTTGCTTCCAAGGAAAGTTGATGGGAGAGCTGTGTTGGTTGTATGGGATTGAGAAGTCAAGGACGATGCCGTACCACCCACAGGGCAATGGAGCCTGTGAAAGATTCAACAGTACGCTTTTACAGATGCTCCGTACTCTGGAGAAAGAACGTAAGCTGCGCTGGCCCGAGTATTTGCCTGAACTACTCTGGGCGTATAATAATCTTGTTCATAACACCACCGGCTATACTCCACACATGCTGCTGTTCAGTCGTCCAGGACAAGAAGCTGCCTAAATGAGCCTTGGACCTCTTTCAGAAGAGTTCTCTAGGACAGCTGACTCATGGGTGCAGGAGCATCAAGACAAACTGAGGACTGTTCATCGGTTGGTCAATGAGAAGCTGCAATAACAAACTCCTAGGGATCATCAACCGATGCAGACTACAGCCTGGTCACCGGGTGACAAAGTATTTGTTCGTGCTAAACAACCTACAGATAAATTGGATGACCGCTGGGATCCATAGCCATATATTGTGAAACGTCAAGTGTTTCCGAAAGGCCCAGTCTACGATGTCCAAAGGCAAGACTCTGATAGGCCGACTCAAAGATTACACCGTAACATGCTCAGACCTTGTCTCTCAGAGAGTCGTTCTCCGACAGATAATTCTGGAGATGTTCAGGAGAGGCAGTCGAAGCCTGTGAGTCCAAGAGACATAGGGTGGTGGCTAATCCCTACGCTGCCTTTACAGACTGGCGAGTCGTCCACCCCCAGATGTCCAGTATCGGACACTATTCCTGAAAATTCACTACAACCCCGGGAGGGGCCGGGTTCTGTTCCTGCACCAATGACAGATGACCCAGGTCTTTGCAAAACAGAGCGCTCCACGTCAGGTTTTCCCTCTCAGCGTTATGCAGCAGACAAATTTATTTGGTAGGGCTGTCGGGACGCCAATATTGTAGTGGGGTGGCATGTAAGGGTGTAAACATGATTCACCAATGCTATTGAATGTAAAGTGTATTATACATGCAATGTCTCTCTTCTGTCAGTAGATGGCGACAAAGTACATATAAAGTTACAATGGAGTTGTTCAGTATAGAAAAGTTTATATATGTTTTACGTCTCAAAGTTCAAATAATTTAAATTTTGAGACTTGGTAGGACCCTCAGGAGGGTGATAGCGAACTGTAATTGCAGATTTGAGGCTGCACGAAGATATTAACTTACTGTATCACACTCTCCCTGGTAGGGGAGGAGTTCCGGCGCAAAGCAGGAAGTGGAGAGACGGGTGCTGCCTCGTGCTGTTGAGGACTTCAGGAGAGAACCCCTGTGGAGCCAGAAAGGGATTTGCAGCTCACAGGGGAAACGGACATCAGCCCCAAGGAGACACTTGTAGCGTCGGTCCTGGGAATCACGTGACTGTGCGGTCCAGTTCTGAGTGGACCGGTGGATCAGGAAGAGAACGCCAAGAGTCCGCCTAAGTATCCAAGGAACTGTAAGTGCGGCTTTGCCACTTCACATCACATTGCACTGTTCCAGTGACACTTTGGGACATATATGAGCAAGTACTGGGTTAGTGTTAGGCAGTATTATCCTTAGTGTGTGTTTATGCTCTGTTACCATTCTGTTTATGTATGCTCAGCTACTTGTTCACTATAACTGTTCAGTAAACGCAAGTGTTGTAAAATAACCGCTGTCTGTGTCTGTGTGGCATTGTTTACCCTCTGAATCTGTGGGTCCAGCCCTCGTTCCTCTTTCAGATACAACGGTAATCACTAATATGTCAACAAAAATACAATAATGCTATTATATAATCATGATTAATATCAGTTATCAAATATATGTCAATTACTATTATAATAATGATCATAATATTCAATAAATAACAATTAATTAAAAGTAGCAATGCTGTAGAGGGATATCTTCATCATTCTGTAAGGCTAGTGGCATTGAAGAGATATGAAGTTCCAGGACATGCGCAGTACCGACTTAGCTTTGAAGTAAATGTCTAAGTTGGGGCGCATGCGCGAAATCTCGGCACAGCTGAAGAGACGGGAGCAATGGTATTACGGGCGGTAAGATGGGCGGCGCACAGAGAGGAGGTGGCCAACCACCACTAGCCGTATAATCACCTTAGCTGAAGATAGGTTGGTGACGTAAAACTACAGGCGACCTATGTGAGGAGATATTTTACCTATCTAATAAAAGCTGCCCCCCTTCCCCCACAGACATACCTGCCCGATCCCCTGAAGATGCCGGTTTACCGGCAAAACATGTCGGGAGGCAGAGAACGTGTTTGTGTGTTTTAGAGCAGTAGGAGACATAGTCTAGCCTGATCTTCAATACACAGGGAAAGAATAGGAAATGAGACAGAAATGTAACCAATGATGGTGCACTACAAGCTGTCCACTTTGTTGCTCTATTAATAATGTTGCTGGTGAGAAACAAACAGCAACCAACTTGTCATCATATGTATCAGATTCAACAAGAGGCACAAGGCTGTCACCTATTGAGAGTTTTAATTAGTTTCAAATAGTGTGTTTGTTAAGGTTTAAAGGAAATTCAAAAATAAAAGTTACGTCTTAATTATTTCAGCAAGTGTATAAAGATGTTCTATAATCAAGGGACTAAGTGGAATTAAACTAAATAATATTGCAAACGTCATACACTTTGCTGAGAGGTCCCTATATTTGTGTTAGTGCGCCTTAATAATTGTGGCACATCTCAGGGTCAGTTTACACCACCACCATTGATTTCCTATAACAGAGCAGAGCAACAAAAATAACGGAAGTGCGGGGTTCGGCAGATTCATAGACTATATTGGGGTTCTTTCTCCAATGTTAGTAGCGAAAAATGTCCTGCATACAGGACTTTTGTCTCTGCTGTTTTTTGGTGGCTGACATACATTTTGAAGCATTGCATGTTAAAATGCGATATCATGGGGTCAGAGAAGCAGTATTACTGTAAAAATGTTGACCATTTAGCTTAGTGCTATGGAGGCTGTACAAATTCAATTTAACAGTTTTACACAGGAGTCTGAAAAGGATAGCGTTTTAGCACTTTTGCTTAATGCCTTGCCAACCACACCACTTAAATTGATGGGCTGAAGAACTGCCCCTGTGACTTCAGACCATTAATTTACTTGGTCAGCTTGATGGCACTGTGCAGTTGTCACGGACGTACCGAGACATACGGACATCCCCGCGACGACCCGTGGGTGACAGAAGATCTGTGAGACTGGCAACACGTGACTTGATCAGACAGGTTTCCATGTGGATCAATAGACTACTGTGTTGTTTCTGATACTGGCCAGACCTCTTACCTCCAGGTGTTGCTATTGTGGTCATTTAACTTTCCTTATTTATTGTTGCTTCTCCCACAATGCTGTGCGGTTTATAGCTTCAGTGGTATCTGTGGTCTGCTGGTTTTTGGTTTTCGGCTGAGTCCCTTTTGCTGCCCTAGCTACTGGAAAGTTAAGTGTTTCCTTTACTTTTGCATTTTGTTTTGGTTTATCTGTATGTTCTTTTTCCCTTGCCCTTTGTAGAACTGAAGAAGACTCCTGGCCGTCCTTCCATTCTGGAGGAACAGGTAGTCTCAGTCCTGTCACTGTCGCCAGGGTATTATAGGGTGAGTCAGGACTGTGACTAGGGCTGCAAACATGGTGGAGGAGTTGGTCTTCTCCTATCAGACACCTGCTCCTACAGCCCAACTCCACTGCCACCCTCCATTACGCTCACCTCATTTGAAGTACACTCTGTTCACATCTACTCTCCCTCCAACCTTCAAGTAGCCGTCATTTACCGCCCCCCAGGCCCAGCCACCATCTTTCTTGACCACTTTAACACCTGGCTACTACGCTTTCTTTCTGCCGACATCCCCACTATCATCATGGGTGACTTCAACATCCCTATTGACACCTGCCACTCAGCCGCCTCTAAACTCCTATCACTCTCTTCCTCCTTTGGCCTATCACAGTGGTCTTCAGCTCCCACCCACAGAGATGGTCACACTCTGCTCCCTATCTAACCTTTCAAATTCGTCACTCCCACTATCCGACCACAACCTACTCACCTTCTCTTCATTGGTCTCTTCTGCTGCTCCCTGTCACCGCCAGTTCTGTGAGAAGATCTGGCAGACGTTCTTCTCTACCCCTTTTATGATGTTCTTTGTTTTGGTTTCACTTTCTCATCTCCTTTCCTTCTGCCAGGTGTCACTTATTTCGACTAATCGTCTTTCTTTATAATCCCTCCCATACTGCCTCACTTTGCAGTTTATACTACTTCCTGGATGAGGTGTTCACTGCTGGAGGCTGCTTCTGCTGTTTGTTCAGAAAAGTCATTTACTTTATTGTGTTTCCTTGCTGGCTTGATTCTAGGTAACCCTGACTCCGTCCGTATTAAGTGCAGGGAGCCAGTAGTCGTGTCCCCTCACTATTATAGGGTTTTCAGGTGTCACACAGTATTAGGTACGCGGGGATGCAATCGTCTACCCTTGCATGTGCATAGCAGTCAGGGAGAGCTCTTGGGGTTTTATAGGGCTCACCTATAAGCTCCTTAGTTTGGGATCAAGCCAGTCGCTTGTTTATTTATATGTTCCAGCTATCTGCTAACTTCATCCGTGACATTATAAACGGCCATAACCGTCTTAAGCATGGATCCGGTTTTAGCCTTGATTGACCACATGCAAGGTCTTTCGCTGGAGGTAGCAGATCTCCGTAAAACTGTGACTCAGTTTTATTTGACCGGTTCTGCCGGAGTTCATGGAGTTTGTTCCGAGCCTATGATCTTGCTCCCGGATACGTTCTCCGGGGGTAGTATGAATTTTGTTCGCTTTAGAGAGGCTTGCAAACTCCATTTTCGCCTACTTCCCCATTCCTCTGGTGATGAGGAGCAGAGGGTGGGGATCATCATCTCGCTGCTCAGGGATAATGCTCAGTCTTGGGCCTTTTCGCTGCCAGTGGGGGCACGGCCCCTCCAATCGGTGGATGAATTTTTTGTAGCCCTGGGGCAGATATATGATGACCCGGATCGTATTGCTCTGGCTGAATCTAAACTGCATCTTTTAAAGGGTAAAACAGGGTAAACAGTCCGCAGAGATATATTGTTCTGAATTTCGGAGATGGGAAGCTGATACTGGTTGGAATGATGCTGCACTCCGAAGTCAATTTTGCCATGGTCTTTCGGAAAGATTGAAAGATGCATTCGCTTTTCATGAGAGACCAGTGTCGTTAGAGTCAGCCATGTCTCTAGCTGCTGGTATTGACAGGCGTCTTAGAGAGAGAGAGGAGACTACTCTTTTCTGTCATATTCAGCCTAAGGACAGTGGGGCTGTCTCATTCAGTGCGCAGGGGTCTCAGTCTGTCTCAATCCCCTCTGAGGAGGCCATGCAGCTGGGTTTGCTTGCCTCTGATAGTAGAGGATTCAGCTCTCAGAGGAGGGTTTGTTTCTGTTGTGGGGGTATAAATCATTTGGCTAATGTTTGCCCCTCTAAGAGATTCATGGCGTTTTCTGAGGGTAATAAAAACAAAACCAAAAAAAAAAAAACTAACTCTAAAAACTTTCCATTTGCTACTATTGGCAAGGTTGATGCGGAAATTGAAGGTTTGCCGTTTGCTTGTAGTTCCCGTTTTCTCCTACCTGCCAGGGTGGCGCTAGACAGCAAGAACATTGTTTGTGAGATTTTTGTAGATAGTGGAGCAGCTGTCAATCTCATTGATAATCAATTTGCAACAACGCATGGTTTCCAGGTATGCACTTTGGAAAAGGATATACCTGTTTTTGCTATCGATTCCGCTCCACTTTCTCAAAGATCGTTAAAGGGCATAGTTCACAATATCCGTTTGACTGTGGGTGACGCTCATGTTGAGGATATGTCATGTTTTGTCTTAAGCAGATTACCTACTCCTCTAGTGTTGGGGCTACCCTGGCTCACTAAACATAACCCCACCATTGATTGGCAAGCAAGGCAAATAAATGGTTGGAGTGAGTTTTGCAGAGAGAATTGCCTCACGGCTTCTCTTTCAGAGGTTTCTACCAACACTGTGCCATCTTTTCTCTCAGAATTTTCGAATGTGTTTTCCGAGAGTGGTGTCCAGGAGTTGCCCCCTCACCGGGAGTACGACTGCCCTATTAATCTCATCCCAGGCGCCAAGCTGCCAAAATCACGACTATACAATCTCTCCCAACCTGAAAGAGTCGCTATGCATACTTATATCTCTGAGAGCCTGAGAAAGGGACACATCCGACCCTCGAAGTCACCTGTTGCCGCAAATTATTTTTTTTGTTAAGAAAAAAGATGCTTCTTTAAGACCTTGTCTGGATTTCAGGGAGCTGAACTGTATCACGATTCGTGACCCATATCCGCTTCCTCTGATCCCGGACATGTTTAACCAGATTGTTGGGGCTAAAGTTTTTTCTAAGTTGGATTTAAGAGGGGGCATACAACCTAGTCAGGGTCAGGGAAGGGGACGAATGGAAGACGGCCTTCAATACCCCTGAGGATCATTTCGAGAATTTGGTTATGCCCTTTGGTTTGATGAATGCTCCGGCCGTCTTCCAACATTTTGTGAACAGCATTTTTTATCATTTAATGGGGAAATTTGTACTGGTGTATCTAGATGACATTTAGATTTTTTCTCCTGATTTCAAAACTCATCGGGACCACCTATGTCAGGTCTTGCTGATTCTGCGGGAGAATAAATTATACGCTAAACTGGAGAAATGTGTGTTTGCTGTTCCGGAGATTCAATTTCTTGGTTTTCTTCTCTCCGCTTCTGGTTTTCGGATGGACCCTGAGAAGGTCCGCGCTGTGCTTGATTGGGAGCTTCCTGAGAATCAGAAGGCGCT
This sequence comes from Bufo bufo, assembly GCF_905171765.1. Classification (NCBI taxonomy): domain Eukaryota; kingdom Metazoa; phylum Chordata; class Amphibia; order Anura; family Bufonidae; genus Bufo; species Bufo bufo. Next base: position 232,612,761 of record NC_053391.1, read on the forward strand.
GATGCGGTTTTTGGGTTTTGCCAATTATTACAGAAAGTTCATTTTGAATTATTCCTCTGTTGTTAAGTCACTCACTGATATGACTAAAAAGGGGGTGGATTTTTCCTCGTGGTCGGTAGATGCGCTTAAAGCCTTTTCTAGTATTAAAGAGAGTTTTGCTTCCGCTCCCATTTTGGTACAACCTGATGTCTCTCTACCTTTTATTGTTGAGGTGGATGCTTCTGAGGTGGGTGTGGGTGCGGTCTTATCTCAGGGTCGCTCTCCTGCCAATTGGCGACCGTGTGCCTTTTTCTCAAGGAAACTCTCCTCTGCAGAGAGAAATTACGACTTGGGAGATAGGGAGTTGTTGGCCATCAAATTAACTTTTGAGGAATGGCGCCATTGGTTAGAGGGAGCCAGACACCCTATTACCGTGTTTACCGACCATAAGAATCTAGCCTACTTGGAATCGGCCAAGCGTCTGAACCCGAGACAGGCCAGATGGTCTTTGTTCTTTTCTAGGTTTAATTTTGTTGTTACGTTCCACCCTGGGGTTAAAAATGTGAAGGCCGATGCCCTGTCACGTTGTTTTCCGGGAGGGGGGAACTTTGAAGACCTGGGTCCCATTTTGGAGGCAGAGGTTCAGGCAGCCCAGGCAGAGGCTCCTGATCTTTGTCCTCCTGGGAGGTTGTTTGTGCCTCTCGCTTTACGACACAAGGTTTTTAAGGAGCACCACAATACTGTCCTTGCTGGGCACCCAGGGAGTAGAGCCACAGTGGATCTCATTGCTTGGAGATTCTGGTGGCCGTTACCCATTCCTTCCCGTCCTTGGACGCATCTGTCCATGGACTTCATTACGGACCTGCCTCGTTCCTCGGGGAAGACTGTGATTCTGGTGGTAGTGGACCAATTTAGCAAAATGGCACATTTCATTCCCTTTCCTGGGTTACCCAATGCTAAGACGCTGGCGCAAGCGTTTGTTGATCATATTGTTAAATTGCATGGCATTCCTTCAGACATCGTTTCTGATAGGGGCACGCAATTTGTTTCTAGATTCTGGAAGGCCTTCTGTTCTCGCTTGGGGGTTCGGTTGTCGTTCTCTTCTGCTTTTCACCTGCAGTCGAATGGTCAGACCGAACGCGTCAATCAGAATCTGGAGATATATCTGCGCTGTTTTGTGGTGGAGAATCAGGAGGATTGGTATTCTTTTTTGTCCCTTGCTGAGTTTGCTTTAAATAACCGTCGCCAGGAGTCCTCTGATAAGTCACCATTTTTTGGTGCATATGGGTTTCATCCACAGTTTGGGACATTCTCTGGAGAGGGGTCTTCTGGTTTTCCTGATGAGGAGAGATTTTCCTCGTCTTTGTCATTTATTTGGCAAAAGATTCAGGGTAATCTGAAGAGGATGAGTGAGAGATATAAGCGTGTGGCGGATAAGAGACGTGTGCCTGGTCCGGACCTGAATGTGGGTGATCTGGTGTGGTTGTCTACAAAGAATATCAAACTGAAGGTTCCCTCCTGGAAGTTGGGTCCTAAGTTTATTGGGCCTTACAAGATCTTGTCCGTCATCAATCCCATTGCCTTACGTCTTCGTCAGACTTGGAATATCCATAATGTTTTTCACAAGTCCCTATTAAAACCTTATGTCCAACCCACTGTACCCTCCTCTTTGCCTCCTCCTCCGATTATTGTTGATGGTAATCTTGAATTTCAGGTCTCTAGGATTGTGGATTCTCGCATTATCTGCGGTTCTCTTCAGTACCTCGTTCATTGGGAGGGTTATGGTCCTGAAGAGAGGATGTGGGTCCCAGTGGCGGACATTAAGGCCACTCGTCTCATCAGGGCTTTCCATAGGTCTCATCCTGAGAAGGTGGGCTCTGAGTGTCTGGAGTCCACCTGTAGAGGGAGGGGTACTGTCACCGCCAGTTCTGTGAGAAGATCTGGCAGACGTTCTTCTCTACCTCTTGTATGATGTAACAGACAACCCTGGCACACCAACCTGACCAAAAAACTCAGACAAGCTTCCAGGGCTGCTGAACGGCGATGGAAGAAATCCCATTCTAAAGATCATTTCTCATATTCAAATCCTCACTCACTGATGCAAAACAGGCCTACTTCTCATCTGTCATATCTTCCCTGTCCCACAGCCCTAAACAACTTTTTAACACTTTTAACTCCCTTCTCCGTCCCCCAGCGCCCCCACCCTCTCCTCTCTTCTCAGCTGAGGACTTTGCCAAATATTTCAAACAAAAGATAGTCAACATCAGAGAGAGCTTCACTACACAGTCCCCATGGACCCTCTACACAACTGCTCGGTCCTCTTCTCCCAAAACCCGCTTCTCCACCATTACAGAAGAAAAACTTTCCACTCTACTCTCCAAATCTCATCTGACTACCTGTGCACTTGACCCAATCCCATCCTACCTCATCCCTAACCTCACCACAGTGTTTATCCAGTCCTAACTCATCTCTTCAACCTATCACTAAACTCTGGTGTCTTCCCCTCTGCTTTTAAACATGCTACCATTACACCCATCCTCAAAAAGCCTTCACTTGACCTATCTTATTTGTCCAGTTATCGCCCCATATCACTTCTTCCGTATGCCTCAAAGCTACTTGAACAACATGTCCATTCTGAACTGTCCTCTCACCTCTCCTCCTGCTCCCTCTTTGACCGCCTACAATCTGGCTTCCGACCCCACCACTCGACTGAGACTGCCCTTACCAAAGTCACCAATGACCTACTAACAGCCAAAACCAAGAAACAATATTCTGTCCTCCTTCTCCTTGACCTGTCCTCTGCCTTCGACACTGTTGACCACTCCCTTCTGTTGCAAACTCTCTCATCTCTTGGCATCACTGACCTGGCCCTCTCCTGGATCACATCATACCTCACAGACCGGACGTTTAGCGTCTTCCACTCCTGCACCACCTCCTCGTCTCACTCCCTCTCTGTTGGTGTCCTACAAGGCTCTGTCCTAGGACCCCTGCTCTTCTCTATCTACACTTTTGGCCTGGGACAGCTCATAGAGTCCCATGGCTTTCAGTATCACTCCTATGCTGACGACACACAAATCTACCTCTCTGGTCCAGACATTACCACCTTACTATCAAGAATCCCACAATGTCTATCTTCTATATCATCCTTCTTCGCCTTTCGCTTTCTAAAACTTAACATGGATAAAACATAATTCATCATCTTTCCCCCATCTTGCTCAACCCCCCAACAGACCTATCTATCACGATCAATGGCTGGAAAAGCTCCCTGGTCAACCAAGTCCGCTGCCTTTGAGTGACCTTGGATTCTGCCCTTTCCTTCCGACTACACATCCAAGCCCTTTCAACCACCTGCTGCCTCCAACTCAAAAACATCTCCCGCATCTGCGCTTTCTTTAACTTTGAATCTGCAAAAATGCTTGTACATTCCCTCATCATCTCCTGCCTATACTACTGCAACACTCTCCTCTGTGGCCTTCCATCTAGCTCTCTCGTACCCATCCAATCTATCCTCAACTCTTCTGCCCAACTAATCCACCTCTCACCCTATTACTCCTCTGCCTGTTCCCTCTGCCAATCCCTTCACTGGCTACCCATTGCCCAGCGAATTCACTTCAAAGTACTAACAAATACATACAAGGCCGTCCATAACCTGTCCCCTCCTTACATCTCTGAGCTACTTTCCCGATACATCCCCACACGCACTCTCCGATCCTCACAATACCTCCTTCTCTCCTCTTCTCTTATTGCCTCTTCCCACAATCGACTCCAAGATTTCTCCCGTGCATCCCCCATACTCTGGAACTCGCTACCCCAGCATATTAGACTCTCACCTACAGTGAAATCCTTCAAAAGAAACCTGAAAACCCACCTCTTCAGACAAGCCTACAACCAGTGACCCTGCTGCCTCTACCGCCATGACCAACTTCACCTGCACCTACTGTGTCCTTCTCCCATACCATGTAGATTGTAAGCCCTCACGGGCAGGGCCCTCTCTCCTTCTGTACCAGTTTGTAACTTGTCTTGTTTATGATTAGTGCAATTGTCTGTATTATATATGTATACCTCTTCTCATATGTACAGCCCTATGGAATGAATGGCGCTTTAATAATAAATAATAATAATTTGACTAGGAGGTGTCCTTCTTTCTTCCCTAGCTTTCAGGCCTTGTTCCTTGTTACCTCTCCTTCTTCGTGCAGTGTGGTTTCTCCCTCCCACACATGGGCGTGACAGCAGTGCCCCAGAATAGGGTACTTGAAAATTGCTTATTGATATTTAAAGCTATTTGTTTTTATGTAATATTCTGTTGTAATACACCTTTAAACTCTTGTATGGATCAGTCGGGGTTAGGAGGCTAGGAGATGGACCCATGCCCCCCTCTTCCCCTCCAGTTCAGTCTGTGTTAGCTGCGGAAGAGGGAGTAGATTCAAGTTCAATGCCCCGGAGATGTTGATTGATGTTTGCCATGTTGTGGAAGAGTGACACAGCACCTACAGGAAGTTTGGATGTGGATCCTGGATCTGCCCCTGTGCAGTATAGAGATTTCTAGTCTAGCAAGGAGAGAAAACAACTCCATGTGCTCCATTCCTCACAGGACTGGAGAAAAGCTACAGAGACTCACCGATCTTTGCATGATCAGACTTTGCTGCATTGAGGGGAACACTGTTAAGACACCCTTCACACCTGGATATGACTTCAAGTTGTATCTTGAAAGAGACGACAGGAAAGAGTGTGATAATATCCATCTTTGCTCAAATCAATACAAAACCATGTTGGGAGATTCACACTGTATACTATGGGAACTGTGTTTTGCTATAGATAGATATACTACAGTCTTCATTCTCCACTTCAGTAAAGAAATTTATTCTGCTACATTTGGTCTGTACGCTGGCCATTGCACTCTACATGCTCTTCCTTGCACCCATACAAACACTTAACATCTTGGGAATCCCAACTACTATCAGGCAGGAGCCCTAACATCAGGGTGTGCACCCTCCTATCATTGCACGGCCCTAGGGAGCAATGGTGTGAGGAATACCACTGTTATAGCCAGAGCCACTACCACTCCTAGCCTCAGTAACTGCCCGGCCATAGGGAGCATCGGTATGAGGATTGCCACTGTGATTTATGTGACTAGCAGCCAGAGCCACTACCACTCCCATCCACCGCTCTGCTATTCCCGGTCTGTGGCAATACAACTTCCTGCTATTGGCAAGATAGGACTGTCACACTGCCAGCCCAGTCCTTTATTGTAACTGGAAACAGAAATTCTAGGGAACCCCATGATGTCATTGATGACATGGTAACGATTCCCTGTGCAGTGGGGGCTTGGAGGCATGTCTGATCTATGTCTTTTTCCGTATATATGTCTGTCCTATACAGATCTCTGGTATCCGTGACCTATGGGCTGTTACCATTAGATTTTTGTTATTCAGTGATTCGTATATTGGTAGATGCACTTGTAAAAAAAACGCGGCACTCTCCAGTCTTGATTCTCTCAAAGGTTTATTCACCAACACTTTGCGACGTTTCGACCTGTGTGGTCTTTATCAAGCCATATACGGCAAAGTGTTGGTGAATAAACCTTTGAGAGAATCAAGACTGGAGAGTGCCACGTTTTTTTTTTTACAAGTGCATCTAAAGTTGGGGGAGTCTGAGACTGACTTCCGACACGGCAGGCACCACCACAATAAGGAACGGTATTTACCCCTATTTTTCGTTGTGCTGCTACATTTTTGCTTTTTTCGTATATTGGTAGGTCATCAATATCAAACTGCTAGGGGCTCTACTGCTGACACCCCCGATGATCAGCTGTTTGAAAAGAACGTTCATACGAGCGCTGTGTTCTCATGACTGTTTACCTGGTCACCATCAATATTGCAGTAGCAAGCAGGAGTAATTACAGCTCACTTCAATGGGAAGTCTACTTCCTGTTCAAGTGAATAGGATGGAGCCATCACATAGAAATGAATGGGGACAGGGGAGTTGTAATAACACTGCTCGCTGCCACAATGTCGATGGTGAGTAGGTTAACAGTGAAGAGAATGCGGCTCTCATGCACATTCAAACAGCTGATCGGAGTCCGTCCCCCACCGATCTGATATTGATAACCTATCCTAAGGATAGGTCATCAATATAGAAAAAGCAAAGAACCTCTTTAATACAGTCCAGTCAGGCAGAATAAATGTTACGTCAAACATATAAAAATTAACCCAGGTAACCAGTTATTGACTGTTTTGCTCGGCTATATCAAATTGTTATGCCTTTGTTGGAAAATTTCTGTAACTGGAAAATGATCCTCATCATATGAGGAGGCCGTGTCTAAATCTTAGGGGGCTTAGAGAGTCACAGTATGTAAAGCTAAAATAAATAAGATTTTTTATTTTGGCACTATAGTGATGTAGTATAAAATGTACATGTATTTGACATCTCTATGAACAGGAGAGATAGGGTGAGTTCACATCAACGTTTCGAGAGAGAAAAAAAAAAATAACAGGATCCCAAAAAAAAAACAGATCCTATTGTATCAGTTGTCATCCGTTTGAGCAATTTCCGTCTGGGATCCGTTTTTTTAGATGGAAACAAAAGGACTGCATGCAGGACTTTTTTTCCCTGTCTAAAAAATGGATCTCAGATGGAAATGGATCAAACGGATGACAACTGATGCAACAGGATCTGTTTTTTATAGGATCCTGTTGTTTTTTTTTCCTCTTACTTCTTCTGACGGATCAGAAGAACGGAAAGCTAAACGGTGATGTGAACCCACCCTTAGGCAATTAAACATAGCACGGTAACTGACCAATTTTTCCTAAGACCTCTAAAATGTATTGATATCCACTCCAGTTTTTAAAAAAATAAGAAAGTCCCAACTGTCCCACAAAAAAAAAGCAAATGCTAAATATTTTGGGGTGGAATATGAAACAAAATAAAAAAAATAACCTTTAGAATACTTAATTCCAAAATTAGAAATTTTGCTATGGTCATGAAGTTACAAATGAATTAAGTTCAAGTATATTTTATTTTCACTTGTTTTTTAGGGAAACTGTGCATCTTGGTTGCCCTCTAGTGATAAGTTATAATATAACTTCATTGTGTGACTGTAAAATCATAAGTGCAAGGCCATCTGTGGTGTAAACTCTGCAGATTTTGTGAAGTAGGAAAGCCCGGAGCAGATCTGGTAGAATTCCACAGCAGCGGAATCGGCCACAAATGGGGTGCATTTTGTTGAAGGAATCCTCATGTAAAATCCAGCCTCTGCATTGCAAAGTGTGAAATCCATAATGACATGCTACAAATGTAAAGCCAAGGCTTGGGGGAGGGGGGTTAGAGTGTCACAGCCAGGGAGAAAAAAAAGCTTACCTTCTCCCTGGCTGTGACGCTCATAGCCAGGGAGAAGCCTATTGAGAAACCCGGCCGTCTCCTCCTCCCTGTACCAATGCTGCTAATTAGCATACAGCACGGCAAAAGTAAATGGGTGGCACAGCGGGGGAACGGAGTAGCAAATGTGAAAAAAAACAAAAAAAAACGCCCTGACATCTCCTAATAAAGCACTACACTGGCAGGTAATAATATTGGGATGTTAGGACCAGTGATAGGTCCTCTTTAATTTAACTAAGTTTTAATTTTTTCTGTATTAGAACACAAGAAAAACTATAAAAATGTGGTATCTCTGTAATTGACTCAGAGAATGAAGGGAACAGGTCAGTTTTACCACACAGGGAACACTGTAAAAACTAAACCCATAAAACTGGTATATGTTGTTTTTTTCCAGCTTCCCTCTACATCTTATGCAATATAAAATGGTGCCATTAGAAAATAGAACTTGTTCCCACAATAAACAAGCCCTCATCTGCCGATAGGAACGGAAAAATAAAAAAACGCCGGAAGTAATAAGCAAAAAGCAAAAAAGGGTTAAAGCCAACTTCAAGTGACTACCTGTATTTTATCGTCAAAAGATACTTCTCCCTTTAATGTCTGTACACATACTGTACATTATTTCTACAGTTTAAAAATTTATTGTATAAAACGGCTACAATAAAGTGATATATTTATTACAATTTTGTAACAGTTTTCTGCCTGCCCCGAGGGGGTACTTGGCTTGAAAAGGTTGAGAATCACTGGTGTACCTTGTCCACTCATTTGTTAAACCACCCTTATCACATTATTTGAAACAAAATGAGGAGGATTTGAACTATGCTCAGTAATTCCTATTGTTTACTATGACCACATTAACTCTTTGGAAAGTACCTGAATGTAGCTTTTGTGTGTCTAACAGTACACTAGATCTTCCCTACATACCAGCAGTTAGGCAGGGATGACTTTGGGTTAATAAGTGATGAATATTTTGAAGAGCCAGAAGATGAGATCAAAACAACATAAGGTAGATTTTTTTTTTCCATGCACAATAATAACAGAAATATTGTGTAATCTGTATACACGAACTGCATTGGTGCACATCAAAGTCATTCACTTTGCCTAGACCCTCAATATGAAGTAATTATTCATGAAATCTCTGCCAAGTCCAAGGGTGCTTACCTATAAAGCATCTACCGTGCATATGAAAAACTGTGGTCAAGGACTTCTTAGGCTGGTTTCACACGGGCGTTGCGGGAAAAGATGCGAGTTTTTGTAATGCGTTTTACACGCGCTTGAGAAAAATCGGCATGTTTGGTACCCAAACCCGAACTTCTTCACAGAAGTTTCGGGTTTGGGTTAGGTGTTCTGTAGATTGTATTATTTTAATAAATAATAGCATTCTTAAAACAGAATGCATAGTACAATAGGGCTGGAGGGGGTTAAAAAAAATAATAATAATTGAACTCACCTTAATCCACTTGTTTGCGCAGCCCGGCTTCTCTTCTGTCTTCTTCTTTGAGGAATAGGACCTTTGATGACGTCACTGCGCTCATCACATGGTCCATCGCATGATATTTTACCATGGTGATGGATCATGTGACGGACCATGTGATGAGCGCACTGACGTCATCAAAGGTCCTTTTCCTGTGCACAGCAAAGAAGATGACAGAAGAGAAGCCGGGCTGCGCGAGCAAGTGGATTAAGGCGAGTTATATTATTATAATTTTTTTTTTAACCCCTCCAGCCTATTGTACTATGCATTCTGTATTAAGAATGCTATTATTTTCCCTTATAACCATGTTATCCCGATCGTCTCCTAGAAACCATGCGTTAAAATCGCACCGCATCCGCACTTGCTTGCGGATGCTTGCGATTTTCACGCAGCCCCATTCAATTCTATGGGGCCTGCTTTGCATGAAAAACGCAGAATATAGAACATGCTGCGATTTTCACGCAATGCACAAGTGATGCGTGAAAATCACCGCTCATGTGCACAGCCCCATAGAAATGAATGGGTCCGGATTTAGTGCCGGTGCAATGCGTTCACGTCACGCATTGCACCCGCATGGAAAACTCGCTCGTGTGAAAGGGGCCTTACAGACACCATAAGGCCTCTTTCACACGGATGTCACAGATTTTGTCCGGGTGCATTGCGGCAAACCCTCACGAGTAGGCATGCAATTTCAGTCAGTTTTGTCTGCGATTGTGTTCCATTGTTCAGTTGTTTCAGCGCGAATGCAATGCGTTTTGCACACGCGTGTGATAAAAAACTGAATGTCGTACCCAGACCCGAACCCGGACTTTTTCACTGAAGTTCGGGTTTGGGTTAGGAGTTCTGTTGATTATTATTATTTTTTCTTCTAATATGGTTACCTTCTATCTTCATTCAGCAGGAGCTGCGCTGACGTCACCATGATCACCACGTGGTGAGCGCGATGACGTCATTGAAGGTCCTTTTGCAGGTCCTGCAGAAAAAAGAAAGAAGTCGATACTGGCTGCGCGATCAAGTTGATGAGGTGAGTTTATTTTTTTATTTTTTAACCCCTCAATGGACATTTTAGTAAGCATTCTGTATTAAGAATACTATTATTTTCACTTGTAACCATGTTAGAAGGGAAAATAATACAGTGAATTGACTTTATTGGGGTCCGGGGTTGCTCATCCCTATTTACTAACATCATCTCCTAGCAACCATGTGTGAAAATCGCACCACATCCGCACTTGCTTGCAGATGCTATGTGATTTTCACGCAGCCCCATTAATTTCTATGGGGCCTGCGCTGCGTGAGGAACGCAGAATATAGAACCTGCTGCGATTTTCACGCAACGCACAAGTGCTGTGTGGAAAACAACGCTCATGTACACAGCCCCATTTAATCTAATGGGTCAGGATTCAGTGTGGGTGCAATGCTTTCACGTCACGCATTGCACCCGCGTGAAATACTCACCCGTGTGAAAGGGGCATAAAAGCAAATGGACAGATTCAGTTTTTACTACTTTTGGGTGAGAAAGATTTAGCCTGAAGTGAGTTTCCAGGACTTTAAAGGGGTTGGCCAGTTTGTATTTCTAGCTGCACATGTCCTGCCATGCATTAGAAGTAAGCATAATTAAACTATCAGCACCGTTGTCAGATAGTTTACTATGAACAATTCATGTTTACCTGCAGGTTCCTGACCTGTGTGCCGGGCCTGTGCTGGGAATACGCCCTTCATCAGCAGCCTCCATTCATTTACGCTGGGAACTAAGAATGAGCGAAATAGTTCGTACTGAGCCGGGTTCGGTCTAAAACTTTCCTATTTTTCAAATGGCAGACGAACACGAATATTTTCCGGTATGTTTCAGATGAATCCAGTAAAACAGAGCGTAGCACCATTTTAGTACACATGTGGCTGGGAAAAAAACACTAGAGAGGAAGAAAAGAGGTTCTCACATGACCCTGAGAGGAAGTAGGGGGGAGGGCTTGCCCTAATTGGTTCCCAGGCCGATAGACAGCCTGGATGAGCCGATCAGAGCTGCAGCAGGTAGGGAGGTGCCCAAGCAGAATGTAATTCTGTACTCAGCTGGGAATGAGGGTGGTTGGGTCTTACAGTGTTTGCAAAATCATTTGTATTCTACTGCCGGGGATTAGTACACCAATATACAGGATAGGGCAACAATTTAACTGTGAGTGATAACATCAAATTAAGGGTCAGGCCTCAATCGTCCATTTCCGTTTATTCTATTTCCACATGGTTGGAATTTCTTTTTTTTTTTGGTGGGTTCAATTTAATTAAACCAGCATATAAGTGATCAGTATATCAATTCACAGGATAGGGCAACAGTTTACCTATGAGAGATAAAGAAACAATTTACCTGTGAGTACTTTTAGTGTAGCCCTCTCAGTCTTCACTGCCCCTTCCTAATGAAGCGTCTTCCTTTTTCCTAAGAAGTGGGAAGAAAACCCTACCACCCCCTACAGCAGATAGGCAAAGAGAGTCTCCCTGTTGATGACTTGTGTGAGAGCTGTCACCGTTTGAGCTGCCCTAAGGAATAGAGGGCTGGGACCCCATGCATAGCTGTGTTGATGGTGTTGGTAATAGTGACACCTGTATCCACAGCATGTGGGGGCAGTGACAGAGACAGTTGGGGAAAATGCAGAGCAGGGGAGGGGGGGCCCAGGAGCCCACCATGATATCTCACAGTCTGATAAAAGCGGCAGGAAGGGTGAGAACTCCGATGACAATTGTGTGCTGGACAGGACCTGGTTGCCGGGTCAGGGTGCTGAGGAGGAGGCAACATCAGTGAAGAAGGGCATAAGGGCGATGGCGGAAGTGGCACCAATAAAGATCAGAGGCGATGTGCCTCCCAAAGAACAGCCAAGGCCACATCTGCCTCAGGATCTGGTGATGCCGCAAACACTGTGTGTGGTTTAGGCTCAAAATGTGCCAGAGCTAAGCGCAGCTTGGCTACCTGTAGCTCTATGTGAGCAACTCCCATATGGCACTTTTTCTCCACAAGGCGAGCACACAAAACCACAGCGGTGTACAAGATCTGCAGAATTAAAATAAGCCGTGGGATTTCAAACGCGATCATAGCTACTAGGGGTCTATTGCACCACATGATGCAGCATAACTAGATCCTTTGGGAAAATACAACTGGCAGCAATATTCCCAGTCAGGACAAGTCTGTCCTCCTTCTCCTGGTCCTCTTTGTGGCAGCCAATCCGCATCCCCAAGCAATACAAAATCTTTGTCATCATCATTATAATCTCCTTTTTATTCTACTGCTAAGACTCCTCCTTGTGAGACATCTATAACGGAATGTTTGGCCATAAAAATACTTTTCTCCACCAGCAATGGTCTACAAGCTGAACCCCCACCTGGCTACATTGCTGGTGGTGCAGTTGTTACAGTACCATTGTAAAAGTGCTTTGTACTCTGACATGGCAGGGAATGCGGGCCGCAGTGATTCTTAAAAACATGCACTGGCTTGCGTAAGGTGCTGGCAATGTCCAGGAGACTGTCCCTCTTTTCAGCCATTTTCTCATGGTGAAGAACACTCTCCTGGACTTGCAGCATCAGAATAGTATGCAACTACACCGCTTAACCCACAACATTCCAACTCTCTGGAATCCAACATGGCATATGCGTCTGTAGGAGCAGCCATAAATGATTTGTCCATGCACTAGACCACCTCAGTAGAGAGCATGTGTTGTTTCCAGGTAGGACAGTGGCAGCTCATTCCATTCATGCTGCAGTTTTCCCCCTCATATGTATTTTTAAAAGACGCTGATGCTCATGCACTAGGTGGCGATAAAGGAGGGGAAAGAACAGCTAATGCATTTTGCTGTCAGCTCTGTAGCTGTTGGGGACTCACAATGAGAAACTCCCATGGGGGAGGAGGAGAAGGTGTTGCCACTTAAGGAGGAGTTGGAAGAGCAAGAGGATAATGATGACAGTGACACAGGCCACAACACACAATTGTCTCAGTGGGCGCAGAGGTAGAAAGAACTGGCTTGTCTGGCATGCTGGCCAGAATGGCATCCTGTATGCTCACTTGCTTATGTACTGTAGTGACTGGCTGATCGTGACATCAAGCAGTGTGATGATTACCTGATAGCCATGCTTTAAGTTCCTGGCTATCAAAGCAAAATAGGGGGAAAGTTTTCCTCCTTCCTAGAAGGAGGACAAATTACGCTATAACCAGGAAACACTGTGTACACACCTTGCCACAGCCTATGGCGAGCAGATGCCTACCGCCAGCCAGTCTGATAGGTAGGCTTCTCTCCGCCAACTGGAGTCACACCATCCCGCCACCACAACAGTAGCAGCCCTTTCAGTCTCCTCAACATGATGGAGCATTTTTTCCACCTTGTGCGAACCCTGTTCCCTGACCCCATGGATTTCTGGGCAGACAGACTGCAACTGGCACAACACACTCTTTCTTCTTTCTTGCCCAGCCTCCAGTGCTGGAGAAGGTTTTCAGCTCTGTGGGGGGCGTTGTGACACCCAAATGGACCAAGTTGTCCTCTACCAGTGTCCAAAACCTGACTTTTGTCAAATAAACCAAGGATGAATAGATCTGGCCCTGATGGCTGTGCCTCATCTTGCCACTGTTGCAGACTGCCCTCATCCTGCCACCACCACTATTATGCTACTGCTGCAACCTCCCAACCATCATGTTATGTAAGGCTGCTGCTGCCTCCATCATGCTGCTGCCTGCCAACATGTATCATATGGATGCTGCTTCAGCCGGTACTCCTTTTCGCTGCTAATCCCCTACTGCCACCGCTATTAATGCAAAGCGTCTGCCATTACTACCACCACCACTACTACTACTACTTCTACTACTACTAATACCCATAGACAGCTCCTACTGTGGTCGCATGACTCTACATTCGTACCGTACGCTTTCCACATCCACATTTCACTGCCGCTGCTCCCAATTAAAAGGCAGATTTTTTTTTAATCTTGTTCACAATTAGCCGCTTTTTCTTCTGACCATCAACACATGTGCTTGTTATACATGCAGGCATTCTGACCCTGGAAAGGCATAATTTTTGGATTCTTAGTCCCCCTCAAGCCACTTTTTTTTTAAAATCCCATAACATTGTGTATGTTTGAACATCATATGCCCCCGATAAGGCTTTGGATTGGAATATGAAAAAGCATAATACATGTGCTGGCACATTGTGTTATTAACACGCTGTATGTCAACGCCATCAAACATACATACATATTTACCTATAGCTATGTATGTCAGTGTCCCTCAGACATCATTTACTATTGCTCTCATTGCATTCGAAAGCTTGGAGAGGGGGGAGGAAAAAATAAAAAAATCATAGAAAATGAACAAAGTTTTCATAAAAATTCCTAGGAGGCTAGAGCAGGTTATATACCAATTTTCAGGGCAATTGGAACAACTTTTGCTCGGCCTGAACCGATTTTGGTTCAAATCGAACCCTTTCAAAAATTCGGAGAAACGGGACAGAATCTCGAGTAGTTCGCCCATCTCTACCTGGAACTGATACGAAACTAGTGCACATGCAGTCCATTCCCAGTGTAAATGAACAGAGGCTACTGAATCCTCCATCAGCGGCCATGTTCCGAGCACAGCACTGGCACCTCAAGTCAGACCTGCGTGTAAACATGAATTATTAATATTAAACTGTTGAACATAAGTGCTGATAGTTTAATAATGCTTATTACTAGCTGCATGCATGTGCTGCTACCAGTCAGTGGCGTTGCAAGGGGGGTGCGGGGGGGTGCGGGCCGCACCGGGTGACACCAGTCTGATGGGGTGTCACCTGCCCCCACCGGCTGCCTTACTGCAGTACAATTTAAATGTGTTAAATTCATCACCTAGGTAGGTCTGGCTGGCGGCTGCTACAATGGGGTGTCACCTGCCCCCACCGGCCGCCGGACTGACTTACTGCAGTGCAATTTGAATGTGTTAAAAATAAATTAATCACCTAGGTAGGTCTGGCTGGCGGCTGCTACTGTCTTGTCTGGCCAGCCTACCTGTGTGCCGTGCGGTGAGTCCGGCGCTCAGGCCTAAGGGGGCGTGACTGAGTCTGTCAGCGGGGCCGCGGCGGACGGCAGCGCTGGCGCAGCTGTCTGGAGGACTCTGGATGGAGGGAGGCGAGGATGCGGAGCTGCTCTGCTGTGGCCTGTAAAAGTTGCCTCTCCAGGCAGGCAGCAGAAGGACACAGACAACTTAAGGCTGAGACTGGAGCCAGGACCCCAGTGATATATCAGGTACAGTACTACTGATCATTCTCAGCCCAGAGGAGCTGCTGAGTTGATTTGGAAGTGGGGGGGGGGGGGGACACACGACTGTATTGTAACAGAGAGGGGGAGAAAAGAGATGAGGGACAAAATGTACAACATGTCTGTGCCATGGAGTCTGGAGGGGAGGAAAAGAAATGTGCCACCCATGGGGGGGAGGAGGGGATGACATGATGAGGGGACCAGGGACAATGATGAAGGGAGGGACAATTTTGGAGTCTGCACCATCAGGGGGGGTGACATGATGAGGGACAATGTTGGAGTCTGTGCCATGGGGAAGGGGGGGGTGACATCATGGCACAGACTCCAACATTGTCCCTCATCATGTCACCCCCCCTGATGGTGCAGACTCCAACATTGTCCCCCATTAGGGAGCATAATGGATGGGGGGCTGACGGCTGACATGGGGGGCATGATGGATGCAGGCTGACGGCTGACATGGGGGACATGATGGATGCGGGCTGACGGCTGACATGGGGGGCATGATGGATGGGGTGCTGACATGGGGGGCATGATGGATGGGGTGCTGACATGGGGGGCATGATGGATGGGGGCTGACATGGGGGGCATGATGGATGGGGTGCTGACATGGGGGGCATGATGGATGGGGGCTGACGGCTGTCATGGGCATGATGGATGGGGTGCTGACATGGGGGGCATGATGGATGGGGCTGACGGCTGACATGGGGGGCATGATGGATGGGGGCTGACGGCTGTCATGGGCATGATGGATGGGGTGCTGACATGGGGGGCATGATGGATGGGGCTGACGGCTGACATGGGGGGCATGATGGATGGGGGCTGACGGCTGTCATGGGCATGATGGATGGGGTGCTGACATGGGGGGCATGATGGATGGGGCTGACGGCTGACATGGGGGGCATGATGGATGGGGGCTGACATGGGGGGCATGATGGATGGGGCTGATGGCTGACATGGGGGGCATGATGGATGGGGGCTGATGGCTGACATGGGGGGCATGATGGATGGGGGCTGACATGGGGGGCATGATGGATGGGGGCTGACATGGGGGGCATGATGGATGGGGTGCTGACATGGGGGGCATTATGGATGGGGGCTGACATGGGGGGCATGATGGATGGAGGCTGACATGGGGGGCATGATGGATGGGGTGCTGACATGGGGGGCATGATGGATGGGGGCTGACGGCTGTCATGGGAGCCTGACATGAGGGCATGATGGCTGACATGGGGGGATGATAGACGGGGGCTGATCTGAGGTATGATTAACATTGGGGGTCTGATTGGTGGTCTGACCTGAGGTATAATGGAAAATATTGTTTCTTATTATACTCCTCTAAAACCTATGTGCGTCTTATAGGGCGAAAAGTACAGTCCTCAAACCAGCGATTGAAGCAGAGAGAAGATACCAGGACCACACAGAGGAGAAGCCAGCTGCTGCAGACAGAACCAGGACCAGGTGAGCTGCAGGGGGGGTCACCAAGATGTAGCTTCGCTTGTGTTGCCAAAAAATCCTTGCACCTGCACTGGTCACGTCCACGTGACAGCAGTGACTCACTCACACAGGTGGCCCGCCCAGTGTCTTCAGCTTGTCCTCTTCCTCCAGTGGCCAAATCCCGCGCCTGTGCTGAGGATCCGGATGTCCGCGCCTGTGCTGAGGATCCGGATGTCCGCGCCTGTGCTGAGGATCCGGATGTCCGCGCCTGTGCTGAGGATCCGGATGTCCGCGCCTGCGCACTGGTTTCCTGATTACTGGCAGAAGCATCGGAGTATCCAGTGCGCAGGCGCAGGCCCGTACAGTGACAGTCCTGCAAGCGCCGCATCGGAGGGCTGTTCAGAGCTCCACGAAGAGGCGTGCCGTGTTAGAGCTGCCAGCCTGCCTACCTCCTGACTTTGGCAATAGCAATATTTTTACTGCACAGTACGTGTCCCCTATATTTATATGTAATAAATAAAGCGTCCCACAGTACATAATGTGGGCAAAATATACTTAATTACATAACATTCCCAATAAATAAACTTATTTTTATGTGAAAAAAGGCTATTTTACATTTTTATTAGTGATACTCTTTGGTGCCAGGGGGTGTACCCTGGGATTTTTATTATGGTACACCACCTGGCACCAAAGTGTATCACTTTAAAAAAATGTAAAATAGCCATTTTTCACATAAAAATAAGTTTATGTTTTGGGAATGTTATGTAATTAGCTATATTTTGCCCACATTATGTACCACATTATATAACATATTTTTGGTTATATGACTAAAATATTATTGCTTCGGGGGGGTGACACCATTTTCTACTGCACCGGGTGACACCAGCCCTAGCAACGCCACTGCTACCAGTACATGTGCAGCTAGTAATATAAACTGGTCAACCTCTTTAATATTGGTGGCCATGGTTGCTTTGTGTGTCCATATTATGACACTTTTTTTTATTTTTCTGCCAACAGACTTGCGTGAGAACTCATTTTTTGCAGGGTGGGCTATAGTATTTATTGCCATAATTCTGGGATATATGTGACAGTTTTGATAGTTTGATATTCAGTCTTTTTTTTGTCAGACAAGGTGACAAAAAAAACAACAATTCTGGCGCTGTATATTTTGTTTTGTTTACTGCATTTAGCTATGGCATTACATGCAGGTTAAATGATGGGATATTTTAATAGATTGGGTTGTTGCGGACGTTATATGTATATATTATGTATAATTTTTTTTTTGTTTTACAATATATGAGAAATGGGAATTTTTGTTGTTTCTTTTCATATTTTTTAAAACTTTTATGTATTAGCAGGGTGGGACTTTGAAATAATGTCTAGGGCCCCTAGCTGCCATGGCAAGTGTTTGGCACCGTAAAATTGTGTTGTCATTAGTGCCGATCAGGGGACTGAGGGTGCTCAGTCCCTCTGTCTAACTGTTCACATGCTGTTGTCACTATTGACCACGGCATCTGAGAGTTTAAACTTTTACAGTTATTTAGAATCCCAGGTATAAGAGCCAGTCGCCAGCTTCTGAGCCTGTGCCATTGCTATGATATACTATCATGACAATTAGCGTTAAGTACCAGTGCTCAGTGTTGTACTAGTAAGTCACTGAACGTTAACGGGTTAAGTGGGTGCAATAGCTCCTGCTGAAGAATACTACTTTGGGCATCTTACAGAGGCTCTTTACCAGATAAATAACATCTTAAAAATAAAGATTCACTAGAAGAAACATCACAGGAGACTCATTCCTTTAACAACTTTATTACTATTTCTTTTTATTATTTTATTTTGTGAGCAGATAACATAATATACATTGCTATGTGAATAGCATATGTTTTGTTCTCTGAGTTCATAGGAAATAATAAGTCACTTGTAGCCACCTGCACATGAACACTGTATTCAGTCCTTATAGTAGAGAACTGATATCTCGCTAACAATTAGGCCCCCGACATCACCTGTTATGGGAGAGTTAGGAGCTCCTCATCAGGGGTGCACCACCAATGAGGCGAGGTGAGGCGATTGCCTCAGGCAGCACTTAAGGAAGACAAGGATTCCCATGGTTTGTATCAGTGACCAAGTAGTGTAATAAATTAGTGTAGTCTGATACTTTCACAGTCTGCTTTATAGTTACATACAAATAATTTCCAGACGTTAAACATTCCCTAAAATATATCAAGGTGAAAAAGTGATCACATCCTCATTAGGGTCACATGTGTCTTGAGATGGACGTCTTTCTCTAGGTGACCTAAGAAACCTAAAAAGAAATAGTTTTTGATATAATGTGTAAAGAAAATATTAGATTTTCGAATTATATATATTCTAGATTTTTCTTTACATTTTTTACACATCTAACAGGTATGGAAAACTTTCTCAACATTACATATCATGTAAAATTATGTATACTTGATGAACTATTGCTGAAATCATTTGAGGAGCAGTATTACCCATATGCAGGGCTGATTTTTGGGGGTAGCAAACTAGACAATTACCCAGGGCTGCCGTTTTCTAGAGAGCCCCTGAGGACTGGCCTGAAAATACAGTATACTGTATGCAAGCATCATCTGGAAACTAGTAGTACCGATTTTTAAGCACTGGCAATCATTTTGGGCACAGAATGATTCTATTGTGAGAGTAGTATTCTTGAGTATTTTTTGCCATTCTATGACATTATTAAGGTTTAAACATGTAGATAAAAAGTTCATTTTTTACCCTACTCTTGTTTGGAGACCTTCTTAAAGGTAGTGAGTTATCAGAAAATGACCTATTGTTTAAATTGGGTTATGATAAACATATTTTTCAAGAATTTTTGATATATTTATTTTCTATGTTAATGTCTATATTTAAAACAAATCCTGTCACTTCTTGGTCTGTACAGAAGATCACCTTCTTGCAGCGATCTGCTTATCATTACAGGCAAGAACCACAGTTTTGTCCAGTCTCTTCCTCAACAAACTACTTAAGAAGAACGTTGAAAGAGCGAGTGTTCACTCTTTCAACGTTCTTCTTAAGTAGTTTGTTGAGTGCTCCTTGTCTTGTGTCCCAGGCTCAGGAACATGTAATACTTACAGCAAACAGGGCATGTAGAGGGACACTGCCACTCTCTACATATTACATAATAGAAATACAGACACCATGTAAAATATGATGAGCCTGAACTGACTCCGAGTATGTCTAAGAGAAGATAAATGGCTCTATCTATATTTACTTGGTGCACTAATGCAAGTTTTTAATGTGTATCATGTAGCGAGAAACATTACCAAGTGCTCCATTATCATACAGGAGGAAACATTTAATAATGGGCAAATAGTACATACAAAGGAGCAGAAGAAAACATTGAATAAAGGAGGAGTCTCTCTATCTTGGAGCAGAGCATAGACAGAACTTAAGAATTCTGGTAGTTCTACCATTGTATAACTGCTCTATAATGCAGTAGCTGCAAACTTGTAAATTCACATATATTTGTACATATTGTCTCAAGTTATTGAGATGAATTCACACACAGCTGATTTGTTACATGAATGTCTTTGACAGCCCATTACGTCTGAATGGACCTTGCAGAAAATGTATTAAGCCCTGCACTTTAAAATTCTGCTTCAAAAAGTTGCAAAAGAGGGCTTTTTGTGCCATTGCTTCTTTTTGGGAAAGTGGGCATGGTTAGCTGGTTGAGCTGATGTAAGCCAGAATTATCATATGCGACCTTTTAAAAGTCACAAAAATTGTGGCACTCTTAAAGGCTATGTACACCTTTGGAGGCAATTTGTTTTATGATTGCATGTTATTTATTTTTGGCTAAAAATATTTTTTTCAATTATTGAGCTGTTCTGTCCCAAAGGGTTAACAGTTTTTTTTTAGCTGTGTGACTGGTACTTTCACTTTGTGCTGGTCATCTAATAAACATTATCTCCAAACTACTGAGAGGTCATAAACACTTATTTAAGCCACATTCTTATCAGTAAGATAAGAACTGAGCTATAATGAGTGTTCAGAGACCAGAGATAAGCTCCTCAAATGATGGAAAAGACAGAAAATCTAGAGGCTGCTACTAGAGCATCTCAGCTCTGTACAGAAAAAAGGGTTCCATAATTTAAATAAAGACCAATTTAAAAATAAAAAATTTAGCTCAAAATGAGTACAATGCAAAAATCTTCACCCCTCCATCCCTTATGATATGAGCATCGAAGCATTTTGTGCTCCAATACTCTCCCTTGGCCTGTACTGCATCACGCAGGGAAAGGGCTTGTTTAATTCCGCGGACTGCTAGGCGGAGGCTTCCGTCCAGCAGTGTATTCGGTGACGTCACTGGCAGTGATGGGCCGGCTTTAGCGCTGTCCTTGCCGTTTTACAGGCTAGGGCAGCGTTAAAGGCCGCCCATCAGTGCCAGTGATGTCACCGGGCTCACTGCAGGGCTGAAGCCTCCACCCAGCGTACACTATATAGAGCCCAGTACGTCATTGGAACCCTAAAAAAAAGCCTTTTCCCTGCACAATTCAGCACACGGCAAAGGAGGGCATCGGAGCATGAAATGTGTCTGGGTTCAGCTATGAACCCGGATAAACCTTTTAAGTCTGTATTAGACCTGCCGATGGTTGGCCAGATCATTGCTAATGAGTGTTTATGCTTGGAGCACAAAAACAACATTCAGATGAATTAAACTTGATTTTTTAAGTTGCAGAAATTGCTGAAGCAGATCTGCATATGAATTTTTCCTAAAGGATTTTCTTTCTCCTTCCTTTGGATCAACAAGTGCAAATTAGGAATTTTTCCCGTCTGGTTGAAGGTAAAGGATATTGGTCTTATTTTCACATGGACTATTGAAATGTCATATCAGTGTGCTATGTTAGTATGTTAAATTATGTTGTAATCCTTCAGTGAGACCCAATATAAGTGCCCATATGTGGCTTGACAAGCTGGAAAATATTGTTTGTTGTTACATTACAGGTTCCAAAAGGATTTTTTTTTAACCTTTTAATATATAAAATCCAGAATCCGCATACACGAGACCTTTAAAACTAAGGGGTGAAGTCTTATATGTTTAATAAGTACTTACCTAAAGGTTAGCTTCTTTCCAGATTCTTTTTTCAAAAGGTTTATTTTGTAGTACTGTCGCAGGGCTCTTGACATATTCTCATAGGTCATATTTGGGCGGTTCTGCATGGGTAAATGGAATGAATGAAATGGTTAAATCATTTATTCTCATATTTATTTTTTTCACCTTGTGATCTTCTGCTGCACGAAATGCTTTCTTTTAAAATTACATAAAATATATGAATAACAATGGATCATGTTCATGATCATGGAAACCATGAAAACCAATATGATACTCATAATTCGGAACATCTTTTGACTGATCACGAGACAGTACTTACTGGTATAATTCCATATATGAAAGTCTCTTATATGACCCATTTTCTTTGCTTGTGGTTAGTGGTTTTGTATGAAAATATTTATTATGTAAGATGAGGGTATGAGAGGGGGCGAAATAACAGCAGCCCCTCAATATCTCAGCTGTCTGCTGGCCACTGCAGCTGTGCTGGCTACTGCTCCTGGCCCTTAACCAATTACTTCTGTCACTGTATGCTCCCTCAGCTTCAGCAGGTTTCATAGGTACACAATCCCAGCAGGGGAATGAGTGCTAGCACTCCACGCAGGAATATGTCCCTCAACTCTCCTAGGTAGTGTCAGTGTCCACTTTAATGTGTCTCCTCTTGCAATCTCCTCTCACCAGACACTGCTAATGGCTAAATAATGCATATTTAATAGGGGTTTTTGTTCCCTAACATATTTCTGAGGTTTTACACTCTTTTGCCTTTATTTACAGGAAATTCTGCACTGTAAATTAGAAATACTGTGTATTGCTGAAACTGAAAGCAGGAGTTGACCAAGCCTTTGAGATGTGTTTTCTAGAAGGAGGGTGGAGCTAAGGCCTTAGTCTTTCCTCTCTTTGTTCACTGAGTTCATCTAGGAGACTCCACACAAGGTGTGTACCAGGGGAACTACTACTACTAATCCTAACATTTAGTGCGGTCCCCTCAACTCTGTGGGTCATCAATACCACAGTGCAGCACAAAATACCTCTCCAGAAGCAACAAAGTTCTGTGCTCATTCTCTAGTTGTCTCTAACTGATAAGGAGCAGGGAGATGAGGACTCGGAGGTGAGTTGCTAGCTACAGCTATAAGTCAGACCTACCTTCAGCACGCTGCCTGGTCTTTCAGAGCTACTGAACATCCAAGAAAATACCTATTATAGCCAGTCATGTTTCCTCTTATGTAGAGACAGTTTTTCCTTATCTTTTCCATTCAGACCAGACCACCATGACAATGTCTTTTAGACTCATCTCAACAGAGTTTGCAACACAGATAACTTGGACTCCCCACTTTCCCATAATCCTCCCCACCTTGTCAATACAACCTCCCCATCCTAGGGCCTCAACTATGCCATCTTGTACCCCAGTAGTAGAAATGTCCCACTACAGTGACCCCACTAGTAATAATGAAAAGATAGAAGGCCACAGCAGCATGTCCAGCAATTCTTCTTTATTGTCGAATACTTCACAGCATAGCGTAAAAACAATGGCAACGTTTCGGCTAAATGTAGCCTTTGTCAAGCATATGTTTCAACTAAAAAAACAGCATATAAATCTAACATACTTGTACCTCCCACAATCATAGTAATCCAATCGACAGTGATATTGGGTGACACACCTACATAACATCAAATCACAATGCTGCTATATCACACTAATCAGCTGATTCAAATTAGTATATGCTAATACAACGTATTCACCTGTATGGAGTGATAGCGGGTAGACATCAGCATGGTGACTGGAGTCCCAATGTTGAAGGTGCGCACGTCATTCCGCCGCGACCACTTGTGACGTAACCAAATGACGCGTAGCAAAGGAGGCAGCGTGGTTACCAATAGAGTGCGTCCCACTAGTAATAATGTCCCCTATAGTGACTCCTGCAATAATAACTCTTCCTACAGTAACCCGAAATACCCCCTATAGTTCCCCAGTATTAACCCCTTAAGGACTCGGCCCTATTTCATCTTACGGACTTTTTTGCAAATCTGACCAGTGTCACTTTAAGTGCTGATAACTTTAAAACGCTTTGACTCATCCAAGCCATTCTGAGAAGGTTTTTTCATCACATATTGTACTTCATGACACTGGTAAAATGAAGTAAAAAAACAAACATTTTTATTTATAAAAAAAATACCAAATTTACCAAAAATTTGTAAAAAATTGCAAATTTCCAAGTTTCAATTTCTCTACTTCTATAATACATAGTAATACCTCCAAAAATAGTTATTATTTTACATTCCCCATATGTCTACTTCATGTTTGGATCATTTTGGGAATGATATTTTATTTTTTGGGGATGTTACAAGGCTTAGAAGTTTAGAAGCAAATCTTGAAATTTTTCAGATATTTTCAAAAACCCAATTTTTAGGGACCAGTTCAGGTCTGAAGTCACTTTGCAAGGCTTACATAATAGAAACCTCCCAAAAATGACCCCATTCTATAAACTACACCCCTCATAGTATTCAAAACTGATTTTACTAACTTTGTTAACCCTTTAGGTGTTCCACAAGAATTAATGGAAAATAGAGATACAATTTCAAAATTAAACTTTTTGGGCAGATTTTCCATTTTAATATTTTACAAAGCAAGGGTTAACAGCCAAACCAAACTTAATATTTATGGCCCTGATTCTGTAGTTTACAGAAACACCCCATATGTGGTCATAAAATACTGTACGGGCACACGGCAGGGCGCAGAAGGAAAGGAATGCCATACGGTTTTTGGAAGGCAAATTTTGCTGGACTGTTTTTTTTTGACACCATGTCCCATTTAAAGCCCCCCTGATGCACCCCTAGAGTAGAAACTCCATAAAAGTGACCTCATCTAAGAAATTACGCCCCTCAAGGTATTTAAACCAGATTTTACAAACTTTGTTAACCCTTTAGGTGTTCCACAAGAGTTATTGGCAAATGGAGATGAAATTTCAGAATTTAAATTTTTTGGCAAATTTTCCATTTTAATCCACTTTTCCCAGTAACAAAGCAAGGGTTAAGAGCCAAACCAAACTCAATATTTATGGCCCTGATTCTGTAGTTTACAGAAACACCCCATATGTGGTCGTAAAAAGCTGTACGGGCACACGGCAGGGCGCAGAAGGAAAGGAATGCCATACAGTTTTTGGAAGGCAGATTTTGCTGGACTGGTCTTTTTGACACCATGTCCCATTTGAAGCCCCCCTGATGCACCCCTAGAGTAGAAACTCCAAAAAAGTGTCCCCATTTTAGAAACTACGGGATAGGGTGGCAGTATTGTTGGTACTAGTTTAGGGTACATATGATTTTTGGTTGCTCTATATTACACTTTTTGTGAGGCAAGATAACAAGAAATAGCTGTTTTGGCATCGTTTTTATTTTTTGTTATTTACAACATTCATCTGACAGGTTAGGTCATGTGATATCTTTATAGAGCCGGTCGAAACGGACGCGGCGATACCTAATATGTATACTTTTTTTTATTTATGTAAGTTTTACACAATAATATCATTTTTGAAACAAAAAAAAAATCATGTTTTAGTGTCTCCATATTCTGAGAGCCATAGTTTTTTCATTTTTTGGGCGATTATCTTAGGTAGGGTCTCATTTTTTGCGGGATGCGATGACAGTTTGATTAGCACTATTTTGGGGTGCATATGACTTTTTGATCGCTTGATATTACACTTTTTGTGATGTAAGGTGACAAAAAATTGTTTATTTAGCACAGTTTTTATTTTTTACGGTATTCATCTGAGGGGTTAGGTCATGTGATTACAGGTTTATAGAGCCAGTCGATACGGACGCGGCGATACCTAATATGTATACTTTTCTAACTTTATTTGGGGAAAATGATGTTTTTGTTTATTTTTACTTGAAATTTTAATTTTTTGGGGGGAAAACCTTTTTTTTTTTCACTTTATTTTTTGTCCCACTTTGGGACTTGAACTTTTGGGGGTCTAATCCTTTACAATGCATTCCAATACTTCTGTATTGGAATGCATTGGCTGTATGAGTAATACAGTGTGTATTACTCATACAGCTTCCGGCCTGTGAGATCCAGGGGGCTGGATCTCGCAGGCTCTTCACCAGAAGGCATCCCTTAGGCATCGCGCTGCCTTCCATGCCATCGGGTCCCCCCCACAGCCCCATGGGGACCCAATGGCACCGCTGACCACCGCCGCCGCACCAGGTAAAAGCCGCAAACCGCAGATTTTAGCCGCATTTAGCCGTGGTGCCTGCTCAATGATTTGAGCAGGCACCGTGTTCCGATCACAGTGTGAACTCAGCCTCAGTGGTGCAGGCCACAGGCCTTTTCTAGCCTGCATCCTGGGATGATTGTATGTCCCATTTGTACACTGCCTCTTACAGTGGCCTATGAGGGTGAATAGCATAGCAGGGAGCCATGGGCTTTGTGCCCCACAGAAGTATTCAACTGCATAACTGTACTGAGAACAGTGATACAGTTAAATTCAGGAGTGGGACCTGTAACCGCTAACCAGATACATAGGTACCTGATGCTCCCAGCATTAACCAACACTGAGTCCATCAGATCATTAAGTACCTGGCTGGTGGATGTGAGGAGGTCTTAGTCAACCCCTTAGGGCTTCAGCCCACCTGGAAATTTCCCTGTACAGTTTATGGCCAATCCACCCCTGAATACTCCACCCCTTTTTCCATGGACATCAGGCCGAGCTCCAATGCACAAAAGCACATGGCAGCAGACACAGGAGGCCCGGGCCACGCCCTCACAATAATATTGTACTGTATTTTAGCCATTCAAAGAGGGTCTAATACTTTTTGGGAAACCTCATAAAGTAATAGAAGATAAAATAAAAGGTTTTATACTTTATTTATGTATGTATGTATTCTGTCAAAAGTAGTGTGTGTATTTGTTTCTACCTCTTGACCCAACCCAAGATAAATGTGAATGTGTAACTTAGCGGTCATGTGCAAGAATGGCACATCACTGGTCGTGTGATGTTTTTATACATGTGACCACTGAGGCCAGTGATGGGCTGCAGCAGTCACTTGAATGAGAACAGCCCATCATCACTTCCAGTCTGGTTGGATCTGGAAAGAGCAAAAACAGGAGCCACAGACCTTGAACGGAAGGACTTTCAAAAGATGACTTTTATTTTTATTTTTTTATTACACACCCCCTGCCTCTGCTTAATTTTTCTTTTTTGGTTGGACAACTCCTTTAATATGTGCATTTGGTAACAACCAGTAATCAATGCATTGTTCTGTTAAGATAGATCTGGAAAAAATACCTTGTGATTTCCCCAGAATGTAGCAAGCTTGTTTGGATCCACCACTCTGAAGATTTTCAGTTCTTTATCTTCCCACCTAATGTATGATTCATAGCGCTTGTCATCAAGAAGTTTGTGCAAATAGTCCCACAGGAACCTGCAACCTGGATTGGCAATAGCATACTATTTCTTTAATAAATTAAGATGTAATCACATGATACTTACATTTATTTGTATGCACAATAAATATTAATACATTTTTGCAATTAAAAGCACTAAGTGTACACCACAGGCCCAGACCCTATTTACAGTAAGGCATATCTACAGTACTGTATATACAATCAGTTTCTGATAGGTGTGAGCAGCACCACTGGCAGGATGAGTGTTCCCTTTCCCTCAACCCATCTTTTGAGATAGCTGCCAAGCTCGCCCAACTCTTATAGACCAGAATACAGAAAGATGCACGTGTATAGCAACCTCTCTATTCATTTGCCAGGATGCAGTGGCTGACAACTTTCTCACTAGGCATGTCGATACGCCATCATTGTCTATAGCAGGAATTACTCTTTCTAAGGGTTTTGAAAAAGTCTAGATATTACACAAGTATAGTTTCAAAAAAGAAGTAATAAAATTCATAAATGTTTCTGAAGATTATGAGTACTGGCCATGTGTGAGATAAAGTGGTTATCATGAGGAACTGTTTCTGGACTTCCTGACAGCGGTCTCAATAATGACAACTACTTGGCAGCTTCTCAATAGCTTGAAGTAACTGCTGTGAACTATTTAAAAACTTTTTGACATTACTCATTTTCGGTTTTACCCTTTATTTTCCCATCCATATAGTTAATGTGTTCTGCAGAGCTTTGCTTATTTTCTGTTCCTTGTGTCCTTTGGCATAGATTGAGAGGTTGATCATCCTCTGTAGCAGCCGGATGTATAGTTTTTGAAGGTAACTGAGTCTTTTCTGTCACTGAAAACACAAGTCAATATAATTATAAGAAACACTTTTATGCATTATTGTTGCTTATTTGTATATGTATTATTCATATAGTGCCTATAGCCTCTAATTAACGTTTCCACCTCTGCTGGATTGCAGGGTGATCATAACCCCTGGATACAAGCAGTATATAATGTAATGGAAAAATGAATGAGTCCATTGAAGGAGGCAATATGGACAATCACAATACATTAGTAAATGCATTGTATTAACTCTGTGTACATGATAAATGCCACTTGCTGAAGAAGGACAACCCCCTTAAAGTGTTATAAAGTATGTTATTTGCTATTACAAACTTGTATATTAAACATTTAAAAATGTTAAAGTTTTGCAAGAATGTGTGGACCCACTCTGTTGCAATAAATTTGACTTTAGGCTAATCCTGGTAGTGGAGGTAAAGGGTTTCTCTGGTATTCATGCTTTAACCCCTGTACAGGGATCTGGACTTTGCTGTAGGGCATCATGAAGTCATACCTATAGCACTAGTCTCTATTAGAAACAGCAGATGTGATGCTAACACCAGGATGTGGTGCATAATCGAAAATCAAAAGTCTTAGTCAGGTGAGCAGAGGTGAAGGCACATGAAGTTTGGGCAGCACAGTAAGCAGGTAGAAGGCACAAAAGTTAGCAAAGTCAAAAGACAAGCTGGGTCAGGAGCCAAGAATTCAATATTGAAGGATACTTCAGCAGAAACCATGCAGGTGTGTGCTGGCCTTTTAAGAGCCAGGATTCAGCATACATGAGGTAGCTGCAGAGGGCTTGGTGGAAGAGAGGAGGTGGCAGAACCTGGTGGCCCAGACAGGAGTAAAGTAGGAACAAATGAGATGCCAGAGATGCAGAGGAGAGCAGGACAAGGCAGTGGGAGGTGAATAAGACTGAGAGTGGAGCATGACTCATTTATTTTAGAACATCAGTCTAATGTGTCCAGGGTTGGAAGAAGCCTCTTCTAGTGCTTATTCTTATTGGTTGACCTGCACAATATAAGGAATCCCTCTGCTGCCCATGTACAAGAGGATCCAGATCGTGGGATTGAGTTACTAATCATGTGTGACCACCAGCATACATTAGGTGGATGTTCTGAGAAATTAGGAGGCACCATAACATGTTGCAGCAATATGTTGACACAATAGCATTATATATATATATATATATATATATATATATATATATATATATATATATCTCCAAGGGAAAGGGTTCCTACAGAATACATTAAAGGGGTTTCAGGGGCACTCCCAAAACAGGTGCAAAAATATTTCTTCTGTGACTGGACACCTGGAGCAGTAGTGGATTTTGCAAAGTTTACAGGCATGACCAAAGTATTAAGCCTCATTCACACGGCAGTGTTTTGGTCAGTGATTTCCATCAGTGATTTTGAGCCAAAACCAGGATTGGAGCCTTCACAGACATAAGGTATACGGGAAAGATCTGCCCCTGTTCTGTGTTTAGAGCCGCACCTGGTTTGGGTTCACAATCACTGATGGAAATCACTGACCGAACACTGACGTGTGAATGAGGCATTAGAGTTCAGCTACATGGCAACATGAATGTTGTGCGACATTTAATATAATATATTTGAATGGTGTCACAATGTGACATGCTGCGACATAGATACAACAGTCGCTAAAAAAGAATCTGACAGTTGCAACATGTCGCATTGTGACACCATTCAAATATATTACATTAAATGGTATGGACTTTCTTGTCCATACCTTTGGGGCAGCCATGCACATTCAACAGCTGTTGGTCCAATGATCAGCTCTCTCTCCTGACTCCCTCCCAACTCGCCCATACACATTCAGCTCGGCCGAACGTATATGTGTAGTTAATGGGGTGAAAGGAGAACTTCTGGCAGCAGCTTATCTCCCTGAAGAGCAAAAGGATCAGGTGAAAATATTCATTTCACCCGATCCTTCTCTCCTCTGACATAATCTGTCAGGGAGACTCGGGCGCTCCCTATACACATTAAACTGTTGGTTAACCCCCCGAGAATGACGGGTTCACACAATAATGTGTATGGGGGGCCTTTAAAGAAAAAGTAAAACATAAATAAATGATTTAAAAAATGTGGTTATTTTCTTTACCTCTCTAATCTGGCCAAAGACATCAATGAGTATTTAAGAAGGTAAGAAATAGCATTACAACAATATTTAAATAGATAGATGTACACCTGGGCAATGCCAAGTATATACAGTACAGACCAAAAGTTTGGACACACCTTCTCATTCAAAGAGTTTTCTTTATTTTCATGACTATGAAAATTGTAGATTCACACTGAAGGCATCAAAACTATGAATTATCACATGTGGAATGATATACATAACAAACAAGTGTGAAACAACTGAAAATATGTCATATTCTAGGTTCTTCAAAGTAGCCACCTTTTGCTTTGATTACTGCTTTGCACACTCTTGCCATTCTCTTGATGAGCTTCAAGAGGTAGTCCCCTGAAATGGTTTTCACTTCACAAGTATGCCCTGTCAGGTTTAATAAGTGGGATTTCTTGCCTTATAAATGGGGTTGGGACCATCAGTGGCGTTGAGGAGAAGTCAGGTGGATACACAGCTGATAGTCCTACTGAATAGACTGTTAGAATTTGTATTATGGCAAGAAAAAAGCAGCTAAGTAAAGAAAAATGAGTGGCCATCATTACTTTAAGAAATGAAGGTCAGTCAGCCGAAAAATTGGGAAAACTTTGAAAGTAAGGGCTATTTGACCATGAAGGAGAGTGATGGGGTGCTGCGCCAGATGAGCTGGCCTCCACAGTCACCGGACCTGAACCCAATCGAGATGGTTTGGGGTGAGCTGGACCGCAGAGTGAAGGCAAAAGGGCCAACAAGTGCTAAGCATCTCTGGGAACTCCTTCAAGACTGTTGGAAGACCATTTCAGATGACTACCTCTTGAAGCTCATCAAGAGTATGCCAAGAGTGTGCAAAGTGTTAATCAAAGCAAAAGGTGGCTACTTTGAAGAACCTAGAATATGACATATTTTCAGTTGTTTCACACTTGTTTGTTATGTATATAATTCCACATGTGTTAATTCATAGTTTTGATGCCTTCATAGTCATGAAAATAAAGAAAACTCTTTGAATGAGAAGGTGTGTCCAAACTTTTGGTCTGTACTGTACATTAGTAGTATAATAAGTATATATGAACACACAGAACAGTGTAGAATGAATAACTTACTTGTATTTATGCAGGTCTGAAGTTGAAGAAGGGGACTTTTACTTATACACTGGCTGAAGAAAGATTGCCCTACCAACCCCCGTCTGTGATTCTTAACGCACTGCAGTAATTCATACAAGACATCGCCTGTAAAGAAGAGAGATTGGTTATTTGTTTTCACAATGGTGTGCTGACCTGTGGGACTACAAATAGTGTTGAGCGAACAGTTCGAGCATAGTTCGGGTCCGTACCGAATTTTGGGGTGTTCGTGACACGGACCCGAACCCGAACTTTTTCGTAAAAGTTCGGGTTCGTCGTTCGGCATGTATTTTGGCGCATTTTGAAAGGCTGCAAAGCAGCCAATCAACATGCATCATACTACTTGCCCTAAGATGCCATCGCAGCCATGCCTACTATTGGCAAGGCTGTGATTGGCCAAGTGCAGCATGTGACTCAGCCTCTTATAAGCTTGTGCGCACGTCGGGACGTGCTCACTCCCGATGTGAATAGAACAGGGTTAGACGCAGCTGATGCTAGGGCGAGAATAGGCAGGGATAATTGAATAACTGGAAGCAAATTTCTCTCCTCCACCTGTGATTCATCTGAACAACTGCAGCTGAGCTGCTTTTTTGATAGGGATTGGCTATTTTTAGAGTGGCCAGAGTGATTTTTCCATCCACATTTACCCGGGCTGACCGCCGGCCGCCATTTTGCGACTTGTAGTGCTGCAGCAGAAGCTGCCACAGTGTGCATTCCAAAGCTCCAAACAAGTCAGACATCTACACCTGGGATTCAGACCAATAGCGATTTAGCAGCACAGTCCAAGGCTATTTTTTTTAAAGGTTGTGCAGACCATTTTGTGGCACATGTTACTGGGCTGATAGGCGGCGGCTATCTTGGGACTAGTGCTGCAGCACAATCTCTCCCAACGTCCATTAATCACTTGTAATAGTGGTCTGTGCCATAGAAATCCTACATCAGGGACTTGGGTGTGCTTGTGTCACCCCTACTAATACCAGTCCACCTGTAATCCATACAGTGAAAAGCCATAAAGTATTCCAGTGAGGGAATTTTTTTTTTATTTAAAAAAGGCCAAGTTAGTTTATCTGGCGTTCAATATACTAGATACAGTTAGGCCTGCGTTTCATACATCTGGAATTAGCAAACTAAGGTGCTGGGGTTGGGAAAACATATATGTACCCATACTAGAATCTGTCAAAGAAAGCGGTACTCACATATAACAGTCATTCCATCTGTAATCCATACAGTCAAAAGACTGAAAGTATTCCAGTGAGGGGATTTTTTTTATTTAAAAAAGGCCAAGTTAGTTTATCTGGCGTTCAATATACTAGATACAGTTAGGCCTGCGTTTCATACATCTGGAATTAGCAAACTAATGTGCTGGGGTTGGGAAAACATATATGTACCCATACTAGAATCTGTCAAAGAAAGCGGTACTCACATATAACAGTCATTCCATCTGTAATCCATACAGTCAAAAGACTGAAAGTATTCCAGTGAGGGAATTTTTTTTATTTAAAAAAGGCCAAGTTAGTTTATCTGGCGTTCAATATACTAGATACAGTTAGGCCTGCGTTTCATACATCTGGAATTAGCAAACTAATGTGCTGGGGTTGGGAAAACATATATGTACCCATACTAGAATCTGTCAAAGAAAGCGGTACTCACATATAACAGTCATTCCATCTGTAATCCATACAGTCAAAAGACTGAAAGTATTCCAGTGAGGGGATTTTTTTTATTTAAAAAAGGCCAAGTTAGTTTATCTGGCGTTCAATATACTAGATACAGTTAGGCCTGCGTTTCATACATCTGGAATTAGCAAACTAATGTGCTGGGGTTGGGAAAACATATATGTACCCATACTAGAATCTGTCAAAGAAAGCGGTACTCACATATAACAGTCATTCCATCTGTAATCCATACAGTCAAAAGACTGAAAGTATTCCAGTGAGGGAATTTTTTTTATTTAAAAAAGGCCAAGTTAGTTTATCTGGCGTTCAATATACTAGATACAGTTAGGCCTGCGTTTCATACATCTTGAATTAGCAAACTAATTTGCTGGGGTTGGGAAAACATATATGTACCCATACTAGAATCTGTCAAAGAAAGCGGTACTCACATATAACAGTCATTCCATCTGTAATCCATACAGTCAAAAGACTGAAAGTATTCCAGTGAGGGAATTTTTTTTATTTAAAAAAGGCCAAGTTAGTTTATCTGGCGTTCAATATACTAGATACAGTTAGGCCTGCGTTTCATACATCTGGAATTAGCAAACTAATTTGCTGGGGTTGGGAAAACATATATGTACCCATACTAGAATCTGTCAAAGAAAGCGGTACTCACATATAACAGTCATTCCATCTGTAATCCATACAGTCAAAAGACTGAAAGTATTCCAGAGAGGGAATTTTTTTTTTATTTAAAAAAGGCCAAGTTAGTTTATCTGGCGTTCAATATACTAGATACAGTTAGGCCTGCGTTTCATACATCTGGAATTAGCAAACTAATGTGCTGGGGTTGGGAAAACATATATGTACCCATACTAGAATCTGTCAAAGAAAGCGGTACTCACATATAACAGTCATTCCATCTGTAATCCATACAGTCAAAAGACTGAAAGTATTCCAGTGAGGGAATTTTTTTTATTTAAAAAAGGCCAAGTTAGTTTATCTGGCGTTCAATATACTAGATACAGTTAGGCCTGCGTTTCATACATCTGGAATTAGCAAACTAATTTGCTGGGGTTGGGAAAACATATATGTACCCATACTAGAATCTGTCAAAGAAAGCGGTACTCACATATAACAGTCATTCCATCTGTAATCCATACAGTCAAAAGACTGAAAGTATTCCAGTGAGGGAATTTTTTTTATTTAAAAAAGGCCAAGTTAGTTTATCTGGCGTTCAATATACTAGATACAGTTAGGCCTGCGTTTCATACATCTGGAATTAGCAAACTAATGTGCTGGGGTTGGGAAAACATATATGTACCCATACTAGAATCTGTCAAAGAAAGCGGTACTCACATATAACAGTCATTCCATCTGTAATCCATACAGTCAAAAGACTGAAAGTATTCCAGTGAGGGAATTTTTTTTATTTAAAAAAGGCCAAGTTAGTTTATCTGGCGTTCAATATACTAGATACAGTTAGGCCTGCGTTTCATACATCTGGAATTAGCAAACTAATTTGCTGGGGTTGGGAAAACATATATGTACCCATACTAGAATCTGTCAAAGAAAGCGGTACTCACATATAACAGTCATTCCATCTGTAATCCATACAGTCAAAAGACTGAAAGTATTCCAGTGAGGGAATTTTTTTTATTTAAAAAAGGCCAAGTTAGTTTATCTGGCGTTCAATATACTAGATACAGTTAGGCCTGCGTTTCATACATCTGGAATTAGCAAACTAATTTGCTGGGGTTGGGAAAACATATATGTACCCATACTAGAATCTGTCAAAGAAAGCGGTACTCACATATAACAGTCATTCCATCTGTAATCCATACAGTCAAAAGACTGAAAGTATTCCAGAGAGGGAATTTTTATTTTATTTAAAAAAGGCCAAGTTAGTTTATCTGGCGTTCAATATACTAGATACAGTTAGGCCTGCGTTTCATACATTTGGAATTAGCAAACTAATGTGCTGGGGTTGGGAAAACATATATGTACCCATACTAGAATCTGTCAAAGAAAGCGGTACTCACATATAACAGTCATTCCATCTGTAATCCATACAGTCAAAAGACTGAAAGTATTCCAGTGAGGGAATTTTTTTTATTTAAAAAAGGCCAAGTTAGTTTATCTGGCGTTCAATATACTAGATACAGTTAGGCCTGCGTTTCATACATCTGGAATTAGCAAACTAATTTGCTGGGGTTGGGAAAACATATATGTACCCATACTAGAATCTGTCAAAGAAAGCGGTACTCACATATAACAGTCATTCCATCTGTAATCCATACAGTCAAAAGACTGAAAGTATTCCAGTGAGGGAATTTTTTTTATTTAAAAAAGGCCAAGTTAGTTTATCTGGCGTTCAATATACTAGATACAGTTAGGCCTGCGTTTCATACATCTGGAATTAGCAAACTAATTTGCTGGGGTTGGGAAAACATATATGTACCCATACTAGAATCTGTCAAAGAAAGCGGTACTCACATATAACAGTCATTCCATCTGTAATCCATACAGTCAAAAGACTGAAAGTATTCCAGTGAGGGAATTTTTTATTTATTTAAAAAAGGCCAAGTTAGTTTATCTGGCGTTCAATATACTAGATACAGTTAGGCCTGCGTTTCATACATCTGGAATTAGCAAACTAATGTGCTGGGGTTGGGAAAACATATATGTACCCATACTAGAATCTGTCAAAGAAAGCGGTACTCACATATAACAGTCATTCCATCTGTAATCCATACAGTCAAAAGACTGAAAGTATTCCAGTGAGGGAATTTTTTTTTTATTTAAAAAAGGCCAAGTTAGTTTATCTGGCGTTCAATATACTAGATACAGTTAGGCCTGCGTTTCATACATCTGGAATTAGCAAACTAATTTGCTGGGGTTGGGAAAACATATATGTACCCATACTAGAATCTGTCAAAGAAAGCGGTACTCACATATAACAGTCATTCCATCTGTAATCCATACAGTCAAAAGACTGAAAGTATTCCAGTGAGGGAATTTTTTTTTTATTTAAAAAAGGCCAAGTTAGTTTATCTGGCGTTCAATATACTAGATACAGTTAGGCCTGCGTTTCATACATCTGGAATTAGCAAACTAATGTGCTGGGGTTGGGAAAACATATATGTACCCATACTAGAATCTGTCAAAGAAAGCGGTACTCACATATAACAGCCATTCCATCTGTAATCCATACAGTCAAAAGACTGAAAGTATTCCAGTGAGGGAATTTTTTTTTTATTTAAAAAAGGCCAAGTTAGTTTATCTGGCGTTCAATATACTAGATACAGTTAGGCCTGCGTTTCATACATCTGGAATTAGCAAACTAATGTGCTGGGGTTGGGAAAACATATATGTACCCATACTAGAATCTGTCAAAGAAAGCGGTACTCACATATAACAGTCATTCCATCTGTAATCCATACAGTCAAAAGACTGAAAGTATTCCAGTGAGGGAATTTTTTTTATTTAAAAAAGGCCAAGTTAGTTTATCTGGCGTTCAATATACTAGATACAGTTAGGCCTGCGTTTCATACATCTGGAATTAGCAAACTAATTTGCTGGGGTTGGGAAAACATATATGTACCCATACTAGAATCTGTCAAAGAAAGCGGTACTCACATATAACAGTCATTCCATCTGTAATCCATACAGTCAAAAGACTGAAAGTATTCCAGTGAGGGAATTTTTTTTTTATTTAAAAAAGGCCAAGTTAGTTTATCTGGCGTTCAATATACTAGATACAGTTAGGCCTGCGTTTCATACATCTGGAATTAGCAAACTAATGTGCTGGGGTTGGGAAAACATATATGTACCCATACTAGAATCTGTCAAAGAAAGCGGTACTCACATATAACAGTCATTCCATCTGTAATCCATACAGTCAAAAGACTGAAAGTATTCCAGTGAGGGAATTTTTTTTATTTAAAAAAGGCCAAGTTAGTTTATCTGGCGTTCAATATACTAGATACAGTTAGGCCTGCGTTTCATACATCTGGAATTAGCAAACTAATTTGCTGGGGTTGGGAAAACATATATGTACCCATACTAGAATCTGTCAAAGAAAGCGGTACTCACATATAACAGTCATTCCATCTGTAATCCATACAGTCAAAAGACTGAAAGTATTCCAGTGAGGGAATTTTTTTTATTTAAAAAAGGCCAAGTTAGTTTATCTGGCGTTCAATATACTAGATACAGTTAGGCCTGTGTTTCATACATCTGGAATTAGCAAACTAATGTGCTGGGGTTGGGAAAACATATATGTACCCATACTAGAATCTGTCAAAGAAAGCGGTACTCACATATAACAGTCATTCCATCTGTAATCCATACAGTCAAAAGACTGAAAGTATTCCAGTGAGGGAATTTTTTTTTTATTTAAAAAAGGCCAAGTTAGTTTATCTGGCGTTCAATATACTAGATACAGTTAGGCCTGCGTTTCATACATCTGGAATTAGCAAACTAATGTGCTGGGGTTGGGAAAACATATATGTACCCATACTAGAATCTGTCAAAGAAAGCGGTACTCACATATAACAGTCATTCCATCTGTAATCCATACAGTCAAAAGACTGAAAGTATTCCAGTGAGGGAATTTTTTTTATTTAAAAAAGGCCAAGTTAGTTTATCTGGCGTTCAATATACTAGATACAGTTAGGCCTGCGTTTCATACATCTGGAATTAGCAAACTAATTTGCTGGGGTTGGGAAAACATATATGTACCCATACTAGAATCTGTCAAAGAAAGCGGTACTCACATATAACAGTCATTCCATCTGTAATCCATACAGTCAAAAGACTGAAAGTATTCCAGTGAGGGAATTTTTTTTATTTAAAAAAGGCCAAGTTAGTTTATCTGGCGTTCAATATACTAGATACAGTTAGGCCTGCGTTTCATACATCTGGAATTAGCAAACTAATGTGCTGGGGTTGGGAAAACATATATGTACCCATACTAGAATCTGTCAAAGAAAGCGGTACTCACATATAACAGTCATTCCATCTGTAATCCATACAGTCAAAAGACTGAAAGTATTCCAGTGAGGGAATTTTTTTTATTTAAAAAAGGCCAAGTTAGTTTATCTGGCGTTCAATATACTAGATACAGTTAGGCCTGCGTTTCATACATCTGGAATTAGCAAACTAATTTGCTGGGGTTGGGAAAACATATATGTACCCATACTAGAATCTGTCAAAGAAAGCGGTACTCACATATAACAGTCATTCCATCTGTAATCCATACAGTCAAAAGACTGAAAGTATTCCAGTGAGGGGATTTTGCTTATAAAAAATAATATATTTCATTGTGGTGCGAGTTGAATCGCAACAATGAAGAAAAATACTATTAAGGGACGAGGACGCGGTCGTGGTGGTGTCCGTGGAGCCTCTGTTGCTGGTAGAGGACGTGGCCGTTCGGCCCCAGGCGCACACAGTAGGGAACGAACTCCCTCAACTAGCCGGCAGAATGTACCGCAATATCTCGTGGGGCACAATGCCGCTCTTAGGATGGTAAGGCCTGAGCAGGTACAGGCATTAATCGATTGGGTGGCCGACAGTGCTTCCAGCACGTTCACCACATGGTCTTCCACCCAGTCTTCTGCGGAAAGCGCACAGGTGGCACCTGAAAACCAGGCCCATCAGTCTGTCACATCACCCCCAAGCATATCAGGGAAACGGTCTGAGCCACAAGTTATGCAGCAGTCTCTTCTTCTGTTTGAAGACTCTGCTTCCAGGGTTTCCCAGGGGCGTCCACCTAGCCCTTCCCCAGTGGAGGAAGACATACCATGCACTGACGCACAACCACTTATGTCTCCAGATGAAGAGGACATGGGAATACCACCACAGCAGAGTCACCGACTCTCTGATGATGACGAAACACAGGTGCCCACTGCCGCGTCTTTTTGCAGTGTGCAGACTGAACAGGAGGAGGTCAGGGAGGGAGACTGGGTGGAAGACGATGCAGAGGACGATGAGGTCTTAGACCCCACATGGACTGAAGGTCGTGGCGATGACTTTCACAGTTCAGAGGAAGATGTAGTGGTGAGACCGAGACAACAGCGAAGCCAAAGAGGGAGCAGGGGGCCAAAGCAGACGAGCCGCCGCCCCCAGAGTTCGCCTGCTACTGGACATCGCCAACAGGGACCCAGCCCCACAAAGGCAGCTTCAAAGAGTTCCCTGGCATGGCACTTCTTTAAACAATGTCCTACCGACAAGACCCGAGTGACTTGCACGCTCTGCCATCAGAGCCTGAGGCGAGGCATTAACGTTCTGAACCTCAGCACAACCTGCATGACCAGGCATCTATATGCAAAGCATGAACTGCAGTGGGGTACACACCTTAAAAACCAGGCACTCGCTGAGGCTCCCCCTGCTCCCTCTACCGCTGCTGCCTCGGCTTCCGCCTCGAGAGGAATGTTGCCACCTGCCGAGCAGCAAACAGAGGATGTGCCACCGACACCACCACCACCGCCACCGTCAACTAGCGTCTCCACTATATCACACAGCAGCGTTCAGCTCTCAATATCTCAAACCTTAGAGAGGAAGCGCAAATTCCCCCCGAGTCACCCTCGAGCCCTTGGCCTGAACGCCAGCATTTCTAAACTGCTGGCCTTTGAAATGCTGTCATTCCGGCTGGTGGACACAGACAGCTTCAAAAAGCTGATGGCCATGGCTGTCCCGCAGTATGTGGTTCCCAGCCGCCACTACTTCTCCAAGACAGCCGTGCCTTCCCTGCACATGCAAGTGTCCGATAAAATCAAGTGTGCACTGCGCAACGCCATTTGTGGCAAGGTCCACCTAACCACAGATACGTGGACCAGTAAGCACGGCCAGGGACGCTATATCTCACTAACTGCACACTGGATGAATGTAGTGGCGGCTGGGCCCCCGGCGGACAGTTCCTTGGCGCACGTCCTTCCGCCCCCTAGGATCGCAGGGCATCATTCTCTGCCTCCTGTAGCCTCCTCCTCCTACTCGGCTTCCTCCTCCACTGCTTCCACCAGCTCATCCGGTCAGCCACACACCTTCACCACCAACTTCAGCACAGCCCGGGGTAAACGTCAGCAGGCCATTCTGAAACTCATATGTTTGGGGGACAGGCCCCACACCGCACAGGAGTTGTGGCGGGGTATTGAACAACAGACCGACGAGTGGTTTCTGCCGGTGGGCCTCAAGCCAGGCCTGGTGGTATGCGATAATGGGCGAAATCTCGTGGCAGCTCTGGGACTAGCCGGTTTGACGCACATCCCTTGCCTGGCGCATGTGCTGAACTTGGTGGTGCAGAGGTTCATTCACCACTACCCCAACATGTCAGAGCTGCTGCATAAAGTGCGGGCCGTCTGTGCGCGCTTCCGCCGTTCACATCCTGCCGCTGCTCGCCTGTCTGCGCTACAGCGGAACTTCGGCCTTCCCGCTCACCGCC
The DNA here is from genome assembly GCF_905171765.1 of Bufo bufo. Taxonomy (NCBI): domain Eukaryota; kingdom Metazoa; phylum Chordata; class Amphibia; order Anura; family Bufonidae; genus Bufo; species Bufo bufo. Next base: position 232,652,925 of record NC_053391.1, read on the forward strand.
TCATATGCGACGTGCCCACCCGGTGGAACTCCACCTTGCACATGCTGGAGAGACTGTGCGAGCAGCAGCAGGCCATAGTGGAGTTTCAGCTGCAGCACGCTCGCGTCAGTCGTACTGCCGAACAGCACCACTTCACCACCAATGATTGGGCCTCCATGCGAGACCTGTGTGCCCTGCTGCGCTGTTTCGAGTACTCCACCAACATGGCCAGTGGCGATGACACTGTTATCAGCGTTACAATACCACTTCTATGTCTCCTTGAGAAAACACTTAGGGCAATGATGTTAGAGGAGGTGGCCCAGGTGGAGGAGGAGGAGGAGGATGAGGGCTCGTTTCTAACACTTTCGGGCCAGTCTGTTCGAAGTGGCTCAGAGGGAGGTTTGTTTAAGCAGCAGAGGACAGGTTCACAAGTCGCCAGCCAAGGCACTGTACTGGAGGACGAGGAGGATGAGGAGGAGGAGGTGGAGGGGGACGAGGATGACGCAAGTTCACAGCGGGGTGGCAGCCCAGGCCCATCACTGGTGCGTGGCTGGGGGGATACGGTGGACGATGACGATACGCCTCCCACAGAGGACAGCTTGTCCTTACCCATGGGTAGCCTGGCCCACATGAGCGAATATATGCTCCAATGCCTGCGCAACGACAGCAGAGTTGCCCACGTTTTAACGTGTGCAGACTACTGGGTGGCCACCCTGCTGGATCCCCGGTATAAAGACAATGTGCCCACTTTAATTCCTGAACTGGAGCGCGACCGTAAGATGCGCGAGTACAAGCGCACGCTGATAGAGGCGCTCTTGAGAGCATTCCCACATGTCACAGGGGAACAGGTGGAAGGTGAAGGCAGAGGAGTGGCAAGAGGTCGCCAACGCAGCTGTGTCACGGCCAGCTCATCTGAGGGCAGGGTTAGCATGGCAGAAATGTGGAAAAGTTTTGTCTCCACGCCACAGCTATCTGCACCGACACCTGATACGGAACGTGTTAGCAGGAGGCAGCATTTCACTAACATGGTTGAACAGTATGTCTGCACACCCCTCCACATCCTGACGGATGGTTCGGCCCCATTCAACTACTGGGTTTCGAAATTGTCCACGTGGCCAGAGTTAGCATGTTATGCCTTGGAGGTGCTTTCCTGCCCGGCGGCCAGCGTTTTATCTGAACGCGTATTCAGCACGGCAGGGGGCGTCATTACTGACAAGCGCAGCCGCCTGTCCACAGCCAACGTGGACAAGCTGACCTTCATAAAGATGAACCAGGCATGGATCCCACAGGACCTGTCCCTCCCTTGTGCAGAGTAGTCCTTATTAACTGCCTAAAACATGTCTTGTTGTGCTACGGGCCACTTCTTTATTTCATACAAATTTTATGAAACCCACAGTTGAATGAAACTCTTCTCTGTCTGGGCGCCGGGGCCTAACCAGATGAAAGTGGCCGGTTAAACTAACGGGTGACATGAAGCCATAACCTCTGCCATGCTACCTCTGTCTTCTGTCTGGGTGCTGAGGCCTAAGTCAAATAAAGCGGTCTTCTGCTGTGCTGGGGGATATGAAGCTAATCTCTGACCTCTCTCCTCTGTCTGGGTCCAAAGGCCTAAATCACTGAAAGAGGCCTTCTCCTGTGGTGTGTGATATGATGCCAGAATATGTGCTGTGGGGCCTCTCTCCTCTTCCTGGGTGCAGGGGTCAAATAAACTAAATTGTGGCCTACTCCTGTGGTGGTTGATATGATGCCTGATTCTCTGATGTGGAACCTCTCTCCTCTGTTTGGGTTAAGGGGTCAAAGTAACTAAATGGTGGCTTCTCCTGTGGTGGCTGATATGATGCCAGAATATGTGCTGTGGGGCCTCTCTCCTCTTCCTGTGTGCAGGGGTCAAAGTAACTCAATCGTGGCTTCTCCTGTGGTGGCTGATATGATGCCAGAATATGTGCTGTGGTGCCTCTCTCCTCTTCCTGGGTGCAGGGGTCAAAGTAACTAAATGGTGGCTTCTCCTGTGGTGGCTGATATGATGCCAGAATATGTGCTGTGGTGCCTCTCTCCTCTTCCTGGGTGCAGGGGTCAAAGTAACTAAATGGTGGCTTCTCCTGTGGTGGCTGATATGATGCCAGAATATGTGCTGTGGTGCCTCTCTCCTCTTCCTGGGTGCAGGGGTCAAAGTAACTCAATGGTGGCTTCTCCTGTGGTGGTTAGTATGATGCCAGAATATGTGCTGTGGGGCCTCTCTCCTCTTCCTGGGTGCAGGGGTCAAAGTAACTCAATGGTGGCTTCTCCTGTGCTGATTGATATAAAGCTGATGGTTGTGCCATCTGACATGGTTGCCAGGGTCTGATTCAATGGGGGCCTACTCCTGTGGTGGGTGATCTAAATGCCTGATTCTCTGCTGTGAAACCTCTCTCCTCCGTCTGGGTGTAGGGGTCAAAGTCTTTCAAAGTCGCCTTCTCCTGTGCTGATTGATATGAAGCTGATGGTTGTGCCATCTGACATGGTTGCCGGGGTCCCATTAAATTGTGGCCTACTCCTGTGGTGGTTGATATGATGCCTGATTCTCTGATGTGGAACCTCTCTCCTCTGTTTGGGTGAAGGGGTCAAAGTAACTAAATGGTGGCTTCTCCTGTGGTGGCTGATATGATGCCAGAATATGTGCTGTGGGGCCTCTCTCCTCTTCCTGGGTGCAGGGGTCAAAGTAACTCAATGGTGGCTTCTCCTGTGGTGGCTGATATGATGCCAGAATATGTGCTGTGGGGCCTCTCTCCTCTTCCTGGGTGCAGGGGTCAAAGTAACTCAATGGTGGCTTCTCCTGTGGTGGTTAGTATGATGCCAGAATATGTGCTGTGGTGCCTCTCTCCTCTTCCTGGGTGCGGGGGTCAAAGTAACTCAATGGTGGCTTCTCCTGTGGTGGCTGATATGATGCCAGAATATGTGCTGTGGGGCCTCTCTCCTCTTCCTGGGTGCAGGGGTCAAAGTAACTCAATGGTGGCTTCTCCTGTGGTGGTTAGTATGATGCCAGAATATGTGCTGTGGGGCCTCTCTCCTCTTCCTGGGTGCAGGGGTCAAAGTAACTAAATGGTGGCTTCTCCTGTGGTGGCTGATATGATGCCAGAATATGTGCTGTGGGGCCTCTCTCCTCTTCCTGGGTGCAGGGGTCAAAGTAACTCAATGGTGGCTTCTCCTGTGGTGGCTGATATGATGCCAGAATATGTGCTGTAGTGCCTCTCTCCTCTTCCTGGGTGCGGGGGTCAAAGTAACTCAATGGTGGCTTCTCCTGTGGTGGCTGATATGATGCCAGAATATGTGCTGTGGGGCCTCTCTCCTCTTCCTGGGTGCAGGGGTCAAAGTAACTCAATGGTGGCTTCTCCTGTGGTGGTTAGTATGATGCCAGAATATGTGCTGTGGGGCCTCTCTCCTCTTCCTGGGTGCGGGGGTCAAAGTAACTCAATGGTGGCTTCTCCTGTGGTGGCTGATATGATGCCAGAATATGTGCTGTGGGGCCTCTCTCCTCTTCCTGGGTGCAGGGGTCAAAGTAACTCAATGGTGGCTTCTCCTGTGGTGGCTGATATGATGCCAGAATATGTGCTGTGGGGCCTCTCTCCTCTTCCTGGGTGCAGGGGTCAAAGTAACTCAATGGTGGCTTCTCCTGTGGTGGTTAGTATGATGCCAGAATATGTGCTGTGGTGCCTCTCTCCTCTTCCTGGGTGCGGGGGTCAAAGTAACTCAATGGTGGCTTCTCCTGTGGTGGCTGATATGATGCCAGAATATGTGCTGTGGGGCCTCTCTCCTCTTCCTGGGTGCAGGGGTCAAAGTAACTCAATGGTGGCTTCTCCTGTGGTGGTTAGTATGATGCCAGAATATGTGCTGTGGGGCCTCTCTCCTCTTCCTGGGTTCAGGGGTCAAAGTAACTAAATGGTGGCTTCTCCTGTGGTGGCTGATATGATGCCAGAATATGTGCTGTGGGGCCTCTCTCCTCTTCCTGGGTGCAGGGGTCAAAGTAACTCAATGGTGGCTTCTCCTGTGGTGGCTGATATGATGCCAGAATATGTGCTGTGGTGCCTCTCTCCTCTTCCTGGGTGCAGGGGTCAAAGTAACTCAATGGTGGCTTCTCCTGTGGTGGCTGATATGATGCCAGAATATGTGCTGTGGTGCCTCTCTCCTCTTCCTGGGTGCAGGGGTCAAAGTAACTAAATGGTGGCTTCTCCTGTGGTGGTTGATATGATGCCTGATTCTCTGCTGTGAAACCTCTCTCCTCCATCTGGGTGTAGGGGTCAAAGTCTTTCAAAGTCGCCTTCTCCTGTGCTGATTGATATAAAGCTGATGGTTGTGCCATCTGACATGGTTGCCAGGGTCTGATTCAATGGGGGCCTACTCCTGTGGTGGGTGATCTAAATGCCTGATTCTCTGCTGTGTAACCTCTCTCCTCCGTCTGGGTGTAGGGGTCAAAGTAACTAAATGGTGGCCTACTCCTGTGGTGGGTGATATGATGCCTGGTTCTCTGCTGTGGGACCTCTCTCCTTTGTCTGGGTGCTGTGGTCAAAATAATAGTAAGTGACCTTCTCCATTGGTGGGTGACTTGAAGCCTGATTCTGTGCTATGGGACCTCACTCCAATTAATATTGTTTAATTTTTATTTATTTTATGTTAACTCATCATTTCCCTATCTACATTTGTTTGCAGGGGATTTAACTACATTTTGCTGCCTTTTGCAGCCCTCTAGCCCTTTCCGGGTGTGTTTTACAGCCTTTTTAGTGCCCAAAAGTTCGGGTCCCCATTGACTTCTATGGGGTTCGGGTTCGGGATGAAGTTCGGGTCGAGTTCGGATCCCGAACCCGAACATTTTTCGAAAGTTCGGCCGAACTCGTCGAACCCGAACATCCAGGTGTTCGCTCAACTCTAACTACAAACTATTCTGTTCACAGTACATGATCGAATGTGTGACACAGAAAAACAGCACCTGCGCTGATGGAGGATGCCTCTAATAATATATTAGGTACATCCCACAGCAATCCATGCTCCTAAACAGAAGCCTACGACCGCTCAGAGCTGCCGTAGATTTCAGTCTTCATTTGCGTCAGGAAAGTGGCAAAAATGAAGACAAACTTGTCACGGCTGCTGACCATGCCTCTCCCTTCCATGCCCTCTTTTGAAAAATTGTCGAGTGTGGCGTAAAAATGCCACACCACTTGCAACAATATTTTTATAATGGCATCTAAAAATTTGCAAACATGAGGTTTGTGATTTTTTTACCCCAGAAATAGGGAGAAGATAAATCTCCCCCGAAGAGTGTTTCCTATCATTCCACTTTGCTGGGCTTCAATATACCGAAGTTTATGTCCTAACACCATAACAAGTTGTCCACCAAGGATAAACATCATCAGCCTATTTGAGTACCCTTTAAGAGGTCTTCTGATTGTTGGAAAACCATTTAAAGTTCTTTAAGCATCCCCAATCCTCACATTATCATCATCCTCTAGTGCTGTAGAAGGTCCTTTGGACTCACTATGGCACCAGGATTTGGGTGTAACTGCAAACTCTGCACTCACGTTTGCTGCACTACTGGCGTTATATGATCAACTCATGTACAGTCCTAGGAAAGAACTGCTAAGATAGCTCTCCAGTCATCCATTTATGACTGAGATGAGAATACCTGTCGTATGCAGTGGCCGGGGTTATGGACACAGCCAAGCAGGCTGTGCTAGGTCTTTTCTGTAGCTTTCATAGAAGATTCTGTAGCTCCCATTCACTTAAATGGAAGCTATGGAAACCACATAGCACAACCTGCTGGGTTGTTAACGTAACCCTGGCCACTGAATACGATATTCTGATCTCAACTGTAAATGTCTGACTTGACAATATCCCTTTAAATCTTTAGGTAGTCGACTCATATAAGTGTTATGTCCCCTACCATTCCCTAAATTAATCTTTATCCACTTTAAAATTCCTAAGTTATTTATGCAGTTCTAGCCCCCAATATTCCCATTTTTAAAATAGAGGCATTTTAGGCCATGCACTCAACATTCCTTGTAACTCTTGAGAACCACTTCTAGAGCAGCTGAGCTTCACTAAATTAAAACTTAAGTAAAAGAAAATAACATATTGAATAATTAGTAGCTATGCATTGCACAGAGAATACATGAGCCACAGTAAATGTAAAGAGTTTTTATGTAAAGGCTTTCAACAGTCTTAGAATTCTTTACACACCTCTCACAAAAGACAAAGAAAATGTAGACTGGCTATAGACAGAATGATTAACCACCAATGTATTGAATATTCTGTTATTTTTGTAAAAACGATTATCGGGAAGAAAGCACACACAAACATATTTTGCCTAAAAAATTCACTTGTATTAGGACAAACATTTGGCTTTTGCATTGCCCCATATGCGTTTTTATCAGAGGTAAAATAAACAGTACATAAATAAACAATGTGTGCCAACTTGTGGGGCAGATTTTCATTTGTCACAACTTGAGATAAGCAAATCGATTCTAAAGGAATCAAACTTGTTACAAATTCCCCAAAAACTTCAGTTCCCAACAAATCCAGAGTTTATGGGATTCATTCCAATTACATCAAGCATAATGGCTTCTTCCATTTTACAGTTCAAAAGAGAGAAAAATACATTTTTGTGCCATTTTTCAACTTCATGCTGTTACCACTAGCTACCATCCATTTACCTATATGTTGCCATCACTTCGATATTGCTAATGTTTTCTTGGCATTAAAGAGCTTGAAAGGGTTTGGATAGAGTCCTAGGAGAAGTCAGTGTCATACACAGTATATTGCATTAGAGTCAAATTTATTCAGTCTGGTCTAATTCGGCTGAACTAGACCCTAAATGGATTTTGAAAAAATGTTCTCATCTCTAGTCAGAATCAATTGTTTTTCACACCGTATACATTGTTGCTAACATTTATTATAGTTTTAGATAGCTAATTAAGATCATTATTAGAGATGAGCGGCAGGGTAAATATTCAAATTTGCGATATTTCGCAAATATTTGGTAGAATATTCATCAAATATTCGCAAATTCTCAAATATGGTCTTGATTGCGAAAATCGGCAATGTAATATGAGTGTAATGCGTGCGCAATACAGGCGTGGGTCACTATAGCTAAATTTTTCAAGCGGCTAGAAGTTTCCTGAGACTGGAGAAAATGGTTGGCACGGCAGAACATTACAATAGCTTTATATGCAGATAGAGTGCTCCAATATATTTGCAATTACGAAATCGGCACTAATGATGGAAATATTTTGGCGCAATACGTGCAACTTCACATTTTAACAGGTCTGACTACTTAGTGGTTGGTGCACTAAGTATTGTTGTGAACTTGTGACATAACAGCACTATGTATATAGCATACATACAGTGAGGAACAGAAGTATTTGAACACTGTGATTTTGCAGGTTTTCCCACTTAGAGGGGTCTGAAATTCATATTGTAGGTGCATTCCCACTCTGAGAGACCGAATAAAAAATGAAATGCAGGAAATCACATTGTAAAATTTTTAAATAATTAATTTGTTTTGCACTGCTGAACATAAGTATTTGAACACCGGAGAAAATCAGTGTACAGAAACCTTTGTTTGCAATTACAGAGGTCAAACGTTTCCTGTAGTTCTTGACCAGGTTTGCACACACTGTAACAGGGATTTTGGCCCACTCCTCCACACAGATCTCCTCTAGATCTGTCAGGTTTCCGGGCTGTCGCTGAGCAACACAGAGTTTCAGCTCCGTCCAAAGATGTTCTACTGGATTTAGGTCTGGAGACTGGCTAGGCCACTCCAGAACCTTGATATGTTTCTTACCGAGCCACTCCTTGGTTATCCTGGCTGTGTGCTTCGGGTCGTTGTCATGTTGGAAGACCCAGCCACGACCCATCTTCAGTGCTCTGACTGAGGGAAGAAAGTTGTTGCTCAAAATCTCACAATAAATGGCCCCAATCATCCTCTCCTTAATACAGTGCAGTCGTTCTGTCTCCTTTGCAGAAAAGCACCCCAAAGCATGATGTTACCAGCCCCATGTTTCACAGTAGGGAGGGTGTTCTTGGGATGCAACTCATCCTTCTTTTTCCTCCAAACACGACGAGTGAAGTTTAGACCAAAAAGTTCTACTTTGGTCTCATCTGACCACATGACTTTCTCCCATGCCTCCTCTGGATCATCCAGATGGTCATTGGCAAACTTCAGACGGGCCTGGACATGTGATGACTTGAGCAGGGGAACCTCCCGTGCAATGCATGTTTTAAAACCATGACGGCGTAGTGTTCTACCGACAGTGACCCTTGAAACTGTGGTCCCAGCTCTCTTCATGTCATTGACCAGCTACTTCTGGGCTGATTCCTCACCTTTCTTATCATCAGTGATACCCCACGAGGTGAGATCTTGCATGGAGCCCCAGTCCAAGGGAGACTGACAGTCGTCTTTAGCCTCTTCCATTATCTAACAATTACTCCAACAGTTGATCTATTTTCACCAAGCTGCTTGGCAATTTCCCTGTAGCCATTTCCATCCTTGCGGAGGTCAGCAATTTTGTCTCTGGTGTCTTTTAACAGCTCTTTGGTCTTGCCCGTGGTAGTAGTTGGCATCTGACAGACTGTTGGGTGGACAGGTGTCTTTAAAGAGCTCAGACAGGTGCTACTAAGTTAGATTTTTAAATGCACAGTAACAGGTCTTTGAGAGCCAGAATTCTTGCTGTTTCTCAGGTGTTCAAATACTTATGTTCAGCAGTGCAAGACAAATACATTCTTTAAAAATCATACAATGTGATTTGCTTATTTTTTTATTTTTTTATTCTGTCTCTCAGAGTGGGAATGCACCTACAATGTGAATTTCAGACCCCTCCATGATTTCTAAGTGGGAGAACTTTCAAAATCGCAGGGTGTTCGAATACTTCTGTTCCTCACTGTACATACATACAATGGATATAAATAGTCTACACACCCCTGTTAAAATGTCAGGTTTCATGCTGCTGCCACATCACCACTCTGTGGTCTCATCATGCTTCTGCCAACTAAACACTGTATCCTTGGGCCACTCTGTAGTATCCTCATGCTGCTGCCACCTCACCACTCTGTTGTATCCTCATGCTGTTGCCACATCACCACTCTGTGGTCTCCTCATGCTGTTGCTACCTCACCACTCTGTGGTCTCCTCATGCTTCTGCCACCTCAACACCTTGTCACTGGGCCACTCTGTGGTCCCGTCATGCTGCTGCCACCTCACCACTATGTCACTAGGACACTCTGTGGTCTCCTCATGCTGCTGCCACATCACCACTCTGTGGTCTTCTCATGCTACTGCCACATTACCACTCTGTGATCTCCTCATGCTGCTGCCACATCACCACTCTGTGGTCTCCTCATGCTGCTGACACCTCACCAATCTGTGGTCTCCTCATGCTGCTGCTATGTCAATAGCCACTCTGTGATCTGCTTATGCTGCTGCCACCTCACCACTCTACGGTCTCCTCATGCTGCTGCCACATCACCACTCTGTCTTCTCCTCATGCTGCTGCTACCTCAACACTATGTAACTGGGCCAATTTATGGTCTGCTCATGCTGCTGCTACCTCACCACTATTTCACTGGGCCACTCTGTTGTCTGCTCATGCTGCTTCCGCCTCACCACTCTGTGGTCTCCTCATGCTTCTGCCACATCACCACTCTGTGGTCTCATCATGCTTCTGCCAACTCAACACTGGGATGGGGACGCGTTTCACACCGAGTTTTGCGAACCTCTACATGGGCCGGTTCGAAGAGGAATTTATTTTCAACGAACACTATTGGAAGGATATGATTGTTTTTTATAAATGGTACATTGATGATTTGATCTTGATTTGGAAAGGCAGTGATGAGGAGGCCCAGGCCTTTATTTCCTATCCTAACGATAACACCTGGAACCTCAATTTTACAGCAAATAGCTGAACCACTTTAATTGAATACCTGGATCTAGTCCTATACTCTAAAAAAAAGTCTTGGTCATAACTGTTTTAATTTCTAATAGTCAACGGCAACAGCTACCTGGACTATAAAAGTGCACACTACAAGAAATGGAAAGACAACATACCTTTCAGCCAATTTAAACGGATACGAAGAAATTGTTCGATGATGAATGATTTTATTGCACAGAGCCAGCTTTTACGTTCCAGATTTTATAATAAGAAATATCCCAGAGGCACTATTGATGGTGCCTTTATGCGAGCAAGTAGCCAAAGCCAAGAAGAATGCTTGGTGACCAAAGAGAAGCCAAAGAAAACAGTAGACCCGAAGAAATACAAGTCTGCTTTTATTACCACTTATAACTCCAATCATGAGGTTTTAAGGAGCATTTTAACCAAACACTGGCACATTTTAGAGACTGATCCTTATCTTAAAGAGACCATCCCATCCAGGCCACATATTACGTTCAGGAGGGCGAGAACATTGAAAAACCTATTGGCCCCAAGAAAATTGAAAAAGAAGAAATCCATCACCACGACTGCGGCCAAGTGGTTTCCTGATCCTGTGGAAAGTTATAAATGCAGCCATACTCAATGCAAATGCTGCACCAACATTGCCCACCAGACCAAGACCTTCAGGAGCAACGTCACGGGTGAAGAGTTCCCCATAAAAAGCTTTGTGAACTGCTCCTCATCCTATGTGGTCTACCTCTTGGAATGTGATTGTGGGCTGCAATATGTCGGTCACACAATCCAGGCCCTGAGGGAACGCCTGAATAAACACTGATGGAACATCACACTGGGTTTTCTGAAGCATAGCGTATCGCAACATTTTCTTGTTACCCATGATAAAGATCCCACTAGGATTTCCATCACATCTATTGAAGACTTCTCTGACAGTTGCTCTGATAGATTTAGAACACTCCAACGGAGAGAGATGTTCTGGATTTTCAAACTACAGACGCTCTAACCATATGGTCTTAATGAGAGCCTCGAGAACAAGTGCTTTTGACTGGTGCACCCAATAGATCTTTTCCCCACTATCAAGGCCATTTAACTTGGTCATTCCTGGTTCTCTAAATATATCTCCATTTTGTTTCTAATACACAGTGACGCCATGTTCATTTTATATAAATAACTATTTTATTTCATTTCTATAGCACATCATTCTTATACACCCCCAGCCACTCTTAGTACATACAACTCTAGCAAGCTCTAATTCAGTCATCATAATACTCATATAGCAGTTTTATTTCTATTTCCACTTCACTTCTACACATTAAGATTCCTCTCCTCTTGTGAACGATACATACCACCCATATATGACCCATCCCCTGTATATCACATAGGTTCCTTTCTCTCATTATATACTTTTCAATTTGCTCCCCCCATCACAGCTTTATCTGTTTCAGAATTTCATCTTCTCCCTGTCCAGCCACCATCTGCATCGCTCCGCTCGCCGAGCGCCTCATTCAACATCTTCTTTACTATCACCGCCTTGCAAGAGACGCTGTCCAATCAGCGCTCCTGGTCCCCACCCACTCCACTCCTCTAAATCTCCACTGTAAGCGCGCGCTCTGAGTGCACAGCAAATCATACACCCTACGTGCCGACAGTGAACGGCTGTGCTCTGTGTCCCTTCCTCTGCAGCCTCACAGGTACCCAGGTGTTTCTCTGCGTTAACCAGTTCACTATAAAAAAAAATCCTCCCAGCTAGACTCATCATTACACTCCCTCCTTTCAGTTTGTTCATGTGTCTGACACTGATCAGTACTACTAACCCCTCATTTATATATAAGTATGCGTGCATATATACATACTAAGGCCCTATTTTTTATCTCTGGTACAGGCTGGGCTAATTTCAGTGTTTACATTGGAATAAGCATACACATACAGACACCCCCCATAATATGGTTCAATATATATATATTATTGGCATATCCTTGCTCCACTAAGCCCTTGAGCTCAAACCACCACTAGAGGAACTATGATTTGGTTTTATATGAAGTGCACATCCATTGTTTTTAATTATTTATTCATAACTTGATCCACAAGGTTTTTTGAATTATACATTGATTTATTTATTTAATTATCTATTTATATTTTGATCATCAAGCTCTTTGAATTATGTATCAATTTATTTATTTTATTTATTTATCGTTTACCTATATTCGGACTGTTAAGTAATTTTACTTTCCATACACATATATATATAATATAAATATATAATTTTTTACTCTATATTTTCCCTCATATTTATTATGTATCACTTTTCTCTCATCTCAGTCATATGTTAGCACCCTTTCAAATGTTGGATTATTGCAACTATTACTTTGGTTTCATTACCATTTTTTATTTTATACTTTTTTTAGACTTGATAAAGTGGTGCGTAGAACCCCGAAATGCGTTGTTTCCCAAAAAACCTTACTATATTGAACATCTGGTTGTGATCTTGCACCTTGGGTCCACACGCTCACTTGACTCTTATGGTTCAGTGGAGCTCCAGTACAACCTCACCACTATGTCATTGGGCCACTCTGTGGTCTCCTCATGCTACTGCCACCTCACCACTCTGTGGTCTCCTCATGCTGCTGCTACCTCAACACTATGTCACTGGGCCACTCTGTGGTCTCCGTATGCTGCTTCCACTTTACCACTGTGTCACTGGGCCACTCCTTGGTCTCCTCATGCTGCTGTCACATCATCACTGTCACTGGGCAACTCTCTGGTCTCCTCATGCTGCTGCCACCTCACCACTCTGTGGTGTTCTCATGCTGCTGCCACATCATTACTCTGTGGTCTTCTGATGATGCTGCCACATCACCACTCTGTGGTCTCCTTATGATGCTGCCACATCACCATTCTGTGGTCTCCTCATGCTGCTGCTACCTCAACACTATGTCACTGGGCCACTCTGTGTTCTCCCCATGCTGCTGCCATATCACCACTCTGTGGTCTCCTCATGCTGCTTCCACCTCACTGCTCTGTGGTCTCTTCATGCTGCTGCAACCTCACCACTCTGTGGTCTCATCATGCTGCTGCCACATCACTACTCTGTGGTCTCCTCATGCTGCTGCCACATCACTACTCTGTGGTCTCCTCATGCTGCTGCCACCTCATCACTATGTCACTGGGCCACTCTGTGGTCTCCTCATGCTGCTGCCACCTCACCACTATGTCGCTGGGCCACTCTGTGGTCTCATCATGCTGCTGTCACCTCACCACCAGTGTTCCCTCTAAGCCTTATCAGCTGCTGAGCGGGTCGGCTCAGAGCTTGGCACAGCGCCATCAAAGGTAAGCGATAGGAAAACCTACGATAATTGTCCCATTAAAGAGCATACAGCATAACCCCTGCGCCATCCCGTACAATACAGTATAATCCCTGCACCATGCTGTGTAATATACAGTATAATCCCTGCACCATGCTGTACAGAATACATTATAATCCCTGCATCATGCCGTACAATATATAGTATAACCCCTACACCATGCTGTGTAATATACAAAATAACCCCACAGTGTAAGTGTTGGACTGTATATTGTACAGCATGGTGTATGGATTATATTGTAAATTGTACGGCATGGTGTATTATGCCCTTGTGAAAACCTATAAGTTCAAATGATGTCTTTGCTGAGCTTTTAGCAGTAAAACCACTCTAGCCTCAGGCTCTAACATGATGCCTCCTCCACGTTACCTCGCCTGGCTGCTGCTGCATGCTCAGTCCTCCTCTCCTCTTCCGGTCAGAAAAAGGAGGAGCGGCAATATGTGTAGGCGGCACCACGCTGAGCTACACAGGTCGTATTGAAGATGTCATCTTGAGAGTGGGCATTTTGCCAGTGGCAGGGTGATCGGGCGCTGAGCGGACATGAATGGGAGCACTAAGAATAGCTGCGTGGCCGCGCAGCTTAGAGGGAACACAGCTCACCACTATGTCACTGGCCAACTCTGTGGTTTCCTCATGCTGCTGCCACCTCACCACTATGTCACTGTGCTACTCTGTGGTCTCCTCATGTTCCTGCCACCTCACCACTATGTCACTGGGCCGCTTTGTGGTCTCCTCATGCTGCTGCCACCTCACTACTATGTCACTGGGCCACTCTGTGGTCTCCTCATGCTGCTGCCACCTCAACACTCTGTGGACTTCTCATGCTGTTCCCACCCTCCTCACTCCATGACTGGGCCATTATTTTGCCTTGACATCATCATTTATTTGACCCTGAAAAATAAGGGGAAGTAAGGAAAAGTGAGATGCACAACGGATCTTTTCTATGTAGCAACTGTACGGCCTGTATGACATAGTCCCTATTTTGCATCAGAATTGGCTTATGATTTGGTAGCCAAAAGCAGGAGTGGGTACAAAACACAGAAGACCTATTCCAGTCACGTGTTTTGGATCCACTCCTGTTTTTTTTTTATTGTTTTAGCAATACTGATGGATTACTGACCATTGCCAAATGCTGACTGGGGTTATTGTTCTGACAGATCAGAGGAAGGGCAAAATAATCAGTGACGTCCACACAACTTACTGGCTGAAACCCTCTCCACTGTGTCAAACACTGACAGAATCAATGCGTTTAACAGAACAGGTTCTGTAGACATCTATGTGGAATCAGCTGACGACAGTGTAAAAGGAGTGCGCTCTTTCATGCTATAGTAGGATCTTGTGTTAAAAGTTTGATTGGACGCCACTCCTCGTTTCTTTGGTACGGTGCTCAGTGGTAGTTAAGGTCAGTATAATGTAGATAAACCACGGCACTCGTTTTTTTGAGGTTGAATCAATTGTACTTTTAATCAATCATAAATCCATCCAGGAATAAATAATATAAGCTGGCCAACGTTTCGGTCCTATGACAGGACCTTGCTTAAGGCCTTAGTTTCTGGTGCATATTGGCTTCTGGATGACGCCTGTCATCTGCGTGTCATACTGACTCACAGTATTGTTTCACTACCACAGTAGACTCCCTATGCATGTTACTGCAAGGCACAGTGTTCTACACCACTATACAGGCTCTCTGCAGCCAGGAAATAGCAGTTTTTAATGCAATTCGCCACAAATACAGGGAGTGCAGAATTATTAGGCAAGTTGTATTTTTGAGGATTAATTTTATTATTGAACAACAACCATGTTCTCAATGAACCCAAAAAACTCATTAATATCAAAGCTGAATATTTTTGGAAGTAGTTTTTAGTTTTAGCTATTTTAGGGGGATATCTGTGTGTGCAGGTGACTATTACTGTGCATACTTATTAGGCAACTTAACAAAAAACAAATATATACCCATTTCAATTATTTATTTTTACCAGTGAAACCAATATAACATCTCAACATTCACAAATATACATTTCTGACATTCAAAAACAAAACAAAAACAAATCAGTGACCAATATAACCACCTTTCTTTGCAATTACACTCAAAAGCCTGCCATCCATTGATTCTGTCAGTGTTTTGATCTGTTCACCATCAACATTGCGTGCAGCAGCAACCACAGCCTCCCAGACACTGTTCAGAGAGGTGTACTGTTTTCCCTCCTTGTAAATCTCACATTTGATGATGGACCACAGGTTCTCAATGGGGTTCAGATCAGGTGAACAAGGAGGCCATGTCATTCGATTTTCTTCTTTTATACCCTTTCTTGCCAGCCACGCTGTGGAGTACTTGGACGCGTGTGATGGAGCATTGTCCTGCATGAAAATCATGTTTTTCTTGAAGGATGCAGACTTCTTCCTGTACCACTGCTTGAAGAAGGTGTCTTCCAGAAACTGGCAGTAGGACTGGGAGTTGAGCTTGACTCCATCCTCAACCCGAAAAGGCCCCACAAGCTCATCTTTGATGATACCAGCCCAAACCAGTACTCCACCTCCACCTTGCTGGCGTCTGAGTCGGACTGGAGCTCTCTGCCCTTTACCAATCCAGCCACGGGCCCATCCATCTGGCCCATCAAGACTCACTCTCATTTCATCAGTCCATAAAACCTTAGAAAAATCAGTCTTGAGATATTTCTTGGCCCAGTCTTGACGTTTCAGCTTGTGTGTCTTGTTCAGTGGTGGTCGTCTTTCAGCCTTTCTTACCTTGGCCATGTCTCTGAGTATTGCACACCTTGTGCTTTTGGGCACTCCAGTGATGTTGCAGCTCTGAAATATGGCCAAACTGGTGGCAAGTGGCATTTTGGCAGCTGCACGCTTGACTTTTCTCAGTTCATGGGCAGTTATTTTGCGCCTTGGTTTTTCCACACGCTTCTTGCGACCCTGTTGACTATTTTGAATGAAACGCTTGATTGTTCGATGATCACGCTTCAGAAGCTTTGCAATTTTAAGAGTGCTGCATCCCTCTGCAAGATATCTCACTATTTTTGACTTTTCTGAGCCTGTCAAGTCCTTCTTTTGACCCATTTTGCCAAAGGAAAGGATAATAATTATGCACACCTAATATAGGGTGTTGATGTCATTAGACCACACCCCTTCTCATTACAGAGATGCACATCACCTAATATGCTTAATTGGTAGTAGGCTTTCGAGCCTATACAGCTTGGAGTAAGACAACATGCATAAAGAGGATGATGTAGTCAAAATATTCATTTGCCTAATAATTCTGCACGCAGTGTAAACTCGAATTGAATCTTTTAGGAAAATTCGGCAAACCGACCGAATCGAATTTTTGAGAAATTTGCTCATCTCTAGAAACTGCATTTTATGGGAAGCTGGACTTCACCGTAATCTTTTCCATTCAAGTCGTACCACAGCTGAGTCCAGGCTGTGTCTGTGCTTCCTTGCAACGATGCACAGGTGAGCGCTGCATTACCGGACTTTAGATTACATACATTTTATCTGTATTAATATGGCAAAAATAAAGCACACACAATGTCAACCATGGATAATGTAGTACCTGAACTAGGAGAACGGACTTTAAAATCAAACTTTGTAATAATACACAGAGCTCTTCCATTCATTACAAACTTGCTATCATCTGTTTTCTGCAGAGAGTATTCTTCTTCGGCCCATCGTAGCCATTGAATTACATCATCCTTGCTCCACAGGGATGGATGTATTCCTGAAATCCATAATATAATGGTCAGAATTCCAAAAACATAAAGGTAAAATTAACTTCTTCAAGTGTAGGCTGTCAATCATTAAAATTTTCTGCATGAAGTCAACCAAAGATCAGAGCTATGACACATTGGGGGACATTCATTAAGCATGTTGTGCTATAATTATGGCGTAAAATGTGCCAAAAAGAATAGCAGCATGAGTTGCACCAAATATATCAACAGTTTTCTCCAGAATTTTGACCATAAGGAATGTATCATGCCAGAAATAAGTTCTAACAGCCGGTTCAGACCTGAGCATTTTACAGCGCGTTCCTACGCACTGTAAAACGCTCAACAAGGAGAAACCAATGCTTCCCTATCGGCATGGTTCTCACCTGGGCGTTTTACAGCGCGTACGATCGCGCTGTAAAACGCCCGACGCCCCAAGAAGTTCAGGAGCTTCTTTGGGGCGTAGTGTCGCGCGTTCCCGTACATAGACTTCCGGGAACGCGCGACACTGGGCGTTCGCTTGTCTCTGTATGCGTGATTGTAAATGCCAGTACAATCGCGCATACAGAGCGTACGTTCAGTACGCTCTGGTGTGAACCCAGCGTAAATGTCAAAGTGGACGGGGCTATCAAACTGGTGCATATTACGCCTCATTTATCATCCTCTTATCAGCAAAATGGCTCAAATTGTTGCGGACAATTAAGCCAGCCGTATGGCCAATTATGGCCTAAAGATGCAAAAAAAAAAAATCTGTTGTGGGAACAAGTGACAGGTAAGTATTAAAACAGGATGATATAAATGAGCTAAACGGCAGGGTTTTGTCAGTAAATTGTAAATTGTCAAAAACGTCCTGAGTCTGAGACAAGTCACAATTTACCACTGGAAATGTCGCAAATATGCTTCAAAAGTCGCAAGTGTGGTCTGGAGAGGGGGGGTGGCTGAAATGGCACATTTCAGTTTAAAAGGTCTCATTTTAGTGCTATTGATGTTAAAATGTCGCAAATCAAGAGAAATAGGCGGATAATCAAGTTGATATTTTAAAAAGTCACATTTTACAATCGGTGTGCACCTTTTGATATATGAGGTGAAACAAACAACCATTTTCGATTTGTTACGTTAGTATGTTTTTGGCGGATATTGCACCATTATTGATAAATGACCCCCATTGTATTTACAAAGCCGCACCTCTGTAAACTGAGAAATGAGTCTTCCCTCAAGTTCTAGTCACATAACTGGAAATCTGTGCATGAAGGGGAACGTTGGTGGTTGTCACACACACCTTTAGCATTTATAACATTTACATAGTTGACATCCTGTACTGTTACCAGTAAAGTTTAATGCATGTCCAAAGAATGGTGACCTTAAATAGTATAAGGGTAGCACGGCTATGGTCACCTTCGGGGCAATTTTTTAATGACTGCATTTTACTCATTTTAGGCAATTTTTTTTTTTTTCAATTGGCTTTTATAAAAAATGGTCAGCCATTTCTAAGATACAAGAGTTAAAAATTAGTCTGACTGCAAGCTGTAACAGTGTGGTTTCTTTGAATCCCGTCATCTGTCAGCTCATGTGTAGCTTTTATCTCTGACCTCATAAATACTCATTATAGCTCAATTCATATCAAACATGTATTAAACATTAATTTATTAATGGAAAATGCAAATGTGATCGCACACTACATCCAGCACTCTGCCCTGCCTCCATGCTGGATGAGACATTGGTGTACATTTTGGCCAAAGCGTAATAAGCCACTCACCGCGTCAAGGTCGTCTCATTTGAGTGGTCCCTAACACTTGTTCCTACCTGTTTATGGGCCATGACAGCATGGAGGCAGGGCAGAGTGCTGGATGTAGTGTGCGATCACATTTGCATTTTCCGTTTGTATATGTATTTCGCCATAGTGATATGCACCTACATACGGGTTGTGCTGACTCAACCCCCCACATTTTTTCTTTGTAGTTTATATTGGAGGCGTGGCGATCTCCTTTGAGTCATGCACACCTGACCAGTCAATCTGTCCTGGAGGCTGGTTTTAAAGTCAGTATAAAACTGAGTCTGCTTATATAGAACCTACCAGTAGCCATTTGGCTCCAGGAGAAGTATATGGTGGGCTCAGCATGCATGTTGGTACTTGCATCCCTGGATCCGATGAAAGCTGTAATGGCACCGGACAGGGTTAAAAGCAGAGTGTGCTTGGCTTGCATGCTGACCTGCATTCCCTGGACTTTATGTGGCTGTCATGGCCCATAAACAGGTAGGAACAAGTGTTAGGGACCACTCAAATGAGACGACCTTGACGCGGTGAGTGGCTTATTACGCTTTGGCCAAAATGTACACCAATGTCTCATCCAGCATGGAGGCAGGGCAGAGTGCTGGATGTAGTGTGCGATCACATTTGCATTTTCCGTTTGTATATGTATTTCGCTATAGTGATATGCACCTACATACGGGTTGTGCTGACTCAACCCCCCACATTAATTTATTAATATTCAAATATTGCTTAAAGGGAGTCTGTCATATCTTTTTCACCAATATAAGTAACAGCATTGCCCCACAGACGTTTGCAAACGCATTGCAAACATACTTGTGTGTACTTCCAGGAAAAACTGCTGAAAAACATCTCCCAAGGGGCCAGCTGGGTGGGGTTTGCAGTATCAAGTGCCCAAAGCAAAGCCCGCCCAGTTGGGCACTTGGAGCCCCATTTATACACTCCTTTGGGCTCTTTTTGCATCACATAACCCTTTTTGCATGACATATGTTCTACTTACTGAGACTTCCGGGAACTTTACAAATCACTTCTTCGATAAAGGAACAATGTGATTGACAATAGTCAAGTGCATCCTGGTTGTGCTGGGGAGATACTGCAGTGGTTTGTGGAGGGATTGCCTTTATTCTCTCCTGCAAACATAAGAGGCATAATAATTACTGTGATTTCTCAGGGACCATACCATTGCATGGAGGAACGTGGCTTTAGTATGGAGTGCTGTGGTTGTGACTTTATTTGCACCTGGTACTGTTAAGGAGCTCCAGTTGTAGGTTTGTAAATTAGTGCAGAAGCAGGACAAAGAGAGTTCAATTACACATGACTACATGTGAACAGAAACTTGTGTTCTCAGTTTTTAAAGCATAATTACAAGAAAAAAGTATAATTTTAGCATCTTTTTTCTCTTACCTGAAGGGCGCCATTCTTCTACTAGTCTGTGCTAAGTAGGCATCCGTGCAAACATAGAACATTTATTATATGCATAATATACTTTATATGTATAATGGGTGACAAGCTCGTGAGATCACCAAAGATCAGCTGATGTGGAGATCTACATCAATTATTCAGTTTCCCTGCAGCCCCACCACAGGCAATAGAAGCAAATAATCCCTGTTAAAAGCAATGTGTTTTTAAGGACTCAATGATATCATTTGTGTACTGTATGTACGGGACATATATTCAGCAGCACATACGTATGTCAGTGTCGCATTATGCTGTGACGGTGTAATGATGCTGTAGTAAAGGCGCAAAAGAGCCCTGAAGAATGGCACTAAATTGATTCGATTTGATTGAGCTCCAATCTCCAGGGCGGTTTTCCCTTTTCTACAGCACCATTACACTGTCACAGCATAGTGCAGCACTTCGGTACCTGATAAAGGGCTTTGGCCAAAAAGGGTTAGGATTGTACTAGGAGTCTACACAATAAGGCTACATGCACACAAACGTTGTTTGTTTCATTGTCCGTTCCGTTTGTTTTTTTTGCGGATAGGATGCGGACCCATTCATTTCAATGGGTCCGCAAAAAAAATAGAACATGTCCTATTCTTGTCCGTTTTAGGCATTGTTACAATAGATCCGCCCCAAAAAATGGATGGCATATGGATGTCATCTTTTTTTTTGTGGATCCGCAATTTGGGGATCGCAAAACACATACGGTCGTGTGCATGTAGCCTTAAAGACATGTATCACTTGCATCTTACTTTGAGTGCGGGAGTCTTTTTACGATGATATAAGCCTCCACCAGCAGCTCTCTCCTACCTCCAATCTGACATGATCTTGATCGAACTGAACGTGTATGGAACAGTTGGGAAGGAGACGAGAAGAGACAGCCATCAGCCGAACAATCGTTCAGCCAACAACTATTGACTGTGTATAAGGCCAGGGGCGAAAACTCAAACGGCAAACCCCCCCACCTCCCAATGCCCATTTCTTAACCTAACCCCTTCCCTTCAGCCCATGGCCCTACAGTTCAAAACCAAATCCCTGGCAGCATGCTTGCATCTCAATTCAGCATTTGAATAGTTTTCTCTTCCAAATGTTATTTATGTCTTATATGTATTAGCCTCTATGATTCTTATATTTGTTACTGCCTGACTTTATATAACCCTATGGCCAGCAATTAGCTACTCATATTTGTTCTTTGTTGCTGCATGCCACTGCTTTTCTTCCTGGTGGCGAGAACCACCATCATGGTTTCACTTTCTTGCTACTCATGTTGTATTTCTGGCATTTATTGTTCCTTAGAATGATTAGAGATTATAGCTACAAGCAGGGGCATACACAGATCTCAAAGGGCCTCATAGCAAAACTTAGCATGGGTCCCCTGCACCTTTTTTCCCATTGTATGAGTGTCAATCACTCCCAGGCAATGCAGAACATTGGCAAGGCAACAGATTTCTGACAAATTTAAGTTTTTGTTTTTTTTATCAAGTGGAAGAAATATTAATTAAATACAAGTAATAACAAAAAGTTGCCTTTGGCCTTACCCACTTTATCTGACTTTTATGTCCAAAAAAGTGAAACGGGTGCTTTAAATATATTGCCCTCATTCTGAACAACATATTTCTCAATGTAGTTGCACCAGAAAACTGGAAAATATACATTGATAAATCTCCTGCTTCTCTTCTATTACAAAGCTTCCTGGCTGCCTGCTGCCGCCACCATGGGGAGCTCAGTGAAGAGGAATTAATACAAGTAGAAGTTGTAATAATCTCTTTAAGTTGAGCTCCTCCTAGTGGGGACTGCGTGAAAGTGCTGTGTTTTTAACAGGGTAAGAGAAGAACAAGTTGGTTTGCATCTATTGCTGGTACGCCACTGGCTACAAGTCCTCATGTCATCCAAGTACCCATGGGTGCAACAATTTCTACGGAAAGGGTATGATGATTGATCATGGGAATAATATAATCCACTATGCTATAATCACACTTGTTTTGCCAACATAATATAGAATTGTGTCCGTATTTAATTATGTTATAATATGTTAATTGCTATTGTTCAATATGATCAGTAAACTAGAGTACTTATAAAGTCTCCCTTTCCAGTAATCAGACCTGGGTTTAGTTCTCTCAACAAGCCCGCTATGCTTTAACATATAGCCCTTAGCAAAACTTATGGCAAAAGTATGATCTCCCATGCCCCACCCAGGTGTGTAGGGATGAGCGAACCCGTGGAAGTTTGGGTTCGGCCGAACTTCAGGTCAAAGTTCGGGTTCTGGACCCGAACTTGACCCCGAACCCGGACCCCATTAAAGTCAATGGGGACCCTAACTTCACTTTATTATTTTCCGTTATAACATGGTTAAAATGGAAAATAATAGCATTCTTAAGACAAAATGCTAAATAAAATGGCCATGGATGGATTAAAACTAATAAAAAAATTCACCTCATCCACTTGATTGCGCAGCCATGATCGCGCAGTCCTTCTTTCTTCAGGACCTGCGATGATGTCACTGCGCTAAATACGTGGTGAGCGCGGTGAAGTCACCGCAGGTCCTGCTGAATGAAGATAGAAGATTCTATCTTCATTCAGCAGGACCTGCAATGCCGTCACCTCGCTCGCCACGTGGTAAGCGCGGCGAGGTGATCGCAGGTCCTGAAGAAAGAAGACCTGTGCGATCATGGCTGCGCAATCAAGTGGATGAGGTGAATTTTTTATTTTTTATTTTTAACCCCTCCATGGCCATTTTATTTAGCATTCTGTCTTAAGAAAGCTATTATTTTCCGTTATAACCATGTTATAACAGAAAATAATAAAATCACCCGAACACCGAACCCGAACTTCAGTGAAAAAGTCCGGGTTCGGGTCCTCTCAACCCTACAGGTGCGTCAATCACTCTCAACAATGCTGAATGCAAAAGCAATGCCCCAAATTTCTGAAAAATAAAATTTTTTTTAAAGCAGAATATTTTTTAAAATAAAACAAATTTGTCACACCTGACCTCACCCATTTTTACCGACTTCTATATCGGAAAAAGAACAGGTACTTCATAAACATTTTAACAAACATGTTCATGTTTATACCAGGCAACTGGAAAAAAATCTCCTATTTCCCTCCTATTATAAAGCTGCCTGCCTGCAGCCACCTCTAGGGGGAGCTTAATGTATAGGAATTTATGCCGTTACAACTAACTGAAATGGAAGCTGTATTAATCTGTTTGCAGTGAACTCCCCCCAGTGATGGCTGCTTGAAAATGTAGCGATTTACATTGGAAAGAGAAAGAAGGAGTTGAGAGCTGCCCCCGCAATCCCCCCCCCACTCCGTGTAGCAATCACATGGTCTGCCTCTATTGAAGATACGCCACTGTATTTAGATGTAGGAGTACTTTGTAGAATCTGTGCTGCACAACTTTGCCAGATTTTGCAAGAAACTACAGTGAAATTGCTTTCATTTTCTGATTTGTTTTTATCCTTAACACTGGGCTTTATATAAAGTGACAGACTAGATTGTGTACTATAGCAATTGTAGTGAAGCTTTTCAGAACTGCAATGGAGTCTAAAGGTATGTCCACACATGGCTGAAATGTTGCAGATTTGCTGTCTTGGAATTCTTGCTGCAAAGTTGCTGCATTGTACAGTACCAGCAAAGTGGATGAGATTTTAAGACATCCACACTCCGCGTAAAAACGTTTCAGTTTAAATTGATGTGCGGTGTGGATATGAAATCTGCAGCATGTCAATATATACTGCGGCTCTCCATTGTGCATTTCTCCCTGTGCAATGGAGGTGAAATCCACAGCCATTTCCTAAGCTAAAACTTTCAGACATTTCTGCTGCATATTCCAACAGCTGTGGATGGACCTTAAAAAGGACATTACTAATTTTCTTGAAGGCTATGGACACCTGGTTAAAAATCTGTCTTTTTGCAAACTTTCACTTTCTGTTTTCTTTGAATCCTGTCATCTGACTGCTCATGTGTAGCTTTTATCTGTGATCTCCTGTTTATGAGGTCAGGAGATAAGAGACAAGAGCTACACACGAGCTGTCAGATGATGGAATTCAGAAAGTGACAACCTGATTTTTAACCCCTGTATCTCAGAAATGGCTTAACATTTTCAATAAAGACCAATTGAAAAAAAGATTTTTAGCCCAAAATGCGTAAATTGCGATCATAAAAAATGCCCCTGTATGTGTACATAGCCTTTAGAGCAGTAACCTGAAGGAAACGTGCTCTTGAAAATACTGTATACATGTATGTAAATTAACATATTCAGGTATTACCTGCAGTTTATTATGCTACAATTTATTCACTTTCCCTGTTTTCACTTCTGTGCTATATAGTATTCATGCACATAGGCATGTAGTCTGTATGGTATTTCATTGAGGCGGTTCTAAACTAATAGAAACTAAAGGGGAGATTTATCAAAACTGGTGAAAGTTAGAACTGGCTTAGTTGTCCATTGCAACCAATCAGATTCCACCTTTTGTTTTCCAAAGGAACTCTGAATGATGAAAGGTGGAATCTGATTGGTTGTTTTGGGCAACTAAGGCAGTTCTGCTTTACACCAGTTTGATAAATTTCCCCCTAAATGGCCAGTGAGAAAATAAAGTTTTATGCAATTACCTCATACACACTAACAGTGGCGTACACAATGATTAAAATGGACCTCCAAGTAATGAAAAATATTTTTTGCCTTATAAACATACTACCCTAGTTTTAAGAATCGTTTTCAGGGACACTTGGGACGCAACTAGCAAACATTTTGAGCCGTCTAAGACCATGCCAAGAGTGTTTCCAAAAACCAACACAGTCAGTAGTGCTGCATGTCCATGTCATCCAAAGCAACCAGTCAGATTCCAACGGTCATTTTTTGACCATAGGCAACTGGATTAGTCCCTATGGCCACAGAATTCTCTTTCATTAAAGGGGTTCACCAGGGCTGTGACATATTGATGGCCTATTCTATCCATCATCGGTAGCATTCCTACCTCTGGGACCCTTGCTGATCATCCTAATGAGGGCAGCATGGCATCCTCTTGATGGCTGACACAGGCACAGTGGCTCATCTGTATAAACAGTACCAGACACAGCCACTTGTAGGGATGAGCTGCCATGATTATGGAAATAATGAAGGGGATAAAGAGCTTGCAGGCACACTGCAGCCCCTGTGATGATCGGCAGAGGAGTCCTGTGCGTCAGACAGCCATGATCAAACACTGATGACATCCTTTATGCAATACATACATATAAAGTTTACAAATCCTTAAAGGGATTCTGTCATCAGAATTTAGGCCTACAGTATAACCTAAACATATGGTGAGGTCCCTACTAATACACTGAATCCTAAAGTGACCTTATCAAATGCGCCTGTGGCTCTATAATCATATAAAACAGGTTTATATAACCTGTCACTCACGTCACAAATGTGTCCAAGGGGACGTCTCACGATTAGGGATGAGCGAACCCGAACTGTATAGTTCGGGTTCGTACCGAATTTTGGGGTGTCCGTGACACGGACCCGAACCCGAACATTTTCGTAAAAGTCCGGGTTCGAGTTCGGTGTTCGGCGCTTTCTTGGCGCTTTTTGAAAGGCTGCAAAGCAGCCAATCAACAAGCGTCATACTACTTGCCCCAAGAGGCCATCACAGCCTTGCCTACTATTGGCATGGCTGTGATTGGCCAGTGCAGCATGTGACCCAGCCTCTATATAAGCTTGGGTCACGTTGCGCTGCATGTCACTCTGCTGATTCAAGCATAGGGAGAGGTTGCAGCTGCGACGTTAGGGCGAGATTAGGCAGATTAACTCCTCCAAAAGACTTCATTCTGTGATCGGTCTGCAGCTGTGGATCATTGAAGTGCTAATATTGACTTGCTCACTTTTTTGAGGCTGCCCAGAGTGTTTTTAGATCACTTTTTTTCTGGGGTGATCGGCGGCCATTTTGTGACTTGTGGTGCGCCAGCACAAGCTATCACCAAGTGTATTTAACCATCAATAGTGTGGTTATTTTGTGCTATATCCTACATCAGCTGCAGGCTGAGCCTGTGTCACCGAAGTGCATTTAACCATCAACAGTCTGGTTATTTTTTGGCCATATATTACATCAGCTGCAGGCTGAGCCTGTGTCACCCAAGTGCATTTAACCATCAACAGTGTGGTTATTTTTTGGCAATATACTACATCAGGGGCAAGTTGAGCCTGTCACCCAGCGCCTAAAAAATAGACCTGACATTTCTATTCAACCAAATCTGTACTGTTTTAGCTGGTCAAGTTATTTGTAGTGACCGTAAAAGCAGACTTTTTGTTCTGGGTTGAAAAACTATTCCCAAATTTGCCATTCTCAAAATAACTAGTTTCTGCTATATGAGGCCTACTTGAAATCTATCCCAAAAAGGATATCTTACATTGAAGGTGCTGATAGTGTCATTCAGAAAAACCTAAGACACACGCTACCGTGCAGATAGAAGTCTAATTCTGTGATTAAACCTATACCTGTCACACAGCGCAAAAAAAAAACCAGGCCTCACATTTCTATTCAACCAAATCTGTACTGTTTTAGCTGGTCAAGTTATTTGTAGTGACCGTAAAAGCAGACTTTTTGTTCTGGGTTGAAAAACTATTCCCAAATTTGCCATTCTCAAAATAACTAGTTTCTGGTATATGAGGCCTACTTGAAATCTATCCCAAAAAGGATATCTTACATTGAAGGTGCTGATAGTGTCATTCAGAAAAACCTAAGACACACACTACCGTGCAGATAGAAGTCTAATTCTGTGATTAAACCTATACCTGTCACACAGCGCAAAAAAAAAACAGGCCTCACATTTCTATTCAACCAAATCTGTACTGTTTTAGCTGGTCAAGTTATTTGTAGTGACCGTAAAAGCAGACTTTTTGTTCTGGGTTGAAAAACTATTCCCAAATTTGCCATTCTCAAAATTGTGGTGAACGGGAACAATGAGGAAAACATCTAATAAGGGACGCGGACGTGGACATGGTCGTGGTGGTGTTAGTGGACCCTCTGGTGCTGGGAGAGGACGTGGCCGTTCTGCCACAGCCACACGTCCTAGTGTACCAACTACCTCAGGTCCCAGTAGCCGCCAGAATTTACAGCGATATTTGGTGGGGCCCAATGCCGTTCTAAGGATAGTAAGGCCTGAGCAGGTACAGGCATTAGTCAATTGGGTGGCCAACAGTACATCCAGCACGTTCACATTATCTCCCACCCAGTCTTCTGCAGAAAGCGCACAGATGGCGCATGAAAACCAAGCCCATCAGTCTGTCACATCACCCCCATGCATATCAGGGAAACTGTCTGAGCCTCAAGTTATGCAGCAGTCTCTTATGCTGTTTGAAGACTCTGCTGCCAGGGTTTCCCAAGGGCATCCACCTAGCTCTTCACCAGGGGTGGAAGAGATAGAATGCACTAACGCACAACCACTTATGTTTCCTGATGATGAGGACATGGGAATACCACCTCAGCACATCTCTGATGATGACGAAACACAGGTGCCAACTGCTGCGTCTTTCTGTAGTGTGCAGACTGAACAGGAGGTCAGGGATCAAGACTGGGTGGAAGACGATGCAGGGGACGATGAGGTCCTAGACCCACATGGAATGAAGGTCGTGCCACTGACTTTCATAGTTCGGAGGAAGAGGCAGTGGTGAGACCGAGCCAACAGCGTAGCAAAAGAGGGAGCAGTGGGCAAAATCAGAACACCCGCCGCCAAGAGACTCCGCCTGCTACTGACCGCCGCCATCTGGGACCGAGCACCCCAAAGGCAGCTTCAAGGAGTTCCCTGGCATGGCACTTCTTCAAACAATGTGCTGACGACAAGACCCGAGTGGTTTGCACGCTGTGCCATCAGAGCCTAAAGCGAGGCATTAACGTTCTGAACCTTAGCACAACCTGCATGACCAGGCACCTGCATGCAAAGCATGAACTGCAGTGGAGTAAACACCTTAAAAACAAGGAAGTCACTCAGGCTCCCCCTGCTGCCTCTTCTGCTGCTGCCGCCTCGGCCTCTTCTGCTGCTGCCGCCGCCTCGGCCTCTTCTGCTGCTGCTGCCGCCGCCTCGGCCTCTTCCTCTGCCTCTGGAGGAACGTTGGCACCTGCCGCCCAGCAAACATGGGATGTACCACCAACACCACCACCTGCGTCACCAAGCATCTCAACCATGTCACACGGCAGCGTTCAGCTCTCCATCTCACAAACATTTGAGAGAAAGCGTAAATTCCCACCTAGCCACCCAAGATCCCTGGCCCTGAATGCCAGCATTTCTAAACTACTGGCCTATGAAATGCTGTCATTTAGGCTGGTGGACACACACAGCTTCAAACAGCTCATGTCACTTGCTGTCCCACAGTATGTTGTTCCCAGCCGCCACTACTTCTCCAAGAGAGCCGTGCCTTCCCTGCACAAACAAGTGTCCGATAAAATCAAGTGTGCACTGCGCAACGCCATCTGTGGCAAGGTCCACCTAACCACAGATACGTGGACCAGTAAGCACGGCCAGGGACGCTATATCTCCCTAACTGCACACTGGGTAAATGTAGTGGCGGCTGGGCCCCAGGCGGAGAGCTGTTTGGCGCACGTCCTTCCGCCGCCAAGGATCGCAGGGCAACATTCTTTGCCTCCTGTCTCCTCCTCCTCCTACTCAGCTTCCTCCTCCTCTTCTTCCACCTGCTCATCCAGTCAGCCACACACCTTCACCACCAACTTCAGCACAGCCCGGGGTAAACGTCAGCAGGCCATTCTGAAACTCATATGTTTGGGGGACAGGCCCCACACCGCACAGGAGTTGTGGCGGAGTATTGAACAACAGACCGACGAGTGGTTGCTGCCGGTGAGCCTCAAGCCCGGCCTGGTGGTGTGCGATAATGGGTGAAATCTCGTTGCAGCTCTGGGACTAGCCGGTTTGACGCACATCCCTTGCCTGGCGCATGTGCTGAATTTGGTGGTGCAGAAGTTCATTCGCAACTACCCCGACATGTCAGAGCTGCTGCATAAAGTGCGGGCCGTCTGTTCGCGCTTCTGGCGTTCACACCCTGCCGCTGCTCGCCTGTCTGCGCTACAGCGTAACTTCGGCCTTCCCGCTCACCGCCTCATATGCGACGTACCCACCAGATGGAACTCCACCTTGCATATGCTGGACAGACTGTGCGAGCAGCAGCAGGCCATAGTGGAGTTTCAGCTGCAGCACGCACGGGTCAGTCGCACTGCGGATCAGACACACTTCACCACCAATGATGACGATACGCCTCCCACAGAGGACAGCTTGTCCTTACCTCTGGGCAGCCTGGCACACATGAGCGACTACATGCTGCAGTGCCTGCGCAACGACAGCAGAGTTGCCCACATTTTAACGTGTGCGGACTACTGGGTTGCCACCCTGCTGGATCCCCGGTACAAAGACAATGTGCCCACCTTACTTCCTACACTGGAGTGTGATAGGAAGATGCGCGAGTACAAGCGCACGTTGGTAGACGCGCTACTGAGAGCATTCCCAAATGTCACAGGGGAACCAGTGGAAGCCCAAGGCGAAGGCAGAGGAGGAGCAAGAGGTCGCCAACGCAGCTGTGTCACGGCCAGCTCCTCTGAGGGCAGGGTTAGCATGGCAGAGATGTGGAAAAGTTTTGTCACCACGCCACAGCTAACTGCACCACCACCCGATACGGAAAGTGTTAGCAGGAGGCAACAATTCACTAACATGGTGGAACAGTACCTGTGCACACCCCTCCACGTACTGACTGATGGTTCGGCCCCATTCAACTTCTGGGTCTCCAAATTGTCCACGTGGCCAGAGCTGGCCTTTTATGCCTTGGAGGTGCTGGCCTGCCCGGCGGCCAGCGTTTTGTCTGAACGTGTATTCAGCACGGCAGGGGGCGTCATTACAGACAAACGCAGCCGCCTGTCTACAGCCAATGTGGACAAGCTGACGTTCATAAAAATGAACCAGGCATGGATCCCACAGGACCTGTCCATCCCTTGTGCAGATTAGATATTAACTACCTCCCCTTAACAATATATTATTCTACTCCAGGGCACTTCCTCATTCAATACTATTTTTAATTTCATTTTACCATTATATTGCGGGGCAACCCAAAGTTGAATGAACCTCTCCTCTGTCTGGGTGCCGGGGCCTAAATGTGTGACAGTGGCCTGTTCCAGTGGTGGGTGACGTGAAGCCTGATTCTCTGCTATGACATGAAGACTTATTCTGTGCTGACATGAAGCCAGATTCTCTGTTACGCGACCTCTCTCCTCTGCCTGGGCCTAAATATGTGACAGTGGCCTGTTCCAGTGGTGGGTGACGTGAAGCCTGATTCTCTGCTATGACATGAAGACAGATTCTGCGCTGACATAAGGCCAGATTCTCTGTTACGGGACCTCTCTCCTCTGCCTGGGTGCCTGGGCCTAAATGTGTGACAGTGGCCTGTTCCAGTGGTGAGTGACGTGAAGCCTGATTCTCTGCTATGACATGAAGACAGATTCTGCGCTGACATAAGGCCAGATTCTCTGTTACGGGACCTCTCTCCTCTGCCTGGGTGCCTGGGCCTAAATGTGTGACAGTGGCCTGTTCCAGTGGTGGGTGACGTGAAGCCTGATTCTCTGCTATGACATGAAGACAGATTCTGCGCTGACATAAGGCCAGATTCTCTGTTACGGGACCTCTCTCCTCTGCCTGGGTGCCTGGGCCTAAATGTGTGACAGTGGCCTGTTCTAGTGGTAGGTGACGTGAAGCCTGATTCTCTGCTATGACATGAAGACAGATTCTGCGCTGACATAAGGCCAGATTCTCTGTTACGGGACCTCTCTCCTCTGCCTGGGTGCCTGGGCCTAAATATGTGACAGTGGCCTGTTCCAGTGGTGGGTGACGTGAAGCCTGATTCTCTGCTATGACATGAAGACAGATTCTGCGCTGACATAAGGCCAGATTCTCTGTTACGGGACCTCTCTCCTCTGCCTGGGTGCCTGGGCCTAAATGTGTGACAGTGGCCTGTTCCAGTGGTGAGTGACGTGAAGCCTGATTCTCTGCTATGACATGAAGACAGATTCTGCGCTGACATAAGGCCAGATTCTCTGTTACGGGACCTCTCTCCTCTGCCTGGGTGCCTGGGCCTAAATGTGTGACAGTGGCCTGTTCCAGTGGTGGGTGACGTGAAGCCTGATTCTCTGCTATGACATGAAGACAGATTCTGTACTGACATAAGGCCAGATTCTCTGTTACGGGACCTCTCTCCTCTGCCTGGGTCTAAATGTGTGACAGTGGCCTGTTCCAGTGGTGGGTGACGTGAAGCCTGATTCTCTGCTATGACATGAAGACAGATTCTGCGCTGACATAAGGCCAGATTCTCTGTTACGGGACCTCTCTCCTCAGCCTGGGTGCCTGGGCCTAAATATGTGACAGTGGCCTGTTCCAGTGGTGGGTGACGTGAAGCCTGATTCTCTGCTATGACATGAAGACAGATTCTGCGCTGACATAAGGCCAGATTCTCTGTTACGGGACCTCTCTCCTCTGCCTGGGTGCCTGGGCCTAAATATGTGACAGTGTCCTGTTCCAGTGGTGGGTGACGTGAAGCCTGATTCTCTGCTATGACATGAAGACAGATTCTGCGCTGACATAAGGCCAGATTCTCTGTTACGGGACCTCTCTCCTCTGCCTGGGCCTAAATGTGTGACAGTGGCCTGTTCCAGTGGTGGGGGACGTGAAGCCTGATTCTCTGCTATGACATGAAGACAGATTCTGCGCTGACATAAGGCCAGATTCTCTGTTACGGGACCTCTCTCCTCTGCCTGGGTGCCTGGGCCTAAATGTGTGACAGTGGCCTGTTCCAGTGGTCGGTGACGTGAAGCCTGATTCTCTGCTATGACATGAAGACAGATTCTGCGCTGACATAAGGCCAGATTATCTGTTACGGGACCTCTCTCCTCTGCCTGGGTGCCTGGGCCTAAATGTGTGACAGTGGCCTGTTCCAGTGGTGGGTGACGTGAAGCCTGATTCTCTGCTATGACATGAAGACAGATTCTGTGCTGACATAAGGCCAGATTCTCTGTTACGGGACCTCTCTCCTCTGCCTGGGTGCCTGGGCCTAAATGTGTGACAGTGGCCTGTTCCAGTGGTGGGTGACGTGAAGCCTGATTCTCTGCTATGACATGAAGACAGATTCTGCGCTGACATAAGGCCAGATTCTCTGTTACGGGACCGCTCTCCTCTGTCTGGGTGCCGGGGCCTAAATATGTGACAGTGGCCTCTTCCAGTGGTGGGTGACATGAAGCCAGATTCTCTGCTATGGCATGAAGAGACTGATTCTCTGCTGACATGAAGCCAGATTCTTTGCTATGGCATGAATCGACTGATTCTCTGCTGACGTTAAGCCAGATTCTCTGCTGACGTGAAGCCAGAGTCCAATTGATATTGGGTCCTTTTTATTTTTTTTATTTTTATTTTAATTCATTTCCCTATCCACATTTGTTTGCAGGGGATTTACCTACATGTTGCTGCCTTTTGCAGCCCTCTAGCTCTTTCCTGGGCTGTTTTACAGCCTTTTTAGTGCCCAAAAGTTCGGGTCCCCATTGACTTCAATGGGGTTCGGGTTCGGGACGTAGTTCGGTTCGGGTTCGGATCCCGAACCCGAACATTTCCGGGAAGTTCGGCCGAACTTCTCGAACCCGAACATCCAGGTGTTCGCTCAACTCTACTCACGATGCAATGTGCCCGGCTGCAGCCTTCTCCTTTCGGTGCCCAGCGCCGCCTTCTGAATTGAAATCGCCGCCCTCCCTTTCATTAGAGCCGCCTACCTCAGATCATCGCCGCCTCTCTAACGTCCGCTCTCCTCAGCCAGATCCCGCAGGTTCGAGCGAAGTGCGTCGGCCAGCGCATGCGCACTTCGCTTAACGAGGCCGCTGCCAGGAGTCCGCACGGGCGCATCAGGTTATACCTAGTGCGCACGCGCGGGATCTGGCTGAGGAGAGCGGACGTTAGAGAGGCGGCGATGAACTAAGGTAGGCGGCTCTAATGAAAGGGAGGGCGGCAATTTCAATCTCTCAATATCAAATCAACCCCTTGCACCCTGTGAATCAGCTGTCTTAAGGAGCTGCAGTGCCAGAAATATTACCTTGAATGGGAACAGTAGCCAGTCACGGCCACCACACAGTGTACAGAGATGATCTTCTGAAAAGAGCGGATCTGATATTGACGACCTATCCTAAGGAAAGTTCATCAACTATAATCGTAAGTCCTGGAAAACCTCTTTACTTCCCCACCCACTCGAGAGAGAAAGTTAACTTTAGTTTAGTTTTTATGCGTGAGGCCCCTTGTGAAGTTCAGTATACCAGTATCCATACAGGATGGTTTCTATTAACCTATTTGTATGGTGACTCCTAATTCACGTGGCAATAAGCATGTGAAATATTCTTCCACGGGCTATGTATCCTGCCTGTTTACACAGTCCACGTGATATAAAGTCTTAAACAACGAGTCTTCTTAATTTCACTTTCAGCCAACAAGTTTTTTTTCTAAAAGTAGAGGATATTCTCATGAAAACTTGACATGATGCTTTCAGAAAAAATAAGATAAGATTTATTAATATTGTGTAAATTCCATTGCCCCTTTGCAGAAGGATATACAGCCTGATAAAGGGCACTAGTACCTGAAAGTTCAATGAAATGATTACACTATGGTAACTCTGGATCATCATAATAAAAACCTAACTGAATTGCATAATTTCTGTATGGTCCCTTCTTAAAGTGTACCTATACTTAATAAAATTGCTAAAATGAATACTAAAATGTTGATAGCTATAATGAGATAGAAGCCCTCAAACAGAATGCTCTCTCTCCTTGATGCAGGAAACTGGCTCAATAGAAAGTCTATGAGCCCATGTCAAGTCTGTCTCCTGCATCGAGGACAGACAGCGCTCTGTGTGAGCACTTCTTTCTCCTCATTCTAGTGACTGTGGGTGTCTCAGAACTCAGACCCCCATCAATCAACACCTTTGATATTTCACAACAAAAACTGTTTTTAAAGTACAGGTACACTTTCAATTTAGACAGCTTAAAGGTAGACCAGGAAGCAGAAGATACTTCAGGTTTATCACAGTGGTACATGTTGTGTGGTAGAATTGGTGCATCTTGCTAGACATGTTAGACACTTTTCCTTACACCACCTTATGGTTAGCTTTCTTTAGACCAATATTGTCCAACAAAATTTGCCACAATGTGGTACACAGTGACATTCCTAATCTTTCAGAATAATTGTCTGCGTCCTCCCTAACCTCCATGGTGATATAAAGAGCAGATACATTAAGGGCAGATAAAAAAAACATACTTATTACTTCACAGTGCACCGATAGGCTCCTGAGGTGTAAATCTGGTACTGCTGGTAAGTAAAGTGATCCACCAAAAGCTAAAAGATATGAGGAAGAAAGAAATTAAAGAGGTTGTTCAGGATTAGAAAAACCTGGCTGCCATCTTACAGGAAGAGTGCCACGCCATCCATGGGTTGTGTGTGGTTTTGCAGCAGCTCATCTCTATTACCTTCAATGGAGGTGTTTCGATGGATAAGTGTGATGCTTTTTTGGAAGAAAGCAGGTATATGTTCCGAATCCTGGACAACCCATTTAAAGGGTTTTCTGGGATTTTGATATTGATGGCCTATCCTCAGTAGTCCAATTTACGGCACCCACACCAATCAGCTGTAAGAAGAGGATGTGGTGCTCAGTGAGTGCTTAAGCCTCTTCCGAGGTCATATGACGTCACATTCATCGGTCACATGGCCTAGGTGCAGCTCAGTCCCATTCAAGTGAATAGGGCTGAGCTGCAATACCAAGCACAGCTGCTATTGAGTGGACAGAGATGTGCTTGGTAAGGTGTGAGAAAGCCGTGGCGCTCACCAGAGCTCCAGTGAGCACAACAGCTTTCTCTGATTGGAGTAGGACCCTACTGATCTCATATTGATGGCCTATCCTGAGGATAACCATCATTATGAAAATCCCAGAAAACTCAATGGAGAACAGACAGGCATTAAACTTTGAAGAGAAAAGTGATAATATGGTAAGAGGTGTACAGGATTGGATTGGAAGAAGAAAGAGAGGAGCCACCTTTGATAGAGAAGATAGAAAATAAAGAAGTAGTATAAGGAGAATCAACTAAAGAGAGAAGTAGCAGAAAATAGAAAAGAAGGAAGCAGAATGAAGTTCATTTTATACGGAATAGCAGACTCTATGTGATTGTAGAGGTTGTCATAAAAAAAAATAGTTAAGAAGAAGAAGATGGCCACTTTGGAAATTGTGTGGGGTGGTAGTGAGGCATCGGCTGTCTGTCAGAACTATTTCTGTTGGATGGTGTGCAACTGACAGAGGATTAAATATTTTTAATGTTTGATTGCAGGCCAGAATTAAACTAATGCAGCATTGTTGTTGTTGTGGGGGTTTGCAGCTGGACTTAATTGTCATTCATCTGGCTCTAGATGGGTGTTTAGCAGGCTAAAGAAAGTTTGGATGTACACTGCTCAAAAAAATAAAGGGAACACATAAATAACACATCCTAGATCTGAATTAATTAAATATTCTTCTGAAATACTTTGTTCTTTACATAGTTGAATGTGCTGACAACAAAATCACACAAAAGAAAAAAATGGAAATCAAATTTTTTAACCCATGGAGGTCTGGATTTGGAGTCACACTCAAAATCAATGTGGAAAAACACACTACAGGCTAATCCAACTTTGCTGTAATGTCTTTAAAACAAGTCAAAATGAGGCTCAGTAGTGTGTGTGGCCTCCACGTGCCTGTATGACCTCCCTACAACGCCTGTGCATGCTCCTGATAAGGTGGCGGACGGTCTCCTGAGGGATCTCCTCCCAGACCTGGACTAAAGCATCTGCCAACTCCTGGACAGTCTGTGGTGCAACGTGACGTTGGTGGATAGAGCAAGACGTGATGTCCCAGATGTGCTCAATTGGATTCAGGTCTGGGGAACGGGCGGGCCAGTCTATAGCATCAATGCCTTTGTCTTGCAGGAACTGCTGACACACTCCAGCCACATGAGGTCTAGCATTGTCTTGCATTAGGAGGAACCCAGGGCCAACCGCACCAGCATATGGTCTCACAAGGGGTCTGAGGATCTCATCTCGGTACCTAATGGCAGTCAGGCTACCTCTGGCGAGCACATGGAGGGCTGTGCGGCCCTCCAAAGAAATGCCACCCACACCATTACTGACCCAATGCCAAAACGGTCATGCTGGAGGATGTTGCAGGCAGCAGAACGTTCTCCACGGCGTCTCCAGACTCTGTCACGTGCTCAGTGTGAACCTGCTTTCATCTGTGAAGAGCACAGGGCGCCAGTGGCGAATTTGCCAATCTTGGTGTTTTCTGGCAAATGCCAAACGTCCTGCACGGTGTTGGGCTGTAAGCACAACCCCCACCTGTGGACGTCGGGCCCTCATATCACCCTCATGGAGTCTGTTTCTGACCGTTTGAGCAGACACACGCACTGGAGGTCATTTTGCAGGGCTCTGGCAGTGCTCCTCCTGTTCCTCCTTGCACAAAGGCGGAGGTAGCGGTCCTGCTGCTGGGTTGTTGCCCTCCTACGGCCTCCTCCACGTCTCCTGATGTACTGGCCTGTCTCCTGGTAGCGCCTCCATGCTCTGGACACTACGCTGACAGACACAGCAAACCTTCTTGCCAAAGCTCGCATTGATGTGCCTTCCTGGATAAGCTGCACTACCTGAGCCACTTGTGTGGGTTGTAGACTCCGTCTCATGCTACCACTAGAGTGAAAGCACCGCCAGCATTCAAAAGTGACCAAAACATCAGCCAGGAAGCATAGGAACTGAGAAGTGGTCAGGTCACCACCTGCAGAACCACTCCTTTATTGGGGGTGTCTTGCTAATTGCCTATAATTTCCACCTGTTGTCTATCCCATTTGCACAACAGCATGTGAAATTGATTGTCACTCAGTGTTGCTTCCTAAGTGGACAGTTTGATTTCACAGAAGTGTGATTGACTTGGAGTTACATTGTGTTGTTTAAGTGTTCCCTTTATTTTTTTGAGCAGTGTATATTGCAATGAACTTGAGTCCATGTTTGACTGAGAGGTCAGAAGGGACCTGAAGATGACGCCATTTTGCAGTAATTTGTGAATTGTAATAAATGCCATAGAAAAAAGTTTCCACTCAGCCTTTATCCCGCCCAGGTCCTCCGTTCTGCCCGCCCAGCTCCTCTTGATTGATGTCCAAGTTCCATGCATCATTGAGGAAATCCCGCGCCTGCGCCGTTCACCTTTGCATTTGGCGCTGGCGCAGTGAGTGAAGGCCGCGCTCCTGGTGCCGGCTTCCTCACTTTGATGTAGTCGGCGCCTGCACCAAATACAGAGGTGAACGGCGCAGGCGCTGGATTTCCTCAACGATGCATGTAACTTTGATATCAATCAAGAGGAGCGGGGCAGGCAGAACGGAGGACCTGGGCGGGATAAAGCGTGAGTGGACCGAGCCTCTAGGTGCTGAATCTACGCCCACATAGCACCTAGAGGCTCATTAGCATATTATAAAAGTGTGTACTTTAGCAGAACGGCTGCAAGGACAAATGTAAAAAACACACTTATGTAGTGCTGACATTAGTGCATCGCTAATGTCAGTCAGCTACATAACACAAATTCTGATGGTAGAAACCCCTTAACCTTTATGGTATATGTTAAGATTAATATACCAAAAAACTACTGATTCCCCCTCTCTTGATATATCTGATTTCGTTATACAAGTCACAGCCATGCAATGATTGGACTGATACCATCCACAAGGATAATTAACATCAGTAACCCAAAAATAAGGTGACCGAAAGGAAATATCATCACAAGAAACTTGATAAGGCAATCCCCAGATACCAGAGCTTTCTAGTTTGTTTCACTTGCAGTTCTGCTGTATCAAGGCATAGGTATGTCTTTGAGCCTCCAAAAAGAGGGTTGGGGTGAGAGTAAAAATATCTGCAGTAATCCCTGCCTAAAATCAAAGCACTTTCCCTGAAAGAGGCAACCTCACTTATCGTTGGCTAAACCCTAGAATGTCACCTAGGCGGCTCTAGTAGTTTCTTTATTGTCCCGTTACCAATAAGGTCCTGAATTTCCTCCAAACACTATATATTGTATTTGGCCCGACGCGTTTTCCCTTCTTGAATCATTTGCAACTAAAGTATATATCGATCGACTAGCTCCTCCTGCTCCATTACATGCAGCCTGCAAATTAGGCTACTTTCACACTAGCGTTCAGGTGTCCGCTCGTGCGCTCTGTTTGAAGGGGCTCACGAGCGGCCCCGAACGCATCCGTCTGGCCCTAATGCATTCTCAGTGGAGGCGGATCCACTGAGAATGCATCCGCCTGCCAGCGCTCAGCCTCCGCTCCGCTCAGTGAGCGGACACCTGAACGCTGCTTGCAGCGTTCGGGTGTCCGCCTGGCCGTGCGGAGGCGAGCGGATCCGTCCACACTTACAATGTAAGTCAATGGGGACGGATCCGCTTGAAGATGACACTATATGGCTCAATCTTCAAGCGGATCCGTTCCCCATTGACTTTCAATGTAAAGTCTGAACGGATCCGCTCAGGCTACTTTCAGACTTAGAAAATTTTCTAAGTAATAATGCAGACGGATCCGTTCTGAACGGATGCAAACGTCTGCATTATCGGAGCGGATCCGTCTGATGAAACATCAGACGGATCCGCTCCGAACGCTAGTGTGAAAGTAGCCTTATACTGCATTTCTTGGTATCAGGTTCACTTTGACTACATTGAACATGTTTGTAGTGTTAATCACTGGCAGGCTATAATTACATAGTTACATAGCTAATACAGTTGAAAAAAAGACATAAATCCATCAAGTTCAATCAAGGGATAGGTGGGGACGTGAATACCAAAATAATTAGCAAGAACAGATCAGCACCATATATATAACTGACGGCTGCTTTAATATATCATGCCGTAGATAAGGGCTCCTGATATATCTTCTGGGTGTAGCATGCAAGTCTTCCAAAGTACACAAATTCTGAAAGACTGCATTATAGTAAATGACTGTAACTTACATAATAATGGAAGTAATGCTGTTGTGAATTGTGTTCATTATTTTTAATATTTTTTATTATTATGTGTTTTATTTGCTGCCTATTTGTTTTGTACCATTCTATTATTCTACACAGACCACTGTACAATCTATTCATCCAGTGAAAGCCACAATGTATTTCTTCAAACCTAAAGCCCACCCTAATCAATACCATTATCAGTATATTTAAATTCCAAGAGGAACATACCTGATGGTCACATGTAGTTGGGTAGGTGCCCATCAATGACATATCCACAAAAGAGGAAATGAATCTTCTAAAATGTGATGAAAGCGTTTTCTTAAGGTGTTTTTTTCTAATGTTATTTTCCAGTAGTAAAGACAAGACCACGGTAAAGTGTAGGACGCCTCTTTTGGGTCTACAGGAACCTTTCAATGCCAGGGGCAGAAGTTAAAATCCTGTATATAAAAGGCTGTGTCATTTCTGGACGGAGCTTGCAAAATGAAAGTAATCGTTTCCTTATTCTGGTGCACAGGACAGTGCAGATGAAAGTGAAAGTGACATGGAAACTTCCAAGAAAGGAAGTGAGCTGACTAGTGAATAGTATATATACAATGCATTCATTTTGTCATATATCATGATGTAAATTGGCGGTCCATGACTCCACTAAATCCAGCCATGAATTCCATGGACACTTTACATACTTATTTGATGCTGTTTGCAAATAGTATCTTATTGTGGCATAAAATACATTTTGATATCCCAACATAAATCAGTGGTCTGTGTGAGAAAATACTCTGTATAAGGCCTCATGCACACGCAATTTGCGGAACGGAACGGGCGGCCCATTGAAGAAACGCCTATTCTTGTCCGCAAAACGGACAAGAATAGGACAAGTTCTATTTTTTTTGCAGGGCCACGGAACGGAGCAACGGAGTGTTGTCCGCATCTTTTGAAGTGAATGGGTTCGCATCCGAGCCGCGGCTCGGATGCAGACCCAAACAACGGCCGTGTGCATGAGGCCTAACACTTAGAATATCTTTTTATGACAGATTATATATGTCACAAAGTTTCAGTCTGAGCTACACATTTCTATTCTCTATTCCAAAATGGCGGTGTCTCCCTGTGTCAAAACTCTCCTTCCCCCCAATTGTGCAAACTGTAGTACCAAAAACAATGGAGTGAATTTATCAGGTAATATATTATGAGAAATGAGAGTGAGACAAAACATTTTTTAAACATTCAATTAATTGAAAATAACGATTAAACTGAAACAGGCTGTTTTTCAGCAATCCAAATTTTAGGACCACATGCCTTTAAAAGGCCAAATCTGTGCAAAGATGTGGATTCATTGTCATTTTCTGTCAGGTAGTCACACGTTGTGATGGCAAAGGCAAAAAAACTCTCCCTTTTTGAACGTGGTCGGGTTGTTGAACTGCATAAGCAGGGTCTCTCACAGCGCACCATCGCTGCTGAGGTGGGACGCAGTAAGACAGTCATTTGGAATTTCTTAAATGATCCTGAGGGTTATGGAACAAAAGAGTCAAGTGGAAGACCCAAAAAAAATTTCATCAGCACTGAGCCGGAGGATCCAATTGGTTGTCCGTCAAGACACTGGACGATCCTCGACCCAAATTAAGGCCCTTACTGGTGCTTACTGCAGCCCCATAACCATCAGACGACATCTGAGACTGAAGGGTTTCAAAAACAAAAAATGTCTTCAAAGACCTCGTCTCCTTGAACTCACAGAACTGCTCGTTTGGACTTTGCAAGAGAGCACCAAACAAGGGACATTCAGAGGTGAAAGAAAGTTTTATTCTCTGATGAGAAAAAATTTAACCTTGATGGTCCTGATGGTTTCCAACGGTACTGGCATGACAAGCAGATCCCACCTGAGATGTTTTCTACACGCCACAGTGGAGGGGGCGCCATAATGGTCTGGGGTGCTTTTTCCTTCAGTGGAACAATGGAGCTTCAGGAAGTGCAGGGGCGTCAAACGGCCGCTGGCTATGTCGAGATGTTGCAGAGAGCATTCCTCATGACTGAGGGCCCTCGTCTGTGTGGTAACGACTGGGTTTTTCAACAGGACAATGCTACAGTACACAATGCCCGCAGGACAAGGGACTTCTTCCAGGAGAATAACATCACTCTTTTGGCCCATCCTGCATGTTCCCCTGATCTAAATCCAATTGAGAACCTTTGGGGATGGATGGCAAGGGAAGTTTACAAAAATGGACAACAGTTCCAGACAGTAGATGGCCTTCGTGCGGCCAACTTCACCACTTGGAGAAATGTTCCCACTCACCTCATGGAAACGCTTGCATCAAGCATGCCAAAACGAATTTTTGAAGTGAGAAACAATAACGGCCGAGCTACTCTTTACTGAGTTCATGTTTGGAAGTTGGATTTCTGTTTTGGGGGGGTTTATTATTTTTTTGGAGGTGTGGTCCTAAACTTTTGATCAGCTGAAAAACAGCCTGTTTCAGTTTATTCATTGTTTTCATTAAATTGAATGCTCAAAAAATGTTTTGTCTCACTTCCATTTCTTCTTGTTGCATGTTGAAGCTCTACTTGGTACCTTGTTAAGATCCAGCCATGCTAAATATGATTTTTTGCCATTTTTCAAGTGGTCTTAAACTTTTGATCAGGACTGTATAATGATTAATACAATGAGCATAGCATTAGCACTAACATATTTTCTGTAGTGAGTATGGCACTATTTCATATATTTTGGAATTTATGTTTGCAGAGTGTTTTTGCATTGTGTTTGTTTTTGCCTTTGTATTTTCAGCCATGGTGATGTACACCTGCACATTGGGATGTGCTGACTAACTTTGTTTCCCCCCTAAAATATCTTTTTTTTAGATTACAGATTCAATGCATACCTCAACTGATATGTGACACTATTTATATATGGACAGACTAGACTGTAGTAATTTGACAGGTGTAAGAAAAACTTTTGGACCCCATGCACATTAGACTATTGTTGACCGAACCAGTTTTTGGGCTCCTGATGGTAGTTTTACACGACCCGAAGAAAGCAGATAATCTGGAAGGAAGCATTCCTTCCTGACAACTGGATGCTCAGTCAGTGGGGGTGAAGTGCTGCATTTACCGTACATGTAACAATCACCTCCCACAGTATGAGGATGTTGGATCGTTCATCCTTATAAAGCTGCATTGTTTATGGCCAGCAGATCACTGTTTAGAAGTGATAATTTACTTGCCAGTATGGACAAGTGTAGGAAAGGCTGCACATTTAGACGGGCAGATTATTTGGAACAGACGTTTGTAGGAATGTTAATCCCCGATAATCTGTCCAACAATCGTGCCGTGTAAACCTGCCATGATTCTTCCCAACAGACGATGTCAGAGGACAGAAGAATCAGAACCATTGAACTTCAACGCCTGTTCTTTTTGTTTTCCAAGGAGATAAGCCACAACCAGAGAAGTCTGGTAGCAGCTGTCTTCTCTCTCCCCAAAGGGGAGTTGGGAGTGATAACTGTCAGCTGATAGCTATTGAAGGTGTATTATGGGCACCTTACCCCTCTGCATCCTAACAAATGTATCTTAAATAGTCATAAAGTATATTGGATGTGCTATACAATATGGCAGAAGTTGACAGGAGGCTGCATAGCCAGGGTTAGAAGAGGGGCAACTAGATAGCTTTTTGATAGTCAATAAAGGACAATTAGTTATGGCCACTACCACTACCTAGCAAAAGAAAGGCAAAGATTTAGACAAATGCTTAGGTTTTGAATGGCAAATGGTTGGATGCACTTGAAGGGTTTTGGTTTATTTTGCCAACTCTCCTTAGCCATTATTGTAACAACAACCATCTATGAATACTTATGGAACCTGAATGGGTTCAGCGCTTGTTTGCATTGGACTATTTTACTGACCCACGCATAGTACATTAGGGGAGGAATGATTGCTACCTCAATTGTTTCTCTGCCATTCAGATGTAATCGTTATTGGCAGCACATCCCTCCAATGCCTCATGCAACATTCTTCCAAAAATCATTTTTATCTTTTATTCTGAATGGAAGGTGCACTCAGTCCATAAATGTGTTTGTTGGCTGATCATGGCCACAATTAAATGGGCTAGTTTTCATGCGCGAGTCTTCCTATGAACTCCTATTCCCAATAATTGGCCTTAAAATCGTTCAGTGTAATGGGGCCTTAAGGGTCGCTTAGATTTGAACCTGGCTTTTTGGATGTATATACAGCTGTAGAGCTAGCTGTGTAGCTCAGAGGCTTTGGTGGGTAAAAGTACAATGGTGTCTTTCTGCTATTTAGTACTTTTATGTGGGCTTTCCTATGAGAAGAAGATCTGGTACATTACACTACCATAACTATATACGCAACCATACAATCGTTATGTTACTGTTTATATGACTACATTTTAGTTCACTGTCAATAAGGTTTGCAGTAGAGTCCTGTGAATTGCAGTTGCTCCATTGCATAGGACACTAGCTTACTGTTACTAGCTTAACATGGTGAACTTTGTATTATTATTTTTTTTCATATAATTGCCAGGAATTGTCATCAGAAAATGGCTAATTTTTTAAATTACATTTTTATGTTAAATTTTTCTTACATAATTTTTGATGATATTTTTTCATTTTCCATGTCACTATCTGTATTTAAAAAATAACTAAAATCCTTC
The DNA here is from genome assembly GCF_905171765.1 of Bufo bufo. Classification (NCBI taxonomy): domain Eukaryota; kingdom Metazoa; phylum Chordata; class Amphibia; order Anura; family Bufonidae; genus Bufo; species Bufo bufo. The sequence goes on from NC_053391.1 coordinate 232,696,793, forward strand.
AGTTTTCACTCTGGCCATTAGGACTAATAATATGCTGAAACTTCCTGTTCTGTACAGGTAACTTTTCAGTAGTCTTCTCATTCTCATCAATGCAGAATTGCAATGACAGATATCACCTATACACAGAGAACACATGATCCACCGTTCACAATAGGAGATATCACGGCTTATCTACTCCCTCCTGACCTCTGCACAGGTCACAGAGCATGCCTAGAAAACTCTGTCATAGAAGTCAATGGAACCTTTCCAGTCTGTTGCGTCTATGTCCCATTGGCTGCTCTCAAAAAACATATGTTAGGCCTAGTGGCTAGTGTGAGAACTGCATGATTTTATTTTATTTTTTTAAATATAGATAGGGACATGGATTTTTTTATTTATTATATATTTCAAATAGGTAATTTGGTTACGAAACATTCCCTGAAGCTGAACTGAACAGTGTACAAATTTTGAAAGTGTATTGTATCTATTAAGGAAGTGAGATTAGTTTTTTTTTTTTTTTAAATGTACGGGACTCTCCAGTTAATGCTGTCATTGTGTATAGGTGTAACATAAGAAATGTTAAATATATGATTGAACACTGCTCATGGTTCTACCCGTCTATAATTTAAAGGCAACAACTATAGATCATTTTTAAAGCCTGGATTTCACTGACTCTATGGGCTGAGGTGATGGCTACCAGAAAAACAGCCTTGAGTGTAACCAAACGAAGAGAGGCCTTAGACATAGGTTCAAACGGGGATTCTGTGAGGCCTGACAGAACAAAATTTAGGTCCCAGGGGGGCACTATAGGTCTTAGTGTGGGACAAAGTCTGTCTGCTCCTCTGAGAAACCTGATTATCCATAGATGGTCAGCTATTTTGACATCAAACACAGAGCTTAAGGCTGCGATATGGACTCTCAAAGTGTTGGGAGGAAGGCCTTTGCTAAACGCAGCCTGTAGGAACCCCAAAACTGTCTGGATGGAAAAAGACTAGTGTTGATCGAGCACCAAGGTGCTTGTGTCCTCTGGTGCTCGAGTAGAACACTTCGCAATGCTTGGGTGCTCTACTAGTAAGTATTCCTATACAGCAGAAGTCTCATATTTAAAAAATAATAATTTTAGTACCTTGCCATGCAGCTCTATAGTGTAGTGGTTGATGGTTCTTGGCTGTAATGTAGAAGGTTGTAAGTTCAAATCCCACTGGAAATAGAGGCTAAATTAGATTTAAATATACTGACTGGAGCATCGCGCTCGAGCACACGTGATATTCGGCCTAGCATAGAGATGCTCAAGCGGAACTGGTGTTCCGCCGAGCATGCTCGCCCAAAGACGGGGATAACTTAAAATCTAACCAGGAAAAAACACCAGGAAAAAATTTGCTTCCAAACTGTAGAGTAAATTTCTGAAGTGATCTCCTTTCTGCTAACGGCCATTATGTTTATCACGGAATCTGGAAGACCTTTAGATCTCAGAGTTAACCTCTCAGATTGCAAGCAGCAAGGTGTAAGCTTTCCACATACGGATGGAAAAATGGACCCTGGTTCAGAAGATCGTTCCTCCAAAGGAGAACCCAGGGGCTGCTCTCTGACATGATTTTTAGTAACGGAAACTAGGCCTTTTTTGGCCACAGGGGAGCAATCAAGATCACCCGGGCCTTTTCCTCACAAATTATCCTCAACACTCTTGGGATTAGCGGAAGGGGAGGAAATGCATAACCCTAAGGAGAAGTTCCATGTCTGCGAGAGGGCATCCACTCCTACATTTCCGTTTCTTGGGTCTAGGGAAAAGAATCTCAGAAGCTTTGCGTTTAGATGGTTCGCGAACAGATCTATCTGAGGAAATCCACATTTCATGCAGATCTGATGGAACACTTTCTGGTGTAAGCTCCATTCTCCTGACAGCAACAGAATCCTGCTGAGCAAATCTGCTTTTGAGTTCAAATGCCCCTTTAGATGAACCGCTGACAGGGACCTCAGATGTGTTTCTACCCAGGAAAAAATATTTTACAATATCTGACTTAGAGCCCTGCTTCTTGTACCCCCCTGTCGATTTTTGATTTGAGGTGAGGCCGTTCAGAAGGGCAGGCCACTGACCTTGAACAGAGAATTGCAGGCAGTGAGCCCCCCAGCCCAAAAGACTTGCATCCGTAGTTACAACTACTAAGTCTTTGGAGATACAAGGAACTCCTTTCTGTAGGTGGACAGGATTCAGCCATCAAAGCAGGGAGTCCTTTACACAACCGGGAATGGCAATATTTGCCTCCAGCGAGTTCTGATCCCTGTCCCAGCTTTTCAGCAACCAATCCTGGAAAATACAGGTGTGGAAATGAGCCTACCTGACGGCAGAGATGCACTCGATCAGTGACCCCAGTAACGACATGGCCTCTCTGACTGGGTTGAACGGGAGTTTCTGGAAACTCTGTAATTTGGAAATTAAAGGGGTTCTGCAGTTTTTTTAAACTGATGATGTATCCTCTGGATAGATCATCAGCATCTGATCGGAGGGGGTCCGACACCCGCAGTAGTGTTTACCGCAGGTTCAGTGACGTCACGACTAGTATTAATGGCCTGGGCAGGGCTAAGCTCAGTGTCGGACCCCCGCCGATCAGATGCTGATGATCTATCCAGACAATAGATCATTAGTTTAAAAAAACTGCAGAACCCCTTTAAGGATTCTACTTTTTGAGGGGCAAAAAAGTTTTCTCTTTGGTGGAATCCAGGAACACCACCAGAAACTTTATCTGCTGAGAGGGAACTGGAATTGATTTTTCCAAGTTTATCAGCAACCATCCCAGAACTATATATCTGCCACAGAGCGGTGATTGGTCTTAGATGACTATAATGGATAAGACCGTACTCTGGCCGACTAGACCTAATCACTGAAGACAATATGTCAAACCTCCCACTTCATTCTATAATCTTCCTAGACCAATCCCAAAAGAATACTAAACTACAAACCTATAACTCCATCACTAAGTACTCATCTATTTCCACACCAGTATTATCCCTATGTCCGGATAATGACATCCCTACTTACGGCGAATTGAAAAAACACCCTATGATAGCCAGCCTTTCCACTTTCCAAATAGCTCACTTTATTAAATTTATGAAGTCTCACCTTAAAAATCTCACTGGGACAAACAAACAATCTGCTTTTGAGAAACTAGCCCTTCAAACAAAAGAACCAAAGGGAAAGTTATCCAAATTATACAGCCTTCTATTGGCCCTAACACGCCCAGACAAACATCCCTTCATCTCAAAATGGAAAACTGAACTGAATATCCAATTCGCAGCGAAAGAGTTAAATAGTGTCCTGAAGGCCCCCCATAAGGTGTCCACATGTGTCAAACTACAAGAAAACAGCTATAAAGTATTAACCTAATGGGATTACACACCACAATGCCTTAACCGTATGTTCTCTGAATGTAGCCCGGTCTGTTGGCGATGTGGTCTAGAAATAGGCACTCACAGCCATATATGGTGGAAGTGTTCTGAAATTACATCCTATTGGCAAAAGATTTGCAAGGTCATTTCTGATGTTTGTAGAATATCCATACCAGTCTCACCGAAATTATGTCTATTTGGGGTGTTCAGGAGTCTCAAGTGCCCCAGAGATACACAAACACTGGGTCAAATTTTGCTAGCCTCATCCAGACTACTCATCGCAGTGTACTGGAAGAAACCAGAGGCACCCCCATTACAACACTGGATTCAAAGGTGTGACCATTTGTACCGCCTAAAACAAATTGCACACTGGGAGTCCCGAACGCCACAACGCTTTGAAGATATTTGGAAACCTTGGAAAAATTATAGGAATTTTTCGGACTAACAAGCCTATAGGTTATAGAGTGTGTGCACATATCTTAATGTAATGGTTTAGCATATGCAGACCGAGAAGACTTACACTTTTATTTTTTTAACTAGAGGTACCTTTTTAAGAACGCACCTTATGTTCCATAATTTGCTTATCTATTTACTACTAAATAGCAGCATACTCACCCCCCCTAAACCCCACCTGTTTTTCTCCCCTCGGACTTCACTCCCCCCTTCTACCCTTCAAGTTTGCTTTTCTTATTGTAAGTACACTTTATCGATGCATCTTTTCTTTTGACCTCTGTCTATTTTATAATGTTCCTCAATGTACTTCTCAATGAGGTCATAGCTAGGGATGAGCGAACCCAAACTGTATAGTTCGGGTTCATACCGAAATTTGGGGTGTTCGTGACACGGACCCGAACATTTTCGTAAAAGTCCGGGTTCGGTGTTCGGCGCTTTTTGAAAGGCTGCCAATCAACAAGCATCATACTACTTGCCCCAAGAGGCCATCACAGCCATGCCTACTATTGGCATGGCTGTGATTGGCCAGTGCAGCATGTGACCCAGCCTCTATTTAAGCTGGAGTCATGTAGCGCCGTACGTCACTCTGCTCTGATCAGTGTAGGGATAGGATGCAGCTCCTGCTGTTAGGGCGAGATTAGGCAGTGATTTAGTCTTCAAAAACAATTACTGAAGTGATCGATGTACAGCTGTGTATCATTCAACCTCTGCTATTTAATTTCTCACTGTTTTAAGGCTGCCCAGAGCGTTTTTCTGTCACTTTTTTCTGGGGTGATCGGCAGCCATTTTGTGTCTTGTGGTGCGCCAGCACAAGCTGCCACCAAGTACATTTAACCATCAATAGTGTGTTGTTTTTTTTGCTATATCCTACATCAGGGGCTTGGCTGTGCTTGCTATTTTATTAAGGGTTGAAATACAATTGCCAAAATAGCAGTACCCTAAATCTGGTGTTTCAGCTGTGGCTAGCCAAATGTAATACTGTCTGCTGTCTGGCAAAGGATATATTATTTTATTCTGGGTTGAAATACAATTCCCAACTTAGCAATTCCCTAAATCAGTGGTTTCTGCTGTATCAGGCCAACTTTAAATCTATCCATAAAAGGGTATATTAGATTGAAGGTGCGGATAGGGTCATTCTCAATAACTTCAAACGCTACGGTGCATCTCCAAGTCTAATTCTGTCCGTAAACGTATACCTGTCATCCACCGCCTAAATACTAGGCCTACAATTTATATTCAGCTAAATCTGTGGTTACTGCTGTGCCTGTATTAGTGTAATACGGTACCTAAATAGATAGCCAGATAGTGTTAGGTGCCTGTAAAAAAAGGCCTGAATTTGAATTCAATACATTGGGCCAAATAATTTTTTTATTATTGTGGTGAACGGTAACAATGAGGAAAACATCTAGTAAGGGACGCGGACATGGTCGTGGTGGTGTTAGTGGACCCTCTGGTGCTGGGAGAGGACGTGGCCGTTCTGCCACAGCCACACGTCCTAGTGTACCAACTACCCCAGTAGACGCCAGAATTTACAGCGATATTTGGTGGGGCCCAATGCCGTTCTAAGGATGGTAAGGCCTGAGCAGGTACAGGCATTAGTCAATTGGGTGGCCGACAGTGGATCCAGCACGTTCACATTATCTCCCACCCAGTCTTCTGCAGAAAGCGCACAGATGGCGCCTGAAAACCAAGCTCATCAGTCTGTCACATCACCCCCCATGCATATCAGGGAAACTGTCTGAGCTTCAACTTATGCAGCAGTCTCTTATGCTGTTTGAAGACTCTGCTGGCAGGGTTTCCCAAGGGCATCCACCTAGCCCTTCCCCAGCGGTGGAAGACATAGAATGCACTGACGCACAACCACTTAAGTTTCCTGATGATGAGGACATGGGAATACCACCTCAGCAAGTCTCTGATGATGAAACACAGGTGCCAACTGCTGCGTCTTTCTGCAGTGTGCAGACTGAACAGGAGGTCAGGGAGGAAGACTGGGTGGAAGACGATGCAGGGGTTGATGAGGTCCTAGACCCCACGTGGAATGAAGGTCGTGCCACTGACTTTCAGAGTTCGGAGGAAGAGGCAGTGGTGAGACCGAGCCAACAGCGTAACAAAAGAGGGAGCAGTGGGCAAAAACAGAACACCCACCGCCAAGAGAGTCCGCCTGCTACTGGCCACCGCCATCTGGGACCGAGCACCCCAAAGGCAGCTTCAAGGAGTTCCCTGGCGTGGCAGTTCTTCAAACAATGTGCTGACGACAAGACCCGAGTGGTTTGCACGCTGTGCCATCAGAGCCTGAAGTGAGGCATTAACGTTCTGAACCTTAGCACAACCTGCATGCAAAGCATGAACTGCAGTGGAGTAAACACCTTAAAAACAAGGAACTCACTCAGGCTCCCCCTGCTACCTCTTCTGCTGCTGCCTCGGCCTCTTCCTCCGCCTCTGGAGGAACGTTGGCACCTGCCGCCCAGCAAACAGAGGATGTACCACCAACACCACCACCTCCGTCACCAAGCATCTCAACTATGTCACACGGCAGCGTTCAGCTCTCCATCTCACAAACATTTGAGAGAAAGCGTAAATTCCCACCTAGCCACCCTCGATCCCTGGCCCTGAATGCCAGCATTTCTAAACTACTGGCCTATGAAATGCTGTCATTCAGGCTGGTGGTCACAGACAGCTTCAAACAGCTCATGTCGCTTGCTGTCCCACAGTATGTTGTTCCCAGCCGCCACAACTTCTCCAAGTGACCCCTGCCTTCCCTGCACAACCAAGTATCCGATAAAAATCAAGTGTGCACTGCGGAACGCCACCTGTGGCAAGGTCCACCTAACCACAGATACGTGGACCAGTAAGCACGGCCAGGGACGCTATATCTCCCTAACTGCACACTGGGTAAATGTAGTGGTGGCTGGGCCCCAGGCGGAGAGCTATTTGGCGCACGTCCTTCTGCCGCCAAGGAACGCAGGGCAACATTCTTTGCCTCCTGTAGCCTCCTCCTCTTCTTCCACCTGCTCATCCAGTCAGCCACACATCTTCACCACCAACTTCAGCACAGCTCGGGGTAAACGTCAGCAGGCCATTCTGAAACTCATATGTTTGGGGGACAGGCCCCACACCACGCAGGAGTTGTGGCGGGGTATTGAACAACAGACTGACGAGTGGCTGCTGCCGGTGATCCTCAAGCCCGGCCTGGTGGTGTGCGATAATGGGTGAAATCTCGTCGCAGCTCTGGGACTAGCCGGCTTGACGCACATCCCTTGCCTGGCACATGTGCTGAATTTGGTGGTGCAGAAGTTCATTCACAACTACCCCGACATGTCAGAGCTGCTGCATAAAGTGCGGTCCGTCTGTGCGCGCTTCCGGCGTTCACATCCTGCCGCTGCTTGCCTGTCTGTGCTACAGCTTAACTTCGGCCTTCCCGCTCACCGCCTCATATGCGACGTGCCCACCAGGTGGAACTCCACCTTGCACATGCTGGACAGACTGTGCGAGCAGCAGCATGCCATAGTGGAGTTTCAGCTGCAGCACGCACGGGTCAGTCACACTGTGGAACAGCACCACTTCACCACCAATGACTGGGCCTCCATGCGAGACCTGTGTGCCCTGTTGCGCTGTTTCGAGTACTCCACCAACATGGCCAGTGGCGATGACGCTGTTATCAGCGTTACAATACCACTTCTATGTCTCCTTGAGAAAACACTTAGGGCGATGATGGAAGAGGAGGTGGCCCAGGAGGAGGAGGAAGAGGGGTAATTTTTAGCACTTTCAGGCCAGTCTCTTAGAGGTGACTCAGAGGGAGGTTTTTTGCAACAGCAGAGGCCAGGTACAAATGTGGCCAGACAGGGCCCACTACTGGAGGACGAGGATGAGGAGGAGGATGAGGATGAAGCATGTTCACAGCGGGGTGGCACCCAACGCAGCTTGGGCCCATCATTGGTGCGTGGCTGGAGGGAAACGCAGGACGATGACAATACGCCTCCCACAGAGGACAGCTTGTCCTTACCTCTGGGCAGCCTGGCACACATGAGCGACTACATGCTGCAGTGCCTGCGCAACGACAGCACAGAGTTGCCCACATTTTAATGTGTGCGGACTACTGGGTTGCCACCCTGCTGGATCCCCGGTACAAAGACAATGTGCCCACCTTACTTCCTGCACTGGAGTGTGATAGGAAGATGCGTGAGTACAAGCGCACGTTGGTAGACGCGCTACTGAGAGCATTCCCAGTCCCAGTGTTGGGTGACATGAAGCATGATTCTCTGCTATGGGACCTCTCTCCTCTGTCTGGGTGCCGGGGCCTAAACATATCTGACAGTGGCCTGTTCCAGTGTTGGGTGACAGGTCCCATAGCAGAGAATCATGCTTCATCTCTCCTCTGTCTGGGTGCCGGGGCCTAAAAATATCTGACAATGGCCTGTTCCAGTGGTGGGTGACATGAAGCCTGATTCTCTGCTATGGGACCTCTCTCCAATTGATATTGGTTAATTTTTATTTATTTTATTTTTATTCATTTCCCTATCCACATTTGTTTGCAGGGGATTTACCTACATTTTGCTGCCTTTTGCAGCCCTCTAGCCCTTTCCTGGGCTGTTTTACAGCCTTTTTAGTGCCGAAAAGTTCGGGTCCCCATTGACTTCAATGGGGTTCGGGTTCGGGGCGAAGTTCGGATCCCGAACCCGAACATTTCCGGGAAGTTCAGCCGAACTTTTCGAACCCGAACATCCAGGTGTTCGCTCAACTCTAGTCATAGCCAATTATTGTCTTTGGATATGTGTAATACATCAGTTACATTCATTTATAACTGCCCAGGTTTGGGCAAACAACTTGTGTACCTTATCGTTGTTTAAAACCAATAAAAAAAAGAAACAGGTTTTGTTCCAATAGTGCTGCAGAGTTTCCGATTATTAGCAAATCATCCAAATATGGAACAATGATAATATTCTGCCTTCTTAAATGGGCGACAAGTACCTCTATCATTACTTTTGTGAACACACGGAGTGCTGACGTTATTCCGAAGGGGAGGACTTATTCCGAAGGGGAGGAACACCGCCATTCTTAAATATTTCTGATCTGCATAACAGACTGGAATGTGGTAATAGGCGTTTCTCAGGTGTAGAGACGCCATAAAGTCCCCTTTTTTTTAAGAAGATTCAATGTGGAAGTAATAGTTTCCATCTTGAATGTGTGATACTTGATTAATTTAAATTTTTTTATTTATTTATTATGAGGCGGTACTTCCCACAGTTTTTTTTTTTTTTTACGAGAAACTGTGGAATAGAAACCAGTTTCTCTTTGGTCTTGAGGGACCAGAGCGATTGCGCATAGATCTAAAAGCTCCTTTATGCCTTTTTCTAACTCGTTTTTAAGATGAAAGGATTTTTGAACTGGAGTTATGTCGAACACCCAGGAATTCGATGTTATTTTTTCCCATTCGCTGAAAAAAGCTTTTAAACTTCCCCCCACTGCATATTTGGCGTCATTCCTTAGAAGACTCAGTGGTTTTGGTGTTGAACAGAAACCCTCTACTTTTTCCGGACTTCTGGTTCTTATTTTTGTCTGTTTTCTTGGATTGAAAGAAACTTCCCCTTCTGTATTTATGAAAAGGAAATTTCCTCTTTCCCAAGGGAAAACATTTTTTAGTATCTGAGGCTTTTTCCAAGATCCTGACCAAACAGCATTTTGCCATGGAATGGGATGTTACATAATTTCATTTTAGATGACAAATCTCCTGCCGAAGATTTCAGCCAGAGAGCTCTCCTAGCTGAAACTGTTAGTGCTGTAGAACTAGCGGTCATCCTGACCGACTCAGCAGTGGCATCCGATATAAAATCAATAGCTTTAATGAGTAACAGAAAAGAGTCTTTAAAAGAATCAAAAGGGGGTATTATCCTTCAAAAGGGTTTCTAGTTGGCACAACAATTTTTTTAACGATCTGGCTACCGAAGTAGCAGCCAAATTTGGTTTAAACAATGCAGCCGCATCACAGGAACTTTTAAGGCAGGCATGCTCAACCTGCAGCCCTCCAGCTGTTGTAAAACTACAGCTCCCACAATGCCCTACTGTAGGTTGATAGCTGTAGGCTGTTCGGGTATGCTGGGAGTGCCGCAGGAGGGCCGCAGGTTGAGCATGCCTGTTTTAAGGCATGCATCCACCTTTTTATCCATGGGATCCTTCAGTGAACCCATATCCTCAAAGGGAAGTGCATTAGAGCTTTTAACTAGCTTTGTAAGGGAAACGTCCACTTTAGGGCATTGGGTTAGTAACGTCTCGTCCTCATCACTAAAGGGGAGTCTACATCTAATAGTTTTCGGAACAAAAAGTTTCCTATCCGGAACGTTCTATTCACGTTTTATCAAAGCATGCAGGTTTTTGTGAACAGGAAAGACCTTTCTTTTCTTTTGTTCTAAGTTACTAAACATCTTGTCATGTAAAGATCTTTGTATCTTTTCGTCTGAAAGATGCATAGTGGTTCTGACGGCTTTAATAAGCTCTCTGGTGTACTCAGAAGAAAACAAATAGTGTTTAAACTCAGAGTCGGATCCAGGTGAATCGTCCGAGTCAACCGACTCTACCTCCTAATCTGAGTCCGAGGAGTCAGAAATCACTATTTTGGACTCTCTCTTTTTTACCGAACAGGAGGGAGAGGGCTCAGAAACTGAAAAACCTTTCAGGGCACACCGCATTTCTTGTTTCATGACTTCCCTAAGTTCATCCTTAAGGGAAGGAACAATATCTTTAGCGATGTTACTAGTACACCTAGAACATAATCTGCTTGAGGAAGATTCTGACAATTTAGAAGAGCATACTGCACATTTCCTTATTTTAGCAGTTGTCTTAGACTTATGAGCACTATCTTTATCACTCTACACGCACACATGGAGAGATAGAGAAAAAAAAGGGTAGATATGCTGAAAAACCACTGTAAGGGGTTGCTCTCTCAAGCAGGGTGGCGGACAGATTTGTTTGCAGAAAACAGGAATAAAGTCCAAATTGATGCTTTATTTTATGACACTAAGGCAGTTTACAGGCATACCCAGTTATAGTTCACTAGGTACGGTGAAGTTCCAGCACCACAAAACAAAAAGCCACACAAAATAATCCCCTGCTCTTCTGGGCTCTAACTAATACAGATTAGTTTCTAGGTCACCTATTGAGCGCAGGTCACACATAGAGACTCCGGTGTCTCTAGCCAGCAAGGCAGCCAGCTTCCTAGACTTCTTACAGGCATAAATCTCCCAGATTGACAGCCTGGGATGCGTTTTTATTTCCCCCTAACGATCTCAGCTGACTACACCTGGGGATCCCCTAGGCTGAGCAAAACCTGCCCTGGAACGGGGGTGTACTGGAGGGGTCCTACTACTAAACCTAACTTCCCAGTCCAAATAAAATCCAGCCCTTGAACTTTTAAGCAAACTGTCTCAGCAAGCTACATCTTTGCTGAAACCACTTTAGCTTTTCTGGACCTTACTGTCGGGATTCGAACCAGTGACCAGCCATGTCCCAGGCAGTAGCTCTAGCCACTAGACTACCAACCCTTCTGGACATTTCCTTCTACTGAACTCTTTGATCTACCTTGTTCCAGCCTTGCCTTGTTAATCTCTGTGATTACTTGCACCTGCTACTTCCTCTTTATAAGCCCAGCCTCTTGCACCAGATCCCTGCTGGTTATTGTTCTTCTGGACTTGATCCTGCTGCATCTACTGCTGTTCCTCTGCTGCTACTGCTACCAACTTGACTGCTGCCGATCTTGGAATTGTCCCCGACTACTCTTCTGCTTGTCCCTACCAACTGAACTGCTTCCACCGTTCCCGATCCGGATTGTCTGACCACGCTCACTGCCGCCTGCCCTGACCCACCGCCTGCTAACCGATTACGCCTCTGTCTGACTTCCTGCAACTACAACCTGCCTGCGGTCCTTGCCACTGGGCTCCACCTCCAGCCAGCTATCCTCTGACTCAGGTGAGCCTGTAGGATTGTAACAGAATAACCAGCCCAAAAATGGAGTCCGCGATGGCCACCCTGCGCAAACAAGTCTCCGAACTTCAGGAGTTTGGCACCTCTGCCCAAAAGGAAATGACTCAACTTCAAGGCGCAATCCAGAACCAACAGAGAGAAATTATCGACTTACAGCGTCAACTACTGGACGTACGCAGCGCGGTCACAGACTCCCGCATGCCCCTCCCGTCAAAGTTTAACGGCGATCGGAGCCAGATTCGGGGGTTCCTCAACCAGTGCCGTATCTACTTTCAGATGCAGCCGGGCTCCTTTTCCTCGGACAGAAAGAAGATCCTGTTCATCATTAACCTTCTAACTGATGAGGCCCTGGCATGGGCATCCCCATATGTGGAGTCCCACAGTCTCTTATTAAATAATCTAGACAACTTCACCGCAGCCATGAGCCAAGTCTTCGACGACCCTAACCGCTGCGCGACTGCCGAGGCTAGGCTGCACAGTCTAAGGCAGGGAAGACGCTCTGTAGCCGAGTATTCCTCCGAGTTCCGCCGCTGGGTCATGGACACCACCTGGAACCCCGCTGCTCAGAAAAGTCAATTTCGCCGCGGACTCTCCGAACTTATAAAGGATGAGCTCGCCAGGGTAGACGCCCCAGACGATCTGGATGACTTCATCCAACTGTGCATCCGAATTGACCGGAGACTCGCGGAAAGAAGGAGAGAAAGACTCTGGTCCTTAGATAACAGGCCCGCGTACCCTTTCACTCCAATGACTCAGCCGGCTCACCAACCCTCCACCGAACCGATGCAGGTCGACACACTGCGCAAGACTCTATCGGCTGCTGAAAAGGAGAGACGACTGGCCGCGGGCCTCTGCCTTTACTGTGGCGAGCCAGGGCACTTCGCTATTAGGTGCCCCAATAAGACTTGCCGAACCATTGCTGTCACTGAATTACGGGAATTACAACAAGCTACAATTTCACCCTTGGCCTCTGAAACCATGGACACTACAGGTACCGGGTCCCACTTCATTGTTCCCATCCTTATCACCATTGGGGAACGACAGCTTCCCTGCTCCGCAATGCTTGACTCGGGGGCCGGCGGAAATTTCATGGACTTGACCTTCGCCCATGAGAACAACATACCACTGGTAACCAGGGCAGCCCCCATCGATCTGGAAACCGTCGATGGGACCCCGCTCTCTTCTGGGCCGGTTACGCACCAGACTGCTGATCTTCAACTTCTCGTCGAACCCGATCATCAGGAAACCATTCACTTCTCCCTGATCACCTCCCCTAAGTTTCCGGTGATTCTAGGCATCCCTTGGTTGGAAACTCACAACCCCTCGGTGGACTGGGATGCCCGCTGCATACGGTTCCGCTCAGACTTTTGTTCTCAGAACTGTTTACGTAAATCCGTCCCTTCTCCGCCCGAAGAACCTACCATATTCGGACTATCCACCAAGGAGCTTTTACCCCCTCAATATCTGGAGTTCCAGGATGTCTGTGACAAAAGAAATGCAGACAAACTGCCCCCGCATCGGCCTTATGACTGCCCGATTGAGCTGCTACCTGGGGCCGAAATACCCTTCGGCAGTATATACTCCCTCTCCGAGCCGGAACTAAAGGCCCTGAAGGAGTACTTAGACTAAAATCTAAAAAAGGGTTTTATTCGACCTTCCACATCCCCTGCAGGGGCCCCTTTCTTCTTCGTGGAGAAAAAAGACTCTTCTCTACGCCCTTGCATAGATTATCGAAAGCTCAACAACGTTACTGTGAAGAACCGGTACCCTCTCCCCCTGATTTCTGAACTCCTTGAGAGACTTCGGGCGGCAAAAGTCTTCACTAAGCTCGATCTCCGAGGAGCCTACAACCTGGTCCGAATTTGCCCGGGGGACGAGTGGAAAACCGCCTTCCGAACCTGCTATGGTCACTTTGAGTATCTGGTCATGCCTTTCGGCCTCTGCAATGCCCCTGCTACCTTCCAACATTTTATCAACGACGTCCTCAGGGACATGCTTGACCAATTTGTGGTAGCATATCTGGACGATATTTTGATTTTCTCAGAAGACCCTGAACAACATCGTGGGCATGTCCGCAGGGTGCTACAGAAACTCCGTGAACAGTCTCTCTATATTAAGCTGGAGAAGTGCGAATTTGAACAGACTTCCACCCAATTCCTCGGCTATATTATTTCACCGGAGGGCTTAAGTATGGATCCCCGGAAGATCCAGGCCGTGACTGAGTGGCCCGCCCCGAAGAACGAAAAGGAGGTCCAGAGGTTTGTAGGTTTTGCAAACTTTTATCGGAAGTTCATCAGGAACTTTTCAAAGATCATCGCCCCAATCACTCAACTAACAAAAAAGACTGTCCCCTTCGGGTGGACTCCGGAGGCACAGGAGGCCTTTGCTAAACTGAAGTCCCTCTTCACCTCTGCCCCGATCCTGGCCCACCCAAACCCTGAATTACCATTTACGGTCGAGGTGGACGCCTCCGACGCTGCGGTGGGCGCAATTCTGTCTCAACGTTCAGGGGAAAAGATGCTCCTACACCCTTGCGCTTTCTTCTCCCGCCAGATGTCCCCCGCTGAACGGAATTACGACATCGGGAATAAGGAACTGCTGGCAATCAAGGACGCTTTCACCGAGTGGAGACACTTGCTGGAGGGGGCCCATAATCCCATCTCTGTATACACTGACCACCGGAACCTAGAGTTTATCCGCAGCGCCAAGAGACTCACCGCCAGACAGGCCAGGTGGAGTCTGTTTTTCTCCAGATTCAATTTTGTTATCTCCTATCGCCCTGGGTCGAAGAACGGCAAAGCGGATGCTCTCTCAAGGATGTTCTCTGAACCCTCTCAGATCAATGAGGCTCCGGCCGGTATCCTTCCCGACAGAAGCATCATAGGAGCCACCTACTTGAGGGAACTTCTGGGTTCCCTCAAGGAAGGGTATGAGAACGATCACCTCCTCACCTACCCACCTGGAGCTGTAAACCTTACTCTCAAGGGTGGCTACTGGTTGTACCGGGATCAGCAGTTGTACGTACCAGAATCTGCACGACTTGACGTACTTAAACTCAACCACGATTCCAAACCGGCCGGCCATCTGGGTATCAGAAGGACCCAGGAGCTCCTCTCCCGTTCCTTCTGGTGGCCAACTTACAGAAAAGATACCGAGAGGTTTGTCTCCTCATGCACGACGTGCGCCCGCAACAAGACCCCCCGCTCCTCCCCCGTGGGCTTGCTATGTCCACTCTCGGTTCCCTCCCGCCCCTGGGGTTCAATCTCCATGGACTTTATTGTGGAACTTCCTCCCTCCAAAGGCATGAACACCGTTCTGGTCGTCGTCGACCGTATCACCAAAATGGCCCACTTCATCCCCTGCAAGGGCCTACCTACCGCCAAACAGACGGCCGATCTCGTACTCCGAGAGGTTTTTAGGCTACATGGGGCCCCGGACGATGTTGTTTCGGATCGGGGAGTACAGTTCACTTCCAGGTTCTGGAGAAACTTCTGTCAAGCCCTTGGGATCAAGGTGAACCTGTCTTCTGCGTTCCACCCCCAATCCAATGGGCAGACCGAGAGAACGAATCAAACCCTCGAGCAGTATTTGCGCTGTTTCGTCACCCATCTGCAGGACGACTGGCTGGACCACCTCTCTACGGCCGAGTTCGCCTATAACAATGCGGAGCACAGTTCTACCCAATACAGCCCGTTCTACGCTAACACCGGCCTACACCCAACCTTCATCCCTCACTTGCCCATTTCCACCACAGTCCCAGCTGTGGCCGAACGTCTTGCAAGTCTACAACAGGCACAGGAAAATATTCGGGACAATCTACATCGAGCCCAGAGCCGCTTCAAGCAGGCAGCGGATAAACACCGCAAACCCGCTCCGGAATTCCAGGTAGGGGACAAGGTGTGGCTCTCCACCAGAAACCTAAGCCCAAAGGTTCCCTCCCGGAAGTTGGGCCAAAAATACATGGGTCCTTTCCGGATCACGGCTCGAATCAACGAAGTCACCTTCCGACTCGACCTTCCCGACTCCATCCGAGTGCACCCGGTTTTCCACTGCTCTCTCCTGAAACCACATGCTGAGAACACTTTCCCAGGCCGCCACCCCCCTCCTCCTCCTCCAGTAAGAGTACAAGACCAGGAGGAATACACTGTGGCCAAGATCCTTGACTCCAGACTCCACCGTGGAAGGCTGCAGTATCTAGTTGGGTGGAAGGGCTATTCCCCCGAGGATAACTCCTGGGAGCCGGAGGAAAATGTCCATGCCCCCAGACTGGTAAAATCTTTCCACCAAAGACATCCCGATAAACCATCATCTGCGGTGCCCGGAGGTCACCTTGGAAGGGGGGGGGAGTACTGTCGGGATTCAAACCAGTGACCAGCCATGTCCCAGGCAGTAGCTCTAGCCACTAGACTACCAACCCTTCTGGACATTTCCTTCTACTGAACTCTTTGATCTACCTTGTTCCAGCCTTGCCTTGTTAATCTCTGTGATTCCTTGCACCTGCTACTTCCTCTTTATAAGCCCAGCCTCTTGCACCAGATCCCTGCTGGTTATTGTTCTTCTGGACTTGATCCTGCTGCATCTACTGCTGTTCCTCTGCTGCTACTGCTACCAACTTGACTGCTGCCGATCTTGGAATTGTCCCCGACTACTCTTCTGCTTGTCCCTACCAACTGAACTGCTTCCACCGTTCCCGATCCGGATTGTCTGACCACGCTCACTGCCGCCTGCCCTGACCCACCGCCTGCTAACCGATTACGCCTCTGTCTGACTTCCTGCAACTACAACCTGCCTGCGGTCCTTGCCACTGGGCTCCACCTCCAGCCAGCTATCCTCTGACTCAGGTGAGCCTGTAGGATTGTAACACTTACTTACCTCACCCAGTTGAGGAACCCAGGTGAGATATACACCCCTTCCAAGACTTTTCCATACACTTTACCACACCATGTACATAATGAATAGTGCATATCCCCTTAAAAGACTCACAGCAGAAGGGCCCACAGGGGTCTCCATGGCTTCAGCTCCCAGATCAGTAATCCTCACACTTGCAGGGCGCTGAAATGATGCCAGAATATATACCCCTTCTACTTACAGACCTCAGATCAGCTGGGCTTCCTTCCAGTCTGGCGCGCTTTTTTCAAATCTTTTAGATCCGCCCACACGTCACGCACACGGCACGGCCGCATGCCGCTGCAGGTTAGATTCACATGGCCTTATGTCCGGCAATTTCCCTGCGGATCCCTGCCAGAGCCACCCTAATGAATGGCAGGGGAAGCTTCACGTCTCAACCGGAGGGACTCCCTGAGTGTCCGGCGCTGCATGGGCCTTCCTGCCGCGCCTGCAGGAAGGACAGAACAGACGCCGGGCCGGAAGCACTGCTCCCGCTCCACCAGGTACCCTATCTAAGGGTTGGGGGCTGCGGTCTGCCTCCATGCAGGTTGGCAGATTTTCTTCACCTCCACCCAGCACTGCCCCCTGAGTGGTCCCATAGCAAATGCAATGAGAGATGGCCTCTCCCCACCTGGAGGGACAGGAAGACACTGAAGGTGACATGGAGGAGGGCCTACTTTTAAACTTCCTGTCCCTACCTGGTTGGAGGAGGGTCATCTTTCATGGTATGCAGTCTTGGAGGATGAAATGGAAAAAGTTTTGACAGTTTTGGAGTGGATCACGTGATATTTTATAGAGCTGGTCGATATGGACGCGGAGATACCCAATAGGTTGTCTAGGACCATACAGAAAAGGCAAGCTTTTTTGATCTGTTCACATGGTGCAGTAATCTGACCGTGGGGTGGCGTTGTGGCCCAGCCCCAATATGGGGAACGGAAATCTGTCTCCAGGATTTTAGACTATTATCTGTAGTACTACTCATGTATTACTTCAGATAAGGAGTCCAGATCACAATAGTTTATTTCCCTATTGAACCAACCGCAGGTCCCCCCTTCTTCCAATATTAGCATTTTAAGCTGCACTGAAACATTTTGAGTGCTGGCAGTGGGGGACTGAGGGCAGTAGGAAAATAAAAAATGGCAATCTGGACTCCTTATCTGCAGTACTTCTTGTGTATTACCATACCTCAGAAATTGTCCAAGAAGATCATGGTGACAGATTCCCTTTAAATCTGGCAGTGGGCAACTTGTTGGGCTGCTGTGTCCCACCCACCTCCTGCCGATGCTATGTTGTGACATTTGACACATCCTGCCTCACCCAATAATGTAGGTTCCCATTTAAGAGGCCACCTTGCAATTTAATACTAGAACATTATGTTCATAAACCTTTCTTAGCAGCAATACATCAATGTCTTTTTTTTAATTTAAAGGGATTGCTTCACCAAAATGAATGGTTGACCATGGCTCAGCAGAGTCTACCAAAGCAGGAGCTGCTCTTACTTAATGACTCTTTATGGACTAAGAGTGAGTCCTGAATAGGAGATGTCTTGCTATGAGGAGTAAATGCTCTAAAACAGGCATGCTCAACCTGCGGCCCTCCAGCTGTTGCAAAACTACAACTCCCAGCATGCCCAGACTGCCTACAGCTATCAGCCTACAGCAGGGCATTGTGGGAGTTGTGGTCTTACAACAGCTGGAGGGCCGCAGTTTGAGCATGCATGCTCTAAAACAGACCTGGGCAAACTACGGCCCGCGGGCCGTATACGGCCCGGCGGACCTTTTAATCCGGCCCCCGGCATTTTTGTTGCCGCCGCCGCCGCCGCCGGCCCTGTAACAGCACGGAGTCACTGTCCGGAGTGAGGAGGGGGCGGGGCCCGCGGCCGCTCTGCGCTCCGCTCTGCTGCCTGGCCTGCCTGTCTCTTTAACAGAGCAGACCAGTGGCTGCTGGAGCGTGATGCAGCTGCCGCACAGGCAGAAAGAGGAAGGAGGCGGAGCCCCAGCCAGCAGCCACAGCCAAAGCCAAGCAACTAACAGAACTTACAGGTATTTGGTGGGGGTGGGGGGGGCTCATATAGGACAGGGGGACAGTGTGTGCTTTCCTGCCTGCTACTACATCACCCCCCCCCCCCCCAGGGATTGTGGGGGTCATTAAGGGTTGGACTTGCTGCTGATGTTGAGTGTGCCAGTGTGTGTGTGTCCGTCCCTGTGTGTGTGTGTCTGTCCCTTTGTGTGTGTGTGTGTGTGTGTGTGTGTCCGTCCCTGTGTGTGTGTCTGTCCCTTTGTGTGTGTGTGTCTATCCCTGTGTGTGTGTGTGTTTGTCCCTTTGTGTGTGTGTGTGTGTGTCCATCCCTGTGTGTGTGTGTTTGTCCCTTTGTGTGTGTGTCCCCGTCCCTGTGTGTGTCCGTCCGTGTGTGTCTGTCCCTTTGTGTGTGTCCGTCCCTTTGTGTGTGTGTGAGTGTGTCTGTCCCTTTGTGTGTGTCCCCGTCCCTGTGTGTATGTCTCTCCCTGTGTGTATCACCTTGCCCACAGTGTTCCTATGTCTTGACGCAGCTGCTTCAGAACGTTCTGTGCGGGGAAGAAGATGGAAGAGGAGGCAGCGCCAGCATGGAGTCTGTGCGATAGACACAGGGAGGCACACTAAGGACGAAGGTAACACTTCCACATGATCTACACTAGTGTTATCTGTGGTTTTACATAGGACTGCAGGTAACACTACTACATTATTTAGCACTAGTGTTATCTGTGGTTTTACATAGGACTGCAGGTAACACTACCACAAGGTTAGCTCACACAGGGCGCCTGAACACCTAAGGCCGGCCCTGGCTGCGCACCCCAGCGCCAAGGGATGACGTCACTGATGTAATATGCCTCTTATATGTGGAGAGCGGTGATGTCACAGATGTAATATATTACTTATAAGTGATATATTACATCAGTGACATCACCACTCTCCACACATAAGTAATATATTACATCAGTGACATCACTGCTGTCCACATATACCGGTAAGTAATACATTACATCAGTGACATCACCGCTCATCACATATATGTGGAGAGCGGTGATGTCACTGATGTAATATATCGCCTATATGTGGACAGCGGTGATGTCACTGATGTAATATAACATTATATGTGGAGAGCGGTGATGTCACTGATGTAAAATATCACTTATATGTGGAGAGCGGTGATGTCACTGATGTAATATAACATTCTATGTGGAGAGTGTTCATGTCACTGATGCAATACAGCGCTCCAGATGGCGACCAAAATGGTCGCCAATGCGCCTTAAAATTTGCAGATGGCGACAAGACTTGTCATAGGCTACAGGCCTGAGGTCTATTTGGTAGTGAAATCCCAGCGCAGGCAGGCATGATGATGTCATCACGCCCGCCTGTGCCAGGACGCGGTGATTTTATGCAGTATTGAGTTTAGCCTTTTGGCCCGGCCCTCCAAAATATTTTCAGTTTCTCATGTGGCCCCATCGAAAAAATAATTGCCCACCCCTGCTCTAAAAGGACATATGAGACAGCCCATGTAAATCTTAAAGGCACTGTGCAATATGATGATGCTGATCACCAGTCCTCAGGATTAGACTTGTCACAATAATAGAATTTAAATTAGATTTTGTTACCAAGAAAAGTATTAGGGACACGCACCTATATCGGGAAAAGAGACCCGCAAGGTGGTGGCTGGAGGACTCCAGTCAGGTCACCACCAAGAGCGCTCCCGCTGGAAGTGAATGGTAGCGCACCGCACATGATCGGCCACCACTCCCATTCACTTCTATAGGCCTGACGGAAATAGCCGAGCCAATGCACATGCTCAGTGCGCTCTCCACCACTTTTGGGGCTCAGTTCTCGATATAGGTGCAGGACCCGCATCTATCAGACAATAGGGTCATATCCTAGCAATATTCCCCCATTGTCTGTGGTGAGACAACTAATTTAAACCCCACAGGTGACATGGTCAATAGCTGCTATGGCCCTTAAAGTAACCTACGTTCACGAAAAGAAAAAAAACAGCTGGGGAACGAATAGAGCACTAACATGGTGACATGCTTTTCCTCCTTTTAGTTGGAGATCCACTAATTCTGGGACCTGCACCTATCTCTCAACAGAAGCCAAGAGGAGAGTGGACCATACATGTGTGGCCACCCTCCTTTCATTTCTATGGGAGCGTTGAAAATAGCTAAGCAGTGAGCTCGGCTATTTTCAGAAGTCCTATAGTAATAAATGGGAATTGCACTTATTCGAGCGGCCACCGCTTTATTCACTTCTATGGGGCTGACGGAAATAGCAGAGCCAGCACTGGCTATTTTCGGTAGTTCCATATGAATGAATGGAGGGCAGCAGTGTATGCAGGGTCCGCACTCTTTCTCTTTGCGGGCTCCGTTTTAGAGATAGGTGACCAGAGGTGAGACCCACACCTATAAGACATTGGGGGCATATCCTAGAGGTTTCCCCTAATGTAGGATATGACACAATCACTTTAATTTCAGCATCCAATACCAGTGAAATGGGAGGTCTCCACCCGTCAGCATCAATGGAACCTCACCACAGCCATCATCCACCTGACAATTCACTGGTATGGACCGTTTAAACTAGCAGCACCAATAGGGAGAATACAAAAAAAAAAAGTACAGGAGTCAACTGCAAAGATAAGCTGCAATTCTATGAGCATGTGTCCAGGTTCCCTTTAAAATTAAAATAATAAGTCACGTAGTGGAACAAAAAAAATCCACAAAAGTTTTGCAGAAAATAAATTAATTGAATTTCTTATATAATAAAAGTGACATAATTAAGTGAATCCGCACAAATTTGATAGGCTGAATCCACATCACTGTTTAGCTTTCTGTTCTGATCAGTCAGAAGAAAAAAAAAATGGTTCCTATATTTTGAGATTCAGTTATGATCAGTTTGCATCCATCAGAGATCAGTTATTTTTGACAGGATAAAAAGTTCTGCATGCAGTACTTTATCTCCTGCCAAAAATAACTGATCTGTCATGGAAGCGACACAAACGGATGCAAACTGATCATAACAAATCGGTTATTTTTACTGCAAACTGTTTAATTTTTCTGTTGTTCTGACGGATCAGAAGAATGGACAGCTAAATGGTGATATGGTAAGATGTAAACTTTGGATTATTTTTTTCATTCCTCTCACTCCAACACACAAAAAAAGAAAATAATCCTAGATACCTACTTGTTAACGTTAAGAGGGGCAAAAGTTTAAAAATAATATCAGGAAATATTACTTTACTGAGAGAGTAGTGGATGCATGGAATAGCCTTCCTGCAGAAGTGGTAGCTGCAAATACAGTGGAGGAGTTTAAGCATGCATGGGATAGGCATAAGGCCATCCTTCATATAAGATAGGGCCAGGGGCTATCCATAGTACTCAGTATATTGGGCAGACTAGATGGGCCAAATGGTTCTTATCTGCCGACATATTCTATGTTTCCAAACCGAACTTTTTTGGGCCTTTAAGACAAAGCAATTTTTTTCATTTTTCCATCCATTTCAAGACCTGTAACACTTTTACAATATTTTTCCACTAGATTTTGGGGGATCCACTGTAACATTCTGTACTTTGTAAGACTGGGAAAAAACATTCATCCAGTTCAGCCTGTTATCCGGCAACTTGATCCAGAGGAAGGCAAAAAAAAACTTGAGATTGAAGCCAATTTTTCTCCTTCCCGACTCCAATCAGAATAACTCCCTGGATCAAGAACCCATGTCTAGTAACTGTAACCTGTAATATTATTACACTCCAGAAATACATCCAGGCCCCTCTTGAACTCTTTTAGTGAATTCTCCATCACCACCTCCTCAGGCAGAGAGTTCCATTGTCTCACTGCTCTTACTGTAAAGAATCCTTTTCTATGTTTATGTACAAACCTTCTTTCCTCTAGATTCAGTGGATGTCCCCTTGTCAAAGTCCTGGGGATAAATAGATAATGGGAGAGATCTCTGTACTGACTCATGATATATTTATGCATAGTTATTAGATCTCCCCTCAGTCGTCTTTTTTCTAAACGGCATAACCCTAATTTTGATAATCTTTCAGGGTACTGTAGTCCACCCATTCAAGTTATTACTTTAGTTGCCCTCCTCTGAACCCTCTCCAGCTTTAAGCCTGTCTTGTTCACAGGATCCCAGAATTGTACACAGTACTCCATGCGCGGTCTGTATTTTTCTAAGGCACCATTTTGAGATGTACATATAACTTACTGATTAACTTTTATTAAATCTTCTAGTACCCCCCCTCCCAGAAATTTAGCCATTGTTGTTTTTTTATGTTATACATATGCAGCATTCACAATTGTTTACTACATTTTCACAATAAATACACTTCAAAGAATTCATTTTTTTCCCCATAGAGAACATTTTCC
Organism: Bufo bufo; assembly: GCF_905171765.1. Classification (NCBI taxonomy): domain Eukaryota; kingdom Metazoa; phylum Chordata; class Amphibia; order Anura; family Bufonidae; genus Bufo; species Bufo bufo. The sequence continues at coordinate 232,719,863 of NC_053391.1, forward strand.
ATCAACTGCGCTGTGTAGGGGCGTGTTTTTTGAGGGACCAACTGTAGTTTTAATTGGTACCATTTTGGGATTGTTTTGGGATACATAACCAGTATCTCAAAAAGTCAGTACACCCCTCACATTTTGAAAATATTTTTATTGTAACTTGTAATGGGACAACACTGAAGATATGACACTTTGATACAATATAAAGTAGTCAGTGTACAGCTTGTATAACAGTGTAAATTTGGTGTGCCCCCAAAATAACTCAACACACAGCCATTAATGTCTAAACCACTGGCAACAAAGGTGAGTACACCCCTAAGTGAAAATAGCCAAATTGTGTCAATGTTTTGTGTGGCCACCATTATTTCCAGCACTGCCTTAACTCTCTTGGGCATGGAGTTCACTAGAGCTTCACAGGGTGCCACTGGAATCCTCTTCCACTCCTCCATGACGACCATGGAGTTGATTGATGTTAGAGAACTTGCGCTCCTTCTCCTTCCGTTTGAGGATGCCCCACAGATGCTCAATAGGGTTTAGGCCTGGAGACATACTTGGCCAGTCCAGCACCTTCACCCTCAGTTTCTTTAGCAAGGCAGTGGTCGTCTTGGAGGTATGTTTGGGGTCGTTATGTTGGAATACTGCCCTGCGGCCCAGTTTACGAAGGAAGGGGATCATGCTCTACTTCAGTATGTCACAGTACATGTTGGCATTCATGGTTCCCACAATGAACTGTAGCTCCCCACAGCCAGCAGCACTCATGACACTCCCACCTCTATGCTTGACTGTAGGCAAAACACACTTGGCATTGTACTCCTCACCTGGTTGCCGCCACACACGCTAGACACCATCTGAACCAAATAGGTTGATCTTGGTCTCTTCAGACACACAACAAGGTTCCAGTAATCCATGTCCTTAGCAAACTGTTTGCAGGCTTTCTTCTGCATCATCTTTAGAAGAGGCTTCCTTCTGGGACGACAGCCATGCAGACAAATTTGATGCAGGGTGTGGCATATAATCTGAGCACCGACAGGCTGACCCTCCACCCCTTTAACCTCTACAGCAATGCTGGCAGCACTCATACGTGTATTTTGAAAAGACAACCTCTGGATATGATGCTGAGCATGCGCACTCAACTTCTTTGGTCGACTATGGCGAGGCCTGTTCTGAGTGAAACCGGTCTTGTTAAGCCACTGTAAGGTCTTGGCCACCGTGCTGCAGCTCAATTTCAGGGTGTTGACAATCTTCTTATAGCCTAGGCCAGGGATGCTCAAC